>NC_067407.1:92189953-93392453 GCF_009764475.1 Pristis pectinata | reverse complement strand
TGGGCCAGATGCAGAAGGCCTATCTCACTGACCCGCTGGACCCAAGTCAAGCAGCCTGGTCCGAAAGCCAAGTGGCTGCGAGCTGTGTAGTGCAGAACCTTCTCCCCAAGAAGGTTGGAGAGCTGGGGGTGGGGCTTTTTCTTCTGTCAAAGCTGTCACTGATTTTAAAACAATCTTTAAACGTTTCTGACAGTCAGACATTTAAAAAAACTATTAAAGTAAATTAGCTTTAATTAACATTATATTTAAAGGTTATGTAGAGGTCGAAAGCACTGAGAAATCATTAAAAACAAGAACTAAAAGAAAAAATTAATTAAAATAAACTTGCCTTTCTCTTTGCTTTCTGAATCTTTGCCTTGCAATCCCCATTAAAATCACTAGGAGTTCCAGATCCTGTGCCGGGTCGCACCTGGCGCAGGATCCCGGCAGCGATCCCCCGCGGAATACCAGGGGAGTCCCGGGCTCCTCCGTTGATCTCCGTGCAGAATCCAGCGGCGGAGTTGAGTGACAGGCTCCGCCTTCCCGATCTGCACGTCCCGGGACCTGACCGCGCATGCGCGTACGTCCCGGACCGACTTCGGTCTGAACGCCTGCACAGTTCACCCCCTCTTCGTCCTGCACACCGGCTCCCGGCACACCGCTCTGAATCTCTCGTCAACTTCATTCACAAAGAAAGGGAGACCGTGGCTGGACATGGAAATTTAGTATCCACTGCAACATAACCCTCAAATCATAAGGAAAACATTACAAACGGTCTCGCTGGAGCACAATGCAGCTCAGTAACTGGCAACATCAACTGTGCTGTTCATCTTCAATCACAATTCCCGTCGACCGTGCCTAAAAGCAGTTTAGAACTGGTGAAACTGGATCCTTGGCATACACATAGTGCAAATGCAAAAATTACACCATTCTACCAATGCTAATACCCCACCCCTCACTTTCTAAACAGCCAGTGTTAGTGAGAATTTCTGAATTCTGAACTACAGAATTCGCTCCAACACTTCAACTGGACCTCGGTCATCGTGCTCTGTCACCTTGTCTCTTCACAACGCCTCCGTAACAATTGTTTTTTAGACTTTGTACAGCTACTGCCCCCGGCTTTAAATCTCCAAAAGTAATGTTACAGAAATCAAGCTTAAAGCTCACACACACACACACACACACACACACACACACACACAGAAAACCAACAACTAATACATTTTGGGGAAGTGGATTCGAATCTCTACTTTGCACGGACTATTTTCTCTCATGTTGATTAATTACAAACATGAGCTCTATTTACACTACTATTGCAATTTTATTGATGTTAATTCTCACCAAAAAGCTATAATTTTAAATCATTTTAACAGTAAGTCAGGAAGTCATGTCAAAACAGTTACTTTTACTGGATCTGCTGACAAGAATTCAACGTTGGATTTAAACTGAAAACTCATGGGTGCAGGAAAATTTTGTGCCAGAGGTTAATGAAAATAGAAAAATAAAATCAGAAATGTTAAAAAGGTCCACAAGTTTACAATATCAAAAACCATGACAACCACATGCAAAGTTTAGATTCATGAATGTTCATTCATGCCAGATGTAGGGAGAGTTTTCAGTCAATTAGTGTTTTAGTTGCTGTAATTATATCTAATATGGCCACCTCTCATTCACTCTTTCCCCAAGCCAACATTTGTTGAACACCAATTGTCCATTTATTACCAGCATCTAATACATTAAATATAGCACTATTATAAAGTATTTCTTGTCTAGACCTTGGGGGAATGGAATTTAAATCATTTCATCCAAAAATGTATGGATGTTATTAACACCATGGACAATTCTAAATATGCTTAAGAATTAATACAACTACACACAATCCCCGCAAAAAAATTTGCACTGATGCATTGGGTATAAAACACTCCCAACTCCAGCATCTTGGAGAAGTTTGCTGCAGGAATTGACCCGAGAGTAAGATTCACCAAGGGGGTATTGATGGCCACTTAGAAGTAACAATGGTCATTCTGTTACAGGTCACACTCAATTGGGAACTCTCCTTTACCCCTTTCTCTTCACAAGGAGAGCTCACAGCTGCATTCACGCCTTACCCCAGACCCTTTATGTTGAGAAATTAGTCTGTAATCAAGACAATTCCTGAGCACCCTGCTCTGAAAACTGCCAAAACATTGAACTTCTTGAAAAAATAAGTTTGTTGATCTTTCATTGGGGGGGGGGGGAAAGAGGGGGAGAGGGGGAGAGGGGGAGAGGGGAGAGGGGGAGAGGGGGAGAGGGGGAGAGGGGGAGAGGGGGAGGATAAATGCAACACACAAAATGCTGGAGGATCTCAGCAGGTCAGGCAGTATCTATGGGGGGAATGAACAGTCGATGTTTGTTTCAGGACGAGACCCTTTATCAGGGCAGAAATTTTCCTAATAATCAGGATCGATACTTAATTGAAGCTTGTAAATGAGCAAAGTTTAATTTGCCTTTAGATATGCCTCTTTAGAATTAATTATTCCAACTGATTTCATACATGATACTGAAAGAAAAATCTTGCTCTGATAATAACAAAAATTTACCACTCATTTTTTTTGGAACATCCTGCTCATTGACCGGAAGCCAGACAAATAGTAACTCATGACCAACACACACAAAAAACCAAATTTAAAAGTGGAGAGAGAAGTGGAGATCTTGGCTGACAAGTGAAACCTGAGAGGTGCTTGGCCTCTACTCCTGGGGTTTGGAGGCAGCAGTTTGTCAGCTTGTGCAACACCAGAAATATGCTGCTCTGAATTTTACTCCAAGCCCTCAGCATGTGAGCACCGATAGTTGAAATTTAAAGTTCTTAAAATTTGCTGGTTTACAAGCAGTTAATTCATGGCAATTGTCTTCAGAGAAACTAATTGTTGCAGCATACTGCAACTGCTGCATTTCACTGGCTTGTTATTTTTAGTCCAGAAGCACACACACAAAACACACACAAACTGCAAATGTTAGTTCTGCTCTTAGTTAGTGCCTGTTTTTTTTAAAAGCTCCATTGCTTTGCTTTTTGAAGGGCTGTAACAAACTACTTGCTCAAAGCTCCAGGCTAGCAACAATCATAGAGAATCCTTCGAAGTTGTGAAATCATGCCAATCTTACCAAGTACTCCGTTAGTCCAGACCAATTAAAGCACCTGTGCCATGTGCAAAACCACACCAGATTCATGAATGCAATGGTTAAATCTCTCAACTTTGTACAAAAAGTTTGCGGCCTTGGTTAACAAGGAGCTCAAGGATTATGCAAGGGTGACTCCTGCAGTGATTTACACAGCAGCCTCAATTCATAAGCACTGACTTAAAAAAAACTGATGTGAAACACAGCCACAGTGCTTTCCCGGCATCAGAATCCCGCCTCTTTTCCAATCCCCTGGCAGCTGGATGCAGCAGCAGAAGGGTTAGCTCACACTTCCCTTGCTCAGACTCGTTTAGCCAATCAAATGTAGGGCGCTTACTGAGCTCCAGTCTCTCATGTCTGATCCACGTGCCTTTACATCTCAGGGGAGTACATATGCTAATATTCTGTAAATCTGCTGCTGCCCAGTGAAGCTGCAACACCGAGTCCCATCAAATGGAATAATGCACCATCAGAAAGCAGCCAAGAAAAGGCAGTAAGAAACCAATTCAAAGCTGAAAAATAAATTGGGTAGGAGCAGACATTGAAACCATGCAAAGAATTTCAGTTATTTAAAAAAAGTGGATAGAACTTCAAAACATTCAACAAATACTACTGAAGCACATTCATACAGAGATTTGCCAACTTTTAGAGAATAAAAGGACTGGGTTAGTTAGCACCCTTCAGCTACCTGAAACAGTACAGAACTACGCATCACCTTTTACCAGTGATAAATGGATGTGAAAAATGATATAAACTTGCAACCTATTGTTGACAACAGCCTCAAATCTTTCAAAGAGCTTCTGGTCTCTTGCAGAAGGGTGGAAGCTCCAGGCCAATGGGTGTGGCAGTGAGTGACAATATCTTAACTGATATCAGCCTCTGTGCAGGAAAAAATCAGCTGGGCCAGTGATGGTGGAGTCGATCCTCGCCCAGATTCTCCAGCCACAAGAACATGACCAACAGTCACATTCCCAGCTGCTCTACTGGAACAACTGCTCCTTGGAGGCACCTTCATAGAGCCACACCGAGTTAGCAAGCATCCTTTGGATTAATTGGACAGGTCAACCAAGGAGCCAAAGCAAGCACCATGGTCCAAATGACCTCCTCTTGTGCTGTATCATTCTATGATTCCATTGTGCACAAACACATGCTTCTTGCTTTCCTTCCAAAACAGAATTCCACCAATGAGGACATTCATAGAAACACTGGGTTTCGACCCAAAAGGTCGACGATTTCCTTCCTCCCACAGGTGCTGCTCGACCCGCTGAGTTCCTCCAACAGATTGTTTCTTCACACGTCCTTGATTATCTCTTCTAAAATGCATTTGGCAGTAACTATCTTTTATAAAACTTAAATTGTTTAGAGTCCTTTCGGGAACATTCATTTCCCCCAGAAAGGTCCAAATGCAACACTTTCCTACTAGATACAAGCCCTCTTTCCTTCCAGTGATGAGGCTCCTGGAGATATTCCAAACTGCTAGTTCTCTTTTCAGTTCTTCTAAAATTCCAAATAGAAAGACCAAACACCTCAGCCTAATGCACACAAATGGGCATGCTTGGCTGGGACTGCAGTGGAACACCAAGGGTCATTGAAGTTGTGAGCCACCTGCTGAAAATTTCAGTTGAACACAGAATCAGAACAGAGGCCAGGTTCATAGGGGGGCAGAACAGTTCTTTTCTCATATTCTCCCCCCTCCCCCCCACCACAGTGTTGGGAGGCCATTTGGCCCATCAAATCTATGTTGGCTCTTTGAGCAATTCCATTAATCCCATTCCCCCACTTAATCCCTGTTCTACCTCACATGTCCATATCCTCCCTCATGATTCTCTTGACACCCACCTACACATGGAGTCATTTACGGGAGACAATTAACTTATCAGCACCTCTTTAGGAAAGAGGAAAACATCTGAAGCACTCCCGGGAATCCCACTCAGTCACAAGGAAAATGTGCAAAATCCACCCAGATAGCATTGGAGGTTGGGATCTAATCCAGGTTGCAGGAGCTGTGAGACAGCAGCACTACCTGCTGCATCACTGCACACTTGATTGGTTGGATGATGGCGTGGAACTAGCAGTTTGGAATATCTCCAGGAGCCTCCTCACTAGAAGGAAAGAAGGCTTGTATCCAGCAGCAAAATGTTGCATTTGGACCTTTTTGGGGGAAAATGAATGTTCCCTAAAAGGACTCTTAAACAATTTAAGTTTTATAAAAGATAGTTACTGCCGAATGCATTTAGAAGAGAAGAGATGATCAAGGATGTGTGAAAGCCTGACCCTTGGATTGGTGGGGTCAGCGAGGAGGAAGTAAGGTTTCATTTGAGGATTGGGGAGCAGGGGCTCTGACATAGTGTTGGGGGACTGGAGGTGCCAATGAGGCAAGTGGCAGAGGAGAAATACTGGAGATCAATGCTTGTAGAAATGGTGGTGGTGGTGGTGGTGGTGGGGTGGGGGGTGGGGGGGTGGGGGGGGGGGGGCGGGTAGGCTTCCAGAGGGGGAGAAACAGAAATGAGTAAGGTTGTTAGCTGAGAACATGGAGGATGACTAGGTTGTCTAGGTGTGCATTGTGATAATTGCTATTAGTTCAAACATAGTTGAAGTTCCCCAGCAATGCTCCAAAAGGATTGTTATATGGGGTTTAAAGTGATCCAGTATCCCGACATGGATTTCCACCAAGGGTGACTCGCTACAGGAAGTGTTCAGTCAATTGCCAGAATAATCTGAAATGATCACTTTCACACTACTCTGCACAAGGGTAAAAAAACAAATACAGAATGCCGGAAAAAGTTTGCAGCCCCTCCTCTGTTTTGCACATCCTCTTTTCCAAACTATTAAAGGATACAAACATCTACAGACATTTTCTCTTAAAGATTTTCTCCTCTGTAGGGGTCTGGAAATAGCCTGCTTCTGGAATTATTGCTGAGTTTAGTTCTTAACTGAGAAAGATGGTTGGTGAGTAAGCCTTAGCCAACAGCCAAGGGTGGGGGTGGTGAGAGATTGATGATGGGGGGGCGGGGGGGGGGGTGAGGGGTCTTTCTTATGCTGATCTCAAAGTTTTTTTGGGGGGCCACAAGAAAAGGGAAAAGAATGAATAAAAAGGCAGGGAAGAAGATTCCAAAACAGAAATGAAACCTATAGACTCCTTGCTAGGTAGCTTTAAATATAGATTCTAGTCAACAACAGGAAATAACTCTCACACCAAGGCACCCTGAAACTTGCCAGTCTCTCAAAATGCTGACAACCCAGTCCAATGTCTGGTTGCCTGCCTGTTCCACTGGTTCCTCTTTTAACAAATATTTGAAGCCACTTAAGGAAAAAAAAGTGCAACTTGCAAACCAGCATATTAATGAAAGCCAATTCCGTTGTATGGCTAACCAGAATCTTATGTGCAATTAGTCCCTGGCTTTTAGATTTGGTGACTCGAAATCCATTTTATCAAGGCCACACAGTTTCCCCCGTCATCTTGAAATGAGCCAAATTCATGCACCAAAGGCGAAACAAAATATTGTGTTCCTTAAGTAACCCAGGCAGTGAAATCATAAAAAGATTACACACAAAACAAAACTAGAGTGAGTAATATAATTTAAGTCTGTCTTTGAGTGAGAAAGTCTGCAAGAGCTTTGCTCTCAGTTCAGTAGCTGCCAGTTAGCTAGACTTATAATTCTTTCCATTTTAATTTCAACTTCAGTACTAATAACATACATTAAAAAAAATGGGAAATATGCAAAACAGGCTGCTTACTCGCTATCTCTCTCCCCTCCGCACCCTGTAAAATTACCCAATGTTTTAATAGAATGAATTTCAGAGGAAGAATACAAGCCATTGCTATTAAATAATGTATTGGATGTTACAAACCAAGGATGAAGTTTTTGGCAACTTTCTCTAAATAAATCTACCACAGCTTCCAGAATTTTAAGGTGCAAGCAGCAAAAAAAAAAAAAAAAAAAAATTGGATTTATCATGATCTTAGATTGTCCCAGAGTGGGAAGTAACTTTTGAAGTGTCTGCTGTGGTGGAAGCATGACAAACAATTTATTCTGCTGCTTGTGCAAAATTGCTGTATATGACAATTATCACAATTTTTTCTTACTATGTATAGTTGTTGAATAAATACTGACTATGGCACCGGGGAGGAGGGTGCTCTGAAATAGTCCTTGGGATCGTTTAAATCCATAGGAGGGGATACAGGGTTTTTTAATGCCTCATTTGAAAGAAGAAACCTCAGACAGTGCAGCGCTTCCTCAGTACTGACCAACCAAGAGTTTGTGCTTGGTACTCTGGAGGGGCTTTAACCTGCATGCTTTTCTACTAATTGACTCACAGCTACCGCCATCACTAACAAACCCGGCATGGCATGGAGACATTTGAAACTTTTCAAATAAGCCATCATTAACAGAGCTTAAAATAAATAGAAAATGTTGGAAATGCTAAAGTCAGGCAGCATCGGTGGAATGAGAAACAGACAATTCTTCTCTTCATCCACCAGTAGCTTCACAGCTATAAGGAAAATGATTTTCACTTGCTATTTACAGAAAACATGTTTTTTCAGCAGTGTGCACACTTAGAGATTCAAGAATTTATACAGTGCATTTTATTCTCCAGATATAAATGACATGCTGTCATTTACATAGATGTTAATTATCTGATAAACCATAATTATGGCCACTTTTCAGTTCTGCCCAGTGTCTGACTTTAAATTTAAAGTACCATGTCAAATACTCGCCTCTCTTGCCTGGGTTGGAGGTTGTGGATTCAAGTTTCACTCTGGAGAAATGAGCACAAAAATATAGCTGATGCTCCACGTTGTTCTGAGAGAATGGTGCACTTCTGGAGGTGTTGTACTTCTGGTGAGACAACATATGGTCTTTTGGATGAGAGGTCCGCTTTCTTAGCTGGACACAAAGCGTCCTATGCCACTGTTTTGAAGCTGAGCAAGATGTCCTGGCCAACAACATCAACCCTCAACCAACAATGTTAATGCAATAAACATCATTGGTTAATATTTGGTCATTATCACACAGCTGTTGTGGAAGTTTACAATATGTAAATTTGCCACTTTCTACACTCCAACGTTATTGCATTCAAAATCTATGCCATTGGATCTAAAGCATTTGTGGTTGCCCTAGGATGTGATAGGCACTATATGAATGGAAACCCCTCCTTTGATTAACATGCAGAGCAAGAATAGGTAACTGAAACGATGTACCAGAACTACAAATCGGCGTTGATTTAATTCCAGAGGCAAGTTTGTAATGAAATATTTCTTAACACAATAGATCAAGCCATAATTCTTTAATTGAATGAAATCACTGAACAAGAGAGAACAGAAGGCAAAAATCAGCCCAACAGGCCTTTCCAGGAACTTTGGTTGAATCATCCAATCAATCACCAGAAAGGTTGCCAACTCTGTTGCTCAGGTGAGGTGCTTTCTAGTGGCTTCAGGAGAGCTGACAAAACCCTCAAGGTTGGCAAATCTGGGTGCTCACGTCAGAGAGGACTGAACTACAAACTGCAGCATGAAGTCTGGTCAAAATGGTTTTCTGGTAATGAAGCTAGTGTTGGTTAATCAATACTTTTCACTGTCACTTCTCTTGGGCTGTAGTTCAGCACTCTCACTCAGGTGAATGATGCTTTGAAAAGGTCCTCCACAACAGCAACAGTTTGCACCCACAGAGTTCCTGTAGTAACTCAGAAGTGCTTGTGAAACAAACCGGTATTGAGCTACATCAGCAGACAGCAGGGCAGATAACAAAATACCTGGCAAAAGAGGACAAAGATCAGAGAATTAGAAAAGTGGAGGCTGGAGCCTCGATAGCTCCAACATTGAAGTGATGAAAATCAAGAGGCCAGAACTGGAGGAGCACAGATGTCACAGAGGGTTGTATGGTTGAGACAAAGGCAAGGCCATGGAGAGATGTGAAAATAGGGACAGAATGAGAAACAGATAATTCTTCTCTTCATTCATCAGTAGCTTCACAGGAATCAGATGTTGGTTGGCCTGCAGTCGTAGCAGATAAATGAAACTTAGTGCAAGTTAAGATATGGTATTAGAGTTATGGAGGGAAGAAGATGAGAAGCCAACTGGGAGAGGAGTGAATTAGTTGAGTCTAGAGGCAACATAAAGGGCCTCAGCCACTCTTCTCCTTTGTCCAAGCAAGAGGCAACTATCTGAACTTTCTTCAAAGCTTGTGAAGGCCTGGAGAAATATTCAGATAGGCCTCCTCATCACAGGTACAGGTGGATGACAAGTTCATTTTCTAATGACTCTCTCCCAAAAATGCCACCCCTTGCTACAGTACGGATCCACAAGTCCTGAAGCCCATTAGTACCTCATTAGAGTGGCCATCCTTCAGTTGGCATCTTTGACCTCAAGTGTCCAAGAGTAAATGAAAAGGCAGATGCCAAAGGCCAACTTAATTGGTTACTGATTGATTGCAATGGAACTCTAGGAGAAATTAATCTTGGGAGGCAAATACCAAACATGAGAACTTTCAGCACCAAGAATTGAAGCTGGGATTTTCCTGTTCATTTTGGCATGGTAGCATTACTATGTTGATGCAAGAAACGTTTTATGGGGAGACCCAGACTGACAATTTGAATCACTTGTGGGGACCTCGCACATGGAAGTTCCTGAGGAGTCTTCACCGCTGTTATTCAGCCTGTATTCCATAGTTCAACTTCTCATGGAATCAACTGGTGGAAGACCAAATTCCTGCCAATTCTCCACCAGTTATAATGTGAAATAGGCCTGCTGAATCTGGATCAAGTTAGACCAGATACAGGTTCAGAAACGCCATTCATTTCTATGGAGGAACAGCTATAAGGCAGAGTGCTTATATTTCAGGTAATTCACTTACTTTGAATTAATTGGGTTAATATATATATATGCAATTGTCTTAAAGTGTTTTCTTAGATTTTAATAACCTAATATTTTTAATTTTTTTAAAAATAGTTTTTGACATTTTTTTTTAAATGTTTGAAATTTCAGAGAGGTGCTAAACCCAGGGCTGAAGGTAACCAGTTACAAGGCAGAGGCTTGCTTGTTATGGTGGGAAGTCCCTCCACCAATCTGACAACAGTTTCAAGAACTAGTTCCAGGAAAGGGTGGGCTGAGTGCGGGCAGCTCATAGATCACTAAGGTGGGCTGAATGTTGTACGCCACTGCTAAACCCCAGTATTCCCTTGGAAAAAACAAAATACTGAATTTCCCAAAGGACACACAAACACACACGTACAAGAGATCTTTAATGAAGAAGTACTTAAAGTGTCAGAACAGAGAGTACCACAAAGAATCTCTCTAAAAATCTAATAAGCAAAATAAAAAGCTTTCATGTTCATTTAAAATCCAGTTAATTCCAATAATCTTAGTATGTTGACAGCTCACGTTGAGTGGATGGGTGGGCGAGGGAGTGGTAGATGGGAGGGAGACTTCTTCATGCACCATCAGAAAATTCTTAGAATAAAATCCAACATGTGAGTCACACTTTTATACAGATGCTTTTAAAAGAACCTGCAATCCCACCTTATATATTTTACTGGGTGACTGTGTTTAAAAGCAAATGTGATGTAACATTAACAATGTAGCAGAGGAGGTTAAAAGGGATGGGGAGTGTTCGGGATTGAACTAGTGTTCAAGGTTATGAAGAGGTTTGATAATGTTTCTAAAGTCAGTAACCAGAGGTTATGGACTTAAAATAACTGGCAGAAGAACTGGGGCTGGTGGTACTTACAGAGCAGTTGCAGAGAACTTTTCTTCCCTCCCCCAGGAGATTGCAGTGAGCCATGATCTGGAATACAATGCCTAAAAGGGTAGCAGAAGCAGATTCCACCAGAACTTTCACTGGGATACTGGATAATTACTTATCCTGTGGTGCAGTGGGGAAAGGAATGGCTAAAGGGCCTGATGAAAATATCATTCAAAGAGTCTGTGCCAGCAAGATGGGTTGATCTTACATGCACTTGGAAGGGCTCGTTTGAGAGGGGAATGTATTCTTGCCTCCATCTGGTTCATTTGGAAATTACCTTCAAATCTACCTCCTCCAATTTCTGTCACTGAAATAACAAGTCACAGTAATCAGGATAACAGCCAATTGCTCAGAAAAAATTGTTGTAAGTTCAGGCTTATTAAAAAGAAAAACAAAGTTCTTTTAATGGCTTAGTGGTCATGTGATATGAACTCACATTGGCCAGAAGATACCAGGTTCAAACTTTTTTGTTTGACCAACTTGGTCAAACTGCAAAATACAACATTCAGAATCAAATAATAGTATTATAGAACATTACAGAATAGTGCAAAGGGACCATGTGGCTAACCATGTCTGTGCTGTTTCATCTTAGTCCCATCTTCCAGTTCTGAAGTCTAGAGCCCAGACCATAGGTCTTCAAGTGCACATCCAAGTACTTTTTAAAAATACGATGAAGGTTCCTGCAGCAGGTTCCAGACTTCCACTATGCTCTTGGTGAAAACATTTCCCCTCATCTCCTAAATATTCCTTTCACAAGTTACTTTAAATCCATGTCTCCTGTTGTTCTTTTTTAAGGTCCTTCCTATTTACTACATCCAGGACCTTTATAATTTAATGCACCTCAATTATGTCACCATTTTGTTCCAAAGGAAACAGAGCAAGCTTATCCTATTGTTCCTCGCAGCTAAACTTTTCCAGTTCTGGCAACATCTTTGTAAATCTCCTCTGTCCCCTCTCCAGTGCAATCACATTTCCTGTAATGTGGTAACCAGAAATGCACACAGTGCTCAAGCTGTGACCTTGCTAGTGTTGTATATAGTTCCAGCATGATCTCTTTGCTCCTATATTCTAAGCTTTGGCTAATAAAGCATCCTCTTTGCCTTTTTTACCACCTTATTAACCGGTTCTGGAACTTAAGGATCTGTGGATATACTCTCGAAGGTCCAGCTGTTTCTTCACACCTCTCAGTATCCTCCTGTTTATTGCATATCCCCCTGCTCTGTTGCACCTCCCAAAAATGCATTGCCTCCCCATTATCTGGATTAAATTCTATTTCCACTTTTCTACCCAACTGACCAAACCAGAACTCTTCTCACAGTATGAGCCTTTCCTCATCACTATCAACCACACAACTCATTTTTGTATCATCTGCAAACTTCTTCAATTACATCCCTACATACAAGTCATTAGTATATACTACAAAATGCTGAGTATTGAGCCCTGTGAAACCCCACATGTAACAGCCTTACAGGCAGACTAGAAGTAGTCAACCATCAGCCTTTGCTTCCAACTGCCGAACTAATTTTGATTCCAATTTGCCACAGTCTCTTGGACCACCCCTTTTTCTTTTTTTTTTAAAAAACCAGCCTGCAAGGTGGAACCTTGTTAAAAGCCAAGCTAAAGTCCGCATCAGCACACTGCCCTAATCAACTATTACTTCCTCAAAAAAAATCAATTAGTTAGACATGACCTTCAACAAATCTATGCTGATAGCTTCTAATTAATCTATAACAATGTGATGTAAGTGAAAATTTACACCTTCCTTCAGAAATCGATTCCAACCACATAACCACCCCCCCCCCCCCACCCAAGTTAAACTAACTTGAACTTGTCTGTAATTACTCCATTTATCTTACCCACCAGTCATCAGGGGTTTCTAGGATTTGGTCATTCCATCCTTTACCTTCCTGGTAAACTCTCCATAAAATGTTCATTTTCCTTTGTTATCTCAAGCTTCACGGAAACATTGACCAACCAATTCCAATAAAACCCATTTCAAAGTGCTGGAAATATTTGGCTGGTCAGGCAGCCTCCCGAAGAGAGAAACAGAGTTAACGTTTCAGTTCAAAGACCTTTCATCAGCTGAAGGATCTGATGAAGGGGCAAAGACCTGAAATGTTAACTGCCTCTCCCTCCACAGATGCTGCCTGATCTGCTGACTATTTCAGGTTTTCCAGCATCAGTTTTCTTTTTGCTTCCCAGGGGAAGTTTCCTTGTATATAAAATTAA
Source organism: Pristis pectinata (assembly GCF_009764475.1). Lineage (NCBI taxonomy): Eukaryota > Metazoa > Chordata > Chondrichthyes > Rhinopristiformes > Pristidae > Pristis > Pristis pectinata. The sequence goes on along the minus strand of NC_067407.1, from coordinate 93,379,347 downwards.
GATGACAACGTTGCCAAGTTGTGATGCGAGGAGGGCAGGAACAAGAGAAACAGAAAAGCATCACTATGTGAGGAGGTTAAAAAGAGGTTTACAAGTATCTTGGAAATTTTCATTGCAGGAGAATGACAAGGAACACCTTAAAGAGTACAATTTGAAATTACTCAGAAGAGAAAGCCTATCTGAAGAACACGTGTTCATTTTTAAGCTACAAATAAAACTTTTGTCATAGTTCTGCCATCTATCAAATGTACGGGCAGGAAGTCCATTTGGGAGTGTTAAACAATACAACGTGAAGAATTGACTGCATATAAAATGAGTTAATTAATTTGTTGGTGACAACAATTTATATATATATTTAGCACCTATAACCTAGTGAATAACACAATGCTGGATTTCAAAACTATGATCAAACAATGTTTTTTTCACACTGATCCAAAAGGGAAATATTAGGATCTATCTTGGTCATAGGAGGTGGATCTATGGGGAGTCTTGAAAGAGATTTGGGAATTCCAGAGTTGAGCATCCAGACAAGGGAATGCTACTACCACTAAGAGGAGTGTGGCAAAAATCATGGAATTTTGCAAGAGGCCAAAACAGGGAAAGGAAACCTTTACAGGAAGCCCAAGAGACCTTTTCTGAAGTGAGGTGTTCTCTTCAAGTATTTTTAGGCACTCGTCCATGCCTGTCCATTTTTTACTCTTCCTTCTCTTAGAGGGAAAATGTAAATTTGATGTGCAAATATTCAGTCAAGATTGGAATTTGAACTCTGTTCCCTTAGTGGAGTCCAGGGTTTGATTGTTGTGTAGTGATAACCCTTTCCTTGGAGACGAGTGGTGTTGGGGGCTGGGTAATAAAGCAATGAGAAAACAAAGGAGAAATTGAGATTGTTTTTGACGTACAGCTCTTTTCAAATGCAAAATGTCCTGCCACAGAAAGTCAACTGTACATTGTTGCATATTTCATGCTTTCACACAACACTATCGGAAGCTTGGTGGCAGGTTTTCACTGCTGGTCAACAGTTAACTCCCAGCTAATGAAACACAGCATAACACCAGCTGCTTGAACATGTGCCAAACTGCATCTGGCCCTCATCTATCTTTCAGCCATCTACACTTACCTCAAAGTGTACAAAGCAGGCGCTTAGCTTCTAGCAACTACTCAAACACACCAGCCTTTGTCTAATCAAGCCAGTTCAGAACTTTGAGGCAATTTATTTAACAATTTGCCCTATATCATACAGTGGGAGCATTACAAGGAGGGGGGGAAAAATGTGTAAAGAGAAACTCTCTGACCCACCCCCACCCCAATCTCAAAATTACCATCAGTAGACTGTGTGTATGTGCCCAGAGATTTTCCACTAAAAGCACTCTGGTGCCTGCAGCCTTTAAGGATTGGGAGGAGGAGAGGGTGAGGTGCAGTATTGGTTCTAATTTCATTTACTATACATGACAATATCCAACATCTTCATAAAATCTTGCTATTTTTATGTTTTCCTTCTGCATAAAATCTGTCATGCCCGGAAAAGACCCTCATTTAGCACTAGTGTCCATATATTCCCTTTGCATGAATATTAGCAGTCAGGATCCATCCTACCGAATACATCATTAGCCACAAGTTCTAAATTCCCCCTAGATTATCACTGACCATGTTATACATCCCTGCACAATCCATCTTGCACCTTGCAAAATGATTGACTGCTTTATCAATTGGAAGCATTAAGACAAAGAATGGGAGAAAAATTCCCAAAATTAACTTGCATTGCGAAATGAAAGGTTACTGACTGATAAAATGAAAGCGTTTTTTCCAAAAATATAATTTAAATACTGCCGAGCACAGAGAGAGGAGCAGCATCAGGCTATTCATCCAGTCAAACCCATTTTGTCCTGCAGTTAGATCACAGTTGATCTGGATCTTAACTCCATCTACCCCTCTTAATTCTGTAGGATTTGTCCTTGCCTAACAAAAATCTAGACAAATAGACTAGCTCTATTCTGTTCTGGATTGGTTTGTCAGTGAATGTAGTTTATCTACCTACTGCATCACTTCAGCCTTTAGTCACTTTCAGCACCTCAAATGGATAAATATTAAGCAGCAGCATTGGAGTATACTTTATATAATAAACAATAAAAACTTCAGCAATGACTACAGTCATGTTTTGGTAAAACAGGGATAACGCAGCATTTACTATTGGTACCTAAACTGAAAAGAGCTGGGTGAGAGCACCGAATCCTTAAGGCTACCCATGAGATGTACACTCTTTCCCATATTCATTGGCAACCCTCCCTTGACCAATGACCTTCAACAATACGGAGTGGACCAATTAAAACATACTTAGAAGGATATATGCCCAGGAACAAGAAATTCTCCAAAGGAAACAACGTTATATATTTGTGAATCACATTTAAGGGTAAAACTTTTCTCTCCCTCAATTCCAGCCAGATTAACAAATACCTCACAAAGCTAACCTAGAGAAAGGTCACTGGGTGGGCCTTAAAAAAAATAAAGATTTGTAACTAATGGCTGTCTTGATTCTGTGGCAGGAATTCAATACATTTTTCTCAATGGCAGATTGAAAAAATTGGAAGAGCTGAAATAACTAAAGAACAGTATTGACAAAATGCTTACACAGAGACATTACAGAGCATTGAATAAGGCCATTCAGCCCACAGATACCGATGGATTTCTGTAAGAGTGGTCCTCCCAGCTCCATCCCCTCTGGTCCTTGTCTAAACAAATTACTTGAGAACTACTCTTTTGGGCAGCAAGTTCCGATCATAACAACCTGCTGTCTATACCCTTTAGTGAGTACTAGTAATGAAAAGAAAGATTGCAACAACAGTTGGGAGGTTAGATATGAGATAGAGATCATCTGCAAGACAAATGCATTTTTGTATCCGCTCCAGAAGGAGCTACCCAGGTACAGCAGCAGGATTTAGAAGTCACTCGCCTATCTCCAGCGTTTTTTTTAAAAAATCATGTCTTGATTCCCAGTCTCCCAGCAACCAAAATTTAGAATTTTCATTCTAAGATCCTGATAAAGGGTCTTCAACCTGAAACGTTGACTCTGTTTATCTTCCTTCAGATGTGGCCCGACCTACTGAGCATTTCCAGCATTTTCTAGTTCTCATTATTTAATTTAAAATTCTTCATGGTTTTACTACTCTCTCCAAAGACTCTTTGCCCTGTTTCCCACCTGAAGTACATTCCACTTTCCTGACAAAATATTTTGACTACCATTCCTTTGTTTTATTGTTGGCCAAGAACTAATTTCTTCCTTCCATTTGAATTAGGAGCAGGAGGTGGCCCTTGGCCCCTTGAGCTATCATTTCCATACGATCAGGGCTGATCTGATTGTAACCCTGCACCTGTGTGAAGAACTTTGGAGCAATTTTTTTTGTACATTTTAAAGAGTGCTGGAAATCTTAAATAATAACTGAAAATGCAGGAAGCCATTAGCAGGTCAGGCAGGAACTATGGAGGGAGAAACAAAATCTGTGTTTCAGGTTGATGGCTATTCTTCGGAACTTGGTTAAAAATTAGAAATCAAGCATATTTTAAATTGCCAAGAAGGGGGAGGTGAGGAGAGAACAAAGGAAATCTGCGATAGGGTGGAGACCAAGAGATTTCATTACAAACAAGGCGGCTCATTAATTGAAGCTGATTTGCCTGGAGGAGATATAAATAGAAGATGAATGAGGATAGATGAGCAAAAAAAAAGAGAAAATAAAACACTGCTTTTGCTAGAAATCTTAAAATATAATGCTGGCAATACCCAACAGGTCAAGCAGGATCTATGGAGAGAGTAAACAAAATGGAGTTAACATTACAAGTTGATGATCTTTCATCAGAACTGGGTTGTTCTGATGCAGACTGGAAAGGCTGGTTATCTAAAACTGTTGAATTTAGCATCGAGTCCCGAGGGCTGGAATGTACCTAGACAGAAGGTGATTTGCTGTTCTTTAAGTTTACATTGGTCTTCATTGGAAGAGTGCAAGAGGCCAATATCAGGTAGGTCAGAGGAGAGTCATATGATGAATTAGTGACAGGCAAATCAAAGCTCAAGGTCACCCTAGTGGACTGAATGGAGGTGCTCTGCAAAGTGGTCACCCAGTCAATTGGAATTTACAGAAACTGTCAAGGAGAATGGATACATTGCACAAAAAAAGAAGTGCTTCTCCAAAGGTAGTGGTAACAACAGAGGAGATGCACAAATATCATTTCACAGTCTAGGTCCAACGTGAGCTGAATGAGGACTGAGAATGAAGTTTGCAAAAGCAAGAGGTGGCAACTCGGGGTGAGAGACAGTAACAAAGAGTAGAGGTTACATTGTCATTTGGCCAGACTCAACAGAAATGGCCAGACTGAGCCCCCGAGATATGTGGAGTGAAGCTCCAACCCTAGAGGGATTAACACAAATGGTCGTCATAATCACAGCTCAGCCAATATAATAGTGGGGATGGTGGTGGGGTGGCGTTAGTGGTAGGAAAAAAGATCAGAGAGGAAAAGAGAATGGTGAAGCAGGCAAAGGCAATGCCCAGTGGTTTTATTTTGTAGAACTAGGAGAAATATTTCACTTCTACAAAAATGTACTTTTCTTCACCATCCAACGTCCATTTCTTACCTGGTCCTTACAAAAAGGTAAGTTGCTCACAACGTTCCTAAAAAAAAAGCACTGGCACTCTGGTTCCAATATAAATGTAACCTTGAGGTTTCCACTTGGATCAAGCAGCTTTCACAATTACTTATGGAACTAATTAAGCATTGAAGGGCAGAAGTCCAGTGCTTCGTCTACAGCTTTGGCTTTAACTTGTATAGTTGCCAGTTCTACTGGGCTGAAACTCTCTCTCTGCTCTCCTTGAAGAATTGAAAGAATCTTAATTTGTTTGCCTTGCTGAATGGCCTGGTAAAGAATAAAGATTCAACTTTTGCACCACAGTGAGGAACATAAAGCATGGTGCAAAATTAGACAGCTCACTGCACAGTGGATAGCACAGTGGATAAAGGGGAACAGGTGGATGTTGTATACTTGGATTTCCAGAAGGCGTTCAATGAGGTGCCAGTTGAGAGACTCATCCACAAGATAAGGATGCATGGAGTTGGGGGTAAGGTATTAGCATGGATAGAAGATTGGTTAACCAATAGAAGGCAGAGAGTTGGGACAAATGGGTGTTTCTCTGGTTGGCAATCAGTGGTGAGTGCCACAGGGGTCAGTGTTGGGCCCATAACTGTTCATGATATACATCAACAATTTGGAAGAGGGGACAGTGTGTAGACTGGTCTCCTTACTTGAGAAATGATAAAAAAACACTACAATGCTGGAGGAACTCAGCAGGCCAGGCAGCATCCATGGAGAAAAGCAGGTGGTCAATGTTTCGAGTTAGACCCTTCCTCAGGACTGAAGATTGGAAGAGGGGAAGCCTAGTAGATAGGAGGGAAAAGCAGAGCAGTGATAGGTGGACAAAAGAGGGAGGCAGGGTAGGCACAAGGTGGTGACAGGCAGATGCAGGTAAGAAATAGTGATAGACAGGTGCAGGGGAAGGAAGGAGAGCAGATCCACCAGGGATGAGTCAAAAAGGTGAGGGAAAAAAAAAGGGCAGGAAAAAAGAGAAATTGGCTAGGAAAAGGGAAGAAAAGAGGCATGTTTGGGGGGGGGGGAAGGGGGGGGATGAGTGAGGGGATTACTTAGAAGTTGGAGTTCAATGTTCATGCCATTACGCTGCAAAATTCCAACATAGAAAATGAGGTGCTGTTCCTCCAGTTTGCGCTTGGACTCCTCCTGGCAGTGGAGGAGGCCGAGGACTGACATTTGTACTGGTTTTGGAGGTGGTGTGGGAGGGGTTCACCAGCTTGATTCTGGAGATAAGGGGGTTAGCCTATGAGGAGAGACTGAGTCGCCTGGGACTATACTCATTGGAATTCAGAAAAATGAGAAGATATCTTATAGAAACATATAATATTATGAAAGAGATAGATAAGATAGAGGCAGGAAGGTTGTTTCCACTGGTAAGTGAGACTAGAACTAGGGGACATAGCCTCAAGATTTGGGGGAGTAGATTTAGGACAGAGATGAGGAGGAACTGCTTTCCCCCCCCCCCCCCCCCCCCCCAGAGAGTAGTGAATCTGTGGACTTCTCTGCCCAGGGAAGCTACATCATTAAATATATTTAAGACACAGTTAGATAGATTTTTGCACAGTCGGGGAATTAAGGGTTATGGGGGAAAAAAGGCAGTTAGGTGGAGCTGAGTCCACGGCCAAATCAGCCATGATCTTATTGAATGGCGGAGCAGGCTCAACAGGCCAGATGGCCTCCTCCTGCTCCTATTTCTTATGTCCTTTTATGTCCCAATCACATACAACTACTCTCTCTGCACAAAACATCAACTAATGTAATTAACCATTCATAGATAGGCAGTCAAAGAAGCAAAAACAATGCTGAACCCTAAAATATTCACAGATCAAAATGTACATTGCACTCTTAATCTACTCTATGGGAATTTGGAGTGGTCTCTACTGATTTTATTTGGAACCTTGCTCCGTGTACGTGTATACCACCAACTTTACAACAATTCTTTTTTCTGGATATCAAATAAACCTCAGCCCCAATTTTACAGCTTTCTACCATCCATCAACAAACTACTCAGAAGCTTATGATGTTTATTATTACTAGCAATCACTTACTTACTCAGTGTCTGTACACGCACAAAACAATGTAATTAAGCATGACCTTTTGGTTCAATTATCTAGGTTTGAGCTTGTGTTCCTTTTCAATGGTTATTTTGTACACTTAATTTTCCTGGAATGCTTTGTGTGTATTAAAACTTTGATGTTTCAAATAATTTAATTAATTTGCCCAAAAAATAAACAAGAGTTGAATAATCAATGACCAAACAGTTATCCTTCTGTGTCTATACTGTAGTACAGGCATCTGCTACATCACTGAACAAGTGTTCATCATGCAACACGATACATAACATTCATCAGTAAAAAACTGATTCACTCTCCACAAAGAATGATGGTGAAATTCTCTCCATACAGCCTAGCTGATTTTCAATGAATCCAAAGTCCAATTTTTCACATCACTTTCTTTATCCCCATCGAATGTTATGGTATCTCTGGAAAAATCCATGTACCTCTTTGTACAGAAAGATGCCTCTATCCTACCTTCCAACCTCTACTAGGTAACCTAGGAGAAACATCTAACAACAGGAAAGACAGTGTTTGCTAGCTGGCAATGACGATCAGAGAAGACTGTACTGAGAGGGGCAAAAAGAAGTTCAAGACATTGAATTGTTGGCTTCTGCTGCTGGCCAATTAAAGAATGCCTTTATTGAAAAATAAAAGAATCTCAACTTCTCTGATGGGATGGCAGGAGAAAGAAGAATGAACAACTGAGAAAGAAAGAAGGAAGAAAGGGAGCATTAATTTCCAAGTATTTGCAGATGCCATTCTGTTTTACCTCCACTGGCACCAAATTGTCAGAGTGTTTCTTTAGCATCCAGGGCAGGATGAGCAGAAATGTTCACAATTAAGTCTAGAGATCAAAGCCATTATCCTCCAGAAACCAGGCCAGACTGTGACCTTGATCTCATTTCTGACCTTGAGCAGAGTTTCGGGCTTCATTTCCACATCATCTCCAGGATAACCTGCATAACCCTGCTCGACTCCAAACTTGCTTCTGCTCACCTGCTCTTCAAACCCTCATCCATGCTTTGGTGACCTCCAAATGTGACTAACATTGTACACGCCTTAACTTTGCAATCATCCAAAACTCTGCTGCTTGTGTCTTAACTCACACAAAGTCCAGCACACCCACCTGACCTACAAAGTAATTTAAAAATTCTTCATCTTATTCTCAAATTGTTCCATGGCCATACACTGGCACAACTTTTAAATAATTGAATGAACCACTTGGTTACCATGGGCTTAAGCTCTGGAATTCCCTCACTAAATCTCCCTCTCTGTCCTTTAGAGCAATCTTAAAATCTGCCTCCCAGACCAAGTCTTTTATCATCAACTCATGTGGATTGACATTTTTTTTAAACCCGTTTTGATGATAGTTCTGTAAAGTGCCTTGGAATGTTTTAGCTACATTAAATGTGCTACATAAATGCAAATTGGTCCAGTTTGAAAAAAAGACAACACACTCCTGTAGATGCATTTAAAACCCTCAGGACAATCCAACTTGCCTTATGGCCACTGAAGATTGTGGACTCCATTGTCACATGGATCTCACAGCCACACACCACTCTTGGTGCTTTTCCAGTCAATCATGGGTGCACCAGCACATTTCCATTTCCTTCAACAGACCTCTAAGCGGTGTTCACAAAAAGGGAAGCGAAATCCTTGACCCAACTGCTGTTGCTCACATTAAGGGAAAGGAGGACCGGCAGCACAAAAAAAAAGCATTAAAAGAAAAAGAAGTTTAAAACTTTTCTGGCAGCTTATTTACTCTGACTTCTGAATAACCTAGAGTATTCATACCAGAAAACTTTACGAACCACAGCATTTTCACTGCCAAGCAACAGGATTGCATGCCATGGTCAAGTCCTTCAAGCTGTTAATGACACTCCACAACAAATTTAAAAGAAAATGCCTCGATTTTATATAGCATGATTGTTAACAGGAATTACTTCACCCTACTCCTACCCCAAGGAAGCAAACAATTACAAAAAAAAAGGCAATTCAATGTCATTTGACTGAGAACCCCACTCCCCATCTCATTTAGTACAGAGTCTCCATAGAGCGTCAATGGTGTAGATTTCAGTTTTCTCGAGTGCATTCCAGGTAATAATCTAAACAGGGTGCAGAACATTAACAAGCTTTTACTCAGGTTGAACAACAGTTGTAGTTACTGTTTCACACCATTTGATTTCTCCTGCCTCCACCTTGTTTTTCCTCTAATTTCCTAGCCCATGCACCTTACCGCCACACCCCCTCCACAACATCCCAGTGACCCTTCTACTTTGAAATGCATGGATTGGGTTTCCTTACAACCCCAGCTGGCTCATACTGGTAATTAGCAATTAGCAGTTTACGTTGTCTTATTAGAAGAGGCTTAATTAATATGAGCAGGGCTCTTATTTCACACATGACTGTGTGCAGGTGCTAACATGGAAGTCTCAGAATTAAAACTTATTCACTGCACCGAGATGAACAGGTTTTGCAAAATAAGGAATCATGAGAAAGGATACTGCCCTCTCTAAACTCATCCAGGTATTTGCACAGCCAATGCAGTGTCTTAATTATGCAAGAAGGTGCTTGTGCAGGAATTTCGTGAAGTGATTTTAATCAAATGATGAACTCTAGACCTTCGGTGTGACATGTGTCAGTGAATGACCCCTATCCTGCCTCATTCAGATACACTGCTTGGTTCTATTTAATCGGTCTAATTAGTAGGATACAAGTACAGTTTCCTCCATAAGCACTTAAAGAAGAAACCAAGGATTTTTGTGTCATTAATTGCTAACAATGATTTGCATCCTATTTGCCAAGAGATACTATTCAAATCCACTATCCCAATCATCAAAGTGGGATTCAAAAATCAAGCTGTGTCGCACTGAAACAAAATAAATTCTGGGTCATTCTCTATGCAGATGCTTGTATTCAGGAGTGTAATTATAACCACAAAGTGGACTGAGTTTAGATACAAAGGCCAAGAAAGTGCTCCAAGCTGCTTTTTTGGCATCTGAACAACTTTGTCGGTCACCCCAACAGAGTTATGAAAGTCACATAAAGAAAGAACAGGAATTTCATTTACGAGGTTCATAGAACAATGTTGGTGGGTTTCCCTGTGTAACAGGGTCTGAAACTGGCACTGTGGGTTTCAGCATGGCATTCCCTATTGATGAGTTGCAAGTTCTTGCAGCTGTCGCCATTTAACTCAGCAGGTGTGATCTTTGCAGGCTGCTCTTAAGGGGTTGTGCCACAATTCAAGCAACACTGTTCCAACTACTGGGGAGTGTTGCTGCTGAATAAATGGACACTGCAATGATTCAAAGTGGGCGAATGCTTCCAGGTCTGAGGAACCTGGACAAGCTGGTGAATAATAATGCCAGCAGGAGGTACCTCCTTTGTTGTCCCTCCTGGTGTACAACCAGGTGCTCCTTGCAGGAGGTTGGCAGTGATATTTCCATAAAGACACAGTTGCAGCCTATGAATGTCTGCACTTTGGGAAAACCAGCCATACAGGCAGATATCTATGCACACTGCCTGTTCCAGTAGGCTGAAGTAGACAGGGTCTCTACACTTGATTGTGGAGTTTGGGGACCTTGCTATGGCAGCAGTGAGTGGCAAGCTGTGAAAAGTGGTAGAGATCAGTGGCAACAGCCTGGGATGATCCCAAAGTCAGGAAGGAGAGAGTGACTGTGACCCTGACCTCCATGGCCAAAGCACTGAAGACACACTCAAGGCTGTATTTGAGATTGTGGGAGGTCAAAGCTCTCAGTGAGGACAAAGAATTAAGTTTGAGAGCTGGCCCTTTAAATAGAACAGTTTCAGGAGAAACAGGATTAGTAAAACCTGGCTGCTGTTTGAGTAAATAGAACAGTCTATTTTCAGATCAGTGTGGTTAAAAATCTCACTGCAGATGAACTTGTACAGACAAACTGGACCCACTTGTACCTATTTAACACACAAACTGCATACAAAAGCTGTTTTGCTTATGCTTGAAGGCGCTGGCTACCATTTTCGTTGATAGTACCACCCATCCAGAAATTGGACCCAACACCTCTAGGTGAGATTCACCTTGGTGTCACTTGAGATCATCATGCTGGAAGAACTTATCTGTCTGGAGAATGACCATTCCACCTCACTGAGAAACTGGAACAGTAGTGGGCAACCTATGATCTTTACTGATAACTCCCTGTAAACAAAGAGCAAACCCTACAATGTTAGCTAGGAGATGTCCCTACAAGGACATTAAATGTTTTGCTGTCCATACCATGGTAAATTTATGATTCTGGAGGCCATCATTGTGTTTGTGCTGGTCAAAAAAAACTCTCCAACTTTGTCCCAGCCTTGATGTGCCTGCCCGAGTTTTCCATGCTATGCATACATGGTTCAATGCTGGGTCCAGAGTGCTTAATATAGACACAGCCCAGATCTGTTGCAATCTGTGTATGAATACTGAACCTATGGGGCCACTCACAGCATGGAACCCAATCAGTGAGGTCAAATGTGGGAAGTCAGGGTGGAGAGGGAGCTGGGGGTTGGGTTGTCAGTTGGGGGGATGTGTGTCACTGGTACGCATATACGCACACAGAAAGCACTTGATCAACCCCTGCCTCGTTTACCCTCACCTCTATGGCAGCTTTATAAGCTGCTACAAAGCAACTCCCTTGGAGAGAGTTCTCAAAAGTTGTGATCTGCTAACTGTGACTCCCAGTGGTGAAGATGTAGCTGCTGCATCTCCAGGGGCAGCTGCTATTGGGAACCACATAGGTCCTGGCGCCCAATTTTTCAGAAGGTTAATTTTCTGAATTTTGCAATTTTTTTTGTGTGTGGGGGGGTGGGTTCTCCCTTAATTGGGTGTTAGTTCTAAACACAGCAAAGGTGGTGTTGAAAAAGATCAGTGGAGCTGAATTTTGTAGAGGGCTGGGCTAACATTTGGGAAAGTTTACACCAGAGAAAATGTGTAAGGGAGAAACAAATGAAAAATGTGAATAAATAAGGAGATGACTCTCCTCGACACAGGATGTGCACAGATTTGCACTACTCTGGGATAACACGATTTTCATGGATACAGCAGTGTGTTTTTTTGGGGGGTGCGGGAATGTCCAAATTTGTAGGATAAGGAGTGGGAGCACACACACACTGCTGAACCTGCTTTCATTGACACAGTCAACGTGGTAACTGATTGCTACAAGATTTTATTTTACGGAGCAGCCTTCTGAATTATTTCCCAGAGAGAGAACAACTGGGTCTGATAATGGAACTCCTTCAGGAGTGTGATAAATGACTGCTGGGGAGTGAGATCCATGGTGCTGCTGACAAATATCAAAAGGGGTGTGGCCACTAATGTCAAGTACATGACGAGCATATTTCTCTTACTGCCTGCTGGAGTCATGGATCCTCCTTAGCCCTCTTCTGCCCCTCCCCCACTGAACATGGCTCTCCTGCTGCTGCTTATGCTGGGACTGTTCCATTTCATCCACCCCAATAATTAGCAGAAAGGTGCACTCTGTTCATTTCTGGGATCAATACTGTTTTCTTCATAAAGATGTGGCCACAGTTTTTAAAAGACTTAGAAAATACTCACTCACCACATCTTAACCCTATCACACAGTCCCACTCACTGCAGCTCTGCAAATAGAAAGGTTCGCATTTTGCCCCGTGCCAAATTTTCAATGCTTTGCTACTGATAGACCTATGAGGTGATACGCCTGGCTATTAGAGCTATTCCAACTTTTTAGTGTTACGACTGCAAGGAAGAGGCCCCCCAAGTTTTTGGCATGCTAAACTCTCATGAGGAACTCCGATTGCTGAATATCTATGCCAGGACATTCCTCATTGTCTTCCAGTTAAGAGTGCAGACCTAAAAACAAAATGGGTTACTAAAGCTAGACGTTCTTTAGCAAAATGTGTATGTGTAGTACAGGAAATGAGAAGATAGAGCAGACACAGGCTTGGTTGTGAACCATCATGCTCCCACCCCATCTAAAAATCGCTATCCAATTTTGGGCACAACTGCACCGGAAAATCATTACCATGGTGTGACCATTACAATAAATTATCATTTTTCTTCCTGCCATGCATGTGTGGTTAAGTACCAAAAATTGCAATTAGGCATGCAAGCTGCAAGAAATAAAGTGAACAAGATATATCACATACTGCATGACAAGGAACAATGTGGTGCAGGAAAGAATGTGTCTTGGTCAGATTACACCATCTCAACATTGATTAATTATACATTTTTAGGCCAAACTGATGCAGAAAAGGAAGAAATCTGGGAGACATTGGAATGTGGCAATCTCATTAGAGCAGAGAAGGTTAAGGGGAGATGTGACAGAAGTGTTCATGTAGGGAATTGATGGAGTGAAAAAGGAGAAATTGTTCCTCACGCAGGGGGAATCAATAACTGGAAGACACAAATTTAAGATTAATATTAATTTAAGGTGGCATAGGATTTTTTAAAAACTGCAGGGAGATTGTGATCTGCAATGCACCATCTAAAAGGGACAATGGAAGCAAATTCAATTTAAGAAGAAAACAAAATATGCAGAACTATGAGGAAAGACCATAATAGGACTGACTGGACAGTTCTGCAGCCCTACCATGATTCGTTTACCTGTACAAGTAGAAGAGATGAGTTCTGTGTTGCATCTGTACAAGTGCAAAATTAAGGTGCAAAAGTCACCCATTTCATTTAAACTCAGTGATTTGTCCACAAAAATTTTTTTTTTAAAAAAAAGCAGCACATGCTCAAATTATTTTAACAACATTTGAACTGTGCAACAAATTGTCAGTTTTCAGTATCACTGGAATATCACTAATGTTTGTGGAATAATACACAGAAGACCCATCTGGCCCATTGTACTATCAGCTCTTGGAATGAGCTTTCCAATTAGTCCCACCAACCTCTCTTTGCTCCCAGTAGTGCATTCCAGATCACAACTGCTTATTGCCATTACCTTGTGGCCGTGGTTTCATCCTTTTAAAATGGCGAGAAACTAATAAATTAAGGATAATAATAAAAAAAATTTAGAATGCTAAATCTTTCACTGGAGGAGTGGAGGGACAGATGATGTCAGGTGTACAATCCAGAGGAGTCAAGCCAGGACAGTGAGATTGTAGAAGCAAGATAAGGAAAAGCTATTATAGAAGGGCCACTAGCAAGTGATGGGCGAGGCGTCCAGCTGGCTTGTGTGTTTAGGTTATGGGAGCACCCATCTCTGTTACTCACATTGCTGGTAACTCATTTACTTTATAACATTGTTTATGGTAGCAGCACTCTGAATCAAAGTGCAAGTAATCTCCCTTGTTCAAATATACAGAGCATAACATCAACAATCTGCATTTCAATACTGTTCTTAATACAATAAATATCCCAAGGTGTTCCCAGAAGTGATTATCAGACTAATTTTGACATCAAGCCAAATATTGCCACGAATAACCATAACCTCAAAGATGCAGGTTTTAAAAATAGCTTGAGAGGGGATGAGAGGTGTGCAAATGGACAGAAATGAAGATATCTGAGGTTACTGAAACGCAGCCAACAGTAGCCAAAACAGATTAATATTTGAAGTCATTTCAATCTCAAAATCACACAACTAAGAGGACAGATTTCAGTAAGAGAAATAGCAACATTAAATATATCCAAAATTGTTTATTGAAATATACATTATTCCCAGCAATTCACTGCAATCTCTTGGATAATACTAGAGTTGAAGCTTTGAAAACCTGGAACAAATAATATTTGCAGAAACAGGAAAAAGGTTCTTTGGCAACAAAAGCTATTGGCCATTGATGAATTACAATTTCCACAGTTAAAGCTCAGAAAAGGGAATGCAGGCGAAGCACACGAAAAATCTTACGAGATTCTCAAAACCAGCAAAATGTACCCAAACAACCTCTTTGACACAATGGAAAATAGTACAAGTTAGACTCGATAGGGTGCTCAATGATCTCTAATACTTAACAGCTGATGTAAAAAAACCTAAAAGAAAGCAAAAGGCAATAGATACCATTACCACAATTTCTGGCTGAGCAGATGGGTAATTCTAAACCAGCAGAACAAATCCTACCTCAATACACTTTGTGCCTCCTGATGACAAAGACGACTGCTTTGAACATGAACATTCTTTACTAACTAGACTAAACACAAAGCAATGATAAATAATTAAAATCACTAAATTACACACATTCAAGGCTAGCAGATGATCACATTCACAAAAAGTAAATTGCACAAGTCCACAGATAAGAGAAGAAAATGACTGCTGTATTGCATTCTGGTATGCAAAATGTTACAAAGCCAAGTAACTGAGAGTGGGCGATGCATTCAACTAGAAACAGATGAAACTAGTTAATGATGTTTCGCGTATCGAATGTCAGAAATAAAGTGAAACATTCTATGAGAAAACCTCATATTTAAGTGTAAATCCCAATTTATTGTATAATCACACAAGTGTTAGGAGATACCACAACAAACATGAAAATTAAGTGTGGTATGAAGCTGAACTCCTGAGGAACAACAATAATTTCAAAGAACTTCTGCAAAAAATTGTCCTATTTAAACTTGGATTGTGTCGACAATGAACAACATCAACATCTGCAGCGCCCTGTTTGGGGGTGGGAGAGAGGGCAAAATTGGTCTTGGATAGAGATGAATTGGCAGGGATTTGACCCACACTCCATTTTCTTTTCCACATTTAGAGCAAAAAGGTGGCACATTTTGCTATCTCCAAAAACTAATTTCACCCTATACAAAGATATGGCTCCACAGGCATCTGTAGCTCCTCCAGTATCTTCTCCAAATGGTCACTTGACATGATTCATAGAGTATTGGAAGACTTTGTAACCATCTTTGAGCTCATTTGCCATATTGAATACGCAATGCATTGGAAAAAAAAACACTTTGAGTATGACTATTTATCACTTTCTTTTCCTTTCCCTGACCACCAGTCTTTAAAAAAATCCTCTGAGAAACCAAATTTCATCTTCGTTTTATACTTAAAATGCTCCTCAACAACTAAGTGGTGTATGTTGTAATAAAAACATGATGTAGGCACATTAACAAAGTCACTCATTTATCTCAGTTTGAGAGAGTCTAGTGACAACATTGTTTAGATTTATTAAATGTTAAATCTAAATCTCTGATTTTACACAGCCATTTTACAACAAACAGCCAAGTGGGAAAAAAAATCTTATCAGAGCCAATAGGCTAGGTTCACTCACATAAAATCATGTGAGAAACAAAAGGACTGCAGATGTTGGATTATCAAGACAAAAAGAAATGCTAGAGGAACTCAGCAAGCCAGGCAGCATCCATGGAGAAAAGCAGGTGGTCAACATTTCAGGTCAGGACCCTTCTTCAGGACTGAAGACAAGAAAAGGGGAAGCCCAATATATAGGAGGGAAAAGCAGAGCAGTGATAGGTGGACAAAAGAGGGGAGGCGGGGTGGGCACAAGGTGGTGATAAGGAGATGCAGGCAAGAGACAGTGATAGGCAGGTATGGGGGAGGAGGGGAGAGCAGATCCACCGAGGGATGGGTCAAAGGTAAGGAGGAAAACAAAAAGGTTAAAAAAAAGATAGGCTGGAAAAGCGAAGAAGAGGCATGGGGGGGGGGGGGGCGGGGGTGTGGGGTTACTTAAAGATAAGATTGAATTCTCCCACTTGAAGTCATCCCCTCAACCATTCCCCCAAACTATGCCTCTTTTCTTCCCTTTCCCAACCTCTCTTTTTTCTACCCCTTTTTCTTCCTTACCTTTGACCCATCCCCCCGGTGGATCTGCTCTCCCCTCCTCCCCCGCACCTGCCTATCACTATCTCTTACCTGCATCTACCTATCACCACTTTGTGCCCACCCCACCTCCCTTTTTGTCCACCTATCACTGCTCTGCTTTTCCCTCCTATATATATTGGGCTTCCCCTTTTCCCATCTTCAGTCCTGAAGAAGGGTCCTGACCCGAAACGTTGACCTCCTGCTTTTCTCCATGGATGCTGCCTGGCCTGCTGAGTTCCTCCAGCATCAGTGTTTTTCACCTAAAAACCATAGGTATTTACCGCTTAGCTGAACAGCAACCAGCACAAAACACACATTTTGAAAGGCACTAAGTACAGAATGAAATACCATCCTGAGGAAGGTCTACAGCCATTCCACATCAAGGGTGAAAAAGTTCCACCTAGTTTTTTTACTCCAAGTTTAAAATTCCTCTTTCCATATCCAAAAATGGGAAGATTTAAAATTAAAAATCATAAACAAACCCAAGAAATACACTTATTCCCAAGAGTGAGTAATTTCTCACTCACAACTAATACTTACAACTTTCATAGCCTCAGACAAAAAAAAACTTGTGCTATCCCTTAATACTCAAACTGCCACACTTCTACCAAGGAACAATGATGACAGGGCTGGATAATTCAGTGACGAGCACCAGTTAAACAAGCCCTGAGGATTATTATAACAGCATCAGGGTCCGAGTTGGAAATTTTGTTTCAAGCCAAAAATTTAAGACTTATCAGGTAAACAGGTTGATAGTTCTTCAATATGTGACATTTAACTTTAAGACTCAATTTTGATTCTACCTGGGATGCAGACATTGCTTGCAAGGCCAGTGTTTATTGCTCTTGACTGCCCATGAGGCAGTAGCTAGTTGCCTTCTCAATCCCTGCAGACTGTGAGGTGCAGGTGCTCTCAAGCATCTATTAGGAAGAACATTTTGAATTTCTGACCCAGTGCTAATGCAGGACTGTTACTATATTTCCAGGTCAGGGTGGTGCTTGACTCGCTGGGGAACTTGCATGTGGTGGTCGCATGGCCCTGTTGTCCTTTCTTGGTTAAAGGAAAAGTCTTAATTTGAGGGTGGGTGGGGTGGCATGACATAAAGGAGAAGAAACCTACATTTTACACAGTCCTTTAATCTGATGCCAGCATACACATATTAGTTGAAGATTTTCTGTGCATGTTTTAGCAGAAAGGATAGAATAATTTTGCAAATTATCATGTAAATGATCATAGCAGCGAGAGTCCGTGATCAAAGATCTATTGGAGGTTACTTCCAAAATGTAATGTGTTCATGCACATATTTTGGGATGGCTTTAGCTACAACTAAATAATTTGAGAATTGAGATGAGAATTTTTAAGTTTTGAATAGCAAATTTAAATATGTTTAGTTTCACTGAAAATAGATAGAGTAGCTAGAACCCCACAGCCCCGTACGTTACCAAGAGGAAAATCTTTGAAATTTACTATTGGGATAACTAGCTGACAACTGAAGGGAAGTTACAGAAAGGAGATTTAAAAAGACAGTTGACAGGAGGCCTGACTGCAACAGGGCATTGCTGTGCTAATGCCATTTATGTATTTAGTGCAGTAGACTATGAGGACCCAACAGAACTTCAGGCATCCTGCCCACTTTAGTGTACAAGACACATTAGTGTACATTTTCCTGTACCATTTGATGTTTCCAGGCCAGAGCATTTCTTCCCTTCATTCACAACACATAGTAAATCCCATTGCTATGAGGATCACTTGGTACTGGAAGAGTGACTACAAATTTAAAATGCACATAAACATTTGAAGTCTGTATGTAAACAAAGCTGTTAAATGAACCTGCTTTCAGTAGATATTTTAAATGTATGAAAGCATTTTTTCAACCACACTTCCCTCAAGAGTTTGTCCAGTGTACATTTCTCCTTTTTCCCCTCCCATCCTGCTTCCTAAGAAACATGAATTTGCAAAGTAGAAATTTTACCCTTCTCGACTTCTTTGTCATTTACCCAGTTTCCAAATCTTCCATTTTGTATAATAGTTATCCAATATAAAATTAATTTAAAATCAAGTAGTTTAGTCATCAAATATGTACTTCTAAAATCTGGAATCAAAACTTACCAAGACTGTCTCTACTGTTCTGATTATCTTAAAAGTCCTACGTTAATTAGAGCTGGAGTGGTCTCGATTCTTCTAGTTTTTGCAAACACAAAACACACCCCAAGTTGCAATTGCAACTTGTGAGGCCATAAAGAAAAAAGCTGCATGCTCAGCACATTCTCCTCAAAGTTTTCAGAAAAAGTCAGCAAGTCTTTATTTCCCACAATCTTCTCTTCCTGCTAAAATCTGGCAACTTTTTACCAATTCAAGTCAATGTAAAAGGTGGCAGCATGTGACCTAAACATCTCCCATTTCTGACCCACCTCCTGAGCCCAATAGCTTCTGAAACCACTGAGCTACTGTCCTGAAGTGCACATCAACATTACATGCTATTTACGAGGGTAAGTGCTACAGTTGCACATAAAAACCACTGTCACATTTCCTCTTTTTAATTTTTTTTTGGAAAAAACATATCTGGTTGGCCATTATACTGTTTGGATTTGTGCAGCTCAATTTTAATGGGAATGTTAAAGAAAAAACCTACTTTTGACAATTGCATCAATGTCCCCTTTTATTCATCTTTTAAAATTATTTCTGCCATATGCTCAAGCAACAATTTTCTTTGGTATGGGTCCTCTCAAATAAAATATAATGCTGTGATCTCTATGTCAGATTTACTTCACAACACAGGAGAAGACACACATAAAAATGCCAGGCCAGCTATTCCACAACAGTTTCTAGCCCTATTTTGAAAGTTTAACACATGTCAAACCCTTTAATACATTTTTCAAAGAAGCACTAAACCAACCATTTACTACACTGGTAAAAATCTAACGTTACTTTTAATTATCCATGCACGTGGCACAAATCAAGACAGAATTTAGATCATTTATCAAGTACATTTGCCAGCAGCATTGCCAAAGGTCAGTTTAAAAATAAGCTGTAAAATAAAAACTATGTACAAGTCATACAAGACCATTCTTAGCCTCAAGTACAATCACTATGTTTTAAGTGTTATATGGCAGAAAGTCAGCACGAGCTTTGATTAACCAGGTCTTCATTAAAGTGCTGAGACTTCATTAAATTTACACAAACTGTTTCAATAACTTGAAGAGAATGCCTAACCCCACTCAGTAAAAACAGAATTATTTTCAATGTGTCCAAGGCACTACACATAAAATACAAAACTGAGTTGTGCAGATTCCTACTTCAGATACAGTGCTCCGCGTGCCTGCCATTAGTACTGGCAAAAGCTGAACATACTTTTTACACAGATGTTGGCTAACAACCCAATGGACCTGTTGTGACCTCCTATGAAATCCCGTACCGCCAAAGCAATTCAAAAGTAGTAAATAAATGTTTAAACCACTTGGCTGCCAAGTAGATAATATTTTGGACATGGCATGAAGGCAGATATCTGGAATTTTAGAAATTCCTGTGAACCACCTTAATGCAGAGAGTATAAACAAAGATTAAATATTGTTCCCATGTCAGAATAAAAACTTACTGTTTTTTTTAAGTTTAGACAAAGGCTAAGTGGATAGAGCGAATTGGCGTGCATGGTGTTAGACAGCGACGTTAAGAAACAGATGCATTACTAAATCAACAACATTGAATTAGATCATTTTCAAGTTGCTAAGGATTAGAATACTTACATCAAAATCCAATATCCACACTATGGAAATAACTCAGACATGATCAGAATTTTGCTCATTATGAACCATTTAAGCCCTTGTTTGAAAAGAAGCGACATTGTACAAAGTGATATTGAAATTTCTAGCAAAATGGATACTCTGTAGAAAAGCACACTTATGAAGCAAGCAATTCTTAACTTTTTGGAATATTAATAGCGTCTTCATTGTCCGTACAGCACATCACAGTAATTTTCATCAGAAACACAACAGAATAAAAGTTACAGCATCTGCTGCATTAAACTGCTCCAGGCAACAAACCACCTTCTTTCATATCACACATGGAGACTCATTCTTGAGTGTCCAGTCTGTCACTCTGCTCAATGGCTTCCTAGGATGCAAATTGGGGAAATGAGGTGCCTCCAACAGCAGATCTAAAAGGGCAGGTTGATGTTATGTGTTCCATTGGTTGGGATTATGCACAAGTTAGCACTTTAGATCAAAAAAACTATAAAATCTGTTACCTTATGGTTAAGTTATTGAGATAATTAATAGTGGATATGCAGTGATAATTAAGACAGTAATTCTATTGAGAGGTTTTATCCAAAATCATAAACGAAAATGGCAAGGATCAAGCAACAAGGAGCAATAAACATCCTTGAAATGCAAAGGATGAGTTTGCCATTTTTCTTTCATGTACCCGTTAATCTGTTACTATATAGTATTTAAAGCATAACTCTGGAAAGCCATTTTAGTTCCTTTTTTAAGAGGCATGAGGGGTCATACAGACACGACAATCCTCTCGCATACACAAATTAGCAAGATTCTTACTTCTAGATGGAGGCAAATATAAAGAGTGAATTATAAAGCTGTATTAGAAAGGATTCAGTTCCAATGAGAACTGTTAGTGAAGCTCAAATAATTTTCACATTTCACCTGAACCATCTGATGGTCTTACACTTATTTTCACAACAATCAGAAACACTATTCTCTCCCCCCCTCCCCACCCACCAAGTGAAGTGAGTGGGATTAATGGAGTTCAAATAGAAATTGCAAATTCTATCTGGAAGAAAATAATTCACATTGGGTAAAAGTAACCTGGATCCTGAGCCGGAAACAGCTGCTCTACCAACGTACAGGAAGGGTGCATGACCAAACAGCACTCAGCTTGAACAAATATGTTCATAAGTTTCTTTACCATCATGAGCTCAAGATTGTTAGTGGGACTGCAGGCTTCTTATTGAAATGCAGTAACTCAAAGGAAGTATTCCTCAATCTGAAAAGAGTTCCTCTGGTGGCTGTTCCATCAGAGAACCTAACCTGGGATGGTAACTGGATAAAGGCCTGGTATTGGGCATGGTCCAGGGTACAACAGGCTGTGATTAGACTGGATGTCAATTATTATCCTGACTGGAGACACAGCTAAAGTTTGCTCATACTATATAACTGAAAAAGAGTTAATACTACTGTTTTTATTGGAAAGCTAGTCAAAATATAATTAATCTCACTACTCAGATCATATTTCTTTATGGATTGGTGACTTTATTGCATTAATAATTTTCTATTTCATTAAATTACACTTTCAGTTGAAAGGGTTCAAAGTAAAGTACTGCATTTTGTGTGACATGTTAGCACACAACAAGCTAATGACTCACACACAAAGAAGCCTATTCACATAATGAATCATTAAAAAATAAAAAATGATCTAAAGCTGTAATCAACATCTAACCCTGTACATGCATTGAGCTTTTTACGTTTAAGATCACTGAGGCTTCAACTTGTAAAGATGCTAATCTCTCGAGCAA
This sequence comes from Pristis pectinata, assembly GCF_009764475.1. Taxonomy (NCBI): domain Eukaryota; kingdom Metazoa; phylum Chordata; class Chondrichthyes; order Rhinopristiformes; family Pristidae; genus Pristis; species Pristis pectinata. Next base: position 93,357,384 of record NC_067407.1, on the reverse strand, counting down.
CTATTCCTTGTCCTGTCCACTGTATACAGTAGTGATAGTGGTACGGTCTTTGACTATTGACAGGCTGTTTAAAAACATCAAATAACCAAAGATTCATCATTATTGAAGCAGCCTCACTTTTCCATGGAAATCTCGTTGAACTTTGCACAACAATAACTCGCAAGGCCATATTTACGCAAAAGTGTAAAAAAAATGCATAGCTAACTGGCGTTTACACAATCGCAGAAAGTTGCATTTTTGTTAAAAATGTAACCAAGCCAACAGTTTTCTAACCGCTAAACATCATATAATCCCTGTCCATAGCAAAAAGAAAATCAAATCACCTAAAGAGACCTGCAGTTAGCCGCCGTATTCGGGGATTTATGGGGAATAGTTGGCTTTCTCGGAGCACATCGAGGGCTGGTTTGCTGACAAGTGCAGTAGATGTGGATTTAGAGCAGGCTCGGATCCTCCTCCAATGCCAGACGCGCTCTAACCCGCAATAGCTACTCCGCTCCTCTTCTCAACGGGACCGGCGCCAGGGTTCAGCTGCATTTTACTAAATACCCCACCATACATTTCCAAAGTTCCCTTCTGTCGATACCAAATTAACCCGAGCATCGGATTAATAATCGCTGCTGCTGCTGTTTTAAATAATGTCTGTGTGTGGGTGGGGGGTATATTTTATATATAGCTGCCTACGGACTCGCACTCACTGGGCAGCAGCAGCTGTCCTTGTCTACTCTCCCCAAACTGGCCTAAGATCCACACCCCCCCCCCCCCCACCCCAGAGTCCCCGACACCATGATGTTCACAACACTTACCCTTAGTGACAACTCTCCGTCCACTCCGAGAAGGAACCAAAGGAACCCAGCGGGAAAAGGGGAGGGGGGGTGACTGTGTTTATTTTAAAAGATATAAAAAATCAAAAATACTTTAAACAAAATCTCGCAACCGCTTTCATAAACCTCTAGAAAACAATAGGACTAAAGTGTGCCCATGCTATCCCATTCCTCCAAACTATCTGGGTCCCTCTTCAGTCGAACTTCTTCATATTGTTACAATGAAACAAGTCGAGACAGGAGCGAGACACTCGGCGCAGCGGCCGCCGCAGACACCTCGCTGATTGATGGGCTGCGCAATCGCTCATAGGCTCTTCCCAGCCTTTTCAGCCCGCCTACCACCCGCTTCTAGCCAATCGGGAACGAGCACTCCCGCGACGGATGGCACTGTGAGCCATTGGCAAGAGCGCTATGTAAATTAGCTCCCCGTTTGCAACCCCGCCCATCCACAGCGGCGTCACTGAGCGCTGGGGGAAATTGCTACAAGGATGGGAGGCGGGCGGGGGGAAATACAGCGAGTTGTTTGTTACAGGATCCCGGGATTGTTACTTCACCCTGTTATGCAACGACGGGGTTATTACAGTTAGAGCCACTCGGACCGGCGGCATGCTCTCCACAATCCGCTTATAGTTGAGGATAATTTTCGTAAATTATTGTTTGCACACGCCTCCCAGAAACACAAGCAAACTAGTGTCGCTTGTGGTGCAAAATCCTTTTGACGCGGTTTAAAAAAAAGGTTATTCGGAATAATTTGCAAATATTACAATGGTTATAAGGGAAAAGATGTCTTCGTATACTATTTAGGATATCTAAGAGGCAAAGACTGCGTGCAAGCCTGTCATAATTGCGGGAAAAGTGACTAACTACATTTGCTTGAAATATGATACCAATAGGTTTTCTTACAGCTAGCCTGATTCGGCCGATATTTTGCATGTTATAAATAGAAAATGAAGTAGCAAAATGCCAGTGGAGTGCGTCACGTTACAGATCGGAGAGCACAGAGGCGGGATTTCCGCTCGGTCCCAGTAAATCAAACCCTCTTGATCTTTCTGGTTTCCGGCAAGTGCGGGCGACGATTCGAGCTTAGAGCTCGGTCGACACTGCTGATAGCATAGCCATGTTTTGAAATTCTCCACTATTACATGCTGCACCGGCAACCTGTACTTATAATACGCTTTCCGCGTTGTAAAATGTCCCTGGGCACTTCGCATGGCCCATGTTACCATTCATGCTTTGACACGGAGATTCGTACAGGGGTATTAAGGCAAATAACCCAAATCTTGGTTAAAGGTAGGTTTATAGGAAGAACATAGAGGATGAGAGTGGCAGGAAGGTAGAGTGGAGAAATATCGGAATTCCGGGCCTGTGCGGCTGAAGGCATAGCCGCCAGTGTGGATGGAGGATGTACAGAAGGCCAAAATAGGAGCGCGGGAGATCGGAGTTGCAGGGATACAGGTATACCAGAGAATATTAAAATCTTCCCATTCCTGAGAAAATGTTACAATGTTTGTCATAAAAGCCTTAATCACGAGCTTGGAAATAAGGCAGCAGAAATGATTTGTATTATTGGAGAAGATGTTTCCACATATGGGAACAAACAGGCTTGGAGGATCAGAATGTAGTTCAGCAGAAACTTTTGCTCAGAGAGTGGTGAGAATGTGGAACCTTCTCTCAGCAGCAGTGGTTGAGTTGAATGCCTAGTTGCATTTAAGGGGAAGCTATGTAAACCTCTGGGAGAAAGGAATAAACATATGCTAAATGGGTGAGGTGAAGTTGAATGGAGGCTCACGTGGTGCAAAAACAGTGGCATAGACTGGGCAAGAGTTCTATGTAATTATTTGTAATAGCACACATGGAAAAAAATGAAATATTGAATGAAATCATTCAAAATACTGGAGTCATAGAGTAATATAACACCGAAACAGGCCCATTGGCCCAATTGGTCAATGCTGACCAGGATGTTCATCTAAATTCCATAAACTTTAACATCCCTTGTATGATACCTTAACTTGACTATGTATTAAAGAATGTTTCCAGTAAGCAACATATCCTGAATAATTCTGGATTTCATTTTGTAGCAAATGGTGCTAAATTTGTAATATTCTTAGGAGCTACCATGCCTTGTGTTCCTCCTATGTGACTGGAGAATAATTAATCAGAGTTAATACTCAACACAGTAATGAAATATTACTGGAGGTGTTCTATTTGATATTTAATACAAATCTGCATAACCAGTGTGGCTAATGAAATTAGTCAGGAAAACACAGTTATTTGGATGACTTGACACAGCCAACAGCCACAATAGAAATAAGGTAATCATTCATTTATTCAGTGTTTATAGGACTTTGCTCTGAAAAAATTCTACTGGATTTTTCTACTTGATAGTAACTTCAAAAACAGGTTCAACTAAGGATACAATAATCTTTGTCAAATTATGAATGCTCAGGATTGTGGTTAAACAGAAAGAAGAGAGCTGTAATGCTATCACAGGTAGCCTGCTAGTAAATCCTGGGTTGGGATGTAAGCCATGGGCATTTGTGAAGGTATTCTACTGCTGGAAGTGCTTGTGGACCTATACACGCTTTAAGAGAGGCAGAAAGACAACTGAGTGTGAAGCTAATGTAAACAGCAGAATATTTTTGTGTTATTGCAGAGAGGAACACTGCATTTTTTTGTATCTAATCACAAAAGAAGGTTAAACATGCAAGCTTGTAGGGATTGGGACTAAGTTTCCAAAGTGCATATCTCTTTGTTTCTCTTGTTCTTTCTCTTTGTCGAGTTATATGGGAATTCTTTGTTTCCTAAAAGTAGTCACCAGAGTGTCACCTGCTAACAGCAGTTTGCTGCTGACTAGCATGATTTAATGACATGTGGCACCAATTGCATCCCTATGTCAGCACTGAAGTTGATAGCTGTGATTTTTCAAGTTCTGCAAGAAGTATTTTCGTCAGAAGCTCACTGTGCTTTAACATAAAATGAGGCTGTGAACTAAATTCAACAAATAAAATGTATTAATTGGTATTGGTTTATTATTGTCACTTGTAATGAGGTACAGTGAGAAACGTCTTGCATACCGTTCATACAGATCAATTCATTACACAGTGCATTGAGGGTAGTACAGAGTGCATTGAGGTAGTACAGGGTAAAAACAATAACAAAATAAGTGTCACAGCTACAAGGAAGTGCATTGCAGGTAGACAATCAGGTGCAAGGTCAAACAAGGTAGATTGTGAGGTCAAGAGTCCATCTCATCGTATAAGGGAACCGTTCAATAGTCTAATCGCCACTGTCCTTGAGCCTGGTGGTATGTGCCCTCAGGCTCCTGTATCTCCTACCTGATGGGAGGGGAGAGAAGAGAGAATGACCTGGGTGGGTGGGGTCTTTGATTATGCTGGCTACTTCATCAAGGCAGTGAGAGGTATAGACAGTCCATAGAGGGGAGGCTGGTTTCTGTGACGCGCTGGGCTGTGTCCACAACTCTGCAGTTTCTTTTGGTCCTGGACAGAGCAGTAACCATACCAAGCAGTGATGCATCCAGATAGGATGTTTTCTATGGTGCATCAATATCATCAAAGTTGGTAAGTGTCAAAGGGGACATGCCAAATTTCTTTAGCATCCTGAGGAAGCAGAGGCACTGGTGAACTTTCTTGGCCATGATGTCTATGTGGTTGGACCAAGACAGGCTATTGGTGACGTTCACTCCGAGGAACTTGAGGCTCTCAACCCTCTTGATGTCAGCACCATTGATGTAGACAGGTGCATGTACACTGCCCCCCTTCCTAAAGTCAATGACTAGCTCTTTTGTTTTGCTGACATTGAGGGAAAGGTTGTTGTTATGACACCATGTCACTAAGCTCTCTATCTCCTTCCTGTACTCTGACTCATCATTGTTTCAGATACGGCCTACAACAGTGGTATCATCTGCAGAGTTGTAGATGGAGTTAGAGCAGAATCTGGCCACACAGTTGTGAGTATATAGGGAGCAGAGTAGAGGGTTGAGGACATAGCCTTGTGGGGCACCGGTGTTGAGAATAATCATGCTGAGGGTGTTGCTGCCTATCCTTACTGATTGCGGTTTGTTGGTCAGAAAGTCAAGGATCTAGATGCAGAGGGAGGTGTTGAGTCTCGGAGTTTAGTGACGATTTTGCTTGGAATTACAGTATTGAAGGTGAAGCTGTAGTCAATAAACAATAGTCTAACGTAGGTGTCTTTACTGTACAGATGCTCCAGAGATAAATGTAGGGCCAGGGAGATGGCATCCACTGTAGACCTGTTTCGACGGTAGGAGAATTGCAGTGGGTCGATGTTATCTGGGAGGCTGGAGTTGATGCGTGCCATGACCAGCCTCTCGAAGCACTTCATGATGGTGGATGTCAGAGCCACTGGTTGGTAGTCATTAAGGCATGTTACCTTGCTTTTCTTCAGTACCAGGATGATAGTGGTCTTCTTAAAGCAGGTGGGAACTTCAGATTGAAGCAGGGAGAGGTTAAATATGTCTGCAAATACCCCCACCAGCTGATCAGGACAAAATCTGAGCACACGGCCAGGGACACCATCCGGGCCAGATGCTTTCCTTGGGTACACTCTCTGGAAGACTGATCTTGCGTTCTCGACGGTGACAATGGGTTCAGTTGCACTGAAGGCTGTCAGGGTGGGTGGTGACAATCCACTTCCCTTCTGTTCAAAACGCGCATTGAATGCATTAAGCTCATCAGGAAAGGATGCGCTGTTGTTAATAATGCTGCCTGACTTTGTTTTGTAGCCCATTATAGTGTGTAAGCCCTGCCACAAATGACGGCTGGTCTGGGATTCTATTTTAAACCGGTATAGTCTCTTGGCATTCGTGATAGCTTTCCGGAGGTTGTATTTCGATTTCTCATAAAGGTCAGGGTCACCGGATTTGAATGCAGCAGTCCTTGACTTCAGTAAGGAGCGTAAATGCAGTGATACGGACACGTTTCTGTTATATTATGATACCATTGGAGTACATTCCTCATGCTTTGTCTTGGCATTAAAGAATTATTTAAAGAAAGTCATTGGACAACTTCTTACATATTGTTTCAGTGTAGGGGCAAGTGGGAAAAATAAATATTAAAAAAAAGTAGTTTTTGATTTTATTTTGGTATAAAGTCATTTCAAATGTACATTGATCAACATCAAACCTCATTACATACGTGGATAATGTACGTGAATGACAACGCAAACGTGAATTTTCAATTCTTTTTTACAGCAATTCCATTGTGTATTCAAATTTTCATCATTCGAATAATCACACAACTGTGCACGAGTAGGGATTGATTATGAATCCATTTTGATAGTGGATTCAGAATCTTAAAATCAAATAATCAAGTTCAGATATGTGTTCAGTCCAATAAAAGAGAAAAAAATACTTGCACACACAAAACACCTTCATGACCTCAAGACATCACAAAGTGCTGTACAAGCAGATAAATACTCTTTGGAATGTAAATACATTTGTAAAATGGGAAACATAGCAGCTAATACACAAACAGCAAGCTTCCAATAAGAGCAAAATGACAGTGACTGGATAATCAGTCTTCAGTAAAGCAAATGGGGGAATAGGTATTAGCCAGGATGTAAGGAATAATTCATGAAACATCTTCAACCTGAGATGTTCACTCTGTTTCTTTTTCCACAATTGCGGGCTGACCTGCTGAGTGTTTCCAGTAATTTTTGTTTTTATTTCAGATTTCCAGCATCTGCAGTTTTTTTGATTTTCATTTTGATTTTTGAGTAATGCACCTGCTCCTTTTAAGAATAGTATCATGAGACCTTTGATCCTGCTTAGAGAGCAGACATAGCCTCGGCACTTCCAACATTGCAGTTTCCTCAGTACTGCACTGCAAAGCCTTGTTTCTTGCACTCAGAGATCTGAAATAGGACTTGAATCCAGAACCTTCTGTGGAAATAGATTGAATGACATAAGCTGGTGACCGCAGGTGCCAAGGGGAACTGTATGAGTTAATGTGGCTTTTAGCCTGCCTATTGAATAAATTAGTACATGCAACCAAAATGTGTTCCATGATGTGTCTTAATGAAGTGTAATTCAAGCCTGGCCCAATGCAAAATTTGCTTTTGATTTCCTTTACAGATAATCCTGTAAAATCCCAACTTTTTTTTTTGGCACAGAAGACTTGTAAAGAGTTTAAATTTACAGATGAATTTTACAATGGGATAGATTCTTGTGGAGCTCAATTTCCCATTTATTTGCAATAGTGCAGAATTCTTCAGTTAGGTTGGATGAATACATCCTTCTCCTGTGAACCCTTGTAGCTAAAGACATTGTGACATCAAACCTAAACATATTCTAAAATCCTGGCAGTCCAGATGAAGGGTCTTGACCTGAAATGTCAACTGTCCATTTCCCTCCATAGGTGCTGCCTGACCTGCAGAGTTCCTCCAGCGCTTTGTGTGTTGCTCCAGATTCCAGCATCTGCAGTCTCCTGTGTCACTAAAATCTTAGCTGTTGGTCTTAGTGACACTAATTAAGAACACAAGAAAAATTAGCAGGAGTAGCCATATCACCCCTTGAGCCTGCTCCCCAATTCAATTTGTTTGTGGCTAATCTTTAACACTTTCCTACCCAATCCACTTGTTCCTTGATTTCACCAGTGTCCAAAAAAATCACTCCCAACAACCAAATAAACATCAATAGAGTTCTAGTGTAGAGAATTCTCAGGATTCACAGTTGTCTGAGAAAAGAAATTTTGCCTTACCTCTAGGTGACTATCCCCCATCTATAAATGATGAACCCAAGTTCTTTACTTACTCATCGGAGGAAATAGCCTCTCAGAATCAAGCCCACTCAGAATTGCATACATTTTAATGAGATTATTGCTCATGTTTCAAAACCCCACCTGTTCCAGGAAAAGTAGCAATGGGCACCGAGGTTGATCTTCACGAGAAACACCTGTGGCCAGACATAGCTTGTCTCACACCCTGACAAAGTGGTGAAACCTGTCACTCCAAAACACTCTAACCACGACTGTATCCCTCCCTCATCTCCCATGAATACACAGGCACCAGCCTATGTGGCAGTCCTTTGTGATTCCACGGGACAGCACTAACACAAGGCCAGACTGAGGGGCAGAGGACAACATTACTGAACGTATAGATGCTCACCAGAACTTTCTAGTGCAAGCATTTAATAAAGCAAGTAATTATCTGGATTTTTTTTGTCTAAAAGGGCCCAGGAAGCTCTAAGCCATCAATGACAAACAAGCATTTTGTATGAATAAAACAAGAAAAGAAAATGTACAAAAGAAGATTGACATGCAAGGCATTGTTGTCATCTAAAATATACTCCTGCAATGAAAGAACTGGAAATTGGGATTAATTGGATATGAGCTAGCCCAGGCACAGCAGGCTGAATGGCCTCTTTCTATGCTATTTAATTCCATAATTCTGGTGTGGATATTTCTGTCTTGATGTTTTTTTAAAAATACTTTTGTTGTTTTATGTATTTGAGAACATGGTTCACTGGAACAAGCCATTGTCAATGAGAGTTATATAGCACATAAGCAGACCCTTTGGCCCACCGAGTCCATGTGGATATCAAGCATCCATTGACACCAATCCCATTTTATTCCCCCCACATTCCCAACCCCCAGAATTCTACAACCACCACCACACTCACCTACACACAAGGGACAATTTACAGGAGCTAATTAACTTGATGTGTTCTTAATGGAACATTTTATGGTGAAGTTGGTAAACAGTTGACCTCACTGGCAGATATTATTACTGTGGCAGTGGTAAGAATATAAATGTCAACCCAACCATACACACATCATAACTCCTGGTGGAGGATCTACTTCCTTTACTTATTCTACTCCCAGCAAAGAACTGGCAAGCTTGTTGGCAACATTCAGATACCTTAACTGTTCTGTTTATTGAAATGAAAGCAGTTTTGGCTGTCAATGCAGTTACTAATGTTGTTGTGAGTTTGGCAACTCGATGTTGCAGCCATTAAGAAAGATAGAAAAGGAATTCCCAGAACAGAATTACTGATATGTAGAAAGCCATCGATGTAAGTGAGTAGAGGAACTCTGCTGCTAAAAGCACAATTGAAAATAGGTTACTGGCTGTGAAATTGCTCTTTGGTGGTAGTAAGGAAGAGCAAAATTGTGCAGGGTGATGTGGGATGGCAGTTTACTATCTCCTGTTTTGTGTTAAAGGCAAAGATTAATTTCAGCCTGGAATAACTTACAGGGAAAAACCACAAATAAATAAATTGTACAATATGAAGAGAAGTAAATGAATCAACACAGAAACTGAGAGAACCTGTTGCAGGAAAACCATGACAACTGCTTCTGGACTTACATAGAAAACCATAGAACAATACAGCACAATATAGGCGCTTCGGCCCACCTTGTTGTGCCGACCTTTAAACCACGCCTAAGACTATACAACCCCTTCCTCCCACATATCCCTCCATTTTAAATTCCTCCATATGCTTATCTAACAATCTCTTGAACTTGACCAACGTATCAGCCTCCACCACCACCCCAGGCAGCGCATTCCATGCCCCAACCACTCTCTGGGTAAAAAACTTTCCTCTGATATCTCCCTTGAACTTCCCACCCATCACTGTAAAGCCATGCCCTCTTGTATTGAGCATTGGTGCCCTGGGAAAGAGGTGCTGGCTGTCTACTTTATCTACTCCTCTTAATATTTTGTATATCTCTATCATGTCTCCCCTCATCCTCCTTCTCTCCAATGAGTAAAGCTCTAGCTCCTTTAGTCTCTCCTCATAATCCATACTCTCTAATCCAGGCAGCATCCGGGTAAATCTCCTCTGCACCCTTTCCAACGCCTCCACATCCTTCCTATAATGAGGCGACCAAAATTGGACACAGTACTCCAGGTGTGGTCTAACCAGAGTTTCGTAGAGCTGCATCATTACCTCGCGGCTCTTAAACTCGATCCCACGACTTATGAAAGCTAACATCCCATAAGCTTTCTTAACTACCCTATCCACCTGTGAGGCAACTTTCAGTGATTTCTGGATATAAACCCCCAGATCCCTCTGCTCCTCCACACTACCCAGTATCCTGCCGTTAACCTTGTACTCCGCCTTGGAGTTTGTCCTTCCAAGGTGTACCACCTCACACTTCTCCGGATTGAACTCCATCTGCCACTTCTCAGCCCAGCTCTGCAACCTATCGATATCCCTCTGTAAGCTTCGAAAGCCCTCCGCACTATTCACAACACCTCTGACCTTTGTGTCATCTGCAAACTTTCTAGCCTACCCTTCCACTCCCTCATCCAAGTCATTAATAAATATCACAAAAAGTAGAGGTCCCAGAACTGATCCCTGTGGGACACCACTAGTCACAGCCCTCCAATCTGAATGCACTCCCTCCACCACAACCCTCTGCTTTCTACAGGCAAGCCATTTCTGAATCCACACAGCCAAGCCTCCCTGGATCCCTTGGCCTCTGACCTTCTGAAGAAGCCTACCATGCGGAACCTTGTCAAACGCCTTTCTAAAATCCATGTAGACCACATCTACTGCACTACCCTCATCAATCTTCCTGGTCACCTCCTCAAAGAACCCTATCAGGCTTGTGAGGCAAGATCTTCCCTTCACAAAGCCATGCTGGCTGTCCGTAATCAGTCCATGATTCTCTAAATGCTCATAGATCCTATCTCTTAGAATCCTTTCTAACAGCTTGCCCACCACAGACGCAAGGCTCACTGGTCTGTAATTCCCTGGACTATCCCTACTACCTTTTTTGAATAAGGGGACAACATTTTCCATCCTCCAATCCTCCAGTACCATTCCCGTGGCCAACGAGGACTCAAAGATCCTAGCCAACAGTTCAGCAATCTCCTCCCTCGCCTCGCAGAGCAGCCTGGGGAATATTCCATCAGGCCCCGGGGACTTATCTGTCCTAATATTTTCTAACAGCTTCAATACATCCTCTCTCTTGATATCTACATGCTCTAGAACATTAACTTTACCAACACTGTCCTCAACGTCATCAAGACCCCTCTCCTTGGTGAATACTTTGGGAGCATGATATGTTTTCCTCAAATAACTACGTATGTCATGGAATGTTTCCTTGTTCCCTCAGATATTGAAGTAAGTGGATCCTTTGGCAGAAGAACAGCAGTTGGCCTCCATGGATCTAATCCTCTCAACAGCATGAGCTGTCCATAGGTAGCAATGGCATGGAGATGAGAGTTTCAACAGCAGATGGCTGCAGACATGAAGATGGGTGATGTTATGATGGTGGAAGTAGTTAGTCATGCTGAGGGACTGGTTAAGCTTGGAAGCTCATAGCGGCACAACCATGGGTCATCTAGATCACGTTGCAGAAAGGCAGCCAGCACTGAGGTCCTCATCGTGATACCTAGGAATGGAAACTGGTAGGAGAAGAGATCAGAGCCTGGTTTTGATTCTGGGTCAATTTGGGCAGTAGGGAAACCTCTGTGACAAGTCCAACGGTGAGCCTAGACAACTTGAACCCAGGTCTGTGGCAGCACAGTGCAGAAGTGGGAAATCTGGCTTCCGCCATCAAGGAGTCAGGGAATGGTCCCCTGGCATTGGCTTACTGCTGGGAGGGGAGCGGTTGACGGGAGCTGCCATTCCTGGGAAAGAGAAGGTATGCTGGGGTCAGGGAAGTGCAAGCAATCCAAATGGACACTAAGGGCCACTTCCAATGTCTTATTTCATCCTCAGCTTCTCATCACATAGCCATTCCATCACCAAGACCATCTAGTTACACCCTGGTCTCCCAGCACCTCTCATTGATTCCCATCCAACAATGCTGGTCATCTGGGGTTAAATGGTGGTCTCAGTCTTGCAACGATAAGGGAACAAAATTCAACTCTGGTCACTAGTGTTAAATGCATGCAAGAATATTTAACACTAGTAACAAGGGACAAATCCCGCCTCCTATGTTGCTGTATTATATCTTGTTAAGTTTTAATGTATTGTGGATTTAAAGTAGACTTTTAGCCATAGTCTTAACAAAGCTTCTTTGGTGTTATTGTGGAGCAGGTTGAAATACAAAATTGTTTGGAGTATCTCAGCCATTTTTCCACAGGTAACCTTTGTCAATTCCACTGGGAACTCTTTCTTTGTATGTTCAAAAGTAATCAATTTACCAGAATTATCAGATGTTCCTGGCACAGATATGGGCCAAATGAACTCTCTGCTTTGTAAAATGTTCTACTATTCTTTGTTTGCTATATACAGTTAAACTCCAATAAACTGGTACCCTCAGGACATTGGAGGTGCCGGACTAGCAGATTTTACAGACTATTGCACGTTACACTTTTATTTCATTTTTTAACATGTTACACAGTAATATAATAATTTTTTTTCTCAGTAAATCTGGTGAATTCAAATGGAGCAGGAACTATACAAGCACTCTGGACTGTGGCTCTGGCCACAAACCTACCCACGCTCCTGGTCATTGGTGTTGTGAACATCAGCTCCGGTTCTGGCCATGCACCCAGCCCACAGTCCGGATCCCAGCCCTGGTCACATTCCAAACTTCTGACTCTAGCTGCGCATCCTGTTTGCACATTCCAGACTAATGAGTGAGCCAGATGCCAAACCATCAGGATTTCCAAACAGTCAGATGCCAGATTATTGGAGTTTTACTGTACCTACATAGTAAAATTCATGAATAAATTGACTGGTCTCCTTGACCTTGGTTTGGTTAGATTTGAGTTGTTGCAACCTGTTTGGAAGAGTAGAAACACTGCTGCTGTTACCCATTGACCACCTACATGTCCATTCTCCAATTATGTTTTGGCAGGGAGAGAGAGGGGTTTTGCTGGGTTTACTCATTGTCCCATGTTGCTTAAAGACTGTCTGAATAGATTCCAAAATGTACAGAAAAAATGTTGCTGTTACTATTATTTTTGTTTGTGTGTGTGCGCGCGCGTGCGTGTGCATGTGCGTGTGTGTGTTTGTGTGTGTGTGTGTGTTTGTGTATGTTGGTGTTTTAGTTACTTGTTTTCTTGTACTACTCTTATGAAAGAGAGGAAATGTTGGCTGTCTTGAGGCGCATAAAGGTGGATAAATGCCTAGGGCCTGACAAAGCGTATCCTCAGACTTTGTGGGAAGCAAGGGAAGAAATTGCTGGGACCCTGGCAGAGATTTTTGTTTCTTCCTTAGCCACAGGTGAGGTACTGGAAGGCTGGAGGGTGTCTAATGTTGTGCCTTTATTTAAGAAGGGCTACAAGGACAAGCCAGGGAACTACAGGCTGGTGAGCATCAGTGAACATCACTGGTGGGAATGTTACCAGAGAGGATTCTGAGACAATATCTATCTGCATTTGGAAAGGCAAGGACTGATTAGGGATAGTCAGCATGGTTTGTCCATGGGAAATCATGTCTCACAAATTTGATTGAGTTTTTTGAAGAGGTCACCAAGAGGATTGATGTGGGCAGGGCAGCAGATATTGTCTACATTGTCCTTAGCAAGGCTTTTGACAAGGTCCTGCATGATGGGCTGGTGTGGAAGGTTACATCAGAATCAGGTTTATTATCACTGACTTATATGATGTGAAATTTGTTGTTTCATGGCAGCAGTATAGTGCAAAGACATAAAAATTACAATCAATTACAAAAATAAATAAATAGTGCAAAAATGGAATAATGAGGTACAATGGGTTCATAGACTGTTCAGAAGTCTGATGGCAGAGGGGAAGAAGCTATTCCTAAATAGTTGAATGTGGGTCTTCAGGCTCCTATACCTCGTCCCCAATGGTAGTAACGAGAGGAGGGCATGTCCCAGATGGTGAGGGACCTTAATGATGGATGCCACATCCTTGAGGCATCGGCTCTTGAAGATGTCCTCAGTGGTGGGGAGGGTTGTGCCGATGATGGAGCTGGCTGAGTCTACAACCCTCTGTAGTCTCTTGCGATCCTGTGCATTGGAGCCTTCATACCAGGTGGTGATGCAACCAGTCAGAATGCTTTCCACTGTATATCTATAGAAATTTGTAAAAGTCTTTGGTGACATACCAAATCTTCTCAAACTCCCAATGAAATAGAGCCTCTGCCATGCCTTCTTCATGATCGCATCACTGTGTTGGGCCCAAGATAGATCCTCTGAGATGTTGACACCCAGGAACTTGAAGCTGCTCACCCTTTCAGCCGCTGACCTCTCAGTGAGGACTGGTGTGTGGGATCCAAGGTGTGCTAGCCAATTGCATACAAAAATGACCTGGTGGAAAGACTCAGAGGGTGGTAATGGAGGGTCATTTTTCAAATTGGAGACCAGTGGTGTGATGGGTCCCCTGTTGTTTATCACATATTTTAACGATTTGGATGAGCATGTAGGTGGCAAGATTAGTATGTTTACGGATGACACCAAAATTGGTGGTGTGTGAGTAGTGAAGAAGGTTTCCTAAGGTTACAACTGGATCTAGATCAACTAGGAAAGTGGGCAAAGGAATGGCAGATGGAATTTAACTCAGACAAATGCGAAGTGATGCATTTCGGGATGTTAAATCTGGTATGGCAATTGCTCTGCTCTGGACTGACAAACTGCAGAGAGTGGTAAACACTGCCCAGTCCATCACAGGCTCGTCACTTCCTTCCATCCAGTCTATCTTCATGGTGCGTTGCACTAGGAAGGCTAAAAGTATCGTCAATGATGTCTGCTAGCCAGGCCATTCCCTTTTCTCTTTTCTATCTTCTAGGAGAAGATACAGGAGCTTGAAAGCCCAGATGACCAGACTGAAGCATAGCTTCTTTTCCACTGATACCTGACTTCTTAGGGGTAGTTAGCATGGCTTTGTGCGGGGCAGGTCATGCCTTACAAACTTGATTGAGTTTTTTGAGGAGGTGACAAAGGAGCTTGATGAGGGTAAGGCAGTGGACTTTACCTACATGGACTTTAGTAAGGCATTTGATAAGGTCCCTCATGTTAGGTTGATTCAGAAAATAAAGATGCATGGGATCCAGGGTGAATTGCAAGTTTGGATTTGGAACTACTGATAGAAGGCAGGGAGAAGGGGTGGAAGGCTGTTATTCTGGCTGGAGGTCCGTGACCAGTGGGGTTCTGCAAGGATTGGTGCTGGGACCTCTGTGGTTTGTGATATATATCATTGACTTGGATGAAAATGTAGATGGGTAAATTAGCAAGTTTGAGGATGACACCAATATTGGTGGAGTTGTGGACAGTGTAAAAGACTATCAGCGAATACAGCGAAATATAGGTCATTTACAGATATGGGCAGAGAAGTGGCAGATGGAGTTTAATCTGGGCAAGTATGAGGTGTTGCGCTTTGGGAGGTCAGATGAAAGGAGAATGTATTCTATTAATGGTAGGCCCCTTAATAGCATTGAGTTACAGAGGGAAGTTGGGGCTTAGGTCCATAGTCCACTGAAAGTGGCTATGCAAGTGGATAAGGTGGTAAAAAAGACATATGGCATGCCTGTCTTCATTGGTAGGGCTGTTGAGTGCAAGAGTAAGGAAGTCATATGTAGCTATATAAAATTTTAGTCAGACCACACTTGGAGTATTGTGTGCTGTTCTGGTCGCCCCATTATAGGAAGGATGTGGAGATTGGAAAGGGTGCAGGAGGTTTACCAAGATGCTGCCTGGATTAGAGGTTCCGAGCTATAAGGAAAGGTTAGACAAACTTGGGTTGTTCTCCCTCAAGGCTGAGGGGAGACCTGATAGAAGATTTTAAAATTATGAGAGGCATAGATAGGGTAGAGAGTAAAAAATCTTTTCCCCAGGGTAGATATGTTAAACACCAGAAGACATGTTTTTAAGGTTAGAGGGGGGAATCTTAAAAGTGACGTAAGGGGCAAGTTTTTTAGGCAGAGTGGTAGGTGCCTGGAATGGGTTACTAGTGGTAGTAGTGGAAGCAAGCAGTTTGGTGGAACTTAAGAGGCTTTTAGATAGACACATGAATATGAACGGAATGGAGGGATATGGATGATATACAGGAGTAGGACATGTAGTATAAATTGGAATCAAGGTTGGCACAACATCGTGGGCCAAATGGCCTGTCCAGTGCTGTACTGTTCTGTTCCATTCTGTTCCGATCCAATTATCTCTCTTCACATCCTCTGCCCAGCGGTGCTGCCACGTTCTCAAACCCTTAATTCTAGATCGTCTGTTATTGTCACTTCAGCACATTTCTTTTTGCACAACTTTTCATTTTGCACTGCTATACTTTGCACCACTCCGTTGTCTTGTGCTCATCATTTTTCTTATTGTTGTATTTATGATCATCATGCATACCATTTACTCTGTGAGCTTCATGTGAGCAAGTAATTTCATTGCACACTGGTATATATGACAATAAACTAATCTGAATTTGAATCTGAATCTAAACCAGGGAAGGACATACACGTGAAAGACAGGGCCTTGGGTAGTCTTGTAGAACAGAGAGACCTAGGCATATAAGTACATAGTTTCCTGTAAGTGCCAACACAGGTAGACAAGGTGGTGAAGAAGGCATATGACAGGGCACTGAGTACAAGAGTTGGGATGTCATGTTACAGCTGTATGAGACATTGGTGAGACCGCACCTGGAATATTGTCTGCAGGTCTGCTCGCCATACTATAGGAAAGATGTGATTGAGTTGGAGAGGGTGCAGAAAAGATGCACGAGGATATTACCGGGACTAAAGAGCTTGAGTTGTAAGGAAAGGCTGGATAGGCTGGGACTGTTCTCCAAGGGGTCTGAGCGGTGGCTTTATAGAGGTTTACAAAATCATGAAGGATATAGATAAGACAGATGGTCAGAGTCTTTTTCCCATGGTAGAGGAGTCTAAAATTAGAGGGCATAGTTTCAAGGTGAGAGGGGGAAGATTTAAAGGGGACCTGAGGACAAGTTTTTCACAAAGAGGGTGGTGGGTGCATGGAATGATCTGCCAGAGGAAGTGGTAGATAGAAGTACAATTACAACACTTAGAAGACATGTGGACAGGTTCATGGATTAGTGAGGTTTAGAGTGATATGGGCCCAAATGGGACTAGCTCAGGAAAGCACATTGGTCAGCATGGACAAGTTGGGTTGAAGGCCCTGTTTCCAACCTGTATAACACCATGACTATGATAACAGTGACTATGTTTCGGAAGTACTCCATGTGACTGTGAAACACTGGGATTTCTTGAGGTCCTGAAAGTTACTACAGAAATACAAATCCTTTAGTGTTTCTGTCAGCTCCTATTGTCATTATGAAGCAGTATATTGGTGTTTAGTTGCTCTTGTCTTGCTGCTTCCATATAATTATGAATTCTTATAAATTGACCTCAATAGTTTTATTCTGAAACTGTGATATTTTCCTCTACTTTGCAGAAGCAGGAGAACATATGAATAAAATGCTTTGCACAGCAGTAATAAAGAGAGGATTGATAGTCCTGGGGTGTAGTCTCTCATCTATGTTGCGTTTATGTTCATAGGTTGCCAAGAGAACTAGACAGAAAAATGACAGTGAACGTGTTGTGTTCAATGGAAAACGACTTGCAGGTGAGCTGTAGACTAACACATGAGAATATTTCCATGTGAGTTCTATTTCAATGGAACTTTTACTGATAACATTCAAGATATCTTTCTCTGCTCCTTTGGATTCCCAAGACTATGAGGTGGCAGAGTCCAACGTCTTCCATTGGATGTTCCAGGTATTTAGATAACAGTAATTTCTGATAATGCTTTCAGGCTCATGTTGAGTGAATGAACATTTGTGCAGGTCTTATGTCTGTAATCTACTTCCTGTTCTTTTCTACTCTTGGCAGTGGTTGGATCTCTTCATCTGTCTGCTCCAGAACAACTCATTTGTCTGTCCTTTGGTCCTTATTGACATTTTTACTTTACTTGATTTCATTTGTTACACCTTTGGTCTCCTTTGTGGGTGACTCCCAACACCTCAGCCCCATGAATTTCTATTTTTTTCCTTTCAGTTTATCTAAGCTTTTGTTAGTACATCCATGTAAACACATGGTCCAGCATTAGCTCTTAGCAAAATATACTGCAGATACTAGAAATCTAAAATAAAAACTGAACATGCTTTCAAATGACCAAGTGTAGAAAAAAACCGAATCTAGTGTCTCTGGTGCCTGTCACAATGATTGGTCCCATGCCAAATCAGCACTAACTGCCTGAAGATGTACAGCTCTGTTTGAGACGTTGCTGTCATATTTCAGCTTGAGATCTACTTCAGGTGAGATATCCGTGTCCTCAGTAAGATCACTTCTTCCATCTCTGTGCCATTGCCTGACTACTCCTGCCTCAGCTCATCTGCACCCACATGTCTTGTCACTTACAATGCATTCCTGTACAATACAGCAGGATGTACATCAGGCTGCTGTTTATCGATTACAGGTCAACAACATCATCTCTTCAGTACCGGATAACAAGCTTCAAAATCTGGGCCTCTATACCTCCCTCTGCAACTGGGTCCTCGACTTCCTTATTGGGAGACCACAGTCAGTGCAGACCGGTAATAACATCTCCTCCTCGCTGACAATCAACTCAGGTGCACCTCGAGGATGCGTGCTTTGCCCACTGCTCTACTCTCTTTACACTCAGGACTGCGTGGCTAGGTACAACTCAAACACCATCTATAAATTTGGCGATGACACCACTGTTGTTGGCAGAATCTCAGTTGGCGACAAGGAGGCGTACAGAAGTGAGATAGATCGGCTGGTTGAGTGGTGTCGCAACAACAACCTCGCACTCAACATCAGCAAGACCAAGGAATTGATTGTGGACTTCAGGAAGGGGAAATTGGGAGAACACACACCAGCCCTCATTGAGGCTTCAGTGGTGGAAAGTGTGAGCAGCTTGAATTTCCTGGGCGTCAACATTTCAGAAGATCTATCTTGGGCCCAAAACATTGATGCAATCACGAAGAAAGCATGCCAGTGACTCTACTTCATTGGGAGTTTGAGGAGATTTGGTATGTTACCAAAGACTCTTGCAAGTATCTACAGATGTACAGTGGAGAGCATTCTGACTGGTTGCATCACCACCTGGTATGGAGGCTCCAATGTGCAGGATCGAAAGAGGCCGCAGAGGGTTGTAGACTCAGCCAGCTCCATCACGGGCACAACCCTCCCTGCCATCAAGGACATCTTCAAGAGGTGGTACCTCAAGAAGGCGGCATCCATCATTAAGGACTCTCACCACCCAGGACATCCCCTCTTCACATTACTACCATTGGGGAGGAGGTACAGGAGCCTGAAGACCCAGACTCGATGTTTTAGGAACAGCTTCTTCCCCTCCGCCATCAGATTTCTGATCAGTCCATGAACCCATGAACACTACCTCATTATTCCTCTTTTGCACAATTTATTTATTTTTGTAACTTATAGTCATTTTTGTCTTGCACTGTACTGCTGCTGCAAAAAAACAAATTTCACAATATATGTCAGTGATAATAAACCTGATTCTGATTCTGATTGTACTCTCTTTTGTAAATTTCTGTTCACTTAAAGTTGTGAACAGGGCATAGGGAGGCTGCAAAGGGGTATAGGTAGGTTATATGATCAGGCAAAGATCTAGTTCATGATGTGCGAACATGTCAAATTCTCCATTTTGGCAAGAATAATAATGAGGCCTATTATATAAAAAGTGAGAGATTGCACAGCTGTGAGATGATGAGGGATCTCTGCACTCTTGTGCATGATTTGCAAAAGCTAGGTTGCAGATACAGCTGCTAATTAATAAAGCTGGGAGGATGTTACCATTTTTTGCTGGGATAATTGAACACCAGAGCTAAAGAAAATAGGAGTAGAGCTATCTGTAAGCTATCTCACCCCCTCAAGCCTGCCCCGCTATTCAATATGATCATGGCTGATCTGCCCAAAGCCTCAGCTTTGAATCACTTTGATTCGTTGGACTTTACCACATTCAGGGATTCACCAACAGATAGAACCATAGAACACTACAGCACAGAAAACAGGCCATTCAGCCCTTCAAGTCTGTGCTGAAACTTTATTCCGCTAGTCCCATTGACCTGCACCCAGTCCATAACCCTCCAAACCTCTCCCGTCCATGTATCTTATCCAATTTATTCTTAAAACTTAAGAGTAAGCCTGCATTTACCACGTCAAAATGATCTGAATGAATACACCACAGTTGTCATTGACTTCATCAAGACCTGCATGGAAGAGTGTGTGCCCACAAAAACATATCACATCTTCCTAAACCAGAAGCCCTGGATAAACCAGGAGATTCATAGTCTGCTGAGGGATAGATCTGTGGCGTTCATGACTGGTGATCCAGAGACCTACAAGAAGTCCAGGTATAACCTCCAGCAGGTTATCGTGAGAGCAAAGGGGCAATTCCGGACAAAGCTGGAGACACAAACAGACACTCAACAGCTGTGGCAGGGCTTGCACGCCATAACCTCCTACAAGGCGAAATCGAACAGCATTAGCAGGCATGACACATCACTCTCTAATGAGTTTAATCCCTTTTAAGCATGCTTTGAGATGGAGAATAATGGCACACCTGCCCAAGTCCCCACAGCACCTGACAACCCTGTCATCTCACTCTTGAAGGCTGATGTAAGAACATCCTTCAGGAGGGTGAACCCTCACAAGGCATCAGGCCCTGATGGTGTACCTGGTCAAGTGCTAAGAACCTGTGCTGATCAACTGGCTGGAGTGTTTAGGGACATTTTCAACCTCTCATTTCTGTGGTCTGAGTTTCCCACCTGCCTCAAGATGGTATTGATTGTACCAGTGCCCAAGAAGAGCTGGGTGACCTGCTTCAATGACTATCATCTGGTAGTGCTTACTTCCATCATAATGAAGTACTTGGAGAGGTTGGTTATGGCTCAAATCAACTCCTGCCTCAGTAAGGACCTGGAGCTGCTTCAATTCACATATCACCACAATAGGTCTACAGCAGATGCTATCTTCCTGGCTCTCCACTCTGCTCTGGACCACCTGGACAATCAGAACATATACATAAAGCTCTTGCTCATTGACTACAGCCATCATCCCCTCAAAACTTATCACCAAGCTCCAAGACCTGGGCCTCTGTACCTCCCTCTGCAATTGGATCCTCGACTTCCTCATTAGGAGACCATAATCACTGTGGATTGGAAACCTCATCTCCTCCTCATTGACTGTCAACACAGATGCATCTCAGGGCTGCGTGCTTAGCACCCTGCTCTACTCTCTCTATGCCTATGACTGTGTGGCTAAGCATGGCTCCAATGCCATCTACCAATTCACTGGTGACACCACTGTTGTTGGCAGAATCAGGGATATTAATCAGGCAGTGTACAGGAGTGAGATAGGTCAGCTGGTTGAGTGGTGTTGTAACAATAACCTTGCACTCAATGTCAGCAAAACCAAGGAACTGATTGTAGACTTCAGGAAGGGGAACGCACACCAGTTCTCATTGAAAGGTCTGCAGTGGAATGGGTGAGCAGCTTCAAGTTCCTTGGCTTCAACATCTCGGAGGACCTATTCTGGCCCAGCACATAGATGCAATAATGAAGAAGCTGCACCGGTGCCTCTACTTTTTTTCAAAGTTTGAGGAGATTTGGCATGTCATCGAAGACTCTGATAAACATTTACAGATGTACAATGGAAAGCACTCTGACTGCTTGCGTCACAGCCTGGTATGGAAACTCCAATGCACAGGAATGCATGAGGCTACAGAGGGTGGTGAATTCAACCAGTTCTATCACAGGTACAGCTCTCCGCTCCATCGAGGACCTCTGCGAGAGGTGATGCCTCAGGAGGCCGACATCCATCTTCAGGGACCCCCACCCATCTGCATCATGCCTTCTTCTTGATGCTGCCATCAGGCAGAAGATACAGCAGCCTGAAGACCCACACTTCAAGGTTAAATAACAGTTTCTTCCCCACTGCTGTCAGGTTCTTGAAATGACCTGAAAAACCCTAACACTACCTCGGACTATATTTCTTTTTTTCTCTCTCAACTCGCACTGATATCATTATGTTTATTTTGTCGTGTAAGTTATGTATAATTTAGGTTAATTTAAGCTAATGTTAACTTACGTTTGTCGTGTTTGTAATGTACTCTGCTGATGCTGCACAAAGCTAATTTTCATTACATTTATTTATACCCTGTATTTGTGCCCATGACAATAAACTTGAACTTCTCTTCTGTGCCAGTTGCCCATAGTCTTTGATTCCCCAATCTTACAAATATTTATCTACCTCCTCTTTAGGTACATCCATTGACCTAGCCTCCACAACCCACTGGAGGAGAGAATTCTGGAGATTCATCACCTTCTGTAAGAAGATACAAGAGTAAGTAGGTTTTGCTTCAATTATATAGGGCATTAGTGAGACCACATCTGGAATACTGTGTGCTGCATTGGTCTCCTTATTTAAGGAAAGATGATGATGGGTGCAGTTCAGAGAAAGATTACGAGATTAATACCTGGAATAAACAGGTTGACCCATGAGGAAGGCCGTGACTATTGGGGTGCCACAGGGCTCGTTGCTGGGACCGCAGCTGTTTACGACCTATGTTGATGATTTAGATGAAGGCATTGTGAATAACATTAGCAAGTTTGCTGATGATACAAAGTTGGGTGGCAGTACGACATGTGCAGAGGAAGTTAGGAGAATTCAAGGTGATTTGGATAGGTTGGGTAAGTGGGCAGATACTTGGCAGATGAAGTTTAATGTGGATAAGTGTGAGGTTATCCACTTTGGGAGCAGGAACAGGAAGGCGGATTATTATCTGAATGGTGTGGAGTTAGGTAAGGTGGAAATACAAAGGGATCTAGGAGTCCTTGTCCATCAGTCACTGAAAGTGAATGAGCAAGTGCAGCAGGCAGTGATGAAGGCTAATGGAATGTTGGCCTGTATTACAAGGGGAATTGAGTACAAAAGCAAAGAGATTCTTTTGCATTTGTACAGGGCCCTGGTGAGACCACTCCTGGAGTATTGTGTACAGTTTTGGTCTGCAGGGTTAAGGAAGGATATCCTGGCTATAGAGGGCGTGCAGCGTAGGTTTACGAGGTTAATTCCGGGGATGTCGGGACTGTCTTATGCTGAGAGGTTGGAGAGACTGGGATTGTACACGCTGGAATTGAGAAGATTGAGAGGGGATCTGATTGAAACATGCAGGATTATTAAGGGATTGGACAAGATAGAGACAGGAAATATGTTCCAGATGTTGGGGAAGTCCAGGACCAGGGGGCATGATTTAAGAATAAGGGCTTGGCCATTTAGGACAGAGGTGAGGAAAAACTTCTTCTCCCAGAGGGTTGTGAATTTGTGGAATGCACTGCCTCAGAGGGCAGTGGAGACCAATTCTCTGGGCACTTTCAAGAAGGAGCTAGATAGGTTTCTTATAGATGGGGGAATCAAGGGATATGGGGACAAGGCAGGAACAGGATATTGATTGTTGAGGATCAGCCATGATCTCAAAATGGCGGTACAGACTCGAAGGGCCGACTGGTCTACTTCTGCTCCTATTGTCTATTGTCTATTGAAGGGTTGAACAGGCTAGGCTTACATCTGCTGGAGTTGAGAAGATTGATAGGTAACTCGATTGAAATGTAAAATCCTGAGGGATTTTGATGGGGTGAATGGGGAGAGGATAGTTCCTTGTAAGGACAATCTAAAACTGTTTAAAAATATGTGTGACCCATTTAAGATAGAGATGAGGGAAAACTTTTTCTCTCAGAGAGCTGAGTCTTTGAAACTCTTTTCCTCAAAGGGCAATAGAAGTGAAGATTTTGAATATTGCAAGAATAAAGGTATATTGATACTTGCTAAGCAAAGAGATGAATGGTTACTGTGGGTAGATGGGAAGCGGAATTGGTTTATTATTGTCATTTGTACTGAGGTACAGTGAAAAACTTGTCTTGCATACCATTCGTACAGATCAATTCATTACACAGTGAATTGAGGTAGTACAAGGTAAAACAATACAGAATGTAGTGTAGTGTCACAGCTACAGAGAAAGTGCAGTGCAGGTAGACAATAAGGTGCAGGGTCATAATGAGGTAGATTGTGAAGCCAAGAGTCCATCTTATCATACTAGGGAACTGTTCAATAGTCTTATAACAGTAGGATTGAAGCTGTCCTTGAGCCTAGTGGTACGTAGTTTCAAGCTTTCGTATCTTCTGCCTGGTGGGAGAAGGGAGAAGACAGAATGTCCCGGGTGCATAGGGTCTTTGATGATGTTAGCTGCTTTACCGAGGCAGCAAGAAGTATAGACAGAGTCCATGGAGGGGAAGCTGGTTTCTGTGATGTGCAGAGCTATGTCCACAACTGTCTGCAGTTTCTGGCGGTCCCGGGCAGAGCGGTTGCCATACCAACCCGTGATGCATCCAGACAGGATGTTTTCTATGGTGCATTGATAAAAGTTGGTGAGTGTCAAAGGGGACATGCCAAATTTCTTTCGCCTCCTGAGGAAACAGGCGCTGGTGAGCTTTCTTGGCCGTGGCGTCTACATGGTTGGACCAGGACAGGCTTTCGGTGATGTTCACTCCTAGGAGTTCGAAGCTCTCAACCCTCTTGACCTCAGCACCGTTGATGTAGACAGGAGCATGTGCATCGCCCCCTTTCCTGAAGTCAATGACCAGCTCTTTTGCTTTGTTGACATTGAGGGAAAGGTTGTTGTCATGACACCATGTCACTGAGCTCTCTATCTCCTTCCTGTACTCTGACTCATCATTATTTGAGATACGGCCTACTACGGTAGTATCATCTGCAGACTCGTAGATGGAGTTAGAGCAAAATCTGGTCACACAATCATGAGTGTATAGGGAGTAGAGTAGTGGGCTGAGGACACAGCCTTGTGGGGCATCAGTGTTGAGAATCATCGTGCCAGAGGTGTTGCTGCCTATCCTTACTGATTGCAGTCTTTTGGTCGGAAGGTCAAGGATCCAGTTGCAGAGGGAGGTGTTGAGTCCAGGTCTTGGAGGTTGGTGATGAGCTTGCTTGGATTTATAGTATTGAAGGCGGAGCTGTAGCCAATAAACAATGGTCTAACACAGGTGTCTTTACTGTCCAGATGCAGACTTGAGGTTACAATTAGATCAGCTTTGATCTTATTAAATGGTAGAGCAGTCTTGAAGGGTTGAATGATCTATACTTGTTGCTAGGTGGTATGTTCAGGAGATTCACTGCATAAAAGAGTCTTTTATGTGGTACTTAAGTAGCAGTAGTCTCAGCACATGGAACTTGAGCTCCATACATCAAGTGAGATTGGAATGACTGCAGAGATATCAGAATAGCTTGGTGGAATATGTAAAGGATAAGAAAAAAAGACTTCATATGGCCCCATTCACGACCTCAGCTGTTCCAATGTTCTGCCTAACCTATTAAATACTTCTGAAATTTGTAATGTAGGAAATACAGTAACGATTTGTAGACATGAAAGCCTCACATGCAGCAATATGTAGTGTAGCGGTTAGCGTAACGCTATTACAGTGCGAGCGACCCAGGTTCAATTCCGGCCACTGTCTGTAAGGAGTTTGTACGTTCTCCCCGTGTCTGCGTGCGTTTCCTCCGGGTGCTCCAGTTTCCTCCCACATTCCAAAGACGTACGGGTTAGGAAGTAGTGGACATGCTATGTTGGCGCCGAAAGCGTGGCGACACTTGCGGGCTGCCCTCAGATACTCTACGCAAAAGATGCATTTCACTGTGTGTTTTGATGTACATGTGACTAATAAAGAGATCTTATCTTCTTTTTTGATTTTCAGCAATGTACTGTGACCAGAAAACCTACTTTAGTAAAGTTAAATATGAGCCAAGAAACCATAGTTAATGCTCTTGCTCATTTTCAAAATAATGTCATGGGATGTTTTATATCTGTTTGAGAACTTGGTTTAACGTCATATTCAAAGAATGGCAAAATCAGATTATCTGGTTATTATCACATTGTTGTTCCATCATTCAATTTATCCGTCTGCCTTGATTCTGTAACGTTTGATACATTTGCCAAACAACAATTTGTCAATCTCAGTTCTGACTCCTAGCCTCCACAGCATTTTTAGGGGAGAAGTTCTGGAAAGATGTGATTACACAGGAGAAGGTGTAGAAGGGATTTACAAGGCATTGCCAAGACTAGGACATAGTAGCTGTGAGGAAAGATTAGAAAAAGTAGGGTTATATTCCCCAGGACAAAAGAGATGAAAAAGCAACTTAATTGTGGTGTTTAAAATCATGAGGAGCCAAGATAAAGTAAAAAGGAAAAATCTATTTCACTTGCAGATAGGTCAAAAACCAGGGGGCACAGGTTTAAAGTGATTGGTAGCAAGGTTTAAAGAAGAAGAAAGTTTTTTTTTCCCTGGAGAGGGTGATAGGGGTCTGGAACTCACAGTCTGAAAGGGGTGGTAGAGTCAGAAAGCCTCAACATGTTTAAAAAGTACTTTGCTGTGAACATGAAGATCTGTGATCTGCTTTGCCATCAACCTAAAGCAGGAAAGCGGTGGCTCTCTTCCAGTTGACACAGACACAATGGGCTGAATGGCCTCTTTCTATGTCATTATTTTTCTGATTCTGAGTGCTTTTTAATGTCACGTCTTTATGGTCTAGTTCCCATTTTCATACTATGCTTTCTTGTTCTGGAGAAAATAATGTGTTCTTTATACTCACTAATTATATAATCATTGAAAGCATCTTAGTTAGATCACTCTTCTGCTATCTGAATTAAGAGGACATTCTCTAACTATTTATGCATGTAGTTTTAGCTCGTTTTATTTATTTGGGTCTATTTAGGCAACATGGGCAGGCATGGTAGTGTAGCGGTTAGCATAACGCTTTACAGCGCCAGCAACCCGGGTTCAATTTTGGCCACTGTCTGTAAGGAGTTTATATGTTCTCCCCGTGACTGTGTGGGTTTCCTCCAGGTGCTCCGGTTTCCTCCCACATTCCAAAAGACATATGGGTTAGGAAGTTGTGGGCATGATATGTTGGTGCCGGAAGCGTGGCGACACTTGCGGGCTGCCCCCCAGAACACTCTATGCAAAAGATGCATTTCACTGTGTGTTTCGATGTACATGTGACTAATAAAGATATCTGATCTGATCTTAATATCCTTTGAAAATATCTTTAAAAGTTTACTTAACTCAAAATTATATGGAGCCAGCTAATTATAGTTGTTGTTCTATCATGAGTCTGTGTGTCTCACCAGAGGAACATGAAATTATACTGCTTTCCACTGTATGCTGGATTAAGGCCTCTGAATCAATTGTTAATGCCCTCTACTCAAACCCAGCCGGCAGCCTAGGAGTTAATGCTGGACTGTCCTTGCTGTGAGGTGCTGCAGTGCATTTACTCACAGGTGAGTCCTACCACACTTGCAGGAAGCAAACTGTGCCAACGATCACACTTAGGAGCGTGATTTGGGGTTTTATCTGGAAACTACCAAAGTGAATGTTTTAGTTTTTCAAGAATCTGCAGACAAGCTGGCTTTCATCTTTCAGCTGTTGTTAGTGAATAATTTTGGTTTAATTGGTAGCAGGAGATGTAAAGGATCATCATTCTCCTGAGGCTACTCGATGATATTGTTGCTGTCTGGAAATATTTACTGGACGGCAGCCTTCTACCCTGCGTGAAGAATCTAAAGTGCAGAAAGTAAACTGGTGGTTTAGCACCAGCTGCTCAAGTACCAGCCGTGATTTAGTGGGTGGTCCTCTCACCTGTGACTCAGATGGTAATGGGTTCATGTCCCACTCCAGAGACCCTAGCCTGATACTCCAGTGCAGTACCAAGGAAACACTGTATTCTCAGAGGTGTTATTTCTCAGATGAGATGTTTAACCGAGGCCTGTCCTCTCAAATGTACTTAAAAGATACCATGTCACTATTTCAAAAAAGAGCTGGAAAGTTATCCCCAGTGTCTTGGGCAATATTTGTCCCTCAATCCATGTCTGTAGAACAGATTATCTGGGCCAATTATTGCATCACTGTTTGTGGGAGATTACTGTCTACAAATTGGCTGCCATATTTCCTGTATTACAATAATGATGACACTTCAGAAGTAGCTCCTTCTTGGAAAGTGTTTTGGGACAACCTAAGCTAAGAAAGGTGCTATATAAATACATCTTTCGTTAATATGCTCAACCCTCCATTCAGCTACATTTATTTCAGTGGAGCTGAGCATGTGATGAATGTGTAACAGGAAGCCAAAGTGGGATCACTAGCTTTTGCACTATCAACAGAGGTGAATTTCAGATCTCTTGTGTCAAATGCAGGGTGGTGGTTAGAAGTCAGTGAAGGTTGGAAAATTTAATCAAAGGAAGCCAGGAAACATTGGGAATGTTTAGAGACAGAAATTAAAATGAAAATACTCAAAGGCCACAGAATTGAACTCCCCGAACAAATATTAGAAAAGCAGAGTTAGGTTGAAGTTGAAAGCTGTAAATTGAAATGGCACTTTACATTTCCTGCCACAATTCAATTGCAAAAGGAAAGAAGGCCATTCCAGATGAGAATAGTGACAATGTTCCAGGAAGATTCCCTATGCGATAATGTTTATTTTGTATACATGGCTGCTGGAGGACTCAAGACTGAATAGTTTCTTTGTGAAGTGTATTTGTTTATCAGAACATCAGTTACAATTTTTTTCACTAGCCAGAGGATATCTGTATTGAATATTAATAGCCATTGTCATGATTAGCCTCATGTGCTGTCAACTCAACCCAGAACTACATTTTACATAGAAACAATAACTTTTCCCATCTGTGCTCAGAAGTCGTCAAGGTGCTTTTGGGTTGGTACGTTGGGTTTGTGATCGATCAACGTCCGGTGATGTCTGGTGGAAGTCTTGACATTGTGTGAGCAAAGGAAAGGTTTCATCATGATAAAGTCTACAGCTAATCAAACCACCTACACACTCAGATAAAGCAATGTACCATAGGGTGGCTGATGGGAACAGCCATGAACCTCAGCAAAGAGTCAGCACCTTCATGGGGAACAAGATAGGTGAGGAAATTGGAAAAATAATTGTTGAGGAAAAGATTTCACTTTGAGTACTAAGGATCCTAAATTTTGAGATATTTATTTGTTGGCTAGATTATTGAGGAAAACATCAAGTTACATCAACTCCTTCACCCTGACGATCAGACACAATCAAAGAGAGGCACAGTAATATGGGTAAACCCAAAAGTGAAATCGGCCTTGAACTTTCATACAATTGGGTTCATTGAGCTGTGCACTGATGCATAAAGCAGGTGAGAGAGATGTCATATTTTCCAGGGCAAATTACTTCATCACTTTCCCCTGGGAAACGTTTGGAAGCATCAGAAGCTGCAGCACTCGTTGTCAAATTTCCCCAAAGCAAATGGCACAGTAGACATCCAGGTCCCC
This sequence comes from Pristis pectinata, assembly GCF_009764475.1. Lineage (NCBI taxonomy): Eukaryota > Metazoa > Chordata > Chondrichthyes > Rhinopristiformes > Pristidae > Pristis > Pristis pectinata. Next base: position 93,328,294 of record NC_067407.1, on the reverse strand, counting down.
TGATGGGAATTCCACAAACAGAAAGACGCTTCATTCTCTTAATGTGCTTTTGCAAACATTATGCAAATTAATATCCACAACTGTGGTAATAGTCATAAAGATTTCACTTTACAATATACCCAACCTTGCCGTTATTTTAAGGAGGAGAAGGATTAGCTGAACTGCTGTTCATCGACTACAGATACCAGCCAAGACATGGATCACACCGTACCCTTTCTCAGGTATGAAGCAAAAACTTAAGGGTATTGGTGACCAAACTGGCCAACATAAGGGCATAGAACATAAGAAATAAGAGCAGGAATAGACCACGTGGTACCTCGAGACTGCTCCTTCATTCAGTAAGTTCTTTGCAGACTCAATTGTTGGCCTCAACCCCGCTTTCCTTTCTGATCCCCATAGCCCTCAATTAGTCAGTGGTCCAAAAATCTATCTCTGCCTTGAATAGACCTGATATAGTGAATGAATGTTGGTAGACAATTAATCAACTAATCGGAGGAGGAAGCTCCATAAGCCAACAAAATAGAAAAATCCACTTGACTCATCTTCGTTAATTTACCTAACAGCCCTGGTGTTGATCACCACACAGTCCTCGTGGAGATGAGGATAATCTTCTCGCCAAGGACAACATCCATCATGTTTTGTGGCATTAATACAAAGAATGCTGCGTTTAGGCAAAACTCGGGACACATTTAGTATTTCAAAAGCAGTAAGCATCTGAGTCCAGATGAAGGGTCTCGACCCGAAACGTCAAATGTCCATTTCCCTCCACAGATGCTGCCTGGCCCACTGAGTTCCTCCAGCGCTTTGTGTGTTAATCCATGAAGCACTGTTGGCCAAGTCAAAATTACACTGTACCACAATCTGTAACCTCACAGACTGACATCTCCCTCCCTCTGCAATTACCATCAAGCCAGGGAGCACTAGCTGTTCTAAGAAACGGCTACGTGGTAAAGCTACCTACAATAGGACAACAAGCAAAATAAACAGTGGAAGCACCATGAAGAAGACAGAGCTAAATAATTCCATAGCCAATAGATCAAAGCCCTCCAGTCTTGCCATATTTGGTCATTAATGGTGGACAATACAAGGAGGAGGTTCCAAGAACTGCAACATCCCTGGCCCATGAAGAAAATGCAAAATACAAGACTACAGTGTTTGTAGCCATCTTCAGCTAAAGCAGTGGAATGATTGATCCTTCTCATTCCCACCCAGAGGTCTTAACTATCACAGCAGCCTATTGTCAGCTCATTCCATTGATTCCAAAGTGATATCTAGAAGTGGTATCCAGAAGTGAACATTGTGTTCAACAAAGGCTACAAGTCCCAACAACATTCAGTTGTAGTGATAAGAATACTGCTCCAGAATTGGGCTCAACTCAAACTAAGATCTGCTAACACAGCTTTAACACTGGCACCCACCCAATAACATGAAAGTTTCCTCAGTTATGTTCTGTCCTCAAAAAATAGGGAAAATGCAAAGTGGACAGCTACCTTCCTATCCATCTGAAAGTGTCAGAATATCAAGGGGCACTTACTCACCAAGAACCAATGACCAAACTGGCCAAGTCTGACGCTCAGTGTGGGTTTCACCAGAACCTTTGGGCTCTAGACTTCAGTGCAGCCTTCGTCTAAACATGGACTGAAGAGCTGAATTCCAGAAATGCCCTTAACATTAAGGAGCTGGAACAAGCTGTGGGAATAATCAATGCTGAGATGTGGGGCTCGGGGCTGCACCCAGCCTGCCATGGTGAGTGTGATCCATTGTTGGGGACTGGCAGCGCCTACTCCATGTGTGTACAGATCACCTGGATACTATAGTCACTCTCATCACCTTCTGTTGGAGGCGATGGAGGCTGCTGCCTCCTCGTCTCTTTGTTCACCTGCACAGCTATCTACAGTCTGGAGATTTCTCTACAATAGCATCAACAGCGGTCACTGGCCATTGAGCCGCTACTAGTCCCCAGCAATGGCCTGCACTCACTGTTGCCGGCCAGGCTGCAGCTCTGAGCCCCAGATCTCAGCACTGAGTTGTCACACCACTTGCTCCAACCACCCAACATCAACCCTCACAGTCCTGATGCAGTGTTTCGACCCGAAGCTTCGACGATTCCTTTCCTCCCACAGGTGATGCTCGACCCACTGACTTCCACCAACAAATTGTTTGCTGCTCCAGATTCCAGCATCTGTAGTCTCTTGTGTCTTCAGCCAACACAGGCAGCCTCTCCACATCGAACTGCAGGGTGATTCCTTGCTGGGCGAGTGTCAACAGAGAACAGGGATCTGTGTCAGGATTCCAGCACCCAGGTACCCAGCACAATAGCGCACTTCCCAGGGCAATGCCTTTTTTAAAGTGCAGGAAGATGTGGACTTGTGATCCTTCAGACTCCAGGACCAAGAGCAGAACAACAAACCAATATTCTGCAGGATAGTGCTAAACAAGGTACCAATGTAATGTAGTATATTGTATAGCATGTTATAACAGTAGTAACCCCTGGAATTTACAAGACAGAAATAGACCATTCATCCCAACAGGTCTAAGCTGGTCTTAATGGTCCATGCAAGTCTAGCCTCATCTCTCTATCACCCAATCATCCTTTCCTTCTTTTTCCCCTTAAAAATAACTTTGCTATTTATTTTGATCATGTGGGTGTGGAAAGACAAATCTTTAAAGTGAATAAGACAGACAGGGAAGTGTATTGAACCCCTGGCTTTGTAATTAGTGATACTGAATACAAAGTCAAAGAAGTTATGCTGAATCTTGATTGGTCACTGTCTGTGCCCTGGCCAGGGTATTATGTCCAGTTCTGAGGACTGTATTTTATCAAAGCTGTCAAGGCCCTGGAAAGGATTCAGTGTGCATTTACCAAGATGACACCAGGAATGATAGATTCGAAGGAGGTGTCAGGATTGGAGAAGCTGGATTTGTTCCCCCTAGAACAAAAAAGGAAGACCAAAAAGAGGTGTTCAGAAATTATGAGTGGTTTTGATCGAGTACACAGGGAGAAACTCCTGTCCCTGACATCCGGAGATTACATATTTAAAACAATTAATATAAGAAGTGGGGAGGTGGAAAGAGGAAAATGATTTTGCCCCCCCCACCCCCCCAAAGTTTGCCAAGATCTGGAACTAAATGGATAGTTTAATCAATGACCGCAGTGTACGTTTATTCATTGCAATCAATAGAACAAAATCTTCTAAGCTGCTTCACAGGAGTGATTGTCAAACAAACTTTTACACCAGGAGCTTTTCAGGCAGGTGACCAGAAGCTTGCTCAAAGATTAGAAGCTGACAAATATCCCTTTTGTTTTTCTTTTCAGCTTTCCTTTCATGGCTAATTACTGCAAAGAGTACACCTCCATGTTCTGAGTCATCAGAACACTGCCTGCAAAAGATATATAATTATCTTTTGAGAACAGGCCAAATCTGGAAACAGTCTTCCCCTGCCCAACAAGTAGTAGCTTCACTTCCTGATTGTTTTGATTGTAGATTACAGGTTCCTTTTTTAGTTTCTTCACCAATTCCATTTATTCTGCCTGTGTTAAAAATATTAGACCAGTTTGACACTGTGAAGTGAAATAAAGGATTTGCTTCTGCACTTTTACCCTCCACTTATTTTTGCACACCATTTTCTTCAGTAGGTGGAAGCAAATTCAATAATAACTTTCAAAAGTGAATTGCATAAAATCTTGGAAGTGGAACATTTAGAAGGCTACAGTGAAAGAGCAGCAAGATTGGGAGAACAATTGGATAGCTCCAAATGGAGTACGGAATCATTCTGGGTCTGGGGCCAATTGGATAGATTTAGCATAGGCCCAATGAACTGCGTGGATTCTAACTTTTTTGTATAATTCTTTCAGGGAAACTTTGGCTTTGGTTGCTAGCACCAAACAAGCTTGAGAGTATCAGCCACCAGTTGTATTCCATATTAGTTTCCATTGATCTACTACATTACAATAATGACTGCACTTCAGTGTCTCTCACTGGCTGCAAAGCATTTAGAATGTTTTAAAAGGGACTTGAAAGGCAGTTTGTAAATGCAAGTCTTTCATTCTTTCCATGATTCTGAGGAACCCAAACTTACCAAAGTATTAATATTTCCACTTTTAAAGAAAGCACTGGCTTTCTGTCCTCAAAAATTCACAGCACATGAAGTACTTCTGGGTCTGTCATTGTTATAGCAAAAGCAATTGCAAATTTGTGCTTGTAACTAAAAGATAGAAAAATGTGGGATACACTCTACAGGTCAGGCAGCAGCAGTGAGCAAAAGAGTTAGCTTTTCGCCAGAATTTGCAAAGTTTTGAATCTAAGATGGAGAACATGAGGAAAGGACAGAAGAGAAGTGCAAAGAGGGGGTGGAAAACAAGAGATTAAATGGGCAAAGGGTCTACGAACAGAACAAGGAAAGAAAGAAAGGGTTCTAAGGAGGTTGAAGTGGTAACAGTGGTAAATAAGTTGGAAACAGAGGATATGATAACTTTTTTTTAATCGCATTGCTTCCTGGTATGCCAGAACTGATTTGCTTCCTGTCCAATAGTGCCGTCCACCTGAGAACCAGATGCATCCAAACTTTACTATCTCAGTACAAAGATGGCACCTGCAAAATAGCAGCATTCCCTCAGTGTTGTCCCATTTTTGATGTCGGAGGGAAATGATTAAGTGAAAAATTTGCAAAGTGTTGTCTGCATCCTTATTTTCTGCTAGGTGCAAAAACAACCAATAATCTATTGGGAAGTACAGATCCAAACTGGACTGACCACATCATGCCTTCTCTTTGTCTATTTATTGGCTTGGGCAATTTTAGCCCCTTTTTCTGGCCAGTCATGCAAGCACTGACCTAAACACACCAGGTAAGTGCATTGCAATGCTGTCATTTGAGTCAGTTGAGCATCCCTAAATCTAATTGTTTCCAAAATCTAACAGCGGTTGTACATTCAGGTCCCTGGGTCCTAAGCATTACAACTTCCTCCCTAAACCTCTCCACCTTGCTTACTCAATCCCTTTCCATTAACACACTCCTTAAAACCTTCCCCTGTGGCTAAGCTTTTGGACACCCATTCTAAAATTGTTTTATGTACCTCAGTATCAAATTTTTTGATAACAGTCCTGTCAATGTCTGAAATTAAAGAAATTAAAATAAATGCAAGTGGTTGCTGTGGGAATACTCTTGTATTTTGTTTTATTTTGAAGAGGAAGAGGAAAAAAGGGATTATTGGGTGGTTAGGGAGCAGGAGGGGCTTAGTACCTACCTCATGGAAGCTGACACATGATGCTTCAAGGACAAAGGCTCTACTTCACTGAGAAAGCCATCGATGAGTTGTGTCACAAGCTGCAACCCAATCAGTGGTTCACCTCCACCACTGGCATTGTAATGCCAGTCACCTTGACGGCCGAAGTTCCCCATAACATCAATGGATTTGGGTCTTTGCAAGCTACAACTTTAGTAATTCAATTTCACACAAATGCACAAGTTAAAGTGTGAGGAGAGAGTTAATCAGATTGTCTTGAAGTTTGCTAATTTTTGCTGCATTGATTTCTCTTTACGTTCTGGAAATATAAAACTTTATTTTTTTTTCTTTTTAGTGGAGGAGTTTAATTCAATTTAATTCAATAGCTAATAGCTGTTGAACTTGGCTAACCTTGAAAGCGGTGGCCAGTATAGTCACTTCAGTAAATTTAATTAAAGGACTAATCAGTAGATACTGTTTCTGATATTTCAGAGAACCTTAATCAGTTGATAAACAGGTAAAATGGTTGGTTTTGCAAAACGCCTGATAGGAAGCAGTACTGAATCAAAGAAGACGTATAATTAAACGGTCTGCTTGGTGGAATGCCAATTAGATGTGAAGTTATCAATAAGACAACAAAATAAGGGGGATGTACAGATTTGTGCAATAAAAAGAGAAATTGTTAAAACTGAAGTTATTGATAAAATGTAAATCAACCAAATTCTTTCATATGATTAAATAGAGGTCAGAATGTGGAATCACAAGAAGTAATCAGGTGAAGAGGAGGCTAGATAAGCACATGAGGGACAAAGGAATAGCTTAGATTGCAGAGGAAGTAGAGATGATTCGTTTGGAGCATAAATACTGATGCAGCCCAGCTGGGATGAATGACCTGTACCTGTTCTATAAGTGCCAACTTATAATGCATAACATGGAATTGTATTTTAATATTTATACAATTTTGATTTGCAAATTTTGTGGATTGTCATATAGCAGGATTAGGAGAAATATATAAAAATGAGCAGGTTATAATGTATGTTTGGATTTCTAAACATCTAAAACTGAATGATAAACTAAACTCTCAGGAGATCTGATAACTATATATTTTAGTACCATTACATTAATACATGCTTACCAAATCTGTGAAACATGATACTTGATGTGTGATTTAATGTTCATATTAGGAATATAAGAAACTCATGACTAATTGATTTACTGAAATGAACACAGAGCTCCACAGGCCTTGACATTTTCTTCCAGCAGGACCATTGGCCATCACTAGTCAACCATCAACTATACCTTCCAGCTTCTGCTGCCTTCACGGAGCTCTGTGCTCTGTGCCTTTGCCGCAGATGTAAACGGCATTATTCAGATCTGTCCAACATTAAAAAAATAAAGTAAAATCTGAAAGCTAAATGGCATAGCAATTTCCCTTTAGTCACCAGCACTAACTGGGCACTATAAATTAGCTGCCCGATGGCACCAAATGATGGCAGGGAAGGAAGGCAGGAAGCTGATATTATAAGTTCAGTACTGGTGAGCAAAGATAAATTTCTATCCAGGATTGTTTTAATTTTATCCTTCCTTATCAGCCACTACAACATTTAAAGCCACCATACAATAAAATGTTCTAATGCTAAATAGGCAAGCTCCTATCTCCCATATGATGGCCTAGAATATAGCTCCTGAGAGAGGTGCATTAAATCAGGAGTGTGCAGTTGGTTCTCATATGCTTTATGTGTACCACCACCCCCCCCCCACCTCCCCCAATGCAAAATCCTACTGTCTATCAGGCCCAAAATCTTATGTGTAATAGCACAAGTCTTGCACACTTTGTGCTATGAAGATCTTTCCTTGGCTGGAGCAACTCAGATAGGTCGTAGCTCAAGGGATGTAGGGCAAGGGTTGCAGTTGGGAACTAAGAAAGTGGGATCTTCAGTAAGGAGAGAAGTATTGGGATCTTGAGGATTAGGTCAGGAATTGAAAGGACACCTCGATTGGCTGGAAGGTTCAGGGTTGGAACCTGCCACTGAGATGGGGAAGGAGAGGATCGGGATTGTGATTGGCCATGGTCTGTAGTGAGCTTGGGTTTGGGAGACTGGAGAAGGGTACAGTGTGATGTTGAGGCACACAGTGAGGATTAAATACAGTTCCTGAAAGGGAACTGGCTGATGGTAGTACAATTAATTCTTGGCTCAGACCTGGTCAGCAAGCTCCCAAGGGGTTTTGTAGGCCCCACAACATTGTAAAAGCCTGCCTCTTCCTAAAATTTTCAAGAGTGACCTTGTCCACTTAATCTTGCACACAGGGTGTTCAGCTGTGCATTACTTGCCATCGGATGCCATTATGCATGTCTGGGCACCTTCTTGCATAAGCGTAAGCATGTCATACACACATTGGACCCAGAAGCAATTTAATGACATTCATTAAACATGCAGTTGGTGCATCTTTGTGTTTAGCAATCAGATTTTTGATCAAGTGCCTTTACTTGGCAGAGTCTGAAAGAAGTTCTAGGTCGGTAATCTCAAAGACTTTTGGCTAACAGGCTGATGTAGTAAGATCAAAAAACTGAAAGCCTGGCAGCAGCACATTCTACGACAGTCATATCGCTGAACAAAATTTGTGCGATTGATGGTTTGGAAATTTAAAGTGATGTTATGTCGTCATGTATACTTTAGTTGAATATTGGCTGCCAGTAAATACTTGTTGAATTTGATCAGGCTCCCTGCATTTTGTTAATACTGCTACTGACCACTGGGCAACGGAAAGTTGCAGTTACATGAGGAAAGAGGAGGCAAAGCAGGTAAACAAGTTAACTGTTAAGCTAGTAAAGATTTGAGGAAAAATATTTGGTTCTGCTGTAGACCATATCTACCTTCCACTTATCTATCCAAAGTGCAAAGATATACAGCCTAGATAATTACTCTGAATTTCAGCGGTCACTTTTTTTTGGATGAAGGTTCCAAGCACAGCAGTGACCACATGCCTAAACCAGGCTAATTTGGTCAGTGGTAATAACATGTTATCTCCTCCTGTCTTTGAATGGTGTCTGCAAGACAGGCAAATCCTGTCTTGGATGTTGTGGTAGCATTTAAAGTTGATATTTGTAATAACAGAGATGCTTGATACAGAACATGTCAAAAAAAAGGTGTTTTTCTTATGTGTCAAAGTGAAGCATGTCAATTCTTAGGTAGGAAAGCATTTTCTCCCCCAAAGGATATAGTTTCCTTAAGTTTCACCTGATATATTGGATCAGTGGGGCGCAGCATACACACTAAAAAATACGGCTGGGAAGACTAATGGTGATTATGATTGAAGATAATTAAGAGACTCAATTGGAAGGGTGCAGCAATCTCAAAGGCTTGTGGGGCTGAAGAAAATTACAAAAATAAGGAGACGTGATTCTGTCAAGAGTTTTGTTAACATTCCAATGCAGGCTGACACTTTAGTGAAATGCTTCGAGACCTCTGCACTATCAGAGATGCTGGATAAAACATTAATCTGTAGATCCGACTGACCTCTCAAGTGGACAAGGAAGAGTCATGGAACTATTCCAAAGGAGAGCAGGTGAGTTCTTCCTGGTGCTCTGGCCAATTTTTAACCCTGATAAATTTCAAAAACACAGTTGTTACTATCTTGCTCTTCATGGGTATTTATAGTGTGCAAGTTGCTCGCAATGTTTTCCTATATTATAGTTATTTCACTTATATAAAAACTTAATTAATTGCACAATGTTTTACTTGCTTATTTATTACAACACAGAACGAGACCATTCAGTCCATCAGGTCCATGCCAGCTCCCAGTAGAACGGTTCCAGCAGTCCTAACCCCTTCCCTTTATACCCTGGAACTTATTCTTCCTCACATGCCCATCAACTCCAATGTGATTGTTTTTTGCTGTTTACCGACACTGTGGAGTAACTTACAGATGTTTGGAATAATCTGAAGCTATGAAATTTCTTTATTCATCTCTCAGGATGTGGGTGTTACTGGCGATGGCAGCACTTATTTCCCAATCTAATTTGTGGCTGTAGTCCTTTAAGGGGCTCTATAAATGCAAGTCTGTCTTCCTTCTTTCATACTGACTGTGCCAATTCATGAGTGAATTTTATTTGTCGGGGTGTGGCAGCTGAGGGCTCCGAGCTGCTGTTGAATTCTACTCTGTTTGAAGACTCATCTGGGATTAAATCCCAGCTGCTCCTAAAACATTTTCTTACTCAAAACTTTTTCTTACTTCTAAAACATTTTCTCACTCAAGCCTCTAAAACATTTTCTTACTCAAAACTCAAACCAATTTATTTCTGTTTTCTGCTTGAATCTACAACTGAGCAGTTGCTAACTTTTCAAAGTGTGGTTTGGAGAGTGTGTTACATGGGGCACCTGGATAGATACATCTATTGTTCTTGGCAACCAGCCCATCTGGTGCTCTGCAGAACCATTGGTTAAAAGCTACAGCCCTGTAACATAACAGGAAGTGGAGCATTTTAATCTTTCCATTGGAGAGTTTACATTTTTTTCAGGAGAGAAAATTGCTCACTGAAAGCTGAAATGTTATCTCACCTTTGGGTTTGTCAACATATTATCTCCTGTTTAGTTACAAACGTAACAGTTCATTTAGCTGTATCTGGTTTGGGAGAATGCATATAAGGAGGTCCTTGTACGGCTTGCTTGAGCTTTAAATCCTATGCCTTGGATCTTTGCTGTGTTTTTATGACAGATCAGGTTTGATTTATGTAGTGAGTAGGTGATTTGAGATTTTCTTTCAGTGTTTCTCCTCTCCTGAAAGCAGTGACTCAGAAGTACGATTCATGGCTGCCCTCCAGCATCTTTTCTAAATGGCTGCTTGTCACGGGTGAGTCGAGACTATGTGTCAGTTGTCTGTAAAGAAGTGGGCAGGCGAAGGGGGTGAGTTGGATTACAGCTGGGCCAGCTTTTGTGCTTGCTTGAGGTCTGTACTGTATGTTTTCCTGCACAGTGATCAGGACAAAGACCCTGGCCTTTTCCTGCTCGCTGTAATCAGGAAACAGTGAGTACTACAACTTCCCTCCTCCTGCCTTGGTGAAGAGCAGAGATAAAGGACCGAAGGCGGGATTTCAATAGTTTTTATGACAATGTCAGAACACGCACTGCATTTAAACACCAGCTGATGAAAGGAGGTGGGCAGTTGGAGTGTTACAATCTGAGCGCTCATCTCAGGTCAACACAATAGTAGAGGCTGGACAACAGGTTACCAACCCACCTCCCTCCTCCCCTTTCCCTGTGCAAGTAAATTAGAGGGGGAAAATTATTTTATAAATGATAAATACATTAGACATTATTAAAAGAATCTTAATTGGGCTGGAGTTGTTGATGGTTTAGCTGGCTTATGTCTGTGCAGTGGGTGGAGAAGGTTAGAAAACACATTTCTAAAACTCTTACTCCTGGCCTGGCAATGCCTCATTTTTAAGATTCTGATCGTATTCATGTCCCTCCATGGCCTCACCTCTCATTATTCCCTAACCCCTTCAAATCAGAATCAGGTTTATTATCACTGACATATGTCGTGAAATTTGTTGTTTTGCAGCAGCAGCACAGTGCAAGACAGAAAAATTACTATAAGTTACAAAAATAAATAAATTGTGCAAAAGAGGAATAACAAGGTAGTGTTCATGGGTTCATGGACCATTCAGAAATCTGATGGCTGAGGGGAAGAACCAGTTCCTAAAATGTTGAGTGTGGGTCTTCAGGTACCTCCTCCCCAATGGTTGTAACGAGAAGGGGGCATGTCCCGGATGGTGAGAGTCCTTCTTGAATGATGGATTCCGCCTTCTTGAGGCACCGCCTCTTGAAGATGTTCCTGATGGCTGGTAGGGTTGTGCCCGTGATGAAGCCGGCTGAGTCTACAACCCTCTGCAGCCTCTTTTGATCCTGCGCATTGGAGCCTCCATACCAAGCAGTGATGCAACCAGTCAGAATGCTCTCCACCATACATCTGTAGAGATTTGCAAGAGTCTTTGGTTACATACCAAATCTCCTTAAACTCCTAATGAAGTAGAGCCGCTGTTGTGCCTTCTTCTTGATTGCATTAATTTGTTGGGCCAGGATAGATCCTCTGAGATGTTGACACCCAAGAACTTGAAGCTGCTCACCTTTTCCACCGCTGATCCCTCAACAAGGACTGGTGTGTGTTCTCCCGACTTCCCCTTCCTGAAGTCCACAATCAACTCCTTGGTCTTGCTGACACTGAGTGCGAGGATGTTGTTGCGACACTGCTCAACCAGCCGATCTACCTCACTTCTGTACGCCTCCTCATCGTCATCTAAGATTCTGCCAACGACAGTGGTGTCATCGGTGGATTTATAGATGGTCTTTGAGCTGTGCTTAGCCACACAGTCCTGCATGTAGAGAGGGGGGAGCAGTGGGCTAAGCATGCATCCTTGAGGTGCAACTGTGTCGATTGTCAGCGAGGAGGAGACGTTATTACTGATCCGCACTGACTGTGGTCTCCCGATAAGGGAGTCGAGGCTCCAGTTGCGGAGGGAGGTACAGAGGCCCAGGTTTTGAAGTTTATTGATTAGTACTGAGGGGATGATGGTGTTGAATGCTGAACTGTAATTGATAAACAGCAGCCTGATGTATGTTTTGCTGTTGTCTAGATGGTCCAACAATCCTCTAGAATCTTTGTATGCCTCTAACTCTCGTCTCTTGCTTAGCCTTGACTTTAACTGCTGCATCACTGGTGATGTGCCTTCAGCTTTTGAGGATCTAAACTGTGAAACTCCCTCCATGTCCCCTTTCTCCTTTAAGATGTTGCACAGGCCCCAGCTCTTTGACCAATCCTTAAATTACCTGGCCTAATATCTCCTTCTGTGGCTTGGTGTCAAACTTTCTTCAATACCATTGCTGTGAAGCAAGTTGTTTTACATTACAATGTTGAAGGTGCTCAAGGAATGCAAGAAGTTGATATCTGGAGTATTGCTCCTTCTTTCTGTATATCCTTTCTCAACATTTTTGTATCTTGGCTATTCTTCCTATTCCATAGTTAGTTATTTTAGTGTTAATTTAAAGCCATGGGTTTAAGCTAATTTTGTTAATTGTATATTCTGTGCATGTTAAATTGAGAAGACCCCTTCCTCCCCCAACACCACCAACCCTCCCCCACCCACACCCACCCACCCACACACACACACACACACACACACACACACACACACACACACACACACACACACACACACACACACACACACACACTGTTTTGACCCTCTCTTGAAAACTGCTTGGACTCCATGCCTGTGTTGGATAAATTTATATTTGCTGTGGTTTTGTATTATCCTTCTGTTTCTAGTCACTCTATCCTATGATGTTTTTGGAACAAGTTTATCCACTGTCATTTTTGGTAATAATTGACCTTTTCTTGGGTGATACTTTTTTGTTTAAGCTGTAAGTCTCAATCAAGGTGATGCCCTTATCAGTAAGGCCAATGAAATAATTGTTGAACTGTAGTTGCTGTTGTAAGGTAAAAAACATGGCACACAACAAGATCCCAGAAACAGCAATGTGATAGTAACCAGGCAGCCTGTCTTAGAAACGTTGACTGAGTGAGTAATATGGGCTGGGACACCAGGGATAACTTCCCTGTTGTTTTTCAAAATAGTGCTGTGGGGTTGCTTTTGTCCATCTGGGAGTACAAAGATAACTCTGTTTAATGTTTCATCCTAAAGACAGCATCACTGACAGCACAACACTCCTTCAGTCCCGCAATGGAGCATCAGGCTAGATCTTTCTGCTGAAGTCTTCAGTCAGAGGTGATGATGCTAACAATTTGAGAACAAGTAATTAGGACAATGTTTGCTAATTATTCATGGATGGATCATTGGTGGGACAATTGAGACCCTTGTCTGAAGCTCTTGGAGTCAGAGTCAGTTGTACAGCACATAAATGGCCCCTTCACCCCACTGTATCCATGCTGACCTCTTTGCCCATCTACACTAATGCCATCTGCCCATGTAGGACCGTATGTCGGCATGGACAGCAAATTCTCCCACTTAACGTAATCCCCACCCCCCCTTCCCCACAATCCACCCACAACCCCACCATTCTTCTTCTCTTCTTCCCTTTCCTAGCCTATCTCTCTTTTTTCTACCCTTTTTTTCCCTTTCTCTCTTTACCTTTGACCCATCCCCCAGTGTATCTGTTCTCCGCTCCTCCCCCACACCTGCCTGTCACTATCTCTTACCTGCATCTACCTATCACCACCTTGTGCCCACCCTGCCTCCCCTCTTTTGTCCATCTATCACTGCTCTGCTTTTCCCTCCTATATATTGGGCTTCCCCTTTTCCTATCTTCAGTCCTGAAGAAGGGTCCTGACCCGAAACGTTGACCGCCTGCTTTTCTCCACGGATGCTGCCTGGCCTGCTGAGTTCCTCCAGCATCATAGATTCCAGCACCTGCAGTCCTTGTTTCTCTCGTATCCTTCTATGCCTTGTCTATTTAAATGTCTGTCTAAATGCCTCTTAAATATAGATTAGATTAGATTAGTTTATTGTCATATACACAAGGGTGCAATGAAATTCCTTGTTTGCATGAAGCTCACAGAGTAAACAGTATATACGGTAATAATAAATGCTAACAATAAATACAATGACGAACACAAAACAACAGAATGGTGCAAATATTGAAGTGCAAACTGAGGTGGTGCAAAAAGAAATGCTAAACTGACAATAAGGGAATAACCAAGAGAGGTAGAATTAAGAGTATGAGAACATGACAGCACCACTCAGAGGGGATGTGAAAGAGGTGATTGGCTCAGAAACCTGATAACATTGGGGAAGAAGCTGTTCTTGAGTCTGGAGGTCTGGGCTTTCAAGCTCCTGTATTTTCTCCCAGAAGGTAGAAGAAAGAAAAGGGAATGGCCAGGGTGACAGTCTTCCTCAAGCAATGCACCTTGAAGATGGACTGGATGGAAGGAGGTGATGAGCCTGTGATGGACTGGTCCATGTTTACCACTCTCTGCAGGTTTCGACAGTCAAGAGCAGAGCGCATGCCATACCAGGCTGAGATGCCACCCATCAACAAACTTTCTATAGTGCATCTATAGAAGTTGAAAAGAATCCTCATGGACATGCTGAATCTTCTCAGACGCCTAAGAAAGTAAATATGTTAACGCACATTCTTGATCACTGCTTCAGTGTGAAGGAACCAGGTGATGTTTCTGGTAATATAGATGCCAAGGACCATCTCTGCAGCAGCTCTGATGTAGTAATTGTAACTGATTCACCACCTGCTCTGGCAGCGAGTTACAGATATCACTCATCCCTAAGATATCCTTTAAATCCCTAACTCTTACCTTAAAACTATGCCTTTTTGTTTTTGATACCCCCTACCATGGAAAAAGATTTTGACTATCTACCCTATCTATGCCTCTCATAATCTTATGTACTTCTATTAAGTTACCCCTCAGCCTCCAGGATCCAGCTTATCCAATCTCTCCCCATCACTGAAGTTCTCCAATCCAGGCATCACCCTGGTGAATCTCTTCTGCATTCGCTCTAATGTAACCACATCCTTCGTATAGTGTAGTGTGCAGAACTGCACACAATACTCCAAGTGTGGTCAAACCAGAGCTTTGTAAAGTTGCACCTTAACGTACCAACTCTTGTATTCTGTGCCCCAAACTATAAAGGCAAGCATGCCATAAGCCTTCTTCACCACCCTCTCTATCTGTGTTGCCACTTTTAGGGAACTATGGACATGGACTTGGACCCCTAGGTCTCTCTGTTCATTAACACTCCTTAGTGCCCTACCATTCACTGTATATGCCCAATCCTATTTGACTTTTCAAAATGCTTTACCTCATTGTCAGGATTAAGTTCCATCTGCCAATGCTCTAGCCAACTTTTCCATTAATCTATATCCTGCTGTCGCTTTAGATAACTGTATTCTCTATCCACAACATCACCAGTTTTCATGTCATGAGCAGACTTACTTTATTCACATTCAAGTCATTAATGTATATCACAAACAGCAAAGCCCCCAGCACAGATCCCTAGATCATTAGTGACAGACTTCCAATCAGATGAACATCCTTCAACCACTCCCCTCTGCCTCCTATCACGAAGCCAATTTTGGATCCACTTAGCCAGTTTGCCTTGGATCCCACGTACCTTAACCTTTTGGACCAGCCTACCATGTGGGACCTTGTCCACATCCTTTTGCCTGCTGAATACAGATGAGAAGTATTCATTTAGAACCTCGCCCACATCCCCTGGCTCCAGACATAGACTACCTCGGGGACCATCTCTTTCCTTAGCTACCTTCATGTTCCCGATATACTTATAGAATGACGTACAATTCTCCTAATCTTACTTGCCCAGGATATTTCATGACCTCTTTTTGCCCTCTTAATTTCCTTCTTAAATACTATCCTACACCCTGTTTATTCCACAAAGGATTCAATTGATTATCACTGCCTGTTTGCTTCCTTTTTTTTCCTGATGAAAACCTTCAGTAACTCAATTGGATTGAAAAAGCAACTTAGAGTCGATGGGTCGAATGGCTAACCTACACTCTGAGTCAATGTGAGCAGAGTTTGAACAGATTCTTTCACAGAGCACTGAAGGTTTCAGATAGAGCATTTTTGTTCATTCCCCTGAATAAAAGTTCTCCCCTCCTGGTACTTCATGTGAGGAAATATTGATACCAGATTGTTTGTTTTCTTCCCTGGTTTCTATCTTGATGTTATTGCAAGGCAAGGGGAAAGAAAAGACGTGAGAAACATGGTATTGAGAATACGGAGCCAAAATCAACAAATAAGAAACAAATAGGGACTAAATGCATCAAGTAGCAGTAAGAGCAGTGACCTGTGGAATTAAAAAATGAATACAAGGCTGCACTTATACATTGCAATGAAGCAATGTAGTTTTGGGTGCTCGAGAGCACAAAGGTGCCATTATATCTTTTAAATAATGTGGCAGCCTGACTCTGGTGGATTCATTTAAGCCAAATGGTGCACAATGGCTCCAGGAGTCGGCTTCACACCACTTCATCTTGGCACTGGGGCAGAATATAAGTCCGTCTCAGTCTCTGCCTCCAGCGTCTCTGCATGTTTTCACCCTGAACCATAGTTTATTTGCCGATCGATGCAGAGACTCCTCTACTTCCACAAGATTTTGGTACTCAGGAGGGCACCATAACCATTGGACTCTGAAACAGGGGTACAACAAAGGAGGTTTAGACCAGTAAGGGCATTCTGAAACCTCACAGGTCAGTCGAGATTAAAATTTGAAATGTGTCCCCGGGTCACGTGGGGATCGGAAGCAATGATCAATGAATATATATTAATCTTTGGCTTGCTGTACACATGACATGTGAAGAACAGGGAATAGCAACTCTGGATTTGAGGCTGTTGTTAGACTTTGCCCAGTCCTCAGCCCTGTTGGAGTTCCCCGCACTTTGAGAAAGCTTATTGATTGAAAATCACAGCTTTAATCATATTGAATTAGCCTGCTTTTGAATGGTCATGTGTTGGATGTGGACTGGAAGCTCAGTTTGTGGTGTCAAGTGAAAAGGTGAAGATGGTGCTGAGAGGAGGCCGCTGGTAATGTGCAGAGTTTCTGTTGACACCAATGTTGGAGATCAGGTGGGACTTACAACAGGACTCACAGAAAGCAACCTATTTTACCACAGCAACTTCCATTCATCTGCCCTTTAATAAGCAAAAACCATCCCAAGCATTATTATTGAGCCGCAAAGAGAGATATCAGGAAAGTTGATCAAAAGTGTGTAAGAAGTGCTTTTAAGCAGAAAAAAAGTGCTAAACAGCTGGACAGATTTAGAAGGGAAAGGTAGGCCCTAGGTTGCTGGCAACTGAAAGTTTGGGGCACCAATGATGGAATGATTAACTTGGGGATGAGCAAGAAGCCCTAAATGGATTTTGTACTGAACTCACGACCAAAACTGTAGCAACCTCTTCTGATTAAAGAACGTTGACTTCTCCAGCAAAAGCAGTGAATGGAGGAGAGTTACATCACACAAATAATATGTGTGAAATCAACCTCAGTCACTCATACCAGTGAGTGTGATTGACAGGAATTACCGAGTCATTTCCATTCTTGGCCAGAGGAGCACTGCTATATGCAGCTGTTAATTGGAGCTTCACAAATGGTAATATTCTGTAGTCCAGAGTAAATTGGAAGGGAGTTCCTATTACACATGCAGAAGGTTTTCTGCTCGTTATTCCAGAGACCCAAGAGATTCTGCAGATGCTGAAATCTAGCACACTACACACAAAATGCTGGAGGAACTCAGCAGGTCAGGCAGCATCTACAGAGGAAAGTAAACAGTTAATGTTTTGCATTGAGACCCTTCATCAGGACTGGAAAGGAAGAGGCATTCTGGCTCTGCCCTCTTCCTTTCCAGTCCTGGTGAAGGGTCTCTTACCGAAACGCCGAGTTTACTTTCCTCCATAGATGCTGCCTGACCTGTTGAGTTCCTCCAGCATTTTGTGTGTGTTGCTCTTTATTCCAGTTTGCTCTGACTGAGTTCCATGCCAATTAATGTTAACTTAGACAGCAAGAGTATGTCCATTGGGAACTGGGTGAGTCTTCATTAAGCATTAACTGTGCTGAGATTATCTCACCTCTGCTTAGAATGGTTATGTCTTAATGGTTACATGCCATATGTTATCAACATCAGCGCATTGCCCTCCAATCTAGATCAACTGTCAGCAAGCTAGCTTTGCAATTACTATCTGAAGGCACAAATTGAGAAGATTTCTGAAACAGGGTAGTTACTCCTGTTGCAAGTATAGTGCGCTGCAGATGGTTTCTTTATGCAACTTGTCTGTCTCCAACAGATGTTTTGCCTGGGGTGGTGCAATATGTCATCTTCTCTACTCAGGTGCACTAACATGTTTGCTCCCTTCATTAAGCTGTTGATGCATACGTCTTTGAGTTTGTCAGCTTTAAGATTTCATTTGTTAGGTGGGATGTTTTGATTGAGTACCCATTCTTCAGATGCCCTACCAAAGACAGGGGACTGTATTTTCCTGTGAAAATATTATGGGAGATATGGTTGTTTGTGCTGTAATTAATAAACCCCAAACAGAATTGTGGGTATTTGTGGCTTCAAAACATGCAGGACCTAAATGAACACAAAAGGAAGTATTAATTATTAAAATATATGCAGAATTCCACATGCCATTATGAGAAATGGATGGGATTTAATTTTAAAAGCCAATAATTGATAGCCTGCAATAATGGGCTTGCAACAATTCTCAAGCAACTACAAAAATTATGCAAGCTAGTACAGAAGTCAGAGGTTAAAGTAAACTGGAACAGGTCAGTATAGCATACAAATGGGTTAGTCAGCAGTGTTAGTGATATGGCCTTACGGTGAGATGTTACTTTCACTTCCAACTAAAGTTAAACATTTTTTTAATCCAGTTGTAGAATGTACTTGTGGATTCAATAAAGATTGAGGAGGCCTGATGCGTTGATCAGCTCTTGGATCCATTGCAAATCATGCATTGGAGAGGAAGGTTTCATTGAATTTACTTCTCAGCTATTGCAAAGGGGCAATGAAGATGGGATCTTGATGGATCTTGACTAAATTGCAAATGTAATATTAGTGATTTGAGCCAGATGCAGTTGAAGTTATTTTGTAATAGCCTTCCACGCTGAGCTTTTCACCTTCTACTTTGCCTGTGGGTTCCTATAAAGGTGCAACTATCACCTTAAATCTCTGCTGAACTGGCTCTCTCACACAGTCCAAACAGATTATGAACTCTTTTTCTGAACTGGTTGCTATCAAGGATTGTGAGTATTCCCATGGATCTGAAAATGATAAATCATTGCCCATCTGATACACTGGACTTGACTTATTAGAATGAAATAGCCTTCACTCCAGGACATCTCACCCTGGTCTACTATTACGACCAACTTTTTTTTCACATTCATTCAAGGGATGTGGACTTAGCAGGCTGAGCCAGCATTTAATTGCCCATCCCTAGTTGCTCTTGAGAAGATGGTGTTGAGCTGCCTTCTTGAACTGCTGCAGTCCTTGAGGATATACACACAATGCTGTTAGGGAGGGAGTACCTACTTTACTTTTCTTTGTAGGTTTGCTTCACAACCGTGTGCTGGCCTCAGACATTTCAGTAATGGACACCTGCCCAAGTATCTTGTTGCTATCATGACACGATATTTGTTTTACTCGTTGCCTTGCAGTTAAGTGGACCTGAATCCAGCTCCTGCTGGCAGACACCCAAACAGTCAGCTCTGCAAATCTTTGGCTTGCAAAGAATGCTGTTAATATTCCCTTTCTACTGCAAAAAGTATATTCCTTGTTGATATTGCCAACTCATATCATCAACCCACCTTTGGGGATATTATATTCCCATTCTTCAGCAAGCAGTTTTATCATTGGCTGTGAATCTAAATTGTTTTATTTTCTCTCAGTCTTCGGAGGCAGCCTATACAAGAACTGGTCCCACTTCTGGCTCACCTCCTGCCAAGAAGGTCTGGCATTTAGCTGCTTGGTTTGTCTTTCAGTCGAAGTGTCAAGTTCCTCTTCAGATGGACTGTTGTCAAATTCTATCTGCAGTTGTTCTCTTACATCCTACCTGCACCTGCATTACGACGCCTGCCCTTTGGAGAGAGCTGTCCATCTTCATTGCACACTCATCCCGAGAGACACTTTCTCCTGCTGCCTCATTGAGTGGAATGGTGGCCATTGAAATCCTATTTTCTCTGACCATTTCATTGGAGCTGTTGCCTGTGACCCTCCTCTGCAGTGTCTGTGAGCTATAGACTCGAAACGTTGATTATTTCTCGTCTGACCTACTGACTGCAGTATTTTCTAGCTTTACTGTATGTATTTTTTTAAATTTATTTTTTCAGGGTGTGGGCATTACCAGCAAGTCCAGCATTTATTACCCATCCCTAATTGCCCTTGAGAAGTTGGCGATGATCCATCTTGTTAAACTGCTGCAGTCCTTCTGGTGAAATACTCCCACAGTGCTGTCGGGTAGGGAACTTCATGATTTGGACCCAGCAACGACGAAAGAGTGGCAATATATTTCCATATTGAGATTGTGTCTGACTTGGAAGGGGACCTGCAGGTGGTGGTGTTCCATTCCGCTGTCTGCTGTTGTCCTTGGTGCTAGAGGTTGCAGATTAGGGAAGGATTGTTAGAGTAGCCTTGGCAAGTAGATGATGTGTCATTTTGTAGATGGCACTCACTGCAGCCAAGGTAGTGAATATTTAGGATGGTGGTCATATCATCCTCTTTGTGTGTGCGATAGGTTCCAGTTAACATCCACATCTCCATTTCAACAATATCTGTTTCTCCATTATGCCCCAGCGGGCTGTTCCCTACCCATATTCCAAGGCAAACTGAGATTCCTGTGTTTGCCAGCAACTACCTTCTTCAGAGACCACCATGCACCATACCTCACTACTTATCATACCATGCCATCTTGAGCAAGCATCCTGAGTTCCCACAACATGTATTCTGAACCCTCTTGCTTCTGCACCACATTACCTGCAGCCTTCCTGTCCCTTCCATTCATGTGCCTGCATGGGTCACCCTCCAGACCCACTTGTCACATCCATCTGTCTTGACCACAAAGAAGGTAATGCTGTCATTACCATCTCGTGGACTGGTTCCCTGCTTACACCTTGGAATTGTGCCCCCAACTGAAACTGCTTCACATTTTTAAATGCCATCTCCTTGCACTGGTTATTCTGCATGCCCCTTTGAATGTTAAATCTAGCATGTTGAACAGATTTGCTTGAATTGTCTCATCTGCCAGTCCGCACACAAAGTGCAATCTATAAAGATCTTGAAGTTCCATATATTTGACAGAATCTTTATGCTGACTATGTATTCACCAGCCATCTCCTCTTGTCCCTGGTTGCACATGCCAAACTTGCAGCTCTCAAAAATCTCTGAAGGCACTAGATTTAAATGCTCCTTCAAGGTCTATGCAATGTTTTTGTAGTTGACCTTCACTATGACCCACCAATGTCCAGTCTGTCTCCAGCAACAATATCGCCTTCCTCATTCTGAGCATGGTCACTTTGTTCTGTTCATGGCCTCCCCTGGTACCCTATTGATATTATTCACCCTCAGGAACATGTCCACTCATTCTAGATGCATGGCAAATGGCTGAGACCACTCATATCTATCAAGCTCACCAACAGATCTGCCAGAACTGTTGCCTGTTATTGTCACTGCTCTACCTAGAGAATCTTGGTTTCTATGAACTTCTCACTTAGTTATTGCTCTGCGACAACATTCCAAACTTGTTGCCAGTGTCATGTCCTTAGGTTCTTTGGTGATCCTCTTAATAAGAAAAATAACAGAGATAGAGTGAGCACCAAATTGTTAAAGGCAACAACACCATAACACCTTAATAAGGAAAATGACGGAGATAGAATGAACACCAATTGTTAAAGGCAACAAACATCCAACTGACAGAAGTGTCTGGTGCAACAATGTATTTGAAGTTTTACTATTTGGTACACATTTCTTAATGGCGTATACCACAGCCAGTGATGCCCATACTAAATGAATGAAGAAAATGCAGGCATTTCCTGTTTGGAGAGGGCTGCGTAGTGGTGCTGCGGGTAGTGCAGCTGTTGTCTCACAGCTCCAGCTTCCCAGGTTCAATCCTGACCTCCGATGCTCTATGTGTGGAGGTTACACATTGTTCCTGTGACTGTGCCTTGGGTGCTCTGGTTTCCTCCCACATCCCAAAGACATGCTGGTTGTTAAGTTAATTGAGTAATATAAATTACCTCTAGTGTAGGAGAGTCAGGTGGGTGCTTGTGGGCATTTGTAAGGGAAAGAAGTGGGAGAATGGGATTACTTTGAGAGCAGGCATGGACTAAGTGGGTTGAATGGCCTCCTTCTACGTTGTTGTGCCTGTCCCAAAGAAGAAAAGGCCTTTCGGATTTTCTAATTGTGCGGCCAAACGGGAAGAGTACTGGAAAAATTTCTTTCGGTAAACTTTTTGTGCTGTCCTTCCTTCTTGATAAATTAGTTTCATGGTACATCACCAAAAGCTCTTCCAGTTTGACATCCCCTAATTCTGTGATTCAGGATTTTTGCACAATGCTTTTTTCCTTGGTTCTAGCATTGATGGCCGAACATCCTGAAGCTCCAACTCTTAATCCCTCCAGTTTGTCAAATGTTTCTGAGTCTTTATTATCCACCTCAAAGCCCATCTTGTCAATCAAGCATCAATCAAACCTCCTTGGGGTCCTTGGCCTTAAGATCAGAGGCACGGGGTTTATAAGCAACCAAGTGATGCTGAATGTTTCTAAGTCACTGGTTAGGCCACAGCTGGAGTATGTGTCCATTTCTAGGAGGACACTTTAAGAAGGATGTCGAGGCCTTGGAGACGAGAAGGAAATTCAGTTACAATTATGAGACAAAAGAAGATGGTGTTGTTAATTAAGGTGAGATTGAAGTGAGCTGTTCAAAACTTTGAAGAGTTTTGGTAAAGTAAATGAGGAAAAACTATTTTCTGTGGCAGGAGATTTCAGTATCCAGAGGACATGGATTTCAGGAGGGTGGTAAAGAACCAGAGGGGAGAGGGTAGTGTTCTGTATTCATCATTATTATGATCTAAGTACACTGCCTGAAAGAATGGCAGAAAATGACCGAATAATAACATTTAAGGTTGAAGTGTTTAAAGGAAAACTAATTTGCAGAACGATATGGAAAGAACATGTATGTGGGACAAGCATGATGGCCTGAATGGCCTCACTGTGCTATATCACAGAGGCTTGGCCTCTGACCCTCATCTCCCCCTACCTCTAAACTGTACCATCCCCACCTCAGTCACCAAAAATACTTCCTATCTGCTAGCGTGGTATTTAATTTAATTGGTTTCTCACTGATGCATATTCAGATTCTCAGGCACCAGTAACACTTTAGCCCACATTAAATACTCAGAAATTCTAAATATAACATTTTTTATTTCAAAAATAAACTTTATTTATAAAAACATTAGACAAGAGATACCAAAAAAAGTGCATGGCTTTCTTTGCATTCATGGTGTTGTCCATTCTATACATTAATAATGTTATACGGTCTATACATTTGCAATGTGAGTACATTATGTACTAACATTACAAAGGTATAGACCCTGTAACACTACGTACAAGGCACTATTGCCTCTCACATGGCCTCTTTAGATGATACACATTTCAAGTGTTCGAGAAACTTTTCCATAGGACCCGGCCCTCAGTGTTAGTGGCAGCAGGACCTTAGATTTCAGTCCTTCACCACAAAGCCTTTACTTTGACCGCACCAAGCTTCAGTATGTTCTTTAGCATGTACTCCTGCAGCCTGGAATGTGCCAGGTGACAACATTCCCTTATGGACACCTCATTGTACAGGGAGACCAACAAGTTTCGGGCAGACCAAAGTGCATCTTTCACCGAGCTGATGATCTTCCAACAGCACTTGATGTTTGTCTTAGTGTGCATCCACGGGTTCGGCCTATGGTTCAGAGAGTCCTCTGCTACGCAGCTGCTCAGGATAACCTCAACAAGGCACCTTGCATCCTTCTCCAGACCTTCTTTTGAATTGCCCAGTCCAAAAAAAGAGGCGGATGATCACCTCCTCCTCATTGCAGCCATCTCAAGGGCATCCTGTGTTGGGAGTGAGACTTTGACTGTGCAGGAAGGATCTGACAGGGAGGGACCCTCTCACTGCCAGCCGAGAGGTCTTGATGCTTGTTGAGTTCCGGCAATGAAGCATTCTGCCAAATGGTTTTGACAGTCTCCCCGGGGAACCATCCCACAGCATCCATTATGTCCTTCTCCTGCAGGGCCTGCAGGACGCTATGTGCTGACCACCCACTGCCTTGTGGACCTGCGGTCAAAGGTGTTTTCCTGAAAGAACTTCACCACAAAAGACAGGCAGTGCCGCAAAGTCCCACTGAATGGAACATTCTGTGGCAACAAGGCCAGGCCCATCCTTCGCAACACTGGGGACAGGTGGAACCTCAACACCTAGTGACACTTGGTGCCTGTGTACTTTGGTTCAATGCACAGCTTGATGCAGCCACACACAAAGGTGGTCATCAGGATGACAATGTTGGGTACACTTTTACCCCCCGTTGTCCAGGGACTTGTGCCTCGTGGCCTGTTGGATGTGCTCCATCTTGTATCCCCAGATGAAACGGAAGGTGGCTCAGGTGGCTGCCAGGGCAGAGGAGCGGGTTGTGGGCCACACCTGTGTCAGGTACAGCAGTACTGAGAGCAGGTCACACCCAATGACCAGGTTCTTACCAGTCATCAAGAGGGAGCGCTGCTCCCACAGTCCCAAATTTTGTTGCATTTTGCCTAACTGCTTAAGGCATTTTTATTGCACGTCTCAGCCCCCCTGAACCAAATCCCCAGCAGCTTCAGGTAGTCAGATTTGACAGTGAAGGGAATGGAGGGTTGATCAGGCCAGTTGCCGACGAGCCGGGCCTCGCTCTTCCTGCAGTTGACTCTGGCCCCCGAGGCCAGCTCAAACTGGTCATCAATTTGAGCAGAATATGGTGATGTAGACTATCTATAGGAAGGCTTTGAATGAGCACCCCCACTGCCTGGGATCGTCAGCTCTCTTATGCCCACGTCCTCTTTTTGGCAAAGGGTTCCCTGGAGCACATAAACAAGTGAGGGGAGAGGGGTCAATCCTGCCTTATTTCAGACTTGATAGGGAAGCTACCTTTTTCCCCACCGATTAGCTTGGGCTGCACTATGGATGTAGAACAGTTGGATCCAATTCCTGATTCCCTCCCCAAAGCCCATTTTGGAGAGCATGTCCAATATGTATGTGTCTGATATCCTGTCAAAGACTTTCTCTTGGTCCAAGCTGCCCAGGGAAGTGTCCAGCCTTCCCCACCACACCTCCCCCGCCCGTTCAATCTCTGAGCAGTGCAAGGCCGTCAAAGATTTTCCTGCCAGGTGCAGCACAGGTTCGGTCCGGGTGGATCACCTCTCTGAGAACAGCCGTGATCTGATTGGTGATGACCTTGGATGGGATCTTGTTATCCACATTTGATGGAAATGAGATCTTGACCTCACTATCTACCTTGACGTACCCCTTGCACCTTATTGTCTACCTGCACTGCACTTTCTCTGTAACTGTGACACTATATTCTGCATTCTGTTATTGCATTTCCCTTTGTACTACCTTGATGTACTTAGGTTTTCGCTGTTTCTTGGTATATGTGACAATAGTAAACCAATTACCAATTATATAGGTCTTCAATTCCTGCTGTCTGTCTTCTCCCCTTTCTGTGTGTAGATGAGGATGATGGTGCCCTTCCTCATGGATTCTATCATACTGCCAGCCAGAAGCATAGCATTGAATACTTCCAGCAGATCCAGGCCCATATAGTCCCATGGAGCTGTGTACAACTCCACCCATAAGCCATCTCATCCGGGAATCTTATTCAGATGGGAGTGAGATTCCGACGGTACAGGAAGGATCTGACATGGAGGGACACTCTCACCGCCAGCTAAGAGAGGTCTGGTGAGTTCTATTGATGAAGCACTCTGCCAGCTTGCTCAGGGAACCACCCCACAGGATCCATCGTGCCTTCGTCCTACAGTGCCTGCAGAATATACCATGCTGACCACTGCCTGATGGACTTGTGGTCCAAGGTGTTTTTCTCAAAGAACTTTTCCACAAAGGACAGGTACTGTGACAATGTCAAACTGCCTGGGACATTAGCCGGCAATGGGGCCAGGCCTATCCTTCGCAACACTGGGGACAGGTAGAACCTCAGCACATAGTGACATTTGGTGCCTGCGTACTTAGGTTCCAAGCACAGTCTGATGTAGCCACACACAAAGGTGGGCGTCAGAATGTGGGCGATGTTGGGTACGCCTTTGCCCCATTGTCCAAGGGCTTGCGCGCTGCAACTTGCAGACCTGTTCCATCTTGGATCCCCAAATGAACCAGGACATGGCTCAGATGACTGCCAGGGCACTTTGCGTCTGATGACCAGGTTCTTAACAATTATTAAGGGAGAGCATCTCTCCCACAGTCCCAATTTTTGTTTAACCATGCTGTTGGCTTCAGCCAATTTTTGTTACGCGCCTCGGCCCCTCCGAGCCAGATCCCCAGCACCTTCAGGGAGTCAGACCTGATGGTGAAGGGGATAGAGGACTGGTCGGACCGATTGCTAAAGAGCATGGCCTCGCTCTTCCTGCGGTCGACTCTGGGCCCTGATGCCAACTCAAACTCGTTGCAGATGCTGATCGATCTGCAGTCCGACCGTGGATCTGAGCAGAAGACAGTGATGTTGTCCATGTTACAGGGAGACTTTGATCTCAGTGGTAATATTTTTTTTATTCCAAAATAAACTTTGATCTCAGTGGTAATATTACAGCAGGGTGGTAAACCAGAACTGTTTAACACTCAAGTTAGGCTAGAACTGGAATACTGTGTACAGTTCTGGTCACGACATTGCAGGAAGGATAAGGGTATTTCTAACAGTGGAGAATTATACTTATGAGGAGAGACTGTCTTGGCTGGGGTTGTCTTCTTTGTAACAAAGAAGACTGTTGCTCGAGGTTTATAAAATTATGAGAGACTGAGTCAGATTCAACAGAAAGGACCTATTTTCCTTGGCAGCGAGGACAAAAATTTGGGCAACATATATTAAAGCAATAAAACCAGAAAATGCTCAGCAGGACAGGCAGCATCTGTGGGAACAGAAAGAAAGTTAGTGTTTCTCTCTTCACAGATGATGCTGAATGCTTCCATCATTTTCTAGCATCTGTAGTTAATTTTTTAATTTTCATAGATTTAAGTTAAT
Source organism: Pristis pectinata (assembly GCF_009764475.1). Lineage (NCBI taxonomy): Eukaryota > Metazoa > Chordata > Chondrichthyes > Rhinopristiformes > Pristidae > Pristis > Pristis pectinata. Next base: position 93,301,260 of record NC_067407.1, on the reverse strand, counting down.
TGTACGTTCTCCCTGTGTCTGCGTGGGTTTCCTCCAGATGCTCCGGTTTCCTCCCACATTCTAAAGAAGTACAGGTTAGGAAGTTGTGGGCACGCTGTGTTGGCACTAGAAGCGTGGCAACACTTGGGGGCTGCCCCCAGAATAGTCTACACAAAAGATGTATTTCACTGTGTGTTTCGATCTACATGTGACTAATAAAGATATCTTAATTTTTAGAAGGATTTGAGTGGGGTTCAGGAATCTTTTTCACCCAACGAGTGAAGTTCCAGAACTCACTGCTTGAAGCAGTGGTGAAGGCACAATGGCCCAGCACAGTTAAAAGTTACCTGGATGAGTACTTGAAGTGCTGTAACCAAAAGATTATGGACCAAAGGTAAAATTAGAGTAAAAAACAATGCTGGTCACAAATGTGAAAACAGATAGTTAGAGTTTCCATAGATATTTAAAAAAGCAAAGTGTTAAAGTGTGTCTTGGGAATTAGTGGAAAACAAGGTATTAGCAAATGAATTAAACAGGTACTTTGCATCACTATAGAGGATGCAAGTAACGTCCTGAAAACAATTGTAAATTGGGGATTGGAAGGGAGGGGACAACTCAGAAAAATATAATCACCAGGGAAGTGATAATGAGCAAATTGTTGGAGCTATGGGCTAACATTCCTGGATCCTGTGGCCAGTGAGATAGTGGCTAGTGAGATAGTTGATGCACTGGTTTTAATTTTATAAAATTCCCTAGATCAGGGGAAGGTCCATTTAATTGCGAAATAGCAAATGTAGTTCCTTTATTTAAAATGGGAGGGAGTTAGAAAGCAGACAACTACAAGTCTGTCAACTTAATGTCCGTCAAAGGGAAAATGTTAGAAGATATAATGGAAGGCATTATCACAAAGCATTTGGGGAAAAAAATCAAGGTAATCAGGTAACATTAACATGTTTTTGTGAAAGGGAAGTTGTATTAGACTAGTTTATTGTTTTTCGAAGTCTGGGGTCCCCTGGGGAAGTGCGACCGTAACAAACAGAAGACACAAAGCTGGGTGGGAGTGAAAGCCATATGGGGGATGCAGAAGAGCCCCAGTGTGATGGGGCAAGTTGAGGGAGTGGGCAAATTCAGGGCAGGTGCAGGATAATGTGGAAAATTGGGAGGTTATTCTCTTTGATATCAAAAAAGAAAGACAGTTATCTGAATGGTAGTTGACTGGGAAAGGGGAAGTGCTGAAAGACCTGGTTGTCCTTGTACACCAATTAAAAGTAAGCATATACTGTAGGTGCAGCAAGCAATTCAGAAGGCTGTCTTTCATTGTGAGAAGATTCTAATGCAGGAGCAGGGAACTCACGCTGCAATTATACAGAGCCTTAGTGAGATCACATCTTGCATATTGTGTATAGTTTTGGTTTCCCTATAGTTATGGAGGGACTGCAACAATGATTCACCAAACTGATTCCTGTGGTGACAGGACTGACACATGAAGAGACATTCAGTCAATTAGGCATATGGCATTGGTGCTGTTTTCTATATAAAAAGGTAACACTAATGAATGATCTGTACAAGAATGTAAAGGTTTGCACTGTTTTGAAATTGTATATAGTTTGTCTTTTATTATGAATAAAGTTGATTTTGTAAAAAAAATATAATTTTATTATTGTTCCGTGCTGACCACTTCCTGATGGACTTATGGTCCAAGGGATTGGTCCGGAAGAACTTTTCCACGAAGGACAGGTGGTGCGGCAACGTCCAGCTGACTGGGACGCCGTGTGGCCACGGGGCCAGGCCCATCCTTCGCAACAGCCGGGACAGGTAGAACCTCGGCACGTAGTGACACTTGATGCCCACGTACTTGGGTTCCACGCAGAGCCTGATGCAGCCACAGACGAAGGTGGTCATCAGGATGAGGGCGACATTGGGGACACCTTTACCCCCATTGTCCAGGGACTTGTGCATGGTGACCCGTTGGACCTTCTCCATCTTTGATCCCCAGACGAACCGGAAGATGGCACGGGTGATTTCCATGCCGGACGGGCGAGGAACAGGCCACACCTGCACCAAGTACAGCAGCCCTGAGAGCACCTCACACCTGATGACCAAGTTCTTCCTAGTTATTGATAGGGAGCGCCGTTCCCACAGTCCCAGTTTCTGCTTCACCTTCCCAATCCGCTCCTGCCAATTTTTGTTGCACGCCCCAGCTCCTCACAACCAGACCCCCAGCACCTTCAGATAGTCAGGCTTGACAGTGAAGGGGACGTTGGATCAGTCGGGCCACTTGCCGAAGAAAACATCCTGCAGACACTGCAGGAGAAGGACTCGATGGACACCGTGGGGTGGTTCTGTGAGCAGACTGTCCAGACCATCTGGCAGAATGCCTCATCGCCAGAACTCACCAACAAGCACCAAGACCTCACTTGGCTGGCGGTGAGAGGGGCCCTCCCAGTCAGATCCGTCCTGCACGGTTGGGGCATCACCCCCAGCGCGCGCTGCCCCCGGGAGGACTGCGCTGGGGACGAGACGGTCGCCCACCTCTTTGCGGGCTGTGGGTTTGCGAGGAGGGTGTGGCGAAAGATGCAGGGGTCCTTGTCACGTTTTATCCCCGGCAGCTGCGTAACAGAGGATTCTCTGATCTACGGGCTGTTCCTGGGGACACACACAGAGACGGACGTCAACTGCTGCTGGAAGGTCATCAACTCGGTGAAAGACGCCCTTTGGTCTGCCCGAAAATTGTTGGTTTCCCAGCACTGCGAGATGTCCGTAGGTGAATGCTGCCGACTGGCACATTCCAGGCTGCAGGAGTACGTGCTCAGGGACGCACTGAAGCTGGGTGCAGCCAGCGCAAGGGCTCGGTGGGGAAGGACGACAGTTTAGGGTTCTTCTGCCACAGGAGAAGGGGGGGGGTCAGGCGAGGAAGCCCCTCAGATGTTGTAAATATGGGATGGGATTGGGGTATCACCCCAGGGAGCCACGCGTGTGGCATCGTTGCTGTGTTTTTTATATATAAAAAGGTAACACTAAGAATGGAACTGTACACAAATGTAAAGGTTTGAACTGTTTTATTATTGTATATAGTTTCTTTTATTATGAATAAAGTTTATTTTGTTAAAAAAATATATTGACTAGTATTTAGAAGAATAAGAAGGAATCTCATAGATGCCTACAAAATTCTTCTTCCCCTCCGCCATCAGATTTTTGAATGGTCCATGAACCCATGAACACGACCTCATTATTCCTCCTTTGCACTATTTATTTATCTATTTTTTGTAACTGAATAGTTATTTAAGATAAGGTAAGATATCTTTATTAGTCACAGGTACATCGAAACACACAGCGAAATGCATCTTTTGCATAGAGTGTTCTGGGGCAGCCCACAAGTGTCGCCACACTTCTGGCACCAACATAGCATGCCTACAACTTCCTAACCCATACGTCTTTGGAATGTGGGAGGAAACCAGAGCACCCGGAGGAAACCCACACAGACACGGGGAGAACGTACAAACTCCTTACAGACAGTGGCAGGAATTGAACCCGGGTCGCTGGCACTGTAATAGCATTATGCTAACTGCTACACTACTGTGCCATGTCTTGCACTGTACTGCTGCTGCAAAACAACAAATTTCACCACATATGTCAGTGATAATAAACCTGATTCTGATTCTGAATTCTAACAGAAGAGAACCAGGAGACCTGAAACATGAACTCTGTTTCTCTCCCCACAGATGCGGCCTGACCTTGCAAGTATTTACAGTATTTTCTGTTCTTATTTTCGATCTTCGGCATATGCAGTCTTGTTGATGTTCAAACATTTAACAATACTGGACAGATTAGCTACAGGGAGGATGTTCCTGATAGTGGGAGAGTCCGGAAGCAAGGGTCAGATTCCACTTAATTTTCTCCTCAGCCCCTCTGTCTTCTCTCCCTGACCTACTAAAATGTTCTTCTCCAATCCTTCAAAAATCTCACTGATCCCCCCTCATAATCTTCTTCCTGATCATCTCTCCTCACCCTTTGATTTTCTCCCCATCCCTTTGAACCTTGTCTTCCCCAGCTTTCCTCCTCTTCTCCCCACTATCCATGTGATCTCCCTCTTTACCATGGCAAGGAATGGTGAAGCTGACGCTTCTTGCTAGATTTGATTATGAATGCACAAGCAAGGCCTGAAAATGGCAGTGCACCCACTGACAACACTGTGTACTATGGAATGGCAGACTTGGCCATGCAGCAGACGTGCATTGATTACTGGTTAGCTCTACCTCAAAAAGAAACATCGAAGTGTTTCCATGCCTTTGAATTTTAAAGTACAATGGGAAAACATCTACGCATGAAAACACTCTCTCTGATACTTTGCTGGAAACATTCACCATGGTTCAGAAGTCTCCTTGACCTGTGCATGGTATCCCATGAATATCCCATGTTATCCTCAGCAGAGTCATTGGGCATTGACCAGGGCAAGAGAGCTGCTGTTCCAGCTCAGGGACACTAAGGCCCTTGCAGATTCCAAACTGCTGCTCTATCGGCAATCAACACTTGCTAGGCGTTGAATTTAGGATTTCCCTGGTCCATAAGGCTTATGAGCAGCAACAACAACAACAACAACAACAGCAGCAGCAGCAATAAAAACTTGCATTTATACGGCACAATTAATATTGTAAAACATTCAAAACACTTCACAAGAGAGATTACCAAACAAAACTAAGCTGCATAGGGAGATAGGAGGCAATGGATGTAGAGCTCAGTCAAAGAATAGGTTTTAAGGAGTTATTTAAAGGAGGGGAAAAAGAGGTTGAGAGATGAACGAGTTCAGAATTTAGAGCCAATGCTGCAATTGGCTCATAAACCCATTAGTGGAAACCTTAATTCTGTTCTTTAATGTCATTGAATATGAGTTGAATTTAATGTAAACCTTGACAGAGGACTGTAATTTCCCCATTTTGGTTTTGTCCATACTCGTTTAAAATTTTGTAGATTTTTTAGAAGAAGACTCTGAATATTGCTGCGTAGCTGTACATTCATGTCCTGCAGGCTGTGACTCAGTGGGTAGCATTCTTGCCTCTGAGTGTGAAAGTTGTGGGTTTAAGATACACTATAGAGATTTCAGCATAAAGATATCAGCTTGCACTTTTAGAGGTGTGGTCTTCTGGGTGAGATGTCAATTAGAACCACTCTTCCTTCCACCATCTCAGATGGGTGGCAGAATGATGCATCTAGTTAGGCCCCTACCTCACAGCCTCAGTGACTCAGGTTCAATCCTGACCTTGAGTGGTGTTTGTGTGGAGTTTGCACATTCTCCCTTGTGATTGCATGGGTTTCCCCCAGGTGTTTTTAGTTTCCACCCACATTGCAAAAATGTGCAGGTTAGTAGATTAATTGGCCACTGTAAAACCTTGTCCATAATGTGTAGGTGAGCGGTAGAATCTGTGGGTGTTGATGGGAAAGTGAGGAAAACACAAAGGAATTAGAGTAAATGGGTGCTTGATGGTCTGCATGGACTTGGTGAGCCAAAGGGCCTGTTTCCATTCTGTATGACTCTATGAAATAAACGATTACAAAGGGCTCCACCATCTGGGCCACGCCATCTTCTCATAGCTGCCATTGGGCAGGAGGTACAGAAGCCTGAAGTCCCACACCACCAGGTTCAAGAACAGCTACTTCCCTTCAACCATTCGGTTCTTGAACCAACTGGCACAACCCTATTCACTAGCTTAACAACACTATGACCACTTTGATCACTTTGCACTAAAATTGACCTTGTTGGGTTTTTTGGTTCTAATCAAGTTCTTTCTTGTAAAAATTGTGTATAATTTATGTTTACATTTTTCTTATGAATGCTTCTTATATGATGCCATGTGCCTGTGGTAATGCTGCAAGTAAGATTTTCATTGCACCTGTGCATATATGTACTTGTGCATATGACAATAAACTTGACTTTTGACTTTGAGAAGGGCAGGAGGGTTATTTCTGGTGTCGTAACTAATACTTATACCTCACTCAATATTACTAAGAAAAATCTTGTTGGTATTCTTTACGTTTTTGGATACTTGGAATGAACAAGTTGGATAGCTCACTTTCCGCTGTATGACAGTGGAGATACTTAAAATCCTTTGGGTTGTCCTGAAGGTGGGAAAGGTATCATAGAAATGTACATTTTTCTAAGCTAATGCTGCGCTTAAACCTGTGTGGAAGCAAGAACTTACCTCACAAGACAGCAGAATCCACTCCAGGTCTTCCAAGCTTAGATGTGACTTCACGATTTACCTTGTTGTGACCTTGCACCTTATTGCACTGCACTTGCTCTGTAGCTGTGACACTTTACTCTGTACTGTTATTGTTTTTACCTGTACTACATCAATGCACTCTGTACTGACCTACATCAATGGACTCTGTACTAACCCAATATAACTGCACTGTGTAATGAACTGACCTGTACGATCGGTATGCAAGACAAGTTTTTCACTGTACATCGGTACAAATGACAATAATAAACCAATACCAATACCAATCTGTGAGTCCTGGTACAAATGTATCTTGATTTTATGTATGAACATAAGAACGTATGAATTAGGAGCAGGAGAAGGCCACTCAGTCCCTCAAGTCAAGTCTGCCATTTAATAAGATTATGCCTGATCTAACTGTCATCTTAACTCCATGTTCCGATTTCAAATTAGTTTGTTGTCACATACACCGGGGTGCAATGAAATTCCTTGTTCGTGTGAAGCTCACAGAGTAAACAGTACACATGGTAATAATAAATACAACAATAAGTACAGCAATGAGCACAAGACAACAGAATGGTGCAAAGATCGTAGTGCAAACTGAAGTAATGCAAAAAGAAATGCTGAAATGACAATAACTGAATAACCGAGAGTTAAAGTTAAGAGTCTGAGAACTTGGCAGCACCACAGGCAGGGGATGTGAAAGAGGTGATTGGTTCAGAAGTCTGATAGCAGTGGGGAAGAAGCGTCAGGTCGTCCAGGCTTTTAAGCTCCTGTTTCGTCTCCCAGAATGTAGAAGAGAGCAAAGGGAATGACCAGGGTGCAAGCATCCTTGACGATAACACTAGCCTTCCTGAAGCACTGGAGCATGAAGATGGACTGGATGTAAGGAAGTGACAAGCCTGTGATGGACTGAGCAGTGTTTACCACTCTCTGCAGGTTCCTGATATAATCTAATAGACTGTTGCTATATGGTTTGGATTGGTGGAGGGGGAGGGGGACGCAAGGTGCCATCAGTTCATTAGGTTTTACACAGGGGAGAGTATTACCCAACCATGGTAACACTGATATATTCATTCATACATGATTCCACAATATTGGATGTAAGCAAAGTTTGTTATGAAAGTTGAGTGACTGTCATTGCTGTCTGCATTTGGCAAGTGATCTGTGCCTTTGGTGTTAGCGAAGGAAGCAAGATTGTCTGCTGGTGCCTTCGGAGTGTGTTGACAACTGTCTCCTTGGATGTATGCACAGGAGAATTAAAGACAGGGTCTGTGGGCACAGACAGAGCTGGAGCCATAAGCAGGGTGGGGTTGGGTGAGGCATTCTGAGTTTAATTGTAACTGTCCCTGCACTGAATGGAGATCAAAGAGAAAGTGGAACACTGTAAACATATCTTACAATTACAGAAGCGTACATTGATGGTGGTTAAGTTAAAAGCTTAATGCTCTTTCTGTTCTCTTCTCCGTATATGCTGTTCAATTTGTGCCCGTGGCTAACAATAGGTGTGGCTTGTATGTTTACCACCTGATGTGGGGGATAAACAGCCTTTCTTTTGTATTTATATTGTGAAATGTACGATTAGCAAGTAAGTGTAAATGCCGTAGATTCAAATCAAAATTTAAATCAGTTCTCTTGGTTGCGTTTCCTTAAAATTTTGATTTATCTTGACATCAGATTCCCACAAATTGTAGCAATCCTTTGGCAACTACCAGAAGTAGCCAAATGGAGACACAAGAGAGACTGCAGATGCTGGAAATCTGGAGCAACGAACACAAAAGGCTGGAGGAACTCAGCGGGTCAGGCAGCATCTATGAAGGGAAATGAACAGCTGATGCCCTCACGCCTGCCCACCTCCTTCCCTTTGTTCCATTGGTCCACTGTCCTCTCCTATCAGATTCCTTCTTCAGCCCTTTGCCTCTTCCACCTATCACCTTGCAGCTTCTCACATCATTCCCTTTCTCCCCACGCACCTACCTTCCCCCTCTCACCTGGACTCACCTATCAGCTGCCAGCTCATGCTCCTCCCCTTCCCCCTCCCCCTAATCTTTTATTCTGGCTTCTGCCCTCTTCCTTTCCACCCCCGATGAAGGATCTCGACCTGAAATGTCAACTGTTCATTTCCCTCCTTAGATGCTGCCTGACCCGCTGAGTTCCTCCAGCATTTTGTGTTCATTACCAGAAGTAGCCACACTCTAAGTATTCGTCCAGGCATTAATCCTTGGTGGGATAGTCAACCCTGAAAGGATATTGCACTAATTCTGCCCATATTTGCACCAGGGATCATTCCATGCAATCTTCAATGTAACTCTTGTGTCAGTATTTTCTTTTCTAAGTTAAGGCATGAAAGTAGGAATGAATCACAGAATGGTTACAGCAGGGAAGGAGGCCATTCGGTACTTCATGTCTGTACCATAAAGTCATAGAGTTGTACAGCAGAGAATCAGGCCCTTCTGCCCACCATGTCCATGCCGACCTTTTTACCCATCTACATTAATCCTATTTGCCTGCATTAGGTCTGTGTCCTTCAATGCCTTGCCTATTTAAGTCCCTGTCAAAACATCTCTTGAACATATTGTATCTGACTCCACCATCTCCTCTGGCATCTTATCAACCAATTCCCTGTGTCAAAAACCTTCCCCTCAAATCCCCTCTAAAACTCTTTCTTCTTGCTTTAAACCCATGCCCTCCTGTTTTTGTTACCCACACCACGGGAAAAACATTCTGACTATCTACTCTATTTATGCCTCTTACAAAATTATATACCTCTGTCAGGTTGACCCTCAGCCTTGCAAGGTCTAGGGAAAACAAACCCAGCCTAATCAGTCTCTCTTCATAACTAAAGTCCTCCATTCCAGGCAACATCCTGGTGAATCTTCTCTGCATTCACTCCAATGCTTTCTTCACCGCTCTACTTATCTGTATTGCTACTTTCAGGGAACAATGGACTTGAACTCCAAGGTCCCTCTGTTCCTCAATGTTCCTTAGTGGCAACGACCACTGAAGTAAAAATTTCATGTCATATAAGTTAGTGATGATAAATCTGATTCTGATACTGCCCTACCATTTACTGCTTATGTCATACCCCTATTTGACTTCCCAAAATGCATCACCTTGCACTTGTCAGGATTAAATTTCATCAGCCAACTTTCATCTGCCCAACTTTCCATCTGATCTGTATTCTGCTGTAGCCTGAGACAACCTTCCTCACTATCCACAACACCACCACCATCATCCGCAAACTTACAAATCATACCTCCTATGTTCACATCCAAGTTGTTGATGTCGATCACAAACAACAAGGATCCCAGCACCGCTCACTGTGGTCTGCTACTGCTCACAGACTTCCACTCAGAAAAGCATCCTTGCACTACTATCTTCTCCCTCCTATCACCAAGCCAATTTTGGATCCAATTTGCAAGCTTGCCTTAGCTCCCATGTGCCTTCAGCTTCTGGAAGAGCCCCCCATGTGGGACCTTGTCAAATGCATAACTAAAGACCACATAGACAATGTCTACCACTCTTCCTTCATCAATCTTCATAGTGACCTCTGCAAAGACTCAATCAAATTAGTGAGGCAGGATTTTCCCCGCACAAAGCCCTGCCTTTCCAAATCCTGTCCCTTTAGATTTTCTGCAATAATTTCCCTACCACTGATGTAAGGCTCACTGGCTTGCAGTTACCTGGCTTATCCCTGCTGGAACAACATTAGCTATTCTCCAGTCATTTGGACCTCACCTGTGGCTAACAAAAATGCAAAAATCTCTGTCAGGACTCCAGCTGTCTCCTCCCTTGCTTCCCAGAGAAACCTTGGATAGATCTCATCCAGCCCTGGGGAGTTATCAACCCTTCTGCTTCCCATGACAAGTAACACCTCTTCCTTCATAATACTGACCTGTTCCTAATTATCCACATACCTCTCCCTGTCTCGCTGTCATACCTGTCCTTCTCTTCGGTGAATACAGAGGAGTATTCATTTCAGACCCCCTCTTTCCCTGGCTACCCTCTTGCCCCTAATATACTTATGAAATGTCTTGGGATTCTCCTTAATCTTAATTGTCAAAGATGTTTCGTGCAAACTCAATCCAGTTAGAGCCTTTCCCTATACACCTGTAAGTTCTTCCCTTTCAAGCATTTATCTATCTACGTCCACCTGGTAGTCTTCTGCAATAACGGACTTTGAAATAGAAGGTCTATTTCAGAAGTTTGGAGTTGGGCATGTGAATGATGTGGCCTGCCTAGTGGGGCTGGCTGAATGTAATTAGGACCTCAGTGCTGGTGATGTTAGCCTGACCTTAGTTTGCTTATCCTGCCAATGAATTTGGAGGATTTTGTGGAAACTGCATGGTTATATCTTTCTGGTGGTTTGAGGTGCCTGCTGTAGGTGGTCTGTAAGCCAGGACCATATGGTAGGGCAGGGATCAATACTGCCCATGAACTTTATACTAGGTTTTTGATCTTAGTCTTCCAATGTTATTTTCTTCAGACAGTCAAAGGCTGTACCAAGACACCGAGGTGACAGTAAATGTCACTATCCATGAATACCTTTTGTTGAAAGATGAAATCTTTGATATGAGAGGTAGTACACTTATTCCAGGGTGTGTCTCTGGACCATTTATATCAGAGGCTAGTGCAGTGCAGGGGAGGCAGTTTGGTAGAACACCTTTGTTTTGTGAATGTTGAGAGTAATGTCCATTCTCTCATTTGCTTCAGTGAACAAGTTGATGGTGACTTGGAGTTGAGCCTCTGATCACTGCAGGCAGATGTGTGGTTTCCACATTGCAACTCGTTGACTGAGGTTGGAGTGACCTTGCTCCTTTGAAGGGAAGTAGCTTTTGTTTTCTATTTATCCTGTAAATTATCCTGTGAATCAGTGGGATGCTTGTTGAGGTGAGGAGCAGTGAGAAAGGTTGAAAAAAATATTGGGGGGATTATGCAGTCTTGCTCGACAGCAGTTTGCAATGAGATTGGCTCTGGTGTGAACCCACTGGTTTCAGTCATGGCTTGTATAATATGAAGCCGACATAAGATGGAAATGAATTTCTGTGGGCATCCAAATTTGTGAAGGAGGCTCCACAGCCCCTCTTGATTGATGAAATCAAAGGCTTCAGTGAGGTTGCAAAAGGCCATGTGTGGTCGCTGGTGCTGCTCCCTGCGTTTCTCCTAGAAATGTTGTTAGAACCATAGAACCATACAGCACAAAATAGGCCCTTCGGCCCACCATGTTGTGCCGTCCATCAAACCACCCTCACACTACCTAACCCCTTCCTCCCACATATCCCCCCATCCCACACTCCTCCATATGCCTATCCAACACCACCACCCCAGGCAGTGCATTCCATGCACCAACCACTCTCTGGGTGAAAAACCTCCCCCTGACATCTCCCCTGAACCTCCCACCCATAACCTTAAAGCCATGCCCTCTCGTCTTGAGCATTGGTGCCCTGGGAAGGAGGCGCTGACTGTCTACTCTATCTATTCCTCTCAGGATTTTATATACCTCTATCATGTCTCCTCTCATCCTCCTCTTTTCCAGTGAATAAAGCCCCAGCACCTTAAGTCTCTCCTCATATTCAATACTCTCTAATCCAGGCAGCATCTTGGTAAATCTCCTCTGCACCCTCTCCAACGCCTCCACATCCTTCCCATAATGAGGCGACCAGAACTGAACACAGTACTCTAAGTGTGGCCTAACTAGAGTTTTGTAAAGCTGCATCATCACCTCGCAGATAAGATAAGATAAGGTTTCTTTATTAGTCACATGTACATCGAAACACACAGTGAAATGCATCTTTTGCGTAGAGTGTTCTGGGGGCAGCCCGCAAGTGTCGCCACGCTTCCGGTGCCAACATAGCACACCCACAACTTTCTAACTTGTACGTCTTTGGAATGTGGGAGGAAAACGGAGCACCCGGAGGAAACCCACGCAGACATGGGGAGAACGTACAGACTCCTTACAGACAATGGCCAGAATTGAACCCGGGTCGCTGGTGCTGTAATAGCGTTATGCTAACCGCTACACTGATCATGTCCACTGTACCTCTAGATGGCGAGAAACCACACTATCGTTTGGGGGCAGCTTTTTGTCCTGTGGGAGGGGAGGGGGTTGGTGGAAGCAGTTATGGAGGATCCTTGCGATGACTTTCCCTGTGGCAACAGCAGGTAGAACCCTCTGTAGTTAGCACAGCAGGAATGTTCTTCTTTCTTGAAGATGGTTATGATTACGATGTCTTCAAGATTCCCTGGTATGTCCTTTGCTTCCTGGACATGGGAAATGAGGTTGTGACCTTGCAATGGAAGTTCCTCTTTGCCCAATATTAGAACTTCACCAGGAATACCATCTGCTTCCCGAGGCCTTGTTGTTCTTGAATTGGCATGTGACCTTTTTGACCTCTTATTGGTTTGGGCTGGACCGGATAGTTTGCTGTGAGATGGAGTCAGTGGTGCTTACATCAAGGATAGATTCATGGTGGGGGAGTTCTTTGAGTTCTATTGGGTGTTGACAATTTTTCTGCTTTTAATCAGCTCTCCTCTGTTCTTGCCCCTTTGCAGGGTGAACGGTTGGGTGTTTGTGCCTCAGGTGCATTGACTATGATGAAAAATCCCCCCGTGTCATGGTTATTAATGGGTTGCTGGACCTCCTGTGCTCTTTGCACCCACCTTCTGCTCTTTAGGTCCCAGGTTTTCTGTTGGACTGCAGCATTCAGGTGCCTGCAGAGCTGTTCATTTTTTTCCTTGAGGCAAGATGGAGTTTCCAATCCAAGAATGCTTTGTATTAGCAGTTAATTAGCTCCTGGATCTCCTGGCCATACTCATCATACCAGTCCTGATGGTTCCTGGCAGAGGAGCCAAGAGGCTCTTCACAGGTGCCAATTGCAGTGAACTCTAGGGCCGTCCAGGCACTGTGGACGCTCTGAGGTGTCTGTTGGTTGGGGGTTGTCAGGTTGCTTGTGAGGTGCTGTTTGAAGAGGGCTATCTTCTGGGTCTTTGAGACTTGCAGTGTTGATTCTCTGTTGCTGCTGCTCTTTTTGGCCAGGCTGACAGAGACGAGAGGGCGCAATAGGTGGCAGTCAGTCCAACAGTATTCTGAACCTGTCATGGTGTTGGGTGATGAAAACATTTTTGCAGTCCCCCACTCAGACAATGATACAATCTAACAGGTGTCACTGCCTGGCAGAGAGTGTTACTGTGATGTCCTGTTCTAATTCCGTGGAACCATTGCAGCCAGTGAAGTACATTTGAAGTGCACTCAGTGTTGTAGTGCAGGAACTTTGCCAATGGCCACCCACACAAACAGCAAAGTGATAACGATCAGATAATCTGATTATGCTGCTTTTGACTAAGGGATATATGTTGGCCAGAACCCCTCTGCTCTTCTTCAAAGTACTGCCATGGAATGTTTAACATCTGCTTTAACAGATGGGACCTCTGTGTAGTGTGTCATTCAAAAGACAGTGGAGTAGAAATGAAATCACCTATCAAAGGACTATAAAGGAAATTCAGGGATATGTTGCAACTTTCAAAAAAATCTGCAGTTTCCCACTGAATTTGAGTGCAAGCTAGATCCATGTGTAGTCTTGTGCCCCACTCCCAGTAGTGATTAAGAATGGTGCAAAGCAGGGGATCCCTCCTGAGACTTCATTGTTTTGTTTCACTCAGTTTTGTTTTGTTTCAACCAGGAGGTACATTTGGATAATGGGTTGGATCGTCCTCAACCTGACTGGTGCTCAGTCCAGCCCAGGCCGCACATTCACAGCTGCACAGCTCCCAATCTCCTTGAGGATTCACTGCCATGCACATCTTGCAGGGTGAAGTGTCTGCAACTAGCAACTGGGCCTCAGGCAGTGCATACTGAGCCCTGTACCCCCTCCCCCCACCCTCCCGACCACCCTGGTGGTCTTCTAGCAGTGTGTTAAGCCTCATCATTAGTTATGATTCATAAGCCTCATCATTATTAATTGACAGATTAATGTTTCAGGTTTTTTTTACCTTGTACTTGGTTTGTGCCTTCAGTGTGATTTAGGGGTGTGCCTAACCAGAATTGTTCAGGGAGTGTAATTGGAGTTCTGAAACTGCTGATGATAACTGAGAAGATTCTCAGAGAACACAGAAGGGTCAGAAGGACAGGGGAAGGCACAGTTTAATGTGCAAAAGAGGAAACTGAGTTTGTAGAATGGAAGCCAATAATGAACAAGGGTTTTGCAGTCACAGAGTCATACAGTACATAAACAGGTTCTACAGCCCATTGAGTCCACACTGACCATCAAGTGCCCATTTACACTGATTGTACACAAATCCCATTTTATTCTCTCCACTTTCCCACTAACTTTCTCCAGATTCTATCACTCATCTACACTCTAGGGGCAATTTACAATTAACCTATCCACCCATATATCTTTGGGAGGTGGGAGGAAACCAGAACACCAAACCCATGCTGTCACAGGAAGAACGTGCCAACTCCACACAGATAGTACCCAAGGTCAGGATTGAACCCGGGTCATTGAAGCTGTGAGGCAGCATCTCTATTAGATGCCCACAGCCTTCTTACCTTGTCCTACCTTCTAATGATTGCACACGTCCCATCGGGAACATTTTATATTTAAAACTCCACCATTTTGATAACATTATCCCCTCTCGTTCTTCTTTCCAAAATAAATCCCTGCACTGCGCTCAGTTAAATTGCACCTGCAGGGGTTATGCTGAAGGAGTGTTAACAAAAATCACCCGAACGAAGCTGTGCCATGTCTTAACATGTTGATTCACTGGAGTGATAGGAAGCATTAATCATCCCCTTGTGAGGCAGAAAGATGGGCAAGGTGGCTCCCTGCAGGGCGTGAGGGACAACTACAGCCCACTTAGAGTAGACTGCAGTTGGTGGAGCCAGTTCTCTGCATCATACAATTTCCTTGCACAGATTTGTATGTTGTTGGAGCAGCTGCATGGGACACTTAGGTGAAGATGCTCAAATAAAGATTCACATTTTGACTTTGAGATTTCTGGCAAGTGCAGTCTTGCTGGGCCATGTAGACAGCAGACAGGCCTAAGGAAGATTGGTGCTGGTGCTTCATGCCCCTAAGTGTGGAACCAAACCACATCAAGAGTCTGCAGACTCAGCTGGGCAGATTCATTTCCAGTGCAGTGCTGCCTTAGAAACAAGGTCTGTAACAACGTGAGGTACCCCCAGTACAACAGCAGCTTGCTGGTTATAAAAAAACCACCTTCATTTTCGAGTCCCTCAGGGTCATGGATGATTGCTTCCTCTCCATCTCTGAGGAGCGGCAGATGTCTACGTGTGAATTGTTTTGATGTGGTGTGCCTTTGTACACCTGCAACCAGGCAGGCTTGAAAGAGTGAGGTCTTGATCCAGTGGAAAGGAGACGAGGCTTTGCCACGCATACTTAGTATATATTTAGTACACACACACACGCACGCACGCACGCACGCACGCACGCACGCACGCACACACACACTACAAAGCAACAGACTGACACTCTGACACAGGAAAGCTCCAATATTACGTATGGGGTTTGGCTGTAGGACAGTACATTGCACCTTGCTACTGCCCAGGTACAGAGTCATAGAGTCGCACAGCATTGAACCAGGATCTTCGGCCCAACTAGTCCATGCCAACTGAGATGCCCATCTATGCTAATCCTATTTTTCTGCATTTGGTCCATATCCCACTGTTCCTTTCCTATGTATGTCCCCGTACAAGTGCTTTTTAAATACAATGATTGTACCTACCTCTACCACCTCCTCTGGCAGCTTGTTCTATATACCCACCACCCTCTGTGTGAAAAATCATCCCATAATGTTAAAGATGGGCATGCATGTGGAAAATAAATTCATTGGTATTTCAGTGGGAGCACAGGTTTCAGTCAAAGGGTCTTTGCATCATTTGTACAATGTTGATCCCTTGTAACTTGTCCATTTGTGAATGTGAGGCCCCAATGTTTCCAGATTTATTTTGCAATGGACAGCATTTAATTATTTAATTAATGTATTCAGGTACAGTTTCTTGACCCAGGTCAGACCATCTGCCAAGGTCCTTTTATACACTTTGCCATCTCTGTTCGGTGAAAGTGGAAGTCCTTGCCTCCACCTTTTAGGAACTATAGGAATCTCATTAAATACCAGCTAACATTTGCCCAACATCCTCTCCTGTTACAAAAAGGTATGATGACTGTCCATCTAGAACCTTGAAGACAGGCTGGGTTTCATCTTGCTGACAAAGTAACATTGAGGTTCCTTTATTTAGGGGTAAATGCTACACCATTGGTGAGGGTCAGATGCTTGATAAGTCTTGGAAATCCAGAACTACTGTTGAAGTTGCACTGCTCCAACATTAGTTTTCTGAAGACTGGCTCCTTGCTGCTTGCACTGCCTCCAACACACACTCAGTGACATAATGCTGTTGTATTTCTGCAGTGGGTAAGACCAAACTTCGCCAATGCATGGGTGGTAAATAATAAGTATTATATATTAGCATTCAAAAACGGTGGAGGCTGAGTTTCATTCTTAAGTAAGTTTATTTATTATCTTCAGGCATGCTAAGTTCATACCTACGGGTACAGCCCTACAGAAATCAACAAAATGGTGTCTGCCAAGGAACAAAACAATGACATAAGATCCCAAAAAGCACCATGACCCCTGCTGGCTTGGAGGAAAACAATTAGCAACTATATACATTCAACTGTAAATACATATTACTACTTTAATTATATACATTACTTCAATAAATCTCCTACTGGCAACTTGATAAATATTACTACCTGCATGTGACTCCCCTCTCAAAATTAAGCACTAACATGTGGGATCTCAGACCCATATGCTTTGAATATTTTGGGGAGAAGTATTGATTTTTATCTGAATGTGTGAGGTCATTAAATTTCTTCCAGCACTGCAACCAGATCTTTGGGGGCTCCATCCCAGAATTGGCTTCCATGACTACATCCTCCCATCCCCTCTTCATTCTGGTTTAGGATGGCTTCCTGGTCCTTGAAATTTGCAGGGCCTCTCTTGGATGGTCCACCTCTTTGACCAGTTGTTGAAGTCAGCATGGGTGAAAGAGGGTGCACACCCCTGCATTAGTCCTGCATATCCACAAGCTGCGCAATGACTTTCTGCAGTGGTTGGAGTTGGGCCACAGCTCCACTTGAAGAGATAAAGATCACCGGTCAGTTCTAGTTGCTGGATAGGACACCCACAAATGGAGAAAAAATTGTGATGGTACAAGAACTGGCCATTTCTGACAGCCAGCCATCTGTGACATTGGCTTAGTGTTTCCCTCTCTCCATTGGTACAATCTGACCTACTGGCCATGTCTCACAGTCCTGTTATTAGCAACACATACACAGAAAGAAGCTTCTAACTCCTCCATGAATCTATTCGACCTGGTCTCAGCCTATCTGTAACTTGAACAGCTTTTTTTTCATGCATTTATCTACTTACCTTTGGTCTCCTTGGAACTGTCATGCAAATGGAGAAATTTAGCTTTTCATCCGTGCAATGAATGAACAATGCCAGCAAGAATGAACTCTAATGTAGTTTCGGAAGTTGCAGCTAACTTTTAGCTTATACAACATGGGAATAGTTCAATATTATTGGAAAAGCTGTCGCTCTGAAGCTAGGGGCAAGAATGCTCAATGATGGCGGGGGGGGGGGGGGGCGGCGGGGGGGGGGGGGGGGGCGGGGGGGAATCCTTAGAATGAGCCAGAGATGCCAACTGGTACACAGAGCAACAAACCACCTCTGGTGTCACTCCCGTTTTCTGCATTTCCCAAGAAGCTTGCCTCTGCTCACAACATGTTACAGTTAATTGAGATTACTGTGCTGTGTGAGACACAGCTTAAGGTAAACTTAAATCAAAGGTCTACTCATGGTAAACACTCTGGGGAACTGGTGCTTTTTCCAGTGAAAGAAAAGTTCAACCTGAAGTGTCGACAATCCCTCTTCCCTCACAGATGCTGCTCGACCCACTAAGTTCCTCCAGCACTTTGTTTGTTGCTCCAGATTCCAGCATCTGCAGACTTGTATCTTCGTTTTGTTTTACGTTGCAACACCACATAAATGCACGCCTTTCGTTTCTTTCAGCTTATGCACTTTATTTTCTGGATTGTATGGTTTCACTTTTTCTTGAATTGGTGTTTTAAAGAATGCTTTCTCAGGTTGATTGATCAAAATTGATTCACAATGGCTGTGAAATTATGTCACAAGGATCTGCTCAGTAATGTGAGTCAATGGGCAAGTGAGTAAGACTGTGCTGAGTTTGACGTGAGGGTGGTAGTGTGTTGAGAAGATGAGTATGTGCAGTTTGAGCATGTACTCACTGTGGTGAGAGGTCTGTGAGAATCTAGTTGGATGGCAGTCTGGATGGTAATGAATCTAAATAGGAGTGTGTACAGTGTGGTGAGTGAATGATGGGGTAGTTCTGTAAGTGGTGGTGTAAAGGGAATAGTGTTAGTGTGAAGTGAATGTAGGTAGAATGAGGACAGGTTTCAGTATGTTGCACTAATTGTAGGTTCAAGGATTAGGAATGGTATTTATCATCGGGAATACGGTGGGAAGGGATGTAAGGTGCACTGCAAGGCACTGGTGGGAGAGATGATGCTCACTCCTGATGCTCCTGTGAGATCAAAAAACCTCTTTCCACATCAAACCAAGGACCTGGAAGTAACATACTGACCCTGTTAACCAGTGCTACCGAGATGTGCTTGACAGTGGCCTTGGAGGATGTTTGTATTCAAATAAAATAACAGCTGCAAAGATAAAGCTCAAATAAAACTCAGCATTTACTTAACAAGGCACGTAAGGCAGTTGTATTAATTGGAAGGAAAAAAAATCACTTGCAAGGCAAAAACTCTGTTTGGGCATACTTAGCTGTGCATCTAAAAGCTGTTTCTCATGGCATCACTTGAGAAATATGTTTGAAACTGAAACATTACCTTAATAAAAAGGACTATTATAAAGAGCACAGAAGTCTTTGCAGCCACTGAATAGTTCAACCTGACCTTGGAAAATTTGCCTTGGGAATTTTGTGGAATATTTATTTTGCCTTAGTGACTAAAGCAGTTAAGAGTGTCAGATTTAAAGTATGCCTGATTATAATTACTTAAAGATGGAAACTTAAGATTTTTGCCAGTTAGTTGTGGAGCCACAAGTTGTTATGAATATTCATGTCACTTATGCATGTACTGGCGTAAAACTCCAAGGCAATTTATGAACAGTATCCCGTTGGAGGTTTGCTTGGTGTTTCAGTTTTCCTCTAGTTTTGCTCCAGGTTACTAATTCCAATATGATCAACAACTCCAATCCCTGCTTCAACATTAGAATTGAACCCAGAACAGATAAGGGCTGTCTTTTATTTTTGGTTTAAATTTCCCTTTTATTCAATCACAGGATGTAGGTGCTACATGCAAGCCCAACTCTAACACTCAGCCTTAAACGCCCTTGGGAAAAAGGTATGCCCTTGAGAAAGTGATGGTGAACCGACTTCTTGGACAACTGCAATCTTAGCACCAAGGTGTTTCCAGTGCTGGTAGGTTTACTATGGGTGAAACAGCCAAGGTGCACTGGTGGTGGAGGGGTTCGGTGTTTAAGGTGTTGGATGGGGTGCCAGTCGAGCAGGTGGTTTTGTCCTGGATGGTGTGGAGATGAACGTTGGAGCTGCACTCCTCTAGGTAAGTGGAGAATTCGCCATCACACTTCCTGACCTGTGTCTTGTAGACAGTGGAAAGGTTCTGACGTGTCAGCTTGGGGAATCATTCATTGCAGTGGGATGTTGGGTGTAGAATGTCCTTGCCTCTGCCATAACCTACACTAAGACATTGAACAATGTAGGTTTGTGTGATCTCTATCTCTACAGAATCCCAGTTAAGCAATGCCTAAATTTTAAAATTCTCCTCTTGATTTCAAATTCCCCCAAATACTTGCCCCTCTCTATTTCTGTAATCCATCAGTCCTTAAAATACTAGAGAGTCTCTGGGCTAATCCAGTTCTGATCCCTTGATCATCTCCAACTTTTATCACTCCATCAATTGCAGTTGTGCCTTCAGCTACAAGACTCCAAGCTCTGGAATACCCTCACACACTGCTCTGCCCCGGCACCCCTCTCTTTTCTTTTCCGTTGCTCCGTAATACTTATCTTCTTGAAAAAGGCTCCATTAAGTTAACACTCATTGGGAAGGGCTGCTATTAAACGTACTACATAAGTACAGGTTATTGATTTTGAATACTGACAAAAAAGTCTCTGGCTTGAAAAAGAGCCACTGAAGATTATCCCTTCCATGATAGTCATAGAGTCATAGGGTTTTATGGCACATAAACAGGCCCTTTGGCCCAAGTTGTTCAAGCCGACTGTGATGCCTATGCTAATCCCATTTGGCCACATTAGGCCTGTATCCCTCTACCCTTTTCCTATCCAAGTACCTGTCCAAATGCCTTTTAAATGTTGTAATTGTATCTACTATTTCCAGATTCCATATGTGTTTTCGTTAGATTGACCTGCACTCTAAACTCGTAGGGGAAGGCGCTTTTAAGGACGTTAGAGTCCCATATTTGCAAGAAGGAAATGATAAAAGAAGACCATATACGCAGTCCCCAAGGTAAGCATCAATATAAGGTGCCTTAGTTAGCACCCATGTTGACCGGATACCAAAACATGCTGTTATTGGGATCCCATTATTTGTTAGGCACCCACGTGTTTCCACCGGGTGTCTTCCTCAGTTAAATTTTTTGGTGGATGGATAGGCATTAGGCTGCTTTCAACTTATGGTAATTTTTATGACAATTTAAACAACAAATTTCACGACATATGTCAGTGATATGTCAGTGATAATAAACCTGATTCTGATTCTGATTCTGACTTCTTGTTGAACAGTATCTATATGCATGGGCGTGATGCAAGAGCCATGGCTATGGATTTGCTCAGATATGCAAATTCTATTGCCGCTGGATTGAATAGTAAACAACCTTGGTTTCTGTAATGTCTTTCAAACCCCAGAACATCCCAAAGTGTTTTACTGCCAACAAAATATAGTTACTGCTGGAACACAACACATGTAACAGCCAAGTTATGTACAGCAGACTCCTGCAAACAGCAATTTACTGAACAGATAATCTGATTTTTTAGTGATGTTAGTTCCATGTTTCGTATTTCCAAAGGACATAGAAGAGATAATCTGCCTAACAGGCAATCCCATTCCCCCACTAATTTTAGTGGGTGGGCACGGTAGTGTAGCAGTTAGTGTAATGCTTTACAGCGCCAGCGACCCAGGTTCAATTCCGGCCACTGTCTGTAAGGAGTTTGTACGTTCTCCCCGTGTCTGCGTGGGTTTCCTCCGGGTGCTCAGGTTTCCTTCCACATTCCAAAGACGTACGGGTTAGGAAGTTGTGGGCATGCTATGCTGGTGCCAGAAGCGTGGCGACACTTGTGGGCTACCCCCAGAACACTCTACGCAAAAGATGCATTTCGCTGTGTGTTTTGATGTACATGTGACTAATAAAGATAGCTTATCTTATCTGCTCTATAATCAATTCTCACATTCCCATTGATTCTACTACCTATACTGGGGCAATTTACAGTGGCCAATTAACTTATGTTTTTTGGAATGTGGGAGGAAACCAGAGCACCCACAGGAAATTCACATGGTCACTGAGAGAAGGTTCAAACTCCACAAAGACAGCAGCTGAGGTCAGGAATAAACCAGATCGCTGGAGCTGTGGAGTAGCAGCTCTGCTGGCTACCACTACGTCACAGTTGAGGAATAAATATCGGCTAAGACATCAGCGAGGGCTCCCAGGCTGTTTTTCGACATGGTGTAATGAGATTTTTTACTTACCACCCATCTGACAGTGAAGACAGCACCTCTAACAGTCCAGTACGCCCTCAGTACTCATTGAGAGTGTCAGCCTGGATTACATGTTTGGGTCCAAACTTTACAACTCAAAGGCGAGAGAAGTACTCATTGAGCCCTCTTGCCTCCTAATCTCTTGAACAAAAACTGTCATAGAATTTCTCAGAGTGGTACTGTGGTGAGTTACCTTCCCCTCCCTGATAGAGAGTCATATGTAACATAAATGTCTCTCATGTCTTTTCTTGATGTATTCCATTACTTGCAGTAACTCTGAGATGCATCCATCTATCACATCCAGATTAGAAAAACACATTCTGATTTCTGCCAGTGATTCCAGCTGTGATTACCATCAGGAAAGAAATTTAGGCAACTATTTTACATAATCCAAAACTTTAAATTACACACAGCTGCAGGAGGGGTGATTGAACAGATTTTATAAATTAGTTAGCTGACTTACAATAAAGGGCCTTCATTTATAGAAATCCTACCCAAGCCTAACATTCCAGTGGAACTCACTTCTGTTTTTAATCAAGTTTCATCTGGATGAGTTAGTGCTGTAGTGCCATGAGCAAGTGCCAGTTCCAGCCATGGCTTAGTGGTCACCTCTGAGTCAGGTAAGCCATGGGTTCAAGCTCAGCTTGCTCTCTGTCACCTCCAAATCAGAGAAGCCATGGGTTCAAGCCTCAGGAACGTGTCAACCCCAGGCAGTAACAGAGTTATTTTATGGCACAGGTGACAAAAGTTTTGGGAAGAAGGACGGAATTATTCAGGGAAGACAAACACTTGATTTGTTGTGATCATTTATGGAATTGCAACTGTATCATTCTGGGAAATGGAGAGTCAAGGTGTTTCTTCATAGGGAGAGGAGGAAAACTCGAAGGCTACCATAGCGTGAACACTTGTCCCAGAAAATGGCTTCAAAAAATCATTGAGAAAATAATCCAAGAGCAGGATGCTCTCTCACCTTATCAGCTGTTCATGCAAGCAGCGAGATCCAATGGGTCTTCAGTATTTGCAGTCCCATCCTTGGAGACACAAGAAGTTCTGCAGATGCTGGAATCTGGAGCATTACACAAAAAGTGCTGGAGGAACTCAGCAGGTCAGGCAGCATCCATGGAGGGAAATAAACAGTCAACATTTCAGGCCGAGACCCTTCATCAGGACTGGAAAGGAAGAGAGCAGAAGCCAGAATAAGAAGGAGAACACAGATTTCAGTTTTACCTCTTTAAGAAAACAAAGTTCTGCGGTCAGATATTTCTTCAGTGTGTCTGTTGGCACCACTCTGTCAGCCATTGAGTTAAAGACAGGTTAGGACTCACTGCAAACATGTCCACAAAAGGCAGGCTGTTTGCTGTGGTGAACTCAAGCGTCTATTTAAATAGCACACTGCAGCACATTGCCCACTGAGAGAGACGAAGAGGAGGAGGGGTGTTGAAGTGAGGAGGAGAAAGAATTGAAGGAAGGGGAGGGAGGGGAAGAACGGGAAGAAGAGGGTAGAGGCATGGAAGGGGAAGTGGGGGGAGAATAATAGAGGGCAGGAGAAGCAGGGGTTTGGATATCACAGGCGGAGAGAAAGGAGGGGGTCATAGAAGAGGGGAGAAGGAGGGCAGAGGTAAGATGAGAGGAAGGGAAGGAGGGGTGTGGGACAGAGAGGGAAGGGGGGGAGAGGAGAGGGAGAGCGGGAGTGGAAGGATCATGGAGAAGGAGAGTGGAACGAGGAGGAGGAGAGGGAGGGAGAGTGATGTTAATGATGCTATTGGCAATTCTTGCTCCTCCTAGAATCAGAATCAGCTTTATCACACACATTATGTTGGCAAATGTGTTGTTTTGCAGCAGCAGTACAGTGCAGACATAAAGACATAAAATGACTTATCAGTTACAAAAATAAATAAATAGTGCAAAAGAGGAATAACAAGGTGGTTTTCATGGGTCCATGGAACATTCAGAAATCTGATGGCGGAGGGGAAGAAGCTGTTACTGTAACGTTGAGTGTGGGTCTTCAGGCTCCTGTACCTCCTCCCCGATGGTAGTAACGTGAAAAGGGCATGTCCCGGGTGGTTAGGGTCCCTAATGATGGATGCCGCCTTCTTGAGACATCACCTCTTGAAGACGTCCTCAATGGTGGGGAGGGTCGTGTCCGTGATGGAGCTGGCTGAGTCTCCAACTCTCCGATCCTGCACATTGGAGCCTCCATACCAGGTTGTGATGCAACCAGTCAGAATGCTCTCCACCGTACATCTGTAGAAATTTGCAAGAGTCTTTGGTGACATACCAAATCTCCTCAAACTCCTAATAAAATAGAGCTGCTGGTGTGCCTTCTTTGTGTTTGCTTCAATATGTTGGGCCCAAGATAGATCCTCTTGAGATGTTGACACGCAGGGAACTTGAAGCTGCTCACCCTTTCCACTGCTGACCCCTCAATGAGGACTGGTGTGTGTTCTCCCGACTTCTTCCTGAAGTCCACAATCAATTTCAATAACAGTGGTGTCATAGGCAAATTTATAGATGGTTTTTGAGCTGTGCTTAGCCACACAGTCATGAGTGTAGAGAGAGTAGAGCAGTGGGCAAAGCACATATTCTTGAGGTGCACCTGTGTTGATTGTCAGCGAGGAGGAGATGTTATTACTGATACAGAGGCCCAGGTTTTGAAGCTTGTCGATAAGTACTGAGGGGATGATAGACGCAGAGCTTTGAGATTTGAGCCTTATGTATCGACACTAGAAGGAAAGCCACTCTCTCTGTGAGCTCCAGCCATTTCCTGCAAACACCGGAGGATGTCCCAGGACTGTGCAGGCAGGCTGCCTCCTTATTCTTACTCTCTGGAGACTCAGCTGTTGTTAAGGACATTCCATTCTACATTAACAAGAGGAGACCAATTGCATTTCTATGGCATCTTTTCCCTTGTTCTAAAGCACCTTATGACCCATGAAATACTTTCTCAGGTGAAGCCCCAGCTACAATGTGATAATCACCAGACAATCTTTTTCTTAGTGACATGGACTGAGAGATACATAATGACTGGGGAGGATTCCCTGGCTCTTCATTAAATAGTGGCACAAGGTCTTTTATGACTATGTGGAAGACAGACAGAGGGCTTCAGTTAATGCCTCATCTGGAAATCAGAGCCTCTGCCAGAACAGCGCTCCCTCTGTTCTGCAGTGTATTGTAGAGCACTAGTCAACAGGGAGAGCTTGTGTTACGTATTACAAAGCACAATGCATCCTGGGTGCAATGCATCTAGGACGGTCAATGGAAATATTTCTGCTGAACACCATGACAAATTTTCACAACCGTGGATGTTGTCCACCGGGTTTAATCCAACAATGTATGTCTTTAAAATTTCCCTCGTAAATAATCTCTTCAAAATTCCGGACTCCAAAGTAACCTACACAGCGCAGCATCAGCTGAAGCTGGCAGAGGTGCACAAGCTGCTCTTTATACTTTAGCCCAAGTATCTCCTGGTGCAAGTCTTTCGTTTTGCCAGTCTTGCTGCTGCAGTCCTTTTTAGAATTTATTGCACGGAGCTCAGGCAACGTGGACCCATTGGATTGTGGGAGCTTCTAGATTTAAGAAGGTGCAGCTCAGCCAGGGACATCCAGTGGAAATAGTTCATGAATATTCCAGCGCCACTGATATGCCAGAAGTGTTGTCAGAAGTTCGTGGATTCCAGTCCCATTCCAGGAGATCTGAACACAAAATAAACTATGCTGACACCTGACTGGAGTACTGGGTGAATGCAACACTGTTGCAGGGGATGTCTTCCAGGCAGGTTGTAAAACCAAAGTCCCACCTGTCCTCTCAGGTGAACATACGGGATCCCATGGCACTACTTGAAGAAAAAGGATTATTCCTGGGCATTGTTTACCTGTCAACACACTTCACTGTGAAAAAGTAATTCAGATGATCTGATCACTATCACAGTGGTGCTTGTAGAGTTTGTATAAGTGGTTGCTGCATTTCATTCACAGCAACAACAACTGCACTTCAAAAGTTCTTAATTGGCTGTCGAGCACTTTGAGACATCCTGAGATCATGAAAGATCCTATGTAGATGCAAGGCTATTTACTTTTTGGCAATGGAATAGCATGATAGAAATACGATCGAATGCTTAGAAGAGCTTGTGACTGGGTCAGGATGTGACTGTGTCCAGTACCTTTTTCAGTGAAACAAATGGGATAACAATAGAGCTTGTGCCAAGAAGGAACTTGTAATCTTTGCCAACAAGAGCGCTGAGAAATTGGATTTTGCCCATTTGCGGTGAAACCTCACTGTGTCACACCACTGCTAAATTGGGTCACCAGAAATTGGTTACAAACAAGTGTGCAATGGCATTAGTGTGGTTTCCACTTCGAAAGATGCGTTGAGTTGTGTGGACATGCAGAGCAGCATCGTTGTATCACGTTTCCATCCCTTTGTTGTACGTCAGTCAGAAAAGATCAGCGGCCCATAAAGGGACCATCCCCAGATTCCAGCAGCAGACAGGCTGCCATGGGGAGGAGGAGGATGCAGGGGAAGGGGGCTTTTCTGAGCCTCCTCGCCCTGGGCAGACTAACCTCTTAGATTTAACCGCCATACCAAGCCGCACACTACTTGCAGTGACACCGAGCCAAACACCGACCAAAAAAAAACTGAACATCTGAAATTATAGCAGAAAATCCTGGAAACACTCAGCAAATCGGGCAGCATCTGTAAAGAGAGAAACAGAATTAATGTTTCAGGTCAGCAACCCTTCATCATGTTACATTCTCCATAAGCAACACACAAAATGCTGGAGGAATGCAGCGAGTCGGGCAGCATCTCTGGAGATTTTCCACAAGGTATTTGTTGTTAGCTTGAAATCAGACAGCAGTTTGCAACATGTATGAGTTATCTCCAGTGAGCTTTGGAGCTGCCTTGCGAAGTCTCCCAACATCAGCAGAGTGGTGCCACATGACAATGGTAGAGGGTAAGTTGTGTTGTAGTGGCTGAAAACATGAATTCAAGTCACATTGGACAAGCAGTGTCTTCATTTGACCACCAGAGGGCAGGGATGCAGAATTTACTGGATTTAAATATTTAAAGTTTGAAAACACCATACACTGATTTAATTGATTCTTAAGTTTGGTGCAATGGGACTTAAAATGGCATTGTCACCAAACTAGTACAGATTCTTAATGACAACCAATAAAGTGCTTCAAGTAGAGAAACAAAGACTGCAGGTGCTGGAATCTATGATGCTGGAGGAACTCAGCAGGCCAGGCAGCATCCGTGGAGAACAGCAGGCGGTCAACGTTTCGGGTCAGGACCCTTCTTCAGGACTGAAGATAGGAAAAGGGGAAGCCCAATATATATAGGAGGGAAAAGCAGAGCAGTGATAGGTGGACAAAAGAGGAGAGGCAGGGTGGGCACAAGGTGGTGATAGGTAGACGCAGGTAAGAGATAGTGATAGGCAGGTACAGGGTAGGAGGGGAGAGCAGATCCACCTGGGGGTGGGTCAAAGCTAAGGAGGAAAAAAGAGGGGTAGGAAAAGGAGAGATAGGCTAGGAAAGGGAAGAAAAGGAGAGGCATAGTTGGGGGTGAGTGCTGGGGGGGGGGTGCGGGGATGTGGGGATTACTTAAATTGGGAGAATTCAATGTTCATACCGTTAGCCTGCAAGGTTCCAAGACGGAAAATGAGGTGCTGTTCCTCCAGTTTGCGCTTGGAATTCTCCTGGCAGTGGAGGAGGCCGAGAACTGACATATCAGTGACAGTGTGGGAGGTGGAGTTGAAGAGACCGGCAATAGGGAGATGCAGATCACGGTTACAGATGGAGCAGTAGATGATATTAAAAGAGGTGCAGGTGAATCTCTGTCTCACCTATATATTTGGGTCCCTGAATGGAGGTGGTGTAGGGACAGCTGTTGCACCTATGGCAGGGGCAGTGGAAAGTTCCCAGGGTGGGAATGGATGGGTGGGGGGGTGGGGGAAGAGTGAACTAGAGATTCGTGTAGAGAGCGGTTCCTGCGAAAGGCAGAAAGGGGTGGGGAGGTCCTGTTGGAGATGGCGGAAGTGGCGAAAAATGATGTGTTGGATACGTAGGCTGGTAGGATGAAATGTGAGGACAAGGGGGACCCTATCCCTGTTGGGTCTGGGAGGGGTGGGGGTGAGAGCAGAGGTGCAAGAAATGGCAGAGATGCTCTCGACCACAGGAGGGGGGAAGCCACGGTTCGTAAAGAAATTGGACATCTGGGATATCCTGGAGTGGAAAGCCTCATCATGGGAGGGGCGGAGGCGGAGAAATTGAGAAAAAGGGATTGCGTCCTTGCAAGAGACAGGGTGGAAGGAGCTGTAATAGAGGTAGCTGTGGGCGTCAGTGAGTTTGTAGAAGATGTTGTGGGTAAGGAATCTATTGAGATGGAGATGGAAAGGTCAAGGAAGGAGAGAGAGGTGTCAGAAGTAGTCCAAGTGAATTGGAGAGCAGGGTGAAAATTTGTGGTGAAATTTATGAAACAGTTGAGTTCCGCACGGGTACAAGAGGTGGCACCAATTCAGTTGTCGATATAGCGGAGAAAGAGTTGAGGAATGGGGCCGGAGTAGGCTAGGAACAGAGACAGTTCAATGTAGCCAATGAATGCCCATGGCTACGCCCTTGGTCTGTAGGAAGTGAGAGGAATCAAAGTTGTTTTGTGTGAGGACAAGTTGAGCCAGGCAGAAGAGAGTGTTAGTGGAAGGTAGCATCTTAGTGGAAGAAACATCTTCAAATAAATGCTTTTTACAGTCCTCACGCAAAGAAGGGCCCAGCAGAAGCAATGTTATTATGAAATGTAGGCATTCAACAATGCAATTATAATAACAATGTTTTCAAAAGATTGATAAGGAAAACAGTACGGAAGAAATAGTTCTCTATTGAAGCCAACTTGTCAGAGCGGAAACAAACTCCAGCACTGGTGGTTTCTATAGAGCATTATCTCTGCAGCTGTGCAGAGTTGATATAAATTCCCACAGCTGAGAAATGTACTAAATTAATTCATTCATTTAGATACTTTTTCTGCTACGGTTTAGAAATTGATGTCATAATAATGTGTTGCTACAGAACTGCTTTGGAAGTGTGTTGCCCTGTTGGAGGGACAGTACAAAGGCACTGCTGGGCAACTGGAGAGGCAGTACTGAGGGAGGACTGCACTGACCTGATCAAAGCACTGAGTGAGTGCTGTACTGTCAGAGCACTGCAGAGTCAGAGCGGCAATACAGATGGAGTGGGTGCACAGATGGAAGAGTAATATTGAGGTTGTATCCAACCATCAGAGAGGCAGTGCTGTGCAGGCACTGCTCTGCCAGAGGAGCAGTGACGAGGGAGTGCTGCATTGTCAGAAGAGCAGTACCCAGGGAGGAGTGGTATCATGTGAAAGCTGCACTGTTGGAGGTGCCTTCTTTTGGATGAAACTTTAAATTAAGACCACACCCACCCTTTGAGGTGAAGGTAAACAATCGCATGGCTCTCCAGTTCCAAAGACGTATGGGTTAGGGAGTTGTAGGAATACTATGCTGGCGCCAGAAGTGTGATGACATTTGCGGGCTGCCCCCAGAAATTCTACGCAAAAGATGCATTTCACTGTGTGTTTCAATGTACTTGTGACTAATAAAGAAATATTATCTCATCTTCAAAGAAGCACTGCTGTCCATGCCATGAGATAAGGTTTGAGTGCTGATACAGGTGAGTGACAACCCTGTGAGGATGAAGGGATTTCCGATATGTAGGGGATAAGCTCCTGCCCCTCATAGGGTAGCAGACTGTCCTCCTCCTCCACCTTGCTGCAGCCGCTCCTACTCCCTTCCGTCTTCCCTGCTTCACCTCCTCATACAGCAGCTCCAGGCCACCCGTGAATGTGGCAAATTGACTCAGATGGCAGTCACTATCAAAGAGCAGGCTAGAAATTAACCAGAGCCTGAAGTGAGGTATCCCACCTACAGTGAATGAGCCTTTTTAATTAGCACTGGTAAAGTCCCTTTGCTTTAGCCCTCTGATTCACTTGAGCAAATTTATCACATGGTCATTACCATTGGGACAGTAAGCAGAGGGCCCTTATTTAAATATTGAAATCAGTGACTCAGATAGTTCCAGCATGCATCACAGATACCTGAAGAGCAACCCAAAGCATTATGCATGTGATGTGCTACCAATGCATATTGATGGTGCATGTGCCCCAGCTACAATTAAATTTAAATTTCCAGGGCTGCCGCCAAGTTGTGGACACAGCTCAGCACATCACGGAAACCAGCCTCCCCTCCATGGACTCTGTCTATGCTTCTCGCTGCCTCGGTAAAGCAGCTACATAATCAAAGACCGCTTCCCCCCCTCCCCCCCCTCCCTGGACATTCTCTCTTCTCCCCTCTTTCATTGGGTAGAAGATACAAAAGCCTGAAAGCACGTACCGCCAGGCTCAAGGACAGCTTCTATCCCGCTGTTACAAGACTATTGAACAGTTCCCTGGTAAGATAAGATGGATTCTTGACCTCGCAATCTATCTCATTATGACCTTGCACTTTATTGTCTACCTGCACTGCACTTTCTCTTTAGCTGTGACACTTTGTCTTGCACTCTGTTATTTTACCTTGTGCTACCTCAATGCACTGGTTTAATGAATTGATCTGTATGAACAGTATGCAAGACAAGTTTTTCCACTGTACCTTGGTACGTGTGACAAAAATAAACCAATTCCAATTCCTGAGAGCCAGCCAACATTGGAAGATCTCACACAGGGTCATTATACTGCAGCTTATTAAGGTGTTCGGGCTTTCAGTATATCGTAAAGAAAAACTGAACCTCTTTCAGGATGGTTGCCAGTCCTGTGTCTGTTGAACAGTGAAAGATTGCATCCACGGATGGGAGGGCCTGACACATGGTGACTCCATGAGGATACATCAGAAAACTATCGAAAGTGATCACATAGATGCCACGGCCAAGAAAGCTCACCAGCACCTCTACTTCCTCAGGAGGCTAAAGAAATTTGGTTTGTCCCCTTTCATTCTCACCAACTTTTATCGATGCACTATAGAAAGCATCCTATCAGGATGTATCACAGCTTGGTACGGCAACTGCTCTGCCCAGGACCGCAAGAAATTGCAGAGAGTTGTGGACACAGCCCAGCGCATCACGGACACCAGCCTCCCCTCCTTGGACTCTGTCTTAACCTCTCACTGCCTTGGTGAAACAGCCAGCATAATCGAAGACCCCACCCACCCGGATCATTCTCTCCTTTCTCCTCTTCCATCAGGGAGAAGATACAAGAGCCTGAGGGCTTGTACCACCAGGCTTAAGGACAGCTTCTACCCCACTGTAATAAGACTATTGAACGGTTCCCTTATACAATGAAATGGACTATGACCTCACGATCCACCTTGTTGTGACCTTGCACCTTATGGCACTGCAGTTTCTCTGTAGTTGTGACACTTTACTCTGTACTGTTATTGTTTTTACCTGTACTACATCAATGCACTCTGTACTAACCCAATGTAACTGCACCGTGTAATGAATTGACCTGTACGATCGGTGTGCAAGACAAATTTTTCACTGTACCTCGGTACTAGTGACAATAATAAACCAATACCAATACCAGGTCAACTAATAACATGTTTTATTCTTGGAGGCACCTCTTAGGAATATATAATTTTAGAATCACAAAAAGAAGCTACCTGATACCATCAAGTTTGCACTAATTTTTCTGAGTACAGTGCAGTTAGTCCCACTCACCAGCCTTTTGCTCCTCAGCTATTTGTCCTGACTCATATTACTGTTATCTCTTGTGGTGCCATGGTCTTATCAGATGGCGGACCAAGAGGAGAAGGCTGAGGGAGAGGCTGGTGTAGCACATAGAAATAAGCAACGTGTTGGATTTGTCTGTTATCGAGTGCCATATTGCCGGTTTAACTGCAGTTAACCATAGGGAGATGATCAAAAGGCCACAGGCAGAAGCTGCATCATCCTAGCCGGGATTGGAAAAGGCCATAAGAACCAGCAGTTACAGGCCTTGGAAGATCTGGCCCGTGGGATCAACTGTGTAAAACCCTGCCGATAACAGACCCCACTCACAACCTGCCCCTTATTCTCAGGATACAATATTGTCAAACCTAACAGTGAACCACCTCACCCTCCCAACACCCCCACCCCAGACTCTGATGCTGTTGCACTATTGTAAAACCTGGTCTTTGTGAGGGTTAAAAGACTCTCAGGGGTCACTGTTTCAGCCTTGTACCTCTAGGGTTAAGTGGTGTTAGCACTAATTGTCCATACAAAGTTGCCCCCACATATCAGTATAGAAGTGATTGTTATGTGCTGAAACTGATGCTTCTTCATCCAGAGCCAGTCAGCATTCATGAACACCATCAGTGTTTATCAGAGTCAAGACCTCTTACGTAAACCTTCCAAACTGAGCTACAATTTGACTCCCATGGGACCAAAGGGAGGTTAGGCTGTAATCATCACCCCAATCGATCCCACACACAGGTAACAGATTGTCATTCACTTCTCAGTTACACTGAAGTTTTGCTTTTAAGATAAGATAAAATTTCTTTATTAGTCACACGTATATCAAAACACACAGTGGAATGCACCTTTGCGTAGAATGTTCTGGGGGCAGCCTTCAAGTGTCATCACACTTCCGGTGCCAACATAGCATGCCCACAACTTCCTAACCTGTACGTCTTTGGAATGTGGGAGGAAACCGGAGCACCCGGAGGAAACCCACGCAGTCATGGGTAGAACATACAAACTCCTTACAGACAGTGGCCAGAATTGAACCCAGGTCGCTGACGCTGTAATAGCATTACGCTAACCACTACACTACCGTACCTGCCTACCATAAACTAATTCCAAACTTTCAACCTTAAATATTAATGCAAAACATGTTTTCTTCCCTCAGCACCATTGGATTCATTTCATTCTCATTGGCTTTGCAAAGATATCTTTTCAGCAACTGGCCCTTATTAATGAAGTCATTTCCTTATCTGCTGCTTGCCAAGGATGCACTCTTCCCAGAGACTGGAGTTCAATTGTGTCAGTGCAACACATGTAACTTCTGGCAGGCGGACGTTTAGTTACCTATTTCTTACTTGTTCATTTTATTTTAAAGTTCTTAATTATTTTTAATCTTTAGATATTTTAGATAATTTTTTTGAAAAATGATTATTTTGCTATTATTTAGAGCAATTTTGATAATTTTAAAATATTTTTGAAAATCAAACATTGTCCAAACGTTCTGGGGACAATATCTCAGTAATACACCAGTTGAGGCCTACTCACCACAGGCTTCGCTGTACTTCACCACCCGACTCTGGAATGGGAAAGCCCACAGGATTGGACCCAATTATCTTTCCAAAGTCACTATAAGGGTGGGGAGAGCTTGTTGGTGGGATGAGAATATAGATGGGGTCAATTATTTACATATTCTCATAATGTTAGGGGGTGAGGGAGTGATGATTATTTTACTGGACTATTGATCCTAATACATCCTGAGCTCAAAACTCATCAGAACAACTGGGGAATAGTTGAAAAAAATTAATATCCGTAATGGTGGTTGTTAAAAAAACCCAATTGGTTCTTAATACCCTTCAGCAAAGGAAATCTACTATCCTTACCTGGTTGGCATATCTGATCCCTGAACCAATGTGGTTGATTATTAATTACCCTTTAAATGGCCTAGCAAATCACTCAAGGGGCAATTCGGGAAGGACATTAAATGCTGACCTTGTTAGTGAACCTGCATCCTGGGAACAAAATAAGGAGATATTATGCCCACATTATCAAGGAGAGGAGGTTAGGCTCTCCCAGGCTAGAGATGGTCATTGAGGATGGCAATTACTTGCCGTTTATCAGCCCAGTCTGGATGATGATAGTGGTGAGAGTTGTCCATGGTCCTCCAAACAGTATTGGTAATGTAAGGGGTGCATCAAATAGGAAATTAAAAATGCACGTAGCAAGGATAGTACAGTAACCATGAATGACCTTACATGTACACTGGCCAAACCAAGTCAGTGGTAATACTGTGGAGGGAGAGATTCTGCAGATGCTGGAATCTGGTGCAACACACACAATATGCTGGAAGAACTTTTTCCGGTAGGAGAGGACAGTAGACCATGGAACAAAGGACTGAGTGAGCACATGGTCGAAGAACTGGAGAGCAGCAGCATCTGCAGAATCTCTTGTGTCTCTGTTTTGCTGTTCCACTGTGAAGTCTCTTCGAGGTACACCTACCCTGAAGAAGCTTTCCTCCTCTCTTCAATGGGAATTCTGAGAGGCCCTCTCTCACTGCCCCCCCTCTGTGATCGCTGCTACTCTCCAGCTCTTCGACCATGTGCTCACCCAGCCCTTTATTCCATGGTCTACTGTCCTGTCCTACCAGATTCCTTCTTCAGCCCTCTGCCTCTTCTACCTATCACCTCTCAGCTTCTTACATCACTCCCTTTCATCCCCCCTCCCCCACCCACCTACCTTCCTTCCTCACCTTGGCTCGCCTATCACCTGCCAGCTTGTGCTCCTCCCCCTCCCCCAACCTTCTTATTCTGGCTTCTGCCCTCTTCCTCTTCAGTCTTGATAAGGGTCTTGACCCAAAACATCGACTGTTATTTCCTTCCATAGATGTTGCCTGACCTGTTGAGTTCCTGCAACATTTTGTGTGTGTTGCTCCAGATTCCAGCATCTGCAGAATCTCTTGTGTCTCTACAATGGTTATACATTCTGGCCTCGTGTAAAAAATGCCAAAAAAAAACAAGCATGGCTAACAAAAGACGTTAAGGATAATAATTAGATCCAAGGAAGAGTGATATAAGATTGGCAGACAAATAGCAGATGTGAGGATTGGGAGCAATTTAGATTTGTTAAAACTTATTTGAAGTCATTTTCAAGTATTCAAAGATCAGTGGTGGACAAAGTTAGTAAAAATACTTATCTGTAGTAATAAGCCCCATATTAATCACCAGATTATTATTCATAATAGATTAAGGGTTTTTTAACACAAAAGAATTAAGCAGGCACAGTAGTGTAACGGTTAGCATAATGCTATTACAGTGCCAGCGACCCGGGTTCAATTCTGGCCGCTGTCTGTAAAGATTCTCCCCGTGACTGCGTGGGTTTCCTCCAGGTGCTCCGGTTTCCTCCCACATTCCAAGGATGTACAGAAGTTGTGGGCATGCTATGTTGGTGCCAGAAGTGTGCTGATACTTGCAGGCTGCCCCCAGAACATTCTGTGCAAAGATGCATTTCACTGTGTCTTTTGATGTACGTGTGACTAATAAAGAAATTTTATCTTATAATAATTGTTCTAAAACCCCATCTGATAACATTGATTCTTGGAAGATTTTTCACTTGTGATTTTGCAAATATTTTGTGCCAGAACCTTAAACAATCATAAGACAGTATAATTTTGAGTGCTCTTTGTTATATAATTTCCTGATGGCGTTGAAAGCAGAAACTCCACTCCGGTTTTTGTACCTCCATCTGTTTACTTTTAGTTTGTATTTCATTCTTCTATTTTAAAGTATTCTCAGTTACATTATAACACCCAATGATCGAGTCCTCAATGGTCACAACTACGGACACCGGAGTTGGACATGAACCAGTGTGCAAGCTTACCTCCGCAATCTCCCGCCATAGAAAGGAGGGGTGGCTAAGCACAGGGAACAGTGGGGAGAAGAATGATGGAATGAGAAGATCAGAGGCATATGGAGAAAACCAGCGATTGTGGGAGATGATTGGGAAGGGAGCTGGGGTGAATTGGGAAAGAATCATGGGGAATACAAAAGAGGAGGGGGAATCACACTACTGACTAGGGAGAACATAATGGCAGTACTTAAAGACGATACCCTGGAGGGCTGGTCCAAAGAGGCCATATGGTAGAATTTAGGAATAAGGGAGGGGTGATCACTTTGCTGGGGTCATGTTCGAGTCCTTCCAATGGTCAGTGGGAATTAGAGGAACAGGTATGTAAGCAAACCGCAGAGAGGTGTAAGAGCACTAGGGTTATAGTAGTGGGGGATTTTAACATTCCCTGTATTGACTGTGATTGCCTTAATGCAAGGGAGTTAGATGATGTGGAATTTGTTAAGTGCATCCGAGAAAGTTTTTGAGACAGGATGTAGAGGGTCCTACCAGCGACAGAGCAGTACTCAATCCTGTCTTAGGAAATGAAACTGAGCATGTAGTGGAAGTATCGGTGGGGGAACACATTGGGAACAGTTTCAAGTTAGGGACAGGGATCAGGTTGGTCTTCAAGTTAAGGTTTTGAATTGGGGGGAGTCTGATTTCAATAGTGTAAGACAGATCCTTCCGAAAGTAGATTGGGAGCAGATGCTTTAGGTAAAACACCAACCTTCAAGCAGGAGTCTTTTAAAAGAGAGTAAGAGTTCAGGGCCAGCATGTTCCAGTAAGAGTGAAAGAAAAAGATGGCAAGATTAAGGAACCTTGGGTGACAAAGGATATTGAAGGTTTAATTGGGAAAATAAAGGAAACATATGGCAGATATTGGCAACTGGGATCGAGGGAGTCTCTTCATGAAGATAGTGTGTAGGAAAGAACTTAAAGAAATTAGGAGGGCAAAAAAGGGCCATGACATATCCTTGGCAAGTCAGAGTAAGGAGAATTCCAAGACATTCAATAAGTATATCAGGTACAAGAGGGTAGCCGGGGAAAGAGTGGGTCCTCTTGTGTAGAGCCAGTGAATGTGGGCCAGGTTCTAAATGAATACTTCTCATCTGCATGCACCAAGAGGAAGGACATGGAGGATAATGTGTTCAGGAAGGGGTACGTGAATAATCTGGAACAGGTCAGTATTAAGAAGCAGGGGTTTTTGATGTCATGGGAGCATAATGGTTGATAAATTCCCAGGGCCAGATGAGATCTATCCCAGGTTGCTATGGGAAGCAAGGGGTCCTGCCAGAGATTTTTTGCAAATGCATTAGCCACAGATGAGGTGCCAGAAAACTGGAGGATAGCTAATGTTCCTTTATTAATAAAGACAGAAGAGAAAAGCCAGGTAACTACAGGCTAGTCAGTGGTAGGGACATTACTGGAGAAAATCCTAAGGGATAGGATTTATGGACACTTGGAAAGTCAGGGGCTGATCAGGGATAGTCAGACTTGCTTTGTGCGGAGGAAATCCTGCCTCACTAATTTAATTTTTGAGGAGATAACTAGGAAGATTGATGAAGGCGGGGTGGTAGATGTTATCTATATGGACTTTCGTAATGCATTTGACGATGTCCTGCTAGGTAGTCTTGTCCAGAAGGTTAAGGCACATGGGATCCAAAGCAAACTGACTAATTAGACAGCCAGTATCTTTTTCCCAGGATTAAAATGTCTAGTACCAGAGGACATGCATTTAAGGTGAGAGGGGGTAAGTTCAAAGGAGATGTGCAGGGCAAGTTTTTTTTACACAGGGAGTGGTGGGTGCCTGGAATGCGCTGCCTGGGGTGGTGGTGGAGGCAAATACGACAGGGCCATTAAAACGGCTCTTAGATAGGCACATGAATGTGCAGGAAATGTAAGGATATGGGTTTTTAGGCGGAAGGGATTAGTTTAGTTGGGCATTTGATTGCTAATTTAATTAGTTCAGCACAATATTGTGGGCTGAAGGGCCTGTTCCGTGCTGTGCGGTTCTATGTTCTATGTTCACAATTGGCTTGGTGATAGGAGGCAGAGGGTAGTGATGGAAGGATGCTTTTCGAATTGTAAGTCTGTGACCAGTGGTGTACTGCAGGGATCCGTGCTGGGACCCTTGTTGTTTGCGATCTATATTAACAACTTGGATGTGAACGAAGAAGGTATGAATAGTAAGCTTGTGGGTGACCCGAAAGTTGGTGGTGTTGTGGATAGAGAGGAAGGTTGTCTAAGGCTACAGCAGGATGTAGATTAGATGCAAAGTTGGGAAAGCATTGGCAGATGAAATGTAATCATGACAAGTGCAAGGTGACGCATTTTGGGAAGTCACATAGGGGAATCAGAATTAGGTTTATTATCACTGACACTATGTCTTGAAATTTGTTAATTGCAGTGCAAGACATAAAGACACAAAAATTACTATAAGTTACAAAATTAAATAAATAGTGTAAAAGAGGAATAATGCATTGGATCCTCCATACCAGGCTGTGATGCAACCAGTCAGAATGCTCTCCACTGTACATTTACTGTAAATGGTAGGGTGTTAAGGAATGTTGATGAACAGAGGGCCCTTGTGGCAATACAGGCAGATAGAGTGGTGAAGAAGGCATGGTTGCCTTCATAGGTTAGGGCATAGAATATAAAATTTGTGATGTTATGTTGTAACATTCCAAAACACAGGTTAAACCGCATTGAGTGTTGTTTGAGGTTCTGGTTGCCACATTATAGGAACACTGTGGTTGAGCTGGAGAGAGTGCAGAGGAGGTTCACCAGGATTGGAGAACTTTAGTAATGGGAGTGATTGGATAGGCTGGGTTTGTTTACCCTGGAGCAAAGGAGTCTGAGGGGTGATAAAGATATATAAAATGGTTGGGATATCAAAAACAAGTGAACATTGGTTTAAGGCGAGAGGGAGGAGATATAAAGGAAACGTGAGGAGAATGTTTTTTGCACAGAGAGCGGTTGATATCTGGAACTTACTGCCAGAGGAGGTGGGGGAGTCAGACACAATCACAATGTTTAAGAGACATTTAGACAGGCATTTAAATAGGCAAGGCATAGAAGGATATGGACCTAGTGATGGCAAAAAGCATTAAGGTAGATGGGCTAAAAGGTCAGCATGGACATGATGGCCCTGTTTCTGTGGTGTACATCTCCCTGACCCCATGTCTCTGTCACAGATTTGGGCGGGGAAGAGATTGGTTTGTGAAGGTGGGGAGGAAAAGATTTGGAGATGTTTGTTTCTGGGCCAAACGCTCAAATCATGAAAGCGGATGCTGAAAAAAAAAACTTTGGAGTAAGTGTGAGGTGAAAAAGAAAAAGAAACATACAAGACTCTGAAATCCAACTTTCCCTAATTAAAAGAGACTGGAATAGGACTCCTGAGAAAATCCCAAGCTGTGGAATCCAGCAATTGCGGAGTTATTTAACTAAGTCTTAAGCACATAAATGTACCCCTCTCACCTGCTCTCTCTTCATTCTTCATTCCCCAAAGCCCCCACCCTGCTTACTATCCCCTTTAGTCTCCAAAATCAACCCTTGCCTCTCCAACCTGATTGTAAACATTGAACCTTTGACACAACAGAAGGGTCTCGACCTGAGTTTATTTCTCTCCATAGATGCTGCCTGACCTGCTGAGTTCCTCCAGCATTTTGTGTGTGTAGCGAATCATGATGCCATCCCCAATGCCCTGACTACACCTTTGACATTCCATTTTCCCTCCTCTCCCAGTAATACCTGACTTGACCTTTGACATTCCATTCCCCCTTCCTCTTCCACTAATACCTGACCCTCCTCTATCTTCTCCCACATAAACCCCAACCACTCGCTGCAGTCCATGAATCAGACCCATAACCTACTTGATTACCTTTGCCATTGCTAAGTCTGTAAAGATACAGCCTTTTGGAGGCAATAATTGTGGCAACCAATGCCGTTGGCCTTGTGCTCTAAAAAACTCCATTGTGGTAGATCTGTAGAAAAGCATTGGTTGGCTCACCACAGCCTTTTGATTTTGTGCACCTTTCTGGGCACCGAAGAGTTTCTAGGCTCGGGAGATGTAACTCTTCTATAAACCATGGTGTTTGGATGCTGACTATTTTAAGCAGTGGAATATGTGAAGTTGGTGTAATTTATTTAAGGTTTCTTCATGTTTCAGTTGCAATGAGCTGCTGCAATCTATTTGTTTTGAACTGATGTTTACAACTACTTGACCTCAGTCTTCATACTTGGGCTCATTTTGTGACCCAAAGTCAAATTATGATAGCAACACTGAATTTTGACATGTTGTGGTATAGAAAGGCTTGTGATATTATTATGTAGCGCATGGAAACATTTTACATGAATAAAGCTGTGTACACTGGACACTCAGAACTCTTGGATATACACCACTTTCCGCTCCTGGAGGATTAAGAGAAGGTTTGATGAAAGTGTTCAAAATTATGAAGATTTATGATTAAAAAGGTAAGATGAAATTCTTTCCATTGGCAGGAGTGTCAGTAAACTGAGGTCCAACTTTAATGTAATTGAGAAGATGCCAAGAGATGATATGGAGGAATTTTTTTGTGGTTGGTGAATTGCTGTAATCTGGAATACCCTGCATGAAAGGATATTGGAAGCAGATTCAAAGGTAACGTTTAAGAAGACAGAATAAATACTTGAAAGGAAAGAAAGGAAAATATTTTGCAGGGGTATATGGGAAAGAGCAGAGTAGTGAAAAATACTCTAAAACTCTTTCAGTGGGCAGGCACGGTAGTGTAGCGGTTAGCATAACGCTTTACAGCGCCAGTGACCCGGGCTCAATTCTGGCCGTTGTCTGTAAGGAGTTTGTACGTTTTCCCTGTGTCTGTGTGTGTTTCCTCCAGGTGGGCATGCTATGTTGGCGCCGGAAGTGTGGCAACACTTGTGGGCTGCCTCCAGAACACTTGACACAAAGGATGCATTTTACTGTGTGTTTTGATGTACATGTGACTAATAAAGATATCTTATCTTAAGCTGGCAATCTCCACACCATACCCATATCCTATTTTCCTATGATTCAATATCTACTATCTTAGAGTAATGTTTTGGATGTTCCTGTGTGTCTTTACTAGAGAGCATTGCTGTAGATATTGGAAAGGACAAAATGACAAGTACCGAGGCAGTGATGACTTCTCATTATCCCACATCTGTTGGCAATTTGTTGAAGATCAAGCCACACATTCTAGTTGTTCAGGGGGCAGACGGGAGGTGTTGGAAAGTAGTGAAGCTTTCATTCCAAGATAGTTTCCAACCCACTTTTCAATAAAGCACTGAATTTAAGCAGCAAAGGGAACATGATCAAGGCCAATTCTTGTGGAAGAACACAGTCCATTTCACTTTT
The DNA here is from genome assembly GCF_009764475.1 of Pristis pectinata. NCBI lineage: Eukaryota > Metazoa > Chordata > Chondrichthyes > Rhinopristiformes > Pristidae > Pristis > Pristis pectinata. The sequence goes on along the minus strand of NC_067407.1, from coordinate 93,260,246 downwards.
ATCACCTTCCAAACTCCATTGGAAAATAAATTTGTAAATGATTAACTCTAAAGACAAATATTGTCTTTTATAGTTATTATCATCAACAAATACTTGGACATGAATAATTGGTAAGATGTTTCCATTCATATAGCAGCATTGACTGAGAGCTTCACATAAATGCTTACAGCATAGGGCAAACAAGGACTCGCAATATACATTTTCAGCAACTTCATTTTTGTCTTGTATTATCTTGGGGGTATTTTTGATGAGTTTTGTGAACCATGAAATTTGTTGTAGTGGAGCTCAAAATGCACAAAGTCATTCCAACAAGGGCAACTCAATGGTCCTATGCAGACTCTCTCCCTCAACTCTTTCTCTGGTACATTGATGATTGTTTTGGTGCTGCTTCCTGCACTCGCACAGAACTGAAATATTTATTTATTTTTTGCTGCCAATTTTCACCCTGTTCTAACTTTCACAGGTCATCTGACTCTTCCCTTCCCTTCCTTCACTTCTCTTTCTCCATCTCAAGGAATAGGCTAGTGACCCCTATCCATTTCAAGCCCATGTATTCCCTCATCTATCTCAACTATAGCTCCACCCACCAGGCTTCCTGTGAGAACTCCATTTTATTCTCCTTTGTTCTCTATCTCTGTTTTTTCTGTTCTGATGACAAGACTTTCCACAGCAAAACCCTTGGAGATGATTTCCTCAACAATGGTGTCCCTTCTATCATAGTTGATATGACCCTCAAACACATCACCTGCATTTTCCACTCTTCTTCTCTCAGCCCCTCTCCTCCTAACTGGAGCAAAGATGGAGCTCCCTTTGTCCTCACCTTCTACTCCTACAGCTCTTGGGGCTTAAGTATTGGCAAGGACCAATTTAACTGTTTCAGTTCCTTGGACATGATGTAACTCAATTCACGGAGGAATTTGTAAAAGTATTGAAAAAAATTAACCTGAAATATTATTTGAAATTAAATTGTGGGACTAAAATGGAAGGTGTGGACTTAAATCAATAAAAGCTAAAAACAACACCAGCATTGGGAAATTTTCACTTCCAAATAATCAATGGCTCCAAGTGGTTGAAGGAAACGTGATGAAAGAAAACTAATAAAAAAAGAAAAACCTTCAGGAACTGTAACTTCCAAGTCACCAATTTCTAGTCAAGCACACTGAACTTACTGGAAGTCATTTTGCTGATTAATAATTTGCATTCCCAAGGGCCCATCCTGGAACAGTCTGCCTTCCATGAAAGAGTGTGGTTAGAAAATCTGACATGATAAAACTGCAATGATAGATTAAGTTTGCAATTGCTCTAGGAGCAATGAACTACATGTTGGAATGAGACTCCACTGGAAGAAAGGAAGCAGCCATGTCCATGGAACAGAAACGCACTGAGTTCATTTGGAGAATACCAAGATAAACAGCAAAGTAGAAATTTCCCCACTTCCCAAACCTATGGCAAAGGCTCATTTGCAAAGAGTCAATATTACCACAATCTGAAGAAGCACAGTAGAAATACCGTTCAATGTGACAAGGTTGAGAAAGCTCGAAGAAGGAAGGACACCCAAAGGAGACTTCAGCAAATTGTGGAACAAGCTTATGAGAAAGATGACAATTGGAATTTTGTGGGGGAAGAACCAAATGATGTTTTCCCACCCCGGCCATCACTGTAACAATTAATCAGCACCTGTACCTGGGAAGAGGGAGACAATCAATTGGTGAACTAATGCAGCACAACTCTAGAAATACAAGTACAAGAGATTATAGGTTATAGGATCCAGGTTATATAATGTTCCAAAAGAACAGGCCAAATGGGAAAAGAGGCAGGGTACAACTGTTAATCGAGGAAAATATCAGGATGGTGCTGAGTCCTGATATAGATGCAGGTGATGGTGATGTGGAATTGGTTTGGGTGAAAATATTGAATAACAGGAGAAAGAAGACATGGGTGGGAATAATATATATGTCTCTAAACTGTGGCATCACAAGAGGGTAAAGCTCATATGGGGAAATATCAAAGGCATGTATGAAGGGAACTGCAATTATCCTCGGAAATTTTAATCTTCATATTGGTAGGACAAATCAAACTGGCAAGAGTATCATAGAAGAACAAATTGTGAAGTGCGCCAAGGATTGCTTCTTAGAACAGTAATATACAGTAGGTTCTGTAATATAAACCTACACAGGAACAGGCTATATTAGGTGGGGTTGTCTAGAGTTGTCAAGCTAAGAGATGGATCAGTAGAAATTTATCCCAACTAGAAAGAGGGATTCCTTGAGAAAGGGGAAGAATTCATGGCTAACAAAGGAGATCTAGAATAATATTTAATTGAGGGCATACAAAGTAGCAAGGGCTACTGGTAGACCAGAGAGTTTTTAAGGAACCAGCAGAGATGGGGCGGCACGGTAGTGTAGCGGTTAGCACGACGTTATTACAGTACCAGCGATTGGGGTTCAATTCCCATCGCTGTCTGTAAGGAGTTTGTACGTTCTCCCGTGTCTGTGTGGGTTTCCTCTGGGTGCTCCGGTTTCCTCCCACATTCTAAAGACGTATGGGTAGGTTAATATGGGGGGTTTAAAAAATGGGCGGCGCGGACTCGTTGGGCCGGAAGGGCCTGTTACCACACTGTAAATAAAATTTTAAAATTTAAAAAAAAGAAAGACTAAAAAGGTCTTAAGAAAGAAGAAGATTGATTTTTGGGCAAAATCGCGCAAGTAAAATCAAAATGAACCGTAAAAGTTCCCATAGATATATAAAAAGGAAGAGAGTGGCTCAGGTAACTGTGGGACTTCTAGAGAACGAGGCTGGGGAATTAATATCAGGAAAAAAAGAAAATGCCATTACATTAAACCAATTTTTTCATCAGTCTTCACTGTGCAAATATCCTGATGATAACAGACAGGCTAGCTTCACGTACCAACACAAAGGACAAATTATTAGAAATCTCTTGGGATTAAAGACAGAAAGGTCACCAGGATGCTATGGCCTGCACCCAAGTAAGTTAAAATAAGTGGATGTAAAGATAGTGGAGGACCCATTGACTGAGATTTTTCAAAACTCACTGAATTTCAGAAGGGTGCCAGTGGATTTAAAATGTGACTCCCCAGTTCAGGAACGGACAGTTAGTTTAATATCTACTGCTTGCAAGATTCTAGAGTCAATAATTAAAGAAGAAATAGCTACTCATTTAGGAAAGCTTATAAACCAAGTCAACCTGGTTTCATGTTTGACAAGCTTGCTTGAGTTCTTTGAGTACATAACAAACATAGTAGGTAGATGGGAACCTGTAGATGTGATGTACAGTATTTGGATTTCCAAAAGGCATTTGACAAGGTGTCTCATAAGAGGCTGGTGCACAAGTTAAGAGCTCAACCTACTGAAGAAATTGTGTTAGCAAGGATTGAAAACTGGCTATTATATAGAAAACAGATGAAATAAATGGATCCTTTTCATGTTGGGAGAACTAACTAGTGGAGTGTCCCAGGTATCAGTTCTTGGCCCTAAATTATTTACTATTTATATTAATAACCTGGAGGGGGAAGCAGAATGTATTCTATCCAAGTTTTCTGATGAGGGCAAGTTGCAATGGGGATAGCAGGATACAGAGAGATTGAATGGGTGGCATAAAATTTGGCAGATTTGGGAAAGTGTGAAGTCATGCACTTCAGTAAGAAGAATGAAAAGGCAGATTATTATCCAAATGAAAAGAGACCCCAAATAAGTGCAGAGGGATTGTGTTCTTGTACACAGTGTTCTTGTGCATGAAACTCAGAATGTTAGCAGGCAAGTCAAGTCAAGTCGAGTCAAGTCAAGTTTGTTATCATGTGCATAAGTACTATGCAGCAGAACCACAGAGAGGTAGGTTCAGACAACACACAAAATATCAGAATCAGATTTATTATCACTGAATTATATGACATGAAATTTGTTTTGTGGTAGCAGTACAGTGCAAAGACATAAAAATTACTATAAATTAAAAAATAGTGCAAAAGAAAGGAATAACGAGGTAGTGTTCATGGACCATTCAGAAATCTGATGGTGGAGGGGAAGAAGCTGTTTCTAAATCATTGAGCGTGAGTCTTCAGGTTCCTGTACCTCCTCCCTGATGGTAGTATCGAGAAAAGGGCATATCCTTAGTGATGGATGCTGCCTTCTTGAGGCACCACCTCTTGAAGGTAAATGATATATAAATTACAGAAGACAGTGAAGATAAAAGACTGCAAAAACAAGACATTAGTGAAAAAAAAAACAATCAGAGACATGTCCATGGTGGTGCAGTAGGTGGTCCATGGTGTTCCATTGCTGAGGTAGAATTAGGGTTGTGCAGGTTGGTTCAAGAACCTGATGGTTGTAGGAAAGGAGCTGTTCCTGACTGTGGTGGTGTGGGACTTCAGGCTTCTGTAGCTCCTGCCTGAGGGTAGAAGCAAGAAGAGGGCATGACCCGGATGGTGGGGATCCTTGTTGATAGATGCCACCATCTTGTGGCACTGCCTCTGTAGATGCTATCAATAGTGGGGAGGACTGTGTACGTGATGCATCGGGCTGTCTCCACTGCTGTCTGTAGCCACTTGTGTTCTTTGGAACTGGAATTGCTGAACCAGGCCATGATGCAACCAGTCAGATTATTTTCAACAGTGCATTTATAGAAGTTAGAGTATTTGGTGACATGCCAAATCTCCTTAAGCTTATCAGAAAGCAGGGGTGCTAGTGAACCTTCTTCGTGATTGCAGCTGTATGCTGGGCCCAGGACAGGTCATCCAAGATGATAACGCCCAGGAAGGTGCAGCAAGTAGTTAAGAAGGCAAGTTGTATTTTGGCTTTTATAGCAAAGTGGTTGGACTGTGCAGTTTTGGTCCCCTTACCTTAGAAAGGATATAGTATAGAAAGGAAGCATTACAAAGTAGATTCGCCAGGCTAATTCCTGGGATAAGTAGATTGTCCTGTCAAGAGAGTCTAAACAGGTTGGGTCTTTGTTCCATGGAATTTAAAAGAATGGAGGTGATCTTATTGAAACATTAAGATTCTAAGGAGGGGCATGAGAGTGTTGGTGTTGAAATACTTTCACTAGTGAGAGAGTATCGAATGAGGGGACATACTTTAAAGATATGGGGCCTGTCATTTAAAATTTGGATATGCAGAGATTTCTTCATGCAGAGGATTGGAATTCTCTACCAGGAAAGTTGTGGAGGCAAGATTATTAGAAGTATTTAAAGTGTAGGCAGATAGATTTTTGAAAGGTTGGGGACTGACGTCTATGGGGATCTGGCACAAAGGAGGAGCTAAAGCCTGGGGTTGATCAGCCACAGTGATATTGAATGGTGGTGCAGGCTTGTGGGTCCAAGTGGCCTACTCCTGCTGCTACTTTCTCATGTTCCTGGAAAAAAAAGCAAAGCCACAGAAGCAGCTATCTTAACAAAACAGGAAAATAATTATCCAAATGCTGTACCGTGTGCAGTCAACATAGGTTTTTCATTCCATCTGGCAGAATTATTGGATTCCTTTTCCAAAAGCAACAGAGGGCCGTGGATGTCAGGAATAGTGCTCTTCTTACTGAGTTTTTTGGGCAGCCTTCTCATTGGTTGGACTTTGGACATGTTTGCTGATGCTGCTGTTGTGGGCAATGGGACACTTGGAAAGTAATAGAGCAATTTTTAACGGACATTTCACAGCAATACTCACTCTTCACCAAAAATGGTTCAATAATAGCTTGCTTTTAGTTAAAATATACTGTTTAAGATGGCAAATTATGTCATTCAAAAAAACACCATTAAATATCAGACATTTTTATGGATTATGATAGAAGATCTTACTTTCTCATGGCTTCTTTTTACAGCATCTGTCCAACTCTAATCACAAGATCACAAGACCATGGAGCAGAAGTAGGCCATTCAGCCCATTGAGTCTGCTCCATGAGCTAAACTAATACTATTCTTATCTAGCCCCAATTTCCAGCCTTATCCCCATATCCCTTGATACCTTGACTAATTAGATACCTATCAATCTCCTCCTTAAACGCCCCCAATGATTGGGCCTCAACAGCTGTATGTGTCAAAGAATACCATAATTTCACTACCCTCTGGCTAAAGAAATTTCTCCTCATTTCTGTTTTAAACCGGTACCCTCTAATTCTAAGATTGTGCCCTCTAGTCCTGGACTCACCCACCAGGGGAAACAGCTTAACCACATCTACTCTGTGCAGTCCTTTCAACATTCTAAATGTTTCTATGAGGTCCCCTGTCATTCTTCTGTACTCCAATGAATACAGTCCAAGAGCCGACAAACGCTCATCGTAAGTAAGGCCTTTCATTCTGGGAATCATCCTCGTAAATCTTTTCTGAACCCTCTCCAACATCAGTACATCCTTCCTAAAATAAGGGGCCCAAAACTGCGCACAGTACTGCAAATGAGGCCTCACCAGTGCCCTGTACAGTCTCATCAACACTTCCTTACTTTTATACTTTATACCTCTCGAAATGAATGCTAACTGCTTTACATTAGACAAAGCAGTTACTTAAACAGGAAGTATTTTATGGACAGATAAAATTTGTAATTGCTGTGAATTTTGATTGTGAAAAGCAAAAATATGAAAATTTATCAGTAAACCTGATATTTTAGATGTTTCTATGGAAGTAGTGCTCAATAAAGTGTTTGGTTAAAAAATACTCATTGCTCTGGTGACCCACGTTCAATCTGACCTTGGTGCTGTCTGTGTATGTTCTCCCTATGACTGTGTGGGTTTCTCCCGGATACTCCAGTTTCCTCCCACATCCCAAAGATGTGCTGGTAGGTTAAAATTTGTACTGTAATTTAGCCCTTGTGCAGGTAATTGGTAAAAAGAATCAAAGGGGAATTGATGGGTTTGTGAGAACGTCATTAACAAAGCCTTTACCATGTGAATCACCAACTTTAAAAGGCAGTGGGGGAGATTCATTTACATTAATGGCACTAATCCAATCATTTCTGGCATGTCAGCAGCTTCAACAGTTGAACATTCCTGAACTAGATAAATGGTCCAGTAAATTGTGAGGAAACCGTTGCCAATATCTATTCTTGCTACAAACACGTTTTAACAAAGTATCAGTAGACTGTGCCATGAATTCACCATTATTTTTCCACTATTTTTTGACCATTGTTAACCAGATAACAATAAATGTTACTCCCAGTTCTTCCCCCACCCGCCCCACAAGTTGTTGGCAGCTTACTTTGAGAAATGATATCTGGTTTGAGCAAGTGCTGAGGGAACGCACTTGTGGGGGGAGGGCAGGAGGAAAGCACTTGGGGGGGGGTGGAGGGATGGGGAGAGGGGAGGGAGGAGGGAGAGGGTAAGTACAGGGGGGAAGCAGGAAGGGAGTACTACAGCACAGAAACAGGCCCTTTGGCCCATCTAGTCCATGCCAACCTGATCTTCTGCCTAGTCCCATCTACTTGCACCTGGACCATATCTCTCCAAACCACTATCCATGTACCTACCCAAACTTCTCTTAAATGTTACAACTGAACCCACATCTTCCACTTCCGCTGGCAGCTCGTTCCACACTCGTACCACCCACTGAGTGAAGAAGCTCCCCCTCAGATTCCCCTTAAATATTTCACCCTAAACCTATGACCTCTAGTTCTAGTCTCACCCAACCTGAGGGGAAAAAGCCTGCATGCACTCACCCTATCTATACTGCTCATAATTTTGTATACCTCTATAAGATCTCCCCTCACTCTCGTGTGCTCCAGGGAATAAAGTCCTAACCTATTAAACCTTTCTGGGGGGGAGAGGGAAGGACAGGGGAGGGGGAAAGAATGGGTGAGGGGGGAAGGACTTGGGGGAGGGGAAGGACTTAGGGGAGGGGGAAGGACTTGGGGAGGGGGAAGGACAAGGGAGGGGGAAGTGGGAAAGGACGGGGAATGGGGGAGGACGGGGGACAGAGAAGGGGGAAGACAAGGGAAGGGGGAAGGACAGGAAAGGATGGGGAAAGGGGGGATGGGAAAGGGGGATGGGGAAGGACAGGGACGGGGGAAAGGATGGGGAAAGGGGGGGAAGGACAGGGGAAAGGAGGGGGGAAGGACAGGGGAAAGGGGGGGGAAGGCCGGGGGGATGGGGAAGGGCAGAGGATGGGGAAGGGGGGGGAAGGACGAGGGAAGGGGGGGAAAGGACGAGGGAAGGATGAGGAAAGGGGGACTGGGAATGGGAAAGGACTTGGGGAAGGACAGGGGTGGGTATTGGTATTGGTTTATTATTGTCACTTGTACCGAGGTACAGTGAAAAGATTGTCTTACAAACCGATCGTACAGGTCAATTCATTACACAGTGCAGTTACATTGAGTTAGTACAGAGTGCATTGATGTAGTACAGGTAAAAACAATAACAGTACAGAGTAAAGTGTCACAGCTACAGAGAAAGTGCAGTGCAATAAGGTGCAAGGTCACAACAAGATAGATCGTGAGGTCATAGTCCATCTCATTGTGTAAGGGAACCGTTCAATAGTCTTATCACAGTGGGGTAGAAGCTGTCCTTAAGTCTGGTGGTACATGCCTCAGGCTCCTGTATCTTCTACCCGATGGAAGAGGAGAGAAGAGAGAATGTCCCAGGTGGGTAGGGTCTTTGATTATGCTGGCTGCTTCACCAAGACAACGAGAGATAAAGACAGAGTCCAAGGAGGGGAGGCTGGTGTCCGTGATGCACTGGGCTGCGTCCACAACTCTCTGCAGCTTCTTGCAGTCTTGGGCAGGACAGTTGCCATACCAAGCCGTGATACATTCAGATAGGATACTTTCTATGGGGCATCAATAAAAGTTGGCGAGAGTCAAAGGGGACAAACCAAATTTCTTTAGCCTCCTGAGGAAGTAGAGGCACCGGTGAGCTTTCTTGGCCGTGGCATCTACGTGATTTGACCAGGACAGGCTGTCGGTGATGTTCACTCCCAGGAACTTGAAGCTCTCAACCCTCTCGACCTCAGCACCATTGATGTAGACAGGCGCATGTACACCGCCCCCGTTCCTGAAATCAATGACCAGCTCTTTTGTTGACATTGAGGGAAAGGTTGTTGTCATGACACCATTCCACTAAGCTCTCTATCTCCTTCCTGTACTCCGACTCATCACTGTTTGAGATACGGCCTACAACGGTGGTATCATCTGCAAACTTGTAGATGGAGTTAGAGCAGAATATGGCCACACAGTCATGAGTGTATAGGGAGTAGAGTAGTGGGCTGAGGACGCAGCCTTGTGGGGCACCAGTGTTGAGAATAATCATGCTGGAGGTATTGCTGCCTATCCTCACTGATTGAGGTCTGTTTGTTAGAAAGTCAAGGATCCAGTTAGAGGGAAGTGTTGAGTCCCTGGCCTCGGAGTTTGGTGACAAGCTTGCTTGGAATTATTGTATTGAAGGCAGAGCTGTAGTCAATAAACAATAGTCTAACGTATGTGTCTTTACTGTCCAGATGCTCCAGAGCTGAGTGTAGGGCCAGGGAGATGGCATCCGCTGTAGACCTGTTTCGTCAACAGGCGAATTGCAATGGGTCCAGGTTGTCTGGTAGGCTGGAGTTGAAGCGTGCCATGACCAACCTCTCAAAGCACTTCATGATGGTGGATGTCAGAGCCACTGGTCGGTAGTCATTGAGGCATGTTACCTTGCTTTTCTTTGGTACCGGGATGATAGTGGTCTTCTTAAAACAGGAGGGAACCTGAGATTGAAGCAGGGTGAGGTTGAATATGTCTGCAAATACTTCTGCCAACTGATCAGCACAAGATCTGAGCACACGGCCAGGGACACCATCTGGGCCAGGTGCTTTCCTCGTGTTCACTCTCCGGAAGACTGATCTTACATCCTCGACTGTGATCACAGGTTCAGCTGCATTGGTGGCTGTCAGGGTGGATGGTGACAATCCACTTCCCTTTTCAAAACACGCATAGAATGCGTTAAGTTCATCAGGAAGGGATGCGCTGTTGTTAGCTACGCAGCCCTACTTCGTCTTGTAGCCTGTTATAGCATGTAAGCTCTGCCATAACTGACGGCTGGTCAGGGACTCTATTTTGAGTTGGTATTGCCTCTTGGCATCCCTGATAGCTTTCCGAAGGTCATACCTCGATTTCTTGCACAGATCAGGATCACCAGATTTGTGTGCAGCAGTCCTCCCCTTCAGGAGGGAGTGGATCTCCCGGTTTATCCATGGTTTCCTGTTAGGGAACACCCGTATTGTCCTCTTTGGTACACAGTCCTCCACACACTTGCTGATAAAGTCTGTGATGGTGGTGGCTTACTCATCAAGGCTGGCAGCTGAGTCTTTGAACATGGACCAGTCCACTGTCTCAAAGCAGTCACGTAGGAGCCCATCTGCTTCCTCAGACCGGGGGGGGGGGGGGGGGGGGGGGGGGGGGGGATGGGGAAGGGGGGAAGGACGGGGGAATGAGGGGGAAGGATAGGTGCGCGCAGAAGTGGGGATGACGCGAATGCGAGGGAAGGACGGGGACGGAGATGGGGAGGACGGCGGAAGGGGGAAAGGACTTGGGGGAAGGGGGAAAGAACAAGGGAAGGGGAACGGACGTGGAAAGGGGAAGGACTGGGGGGGAAGGACGGGGAAGGGGGAAGACTTGGGGGAAGGGGGGAAAGGACTTGCGGGAGGGGGCTGGGAAAAGACTTGTGTGGTGGGAAAGTCTTTGGAGCTGTTTACACCTGGCAAACAATTCGATAATAACCAGCACCCGCTATGTTTCGGTTTGCCGCATACTAAGACTTCCTCTGTCTTTCATGAATGAGTAACACGGGCAGCCAGTTGCATCATTTGCTGGTCTTAGGCTCTGCCCACCTCCTGCTGCCTCGGAGCAGCGTTTTCTCGCACTAGATCTTCACAGACGGATCCTACAGCAACCCAGCGTCAGAGTGGGGACTGGAGCGCCGGTTCCCCCGACGACTCAGAGCAACAAGCGCCCATGCAGAACGGGAAGGGGTCGCTCGCCAATGGGCATTTGGGCGCGCAGGGGCGTCCGCCGTGTTCCGGGAAAGGCTCGGCTGCACCGGAGTCCGGCGAGATATCCACAGCCCGGGGTAAGGTGTGGGGCTTCCTGAGAAGGAACTGCCTGGTGATCTGCACCGTGTCCGGGGTGCTGCTGGGGGTGGCGGTGGGGCTCGGGGTGAGGGGTTTACACCTCTCCCCGGCTCACATGGTCCACTTCGCCTTCCCGGGAGAGGTGCTGCTCCGCCTGCTGAAGATGGTCATCCTGCCCGTGGTGTTTTGCAGCCTGGTGTCGGGAGCAGCCAGTCTGGACACCAGAGCCCTGGGCAAGCTGGGCGGCAAAGCCATCCTCTTCTTCGGCATCACCACCCTGGTGGCTTCGGCTGTTGGTGTCTCCTTGGGGCTGCTCATCCGACCGGGTCAACACAGCCAGGCTGAGGATGCCAACAGCCCAGCCTCGAGCACCAAGCTGCCCTCCAAAGAAGCGGTGGACTCCTTCTTGGATCTCTTCAGGTAACAATGAAAGGGCGGGGCCACGGTCGGTGCAAATCTCGGAGAGTTTGCTGGAGTAATTCAGGTTAAAGGGACAACTGGGAAGAGGTGTTCCAGATGAGAACGGGGCTTGCAAGGGGTAGAATTATCAGAGCATACCAGACCACACTGAGTTAAGATAATTGGGGAAAGCAAGTCTGGTGCAGGGCAGGGGGTGGGAATGATATTCGGTTTGCACTATGAGTGTTGTAATCTTTAATGAACTTTCTGGAAGCAGATTCAGGAGTGGTTTAGAAAAAAAAGAATTGGATAACTATTTGGAAAGTACTCTGTAGGTCAGTGGGGAAAGAACAGGTGAGTTGGAATTAATTGGACAGCTGTGTGATTTTTATTTAAAAGCCTGCACTGGTGTGATGGGCTGAATCGCCTTCTGTTCTGTGTTAGCCATGTTCTGGTGAGATGCAGTAAATGGATGTTTTCATGTGTTACTTTTGAATAACTGATTAAAATGACAGCAGATGTATGAAGTTCCTCTGATTAAAAGAGGTATGTTGTTGGTAAGCTTGACTAATGATGAGCACAATGTAATGATTGTGATTTAAAACTCTGGCTCAGTGGGTACTACACTCACTTCTGAGTGAAAAGGTATGGGTTCCAGTTGCATTCAAGAGATTCCCGATACTCCCATGTTAGGAGATGGAGAGGTTCACTGTTGGAGGTGCTGCCATTTTGAACAAGTTCTTAAAGTGAGTCTCTGTTCGCTGTCTCACTTGATCATTAAAGATCCCATGGTACCATTTCAAAGTAGAACAGGGGAGTTCTCGCAACATCTACCTCTCACTTAATACCAGAAAATCATTTTAACTTCTTCATAGCATGCTCCAATAAACAGATATGCAATGTGTAAATTGGTTGCTGGGTTTCCTATATTACAACAATGAGAATGATTCAGATGTGCTAAATTGTCTGTAAAGAGCTCTGGGACATTAAAAAGGGACATGAGAGTCCCTGAATAAATTGAAGATATCCTTTCTTTATGGTTAAATGAGTTTAGGAGTCCATTCACTCTCTTGTCTCAGTTGCTGTCTTTGCCTTAGTCTCATTACTGCCTCTCTCACAGTCTCTGTTTTGATCATAGTCTCAAAGCAGAACTGGTCTCTGTTTACCTCAGTCTCACTTAGGTTCTCTTTCCCATTCTTGGGTTCAGTCCTTTGGTCTAATTTGTCCGTGCCAGTCTTTATGTTCCATACAGACATCCTCCAACCCTATTTTCCTTCATCCTGTCTCCATATCTTCTATTTCTTTCTTCCTCATGTGCTCTTCCTTGGAAGCATCCAAGCTGTTTACCATAACAGCTTCTTGTGGTAGCAGGTTCTACATTCTAATTGCTCTCTGGGTAAAATTATAGAGAGAAATTACATAAACTAGACTTGTATTCCCTGACATCGATAAAATTCAGGAGTGACTTCATTGAAATTTTTAGGATTTTGAAAGCACTGATAGCATAGAGGGAGAAACTTTTTCTGCTTGTGAGCTGGGAATGGGGTGAGCAGAAGTCAATGGAGAGAGAGTATAGAACTTGATAACATTAGAAGATCAGAGCCAGCCCATTAAGAAATGAGTCTTCCCTCAAATGATAGTAGAGGTATGGACCTTTCCCTCAATAAAAGCGGTAGACCTATGTTCAATGAATCAAGTTAAATCTGGAAAGTAGAAATTTCCTTGAAAAAGAAGTATGGAATCATGGAATTAAGATATTAATCAACCACACTCATTAATGGTGAAAATGGTTCAAGCCGCTGAATGGTCTACTTGTGTCCTTGTGTTATTTTAAACATGTTTTCTCCTGGACATTGATTTTTGTTTTTGTATTTATGGTGCTCCACAAGTGGAAGCATCTTCTCTACATCTACTATTTCAAACCCCCTTGATAAGATTCAGCATGGATTTAAAGAGGGACATCTTGGACTGGCCAACCTTATTGTTTGAGGATTATAGCAGACAGAATAAACAATGAAGATGCAACATGTAATTTTCTAAAGGTCTGTGATAGACTAATGAATAAGATGAGAGAATATAGAGTCGGGGAATAAATAGAATGCATTGTTTGCTGGCTTCGGTTGGAAAGCAGAGAATGGAAGGATAGCTATCTACAATGGTAGAAGATGGATGTCGTGTTACACAATGGTGAGTGCTGGAGCCACTGCTGTTTATAATTTACATGAATGAATTTTAACACTGGAATCAAAACTATAATTTCTAAATATGTGGTGATATCTAGTTAGACAGGATAGTTGATACTGAGGAAGACAGTACAGAATTATAGGAGGATGTTGATAAACATGCAGAATGGCGTGTAATCGGCAAATGAGAGGTAGTACTTTTGGTAGAAAGAATTTGAGAAGTCACATCACTTGGAAGGTGTAGGATTGGATGGGGTAGAGAAACAGAGACGTGGATTACAAATGCAACAATCGCCAAAGGTTCTGCAACAGGTTACTCAGGCAAATGACTAGGGTTTATTTCTAGAGGAATGGGATTGAAAAATAGGAAGGTTATGCTAAACCCTGCATTGAACCCAAGACCACACATTCTGGATGCCCTACAAAAACAAAGGATGTAGAGGCACAGAAAGGATTTGCAAGGAAACTTCCTTCCCCACTGGTTTTGTGGGTTCTGAGGTAGCTGACAAGGCCAATGTGGAAATTATAGACTCCACCACGGATGTGGCAGGAGGTGCCTGACTTGGATTGTGAGGTGTTTTGCTCCTTCCGCTGCTCAAATAGGGCTTCTGTGCACTCCTGATGCATAGCTTTGAGGTGCTTAATATCATCCTGACTGCTGCTGCTTTAATTATGGGCCAGACATTCCCAGAAATCAATGGTAATGTTGCTTTTAGCACATCTTTGAATCTTTTCATCTGTCTGCCTGATGAATCTCCTTCCATAACAGAGCTGGGAATAGCATGCCAGACTCCTGAAATACCATTGGGCATATGAGCAACATGGCAGCTCAATGTAGTTAACTGGTCCTTATGGTGGATAATGTTGGAGAATAAAAGAAGCTGATATTGGTTCAATTGTCCTTGCGGAGTTAGCATCGTTAGCATCATTCTTCCCAGTGCTTCGCGGTGCCTACTATAGGTAGTCCAGCTCTCAGATGTAGAAAGATGGTACAGAGAAAAATTACAAGGATAATACAAACAATGAGAGGGTATACATGTCAGGAAAGCATGAACAGACTTGGCCTCTTCTCTCGAGAAAAGAATGCTGAGGGGTGACCTAATAGATGTCTCGGCTACTCTGAAAGGTTTTGGTGGAGTGGATGCAGAGAGATGCTTCTATGTGGGGAAGGATAATCCATTAAGAAATTCAGAATGACTCCTTTACTTGAAGAATGGTGTGAATGTGGAAATTGAAACCATGAAGAATTGTTGAAGTAAACAGTATTGATGCATTTAAGGGGAGGGTGGACAAGCATATGAAGAAGGAGGAAATGGTAGGAAATATGGGAGAAAGCTTGAGTGGGGCATTAACACCAGCATGGACTAGTTGGGCCAAATGGCCTTTTTTGTACATTTTATTCCTATACAATTCCACCACCTCTTCTCCTCCATATTCTCTTTTCTGGAGCAATGAACTCCAGCCCATTCAGCCTTCACAGAGGAACTGAAAGCTGATAAGAATATTACTAACAGTGCAGCAAGATTACATTTGGTTGCAATTTTACAACCATCTTTAGAGCAATTTATAGGAAGTACAATTGAAAGCAGAGTTATAATTTGTGTTTATAATAATTTGTTAACTTGTCAAAGTTCTTAACTAAGTCAGCATGAATTCATTGACTCTTGTATTAGGATGAGGAATCACATATAATCAACAAGGTTCATTTGATCACAATAACACGGACACTCAGGATATTAAATTGAGTGGCTGGATGTTCAAACTTGGTCAATATGTTTCTGAAATCTTTTTACTTGTGACCAAGGGTTAACTAAGTTGTCCTAAATGTGTTACCATCTGTGACGAGTTGTCGAATATTACCAGAATATGGTCATGTTTTTTGAAACCTGCTGAGGGACTGCATTGGAATTCATTGATCAGGTGGCATCTGTGGAGAGAGAAACAGAGTTAACTTTTGAACTAACACTGGAAATGCTCAGCAGGTCAGTCCATATCTGTGGGAAGAGAAATAGAGTCAACGCGTCAGGTCAGAGACCCTTCGTCAGAACTGAGAAGGAGACAAAAGAAGCTTGTAAAGCTGCAGGGTGGGTGGGGGAGCCTGTGGTTTTCTTCCCACAGATGCAGCCTGACCTGCTGAGCATTTACAGAATTTGCTATATCTGTTTTAGATTTCTAGCATCTGCAGTTTTTGATTTTTCAATTTGACGACCCTTCATCAGAACTGGTAAAGTGAGAAAAGAAGTTAGTTTTAAGTTGGGGAGGAATAGGTAGGACAAAGGGGATATCTCTGATAGGGAGACTACTCGGAGACAAAAGCTCAGCGATAGCCCCTTTGTACTATGCATCCCTATCCCCTCCTTGCAATTTAAGCTAACTTGTTTTCAATCTTTCCTAGTACTGATGAGGAATCTTCAACCTGCGATGTTGGTTTTGTTTCTCCCTCTACAGATGCTGCTTGATCTGCTGAGTTTTTCCAGCAATTTTGTTTTCGTTTCGGATCTCCGGTATCTCAGTATCTGCAGTAATTTCTTTGATTTTTTTCAACCATTATAAAGTAACTCTAAACTACTGATGACAAAGCTCCATACTCTAACAACACCTTTTTTTATTCATTGCACCGGATGTGGCCATTGCCATCAAGAAGAACTTTACTGCCCATTTCCAATTTCCCTTGAATTTAGTGGCATTCTAGGCCATTTTAGAGAATTGTTAGGAGTCAAGCACTTTGCTTTAGGACAGGAGTCACACATATGCCAAGCTGAGTAAGAACAACAGATCTCCTTCTCTGAAGCATATCAATGAAACAGATTTTTTTTAGCTTCACAGTCCTATTACTGATGCCAGTTTCTTTTTATTACATTTTTATTTAATTGAGTTTAAATTTTCCAGCCACAGTGATGGAATTTAAACTTGTGTCTTTGAATCATTAGTCCTGGTGTCTCGATTACAATTCCATTAACATTCCCACTATATCACCAGCCCCAAAAAACTAGAAAGTATAATCACAGAGCAGCAATGAGCTCTGCCTGCATCATATTCAACTGAACACTGCCAGTTCGGTCTGTCGATTAGCCATCTGCCATTGCTTACATACTCAATGGAATTGATCCACATCAACAGAACAGTCTGAGGATTGCCTATTACTCCCTAGTTCAAGTAAGGCTTTGTCATCAGTGATTCTGCACAACACTAACTGAATTACAATGCAGCAAATTATTCAAAATTGAAAATGTGTCACTCGAAGTGACACAATGGTCTACGACAATAGTTGGAGTGCAGTGTTTTAACATTTCAGAATGGTTAAAGTTTCCACATTACAATGGCTATTGGTTTGCAAGGTATTTAGTTTTAAAATTTACATCCTTGCTTTCAAGTCCCTCTGTTGCAAATCCTCTCCCAAATACATTAATGTAACCTCCTCCGGCCTTTCTGAAATGGCTGCTGCAGTTCCAATTGTAACTGCTCCATCTTTGACGACTGTACCTCCAGTTTCTCTGGAATTCACTTCCGAACCTCCCTGTCTGTCTACCTCTCCTCCTTTTAAGATGCTTCTTAAACCCTCCCAGTTTAACCACCCTTTTAGTCACCAGTCCTAACATCTCCTTTTGTGTCTCAATGCTAGATTTTGTCTGATAGTAATTCCTGTAAAGTACTGTGGACATAAGAGCATAAGGACAAGTAGGGCATTCAGTCCCTCAATTCTACTTCACCATTCAATAAGGTTTTGGCTGATGTTAAAAGGTGATGTATATGTATGTTGCACTATTGATCAATGACACCTTGCTGTATTTAATTTACTTCCTAGCAGTTGTATCTCTCCTCAGTTAACAGTAATGTATACCACCACTTATACAATCCTTAAGTATTTTGATTTTGTGAAATTTCCTCTCCCAAAGAAAGTTGTGGGTCACTTGTCAATTCATCAGCCAGAAAAATCATAGAAACCATTTACTTGCTAACTGCAGCTTGAGAATGTTCACTACTAATTAATGATGGAACCATATTTTTATGTCAACCATTAATCTGAATGTATTAATCCCTAGAGACTGAGAGTTTCTTGGACACTGGAGGAATCAAAGATTATGGGGACAGGTGGGAAAATAGAGTGAAGGCAAAAAGTTAGTTATGATTTTATTGAATGGTATAGTATGCTCCATGGACTGAATGGCCTTTACTTGCTCATATTTCTTAGCAGTTCAGATAAGGTCAGAATCTGAAACTCTATTTTGCAAGACTATCGAGAGAAATATCTCTGACTCACACTAATTCAGTTTGTATTCTGAAAAGCCACCTTCCCACATCTGATTATTTTTTAAACGAACTTTTTTCAGGGGGTGGGTGCCTCCAGCAAGGCCAACGTTTATTGCCCATCCCACCCCACCCCCCCCCCCACAAGAAAAGTGGCAGTGAGCCATCACCATGAATGAATACTGTCCTTGTGAAGGAACTCCCACACTCTTGTGAGGAAAGGCATTATAGGATATTGATCTAGCGGTGAAAAAGTGTTAAAAGCAAACTACATGCTGCTCATCTCTGCTGCCTGTCTAAATGCAGTTTTAATGCCCATGTTTGCAGCCTCAGCGCATTTCTAGGCCATTAAGTAACAGCAACAAAAAGTAAACACGCAGTGAGAAAAACAAGGCTGAGTGACAACTCTATATGCACCACTCTGACTCCTTACTTAGCAACTCTATATATAGCAGCTCAACTCCGAAATACTGGAGCATGAACTCTTGTTCTTGGTTAGATTTCACATTGACCATATTTGAGAAATTACTTCAAAGTTCTTTTTTAAACTTTATATAATCTTCTTATGAAACAAACAAAGAGAATTACTGTTGCTGTTTTATTTTTCCCATTTTTTGCTGTCAGCACAACTGTTCATAGTTGATATTTGGCTTGTAGTGACTTTGTGAGTGGGAACCTATGATAAAAGAACAACCCTTATCTAATCACTCATCACTATCATTTTGTTAACTTGGTGGTGTTTGATGTAACATTTGTTTACAGGTGGATACATGTTATGTGAAGTGTGTAAATTTTTTGTAATTCTCTTTTGAAAGTTAATTAAAATGTAAAAATACTTGTGTGTAAGCAATCCCAGATTAGCCAGTTTCCAAGTCTTTATACTTGGAGCACAGAAAAATTTGTAACATTTGCTGTGGTAGTTTTTCTAAGATATCCAAGTAATTCCTTTCACCTCTTGACTACCATCTCAACCCATCATCTGCAGCCATGTCCAAGTCCAACTTATTTTGAGTTCTTTACATACGTACCATTTAAATGCAGGAAAAAAATTCTGGTGCACATGAATGATCTCCTCAGTACCATTTAGCAGTTTACTCTCCTAAATATCTTCTTAATCCCTTCACAGCCAAAGTAACTGGAGTATACTATGTTCTTTTACCCTTTTGATTATTCTCATGTAGGATGTGGTAAGTCCAGCCTTACCCAACCTTGAGAAGGTGGCACTAAGCACCCTTCTTAAATCTCTGCAATGCATGTGGTGATAGTTCTCCCACAGAGCTGCTGTGTAGGCAGATTTTCATCCAGTAACACTGAAAGAATGGATAATGCCAACAGGAAGAGGTTAGTTTCTCTATTGTTAGAGATGGCCATTACCAGGCATTGTTCAGGCTGAAAGCTACTTGCCTGGGCTGAACTTAGTTGATGTCTTGTTGCATGTAGGCATTGCTTCATAATTTGAGGAGCTGCAAGTGGATAACCTGGATGCAGTAATTTTGGAGATTGAAAGTTGGATCTGCAAATGCAGTGGAAAGAGGTTATTTTATCCAGAGGAGTGGCAGAAATGCAGAGGAATTTTGCTTTCTTTTTAAAACTATTTTCTTTTTAAATGTGGAACAGAATATATGCTTTCATTTGCTTAAAATTTGTTCATTTCCAAACAACGTGTCCTGGTTTACACTGGAAGCATTGATTAGAAATCATTAAAGTAAAGCTGGGCTTTATAATGGCAACAGTGAATCATCCGAATATGATTAAAAGGTGATCTCTTCTTCAAAAAGGACTCCATTGTTACACATCATATAGGAATAGGGTGGTGTCTGTATGACATAACATATTCATATATGCAAAAATGCAAAATAGCTCATTTTGGAACCATGCAGTAACTTTGTTAACTGGTTTGGGTAAAAACATACTATTGGTATTAGTTTATTATTGTCACTTGTACAGAGGTACAGTGAAAAGCTTGTCTTACAACCCGATCGTACAGGTCAATTCATTACACAGTGCAGTTACATTGAGTTAGTACTAAGAAATAGAACTGGGAGTAGATCGTACAGTCGCTCCTTCCTGCTCCACCATTCAACAAGATCATGGCACGTCCTCCTCCTCAACTCTACTTTTCCCACTGATGACTGCATTTGTTCTAGAACTACCATCTCAGCCTTGAATATACTCAATGACTTAACATCCTTGGATCTCAGAAGGTGATTGTGTAAATGTGGGCTGATATACACGGAGTTGCACTCTGTGAATGTCCTGCAACAGATTATGGGATGGGTGGACCAGGGGAATTGAGCTGCTAAACATGGGCTTTAGGCTGGGTTGTGAAATTTTAATTTAAGAAGGAGTAACTAAATATTTCAATTCCCTGTTGACAAAAACTTCTTGAAGGACGTCAGTGTTCTTGTATCGTTCACACTGAATGCCCTAACTAACTGCAGAAACCTGCTCACGTGGTACAGAAGCTGCTTCTTGAAAGTGACTGCAAAACCCTTTAGGGATGTCAATGGATGTTAGAGATGAGTGGCTAAAATGTCCAAACGCTTGGAAAATAAGTCTCTGTGACTTGATTTTATTTATTTATTTTTCAGGAGCTAGGCATCACTGATGGAGTTGATTGCCTTCAGTAAAGGACAGTTTGTGGTAGCACTACCTTTCTTATTTGCTTTATTAAACAGCACTAAATGGGCTATGAACACAACAACAGCAAAGGCAACATTCACTGCTGATCCCCAGTGCCTTTTGAGGAGGTGTGATGAGCCGCCTTGAAACTGCTGCAGTCCTGCTGATGTGTCACTTGGAGGGGACTCTGCATGCGGTGGTGTTCCGAGGGAGCACAGGAAAGGGAGCTGGTTCAATTAGGAGCGTTTCAGTTTGACTGGTAGTGGTAGGAGTAATGGTGCTGCACAGGTATAATGCAACAGATGCACGCTGATTGGTAGGATGGAAGATTTTGTGCAGGACATTAATCTCCTGAATCTGCTGATGTTGACAGCTAGCTGCCTTTTCCAGGACAACATTTGACTGTAAAGTGAATTAAGTGATTACATAAGCAGACAGACCAGAAGGTTCCAGTCTGTTACCTGGTCTGTTCTGAAGTGGCTGATCTCAGCTGAGCGTTCAGCGCTCGAGGAGAGTGGGGATGGTTGGGAATTGGTTAAGGGGGGGATGACATTAGTCTCCATTCCTGCTTGTCCAACAGTGCCTGCGTTGGTGTTGAGTGAAGACTGATCAGTCTTGGTTTAATTGCACTCCACTATCAAAGCTTGTACAGGAGTAATGGCCACTGGAGGGAGGAGCCATGTTGCCACCTGAGGTACTGCACCAAACAGGACATCGGAGTGAAAGCAAAACCAACCCATTGCAGATGCTGGGAATCTGAAAATGATGGAAACACTGTGGAGAGGAAAACAGGGCGAATGTTTCAGTTCTGGGACATCATCAGAGCAGTTATATTTTTGCTTTGAAAGACACTGATAGATTTTTTTTAACTTCAAAAACATTCAAAACAAAATATACCTCTGGTCTGCCTATCAACAATGCCATTAAAAATGTGTGAACAGGACAATTCTGTCCTGGTTCCTCATGTTATTTTGGTTGTATTCATTAACATTTTCCAGATCTGGATGTTGCTGGCAAGACCATCATATATTCCCTAGTCTTGCAAAAATTCTGGTGAAGGTTCTCCCTTATTGCTGTTGGGGAGGGAGTTCCAGGATAGAGACCCAGTGATGATGAAGGAACGGTGATATATTTGCAAGTCAGGATGGTGTGTTACCTGGAGGGGACCATTCAGGAGACAATGTTGTCATCAGTCTGCTGCTCTTGCCCTTCTTGGTGCTAGTTGCTTGTTTTAGAGGTGCTCATGGAGTAACCTGAGTGAGTAATTGCCATGCATTTTTTGATGATGCATTAGGTTTAAGACTGCAGCCATGGCATGACAATGTTTGAGGCGGCACGGTAGCGTAGCAGTTGGTGCGACGCTATTACAGTGCCAGTGATCGGGATTCGATTCCCGTCGCTGTCTGTAAGGAGTTTGTACGTTCTCACATGTCTGCGTGGGTTTCCACTGGGTGCTCCGGTTTCCTCCCACATTCGAAAGGCGTACGGGTAGGTTAATTCGGCGGTTTAAAATGGGCGGCGCAGACTTGTTGGGCCAAAAGGGCCTGTTACCATGCTGTAAGTGGAAAAAAAGAAAAAAAAATAAATGAATGTTTTGGGTGGTGTACAGGGTGCTTATCTAATTGGCTGCTTTGTTCTGGTGTTGACCTTCTTGAATTTTGTTGGATCTGCAACTACTCAAACAAATGGAAAGTGTTCTTGTCAAGAAATGACATCTCAAAGCCTTTCCACTCATCTTCATTCCAGATGTGAGAGTTGGATTATGGTTAACAGTGGTCCATTCAGCTGTCTAACAATGCCTGGCATCACATCAGATCTACTTCACTCCTAACCAAGATTAGGAGGATGAGCCCCGGTTGACTCTTGCTGAGGTTCATATGTAGCACAGACCAGTACTTGCCAGTGGCTACCTTGTCTTTTGCAGCCAAGGCAATAAACTCTGGAATTTCCTCTCTAAATGTCTCCACCTCTCTTTTTGTTTTAAAGCCTACCCACTTAACTAAGCTATTGGTTATCTGTATGACTGTTGTATGTAGCAAGGATTCAAATCTTGTTTGATTACTACTCCTCTGAAACACCGTGGACTGTTTTACTATGCCATACAGCTGCATCTTATTGTTTCTGTTGTTCCAGTAGTGATCATGTCATTCTGCCCAATGAGATTTGAATCTGGAATCTATTAAACCCGGGCTGTCCTAATCAAGCATGGCTCATTTGAATCATAGCTTTACCTATTGAGTCATTCAGCATTTTCAGTCCCTAGCTTACTAGGCAATGCTGTTAGAGATCAATTTATAACAGGAATATTTTATGGCCATTTTGGAGAACAAATACTATTTGCGCCACATGTAAGTAAGATGTGGAAATGAGCAGAATGTTTAGTGTTTTCTGCTTTGCTTACATCTGATCTAATTGTGGGGTGTGTTTGACTACAAAATGCAAGTTGCAGCCTTAAAGCTTTAGTCTGCCACAAAGGATTGCAGTTGCAAGTTTTGAGATGCTCTGCAGATCTCTGGAACTGCACAAATCAAATTCTTATAATTTGCCACAAATGGAAACCATCTGGCAAACATCAGCGGTGTCAGGGTAATAACAGACAGCAGACTAAAGACTCTGAGCTATGGGGTCATTTACCTCATTGAGTTTGATAAAGGTTTGATAGGGCGAGTCTTGAGCAGGTATTTCCACTTCCAGGTGAGGCTGGAATTGGGAGCCATAAATATAAGAAAGCTGCTATCAAATGAAACAGGAAATTCAGAAGAAACTTCTTTATTCAGAAAATTGTTAGGATGTGGAACTGGCCAACACATGGCTATTTTGCATTTAACCTGCTTGTCCCTTGCCACAAGACTCTGATGGGAAAAGAAGTGGGTAACCCACCCACACCCAGCTGCTGCTGGTGTGTTTCTGTGGTGTGGAAACAATGACACAATCTAGCTGGGTTGAATGGCTTGCTTTTGCTCTGTAACTACTTTGTTTGCCTGTATTTCAAAGGCCTTTGCCGTAGGGTGGTTCATGGAGAGAGCCACACTCCTCTGTGCCATTGATTTCCAGGTCACAGCTATGGTCTATCCACATGGAATTCCTAATTGTGGTGGTGCCATTGTACACAGGTGCCGGGAGACTACTCCTTCACAGCGTGTAGAATCAAGTAGTGACACAAACTGGTCGAGGTTACCTACTTCCCCGTCTGACCAGGGTTACTGCGATAAAGAGCAGGCAAGGTAATATCTTAACTGGAGGGGCCAGAACTCTGCAAAAGAACAACCCACAGATAAAGCAATTTCAAGGTGTTTTATTCTTAAGCAACAACCAATCTGCTGGAGGAATTCAATGAGTCAAGTGGCATCTGTGAGAGGAAAGGAATTGTTGACGTTTTGGGTCAAAACGATGCATCAAGACTAAGAGTGGAGAGGCACGATGGCCAGCACAGAGAGGAGAAGGGGAGTGGCAAGAAAGGATTCCGAGGCGATTGGTGGACTGAGGAGGGGTGTAAGGTGACAGGCAGGTAGTGCCAGGTAAGCGAGGTGAGCGGGGGTGGAGTTGGAAGACTGTGGCAGGTGAATGATAGATGGAGGCAGATAAAGAGAGAGGGGGGAGAAAACAACAGATGGAGCAAGGCAGGGGGAGGGGAGTGTGAAGTTAGGTGACAGCTGCTGGAGGGAGATAAGCAGGAACACAAAGCCCTACCAGTATTGGGCTACCAGAATCCTACCAGTACTGGATTCTGTGAAGGAGGTGAGAATGGGAACCCAATGGGTTCAAAGAGACCACCTGAGTGGCACTGGTGCTTTGTACACAGAATGTGTTAACTTGATGACACTCTGAATGTATGAACTCGCCTCTCCACTCTCAGTCCTGATGCAGAGTTATGACCCGAAACGTCGACAGTTCCTTTCCTCCCACAGAT
Organism: Pristis pectinata; assembly: GCF_009764475.1. Classification (NCBI taxonomy): domain Eukaryota; kingdom Metazoa; phylum Chordata; class Chondrichthyes; order Rhinopristiformes; family Pristidae; genus Pristis; species Pristis pectinata. Next base: position 93,235,857 of record NC_067407.1, on the reverse strand, counting down.
GTTGCTCGACCCACTGAGTTCTTCCAGCAGATTGTTTGTTGCTCCAGCAAATGCAGTTTCTTGTATCTCTGTTTTGTTCTTCATTAGTGTTTAAAGTGGAGCTTTGATTCCTAAAATATAGATTACCTGTTCTCAACAATCTGAAAATATTAAAGAATGAAACATTGGTTCCATGGCTTGATTATGTCCTCAACCCAGGAGTCAACATGTTGTTCTGACGTGCCATGCTTCGATCACTTACTTTGTTTTATTGTGACTTGGTTAGAGGTGAAATTCAAGTCACAAAGTTAATAACCGTAGAGAGAAATTAAGCTAAGAGGCAACTTAGAGTGAAACCACTGGGTAAAACGTGAGGGTCTTTAAATGTACACATCAGTAACCAAGATAGTGGCCCATTTTGACTCCTGGTAAGCCACATATCATCAGGTTGAATGCTGTCACTTTGCTTCTGCCTAAGCCTATAAATCAATGGATCATCAAATCGTAATGAAGGCTTGGAATGGTCCTGTCAAGTTGTTAGGTACTATTTTTAGATTTACGTCACACCACTCTCCATGTGGTTGGAAAGTGGGCCAGGCATTCCCTTGGAATCTTCTCACTGCACATAGGTCCCACTCCTACTTCATCAGGAGGAGAAAGATGGAGCTGAACGCTGTTGTAACCTGAATAGAATGGCACAAAAGGAAGTGAATAATCAAATCAGCCATGTGGCTGCTCGTCCAATGAGCGCAAAAACCACTGGGACATTGAGATATAGATTGCAGTGAGTGCACTGAACTTTTCAGCAATAAACAGAGTCTCCGCAGCAACAGACAGTGCAGAGTGTCATTGTTTTCAATGGTTTTGTGTTAGATATTCTCTCTGTTCATTATCATTGGTCATTTCTTTAAATGGATCTTACTTTCCCCATAATCAAGAGCTCATCTTTTTCTACCCACATGCAACTTAACAATAGCTTTACCCAGGGATTATTACACAGGACCTTTACTCTATAACCAAATACTAAAAATATAATACAATTAACCTTTCTCTTATAGATGCTGAAATGAAATAGCACTTTGCTGACTCAGACACAGAGCTGGTTTATTTACACAAATGAGGCGTATAAAGTTTCCACAGTGAGAGTTTAAATTCTCCTCTGTATTTTTCCTCTGTATTTTTCATTGCAAACATATCAAAGGTATAATGTGCTTTATGTTACCAGTCACTGCTTTGTTGGTTCCAGTTTTAAAACACAGACACCCTCTAGTTTCTGGCTGTGTAGTTGCAGACACAGTGATTAGGAAAAAGCAAGAGCCTATTCATTTGTCACATGCAGAAGATACCGTTCATGCTTTAATTGGTCCAGAGGGTTGATACTTAATGAAGACTGTGTTTATCGGTGATTCCAGAAGCTTATCAATAAATGTGGCTGTTCTGGCTAACTTGCCATTGAGGATTTCCCATTCTCCACATTAATTGTAAAACAGCAATGATATGTGATGGGCTCAAAGCTCTTGTGGTTTCATGTTCTCCATTTGGCTGACATTTGTTTAGTGCCTTACATGTAGCTTCTAGAGCAGAAGAAATACTGTGGAGCGGTGCCACATTTCTACATTGACTTTTCCTTTTGACGTAGGATATTCTTATATTACCTTTCCTCTAATGTGAACTATTATGGTAATCTAAGGAAAATACTGTAATTTCTGATCATCGTTTATCAAATCAACAATAGGACATAAATGCCTACATTGAGTGACATTGAGATTGGAACTAATTTTTATTCATAACCAGAGGACTCAGTGGGAAGTCATAAGTTAATTTTGTTGAGTATTCAAAGTTGCTTTAGCAAGACTTGGCCAAAGTTGCCAGAGTGTATTGTATCTTTAATAAAGTTAATCCATTCCTAACATGAAAGACATTATGTCATAATATCCTCCCTACATCTGGTGTAGGCAGGATGTTATGACATAATATCTCTCTTCAGTATACCCCAGCAATAATGTCCATCCTGTCCTCATTCTTCTGCCCGCACGAAAGACCATAATTACAAGTCATGACTTTTAAATTTCTTTCCAGTGCATCCATAAGTACATAATTGCTTCTATTCACACTCCATTACACTCTCTTAACTATCTGATTGCATGCCCACTGCAGTTTTTTTTATCACTTCTCATAAGTGGTTGCTCAGGTAGTATCTGTTATGCAGATATTCCTTGATGTACCAATTTTTTTTTCACTACAATACCATTGACTCTTTGAGGGACTTATCTTTGATTTACAAATCTGTTTTTGTAAAAATATGTTGAACCAAAATACTAGCAATGCATTTTACTCGATTTATGAAATTTCACTTAACAAAACGTTTTGCAGAAATGCAGCACTGTAAATTGAGGAATGGCTATACTTTGCTACCACTGTTGATTTAGTTGATTTGTGTGCACATTTTTTATTTCCAAAAAATAAACTTTATTCATGAAATATGTGCGTAAGAAATACAAAACAATCCATGGCTTTCTTTACATGCATAGTGCTCCCAGTTCATACATTCATAGAGTTCATACATTCGGAGTGTCATCAAGTTAATACATTCTGTGTACAAAGCACCAATACCACTCGTGTGGCACTGCACCCAGCCCAGTGCAGTGGTGCCCAGTGGTGGCAGGACCTTAGATTGCAGTCCTTTCCCTTTGTGGAGCCATTCCTCAATTTACAAAGGGTTGTATTGCCCCAAAACATTTTCGTGAGCAAAATTTCATCAAAGTCTGTGTGAAATATATTTGTGGGTATTTTGATGCAACATATTCCTTTGTGTGGAGAGTAATGCACTGTGGGGAAAGTACTGCAATCTAAGGTCCTGCCACCACTGGACATCGAGGGGCAGGATCCAGTGTAACTGCCCGATGCCCATTTGGTGTATTGTTCAGAGGCCACATGAGTGGCATTGGTGCTTTGTACATAGAATGTATTAATTTTATGACATTATGAATGTATGTTTACTGACCATGCCTGAAACATGCTGGGACCAGGGTCCTGGTGAATGGCATAACTAGGGCTGTAGATAGGGCTTTAAACTAAATAGTAGAGGGGGTGGGTTCAACAGATTGGAAGAGTATAGATAAAGTAAAAGGTAAGGAGAGTGCAGGAGAGGTTACTGAAGTCTCCAGAATAAAGAATAAGACGAAGTTTAGAAAGGGATAAGAATTTAACTTCGGATAACATGGAGACAAATTTGAGAAGAAGGGTGGTGAATAAAGGACTGAAGGTGTTCTATTTGAGTGCACGCAGTGTATTAAATAAGTTAGATGAGCTCATAGCACAGTTAGAAATTGACAGGTATAATGTTATGGGCATTACAGAGTCGTGGTTGAAGGAAGATCACAGCTGGAAGCTAAACATCCAAGGATACACATCCTACTGAAAAGACAGGCAGGTGGACAGAGGGGGTGGGGTGGCTCTGTTGGTAAAAAAATTGAAATCAAATCATTGGCAAGAAGTGATATAGGATCAGAAGATGTAGAATCCTTGTGGGTAGAGTTAAGGAACTGCAAGGGTAAAAAGATCCTGTTGGGAGTTGTATACAGACCACCGAATAGTAGCCAGGACGTGGGGTACAAATTACAACAGGAGATAGATAAGGTGTGTAAGAAGGACAACGTTATGGTGGTCATGGGGGATTTCAATATGCAGGTAGATTGGGAAAATCAGGTTGGCACTGGATCCCGAGAGAAGGGATTTATAGAATACCTATGAAATGGCTTTTTAGAGCAGCTTGTGATCGAGCCCACTAGGGAAAAGGCAATTCCGGATTTGGTGTTGTGCAATGAACCAGATTTGATCATGGAGCTTAAGGTAAAGTAACCCTCAGGTAGCAGCAATCATAATATGATAGAATTCACCCTGCAGTTTGAGAGAGTGAAGCTGAAATTGGATGTATTGTTGTTATAATTGAGTTAAGCTAACTACAGAGGCATGAGAGAGGAGCTGGCTGAAGATGATGGGAAGGGGACCCTAGCAGGGAGGACGGTAGAACAGCAATGGCAGGAGAATCTGGGAGTAATTCGGAAGACGCAGGATCAGTTCATCCCAAAGAAGAAGAAGCATTCTAAAGGGAGGATGAGGCAACCGTGGCTGGCAAGGGTAGTCAAAGGCAGCATAAAAGCAAAAGAGAGGGCATACAGTATTGCAAAGGTTAGTGGGATGCTGAAAGATTGGGAAGCTTTTAAAAACCAACAGAAGGCAACTAAAAAAGCAATAAGGGAAGGAAAGATGAAATATGAAGGTAAGCTAGCTAATAATATAAAAGAGGATACCAAAGTTTGTTCAGATATATAAAGAGTAAAAGAGAGGCAAGAGTGGACATCGGGCCACTGGAAAATGACACTGGAGAGATAGTAATGGGGAACAAAGAAGTGGTGGATGAACTGAATAAGTATTTTGCATCAGTCTTCACTGTGGAAGACACCAGCAACGTGCCAGAAGTTCGAGAGAGTCAGGGGGCAGAAGTGAGTGTAGTCGCTCACTGTAGGAGAAGGTGCTTGGGAAACAGAAGGTAGATAAGTCACCTGGACTGGATGGACTACGCCTCAGCGTTCTGAAAGAGGTAGCTGAAGAGATTGTGGAGGCATTAGTAGTGATCTTTCAAGAATCACTAGAGTCAGGAATCCAGAGGGCTAGAAAATCGCTAATTAAGAACGGAGGCAAAAGACAGGAAATTATAGGCCAGTTAGCTTGACTTCAGTGGTTGGTGAGAGGTTAAAGTCTATTAAAGGATGAGGTTTCAGGGTACTTGGAAGCCTTTTTATTTCAAAAATAAACTTTATTCATAATAAAAAATATATACAAAGGAAGAAACAGTGCAAAAAAAACTTATGCATTCGTGGTCATTACATTCAGTAGTGTAAACTTGTTTTTAAAGGAAAACAAACAGCACTATGCCATTCATGTGGCCCGCTGGGCTGATTCACCCTTTTCATTGTTCAAGGTGCTTCCCTACCCAACTCTACTCCTCCATGTGCAGTAGCGGAAGGAATCTATAGTGTGGTTCTTCCCCACAGACCTGGCATTGGCTGCACCCAGCTTCAGTGCATCCCTCAGCAAGTACTCCTGCAGCCTGGAATGTGCCAGTCGGCAGCATTCCCTACGGACATCTCGCAGTGCTGAAAGGCCAACAAATTTCGGGCTGAACAAAGGGTGTCCTTCACCGAGTTGATGACCTTCCAGCAGCACTTGATGTCTGTCTCGGTGTGGGTCCCTGGCAACGGCTCGTAGATCAGAGAGTCCTCTGTTACACAGCTGCTGAGGATGAACTGAGACACCGACCCTTGCATCTGACTCCACACCCTCTATGCAAATTCACAGTCTGCAAAGATATCTTTATTAGTCACATGTACATCGGAACACACAGCGAAATACATCTTTTTGCATAGTGTTCCGGGGGCAGCCCGCAAGTGTCGCCACGCTTCTGGCGCCAACACAGCATGCCCACAACTTTCTAACCTGTATGTCTTTGGAATGTGGGAGGAAACCAGAGCGCTCGGAGGAAACCCATGCAGACACAGGGAGAACATACAAACTCCTTACAGACAGTGGCCAGATTTGAACCTGGGTAGCTGGTGCTGTAAAGCGTTACGCTAACCGCTACACTACCATGCCTGCCGTGACTTCTGGTGGGTGACCGTCTCCTCCCCACCGCAGCTGTCCTGAGGGCAGCATGCGTTGGGGATGATAGGATGTCTGTACAGGAAGGATCTGACTATGAGGGCTCCTTTCACTGCCAGCCAAGTGAGGTCTTGGTGCTTTTTGGTCAGATCTGGTGATGAAGCATTCTACCAGATGGTTTGGACAAACCCACAGAATCCATCGTGTCCCTGTCCCACAGTGTCTGCAGGATGTTCCGCACTGACCACTGTCTGATGGACTTGTAGTCAAAGGTGTTTGCTTGGAAGAACTCTTCCACAAAGTGCAGGTAGTGCATCCAGCTGATTGGGGGAATTGCGTGGTAGAGGGGCCAGGCCTATCTTCCGCAACACCAGGGACAGGTAGAACCTCAGCACATAGTGACACTTGGTGCTCACATACTTTGGGTCCACACACCACCTGTTACAGCCGCACACGAAGGTGGTCATCAGGATGAAGGCAACGTTGGGTACATTTTTGCTCCCATTCTCTGGGGACTTGTGCACCGTGACCCTTTGGACTCGCTCCATCTTGGACTCCCAGATAAACTGGAAGACATCCGGGTGATTACCGAGGCAGAGGAGCAGGGAACAGGTCACACCTGCACCAAGTGCAGCAGCCCTGAGAGCACATCGCACCTGACGACCAAGTTCTTCCCAGTTCCAACTTTATTTGGCCTTCCTAGTCCACTCCAGCCAATTTCTGTTACATGTTACGTGCCTCAGTCCCTCCGAACCAGATCCCCAGCACCTTCAGGTAATCAGACCTGACAGTGAAGGGAATGTTGGATTGGTGGGGCAAAGATCATGGCCTTGCTTTTCCTGCAGTTGACTCCATGGTTAGACTACACTATGGATATCTGTGTAGATCATTTGGATCCAATTTCTGATTCCCTCCCCAAAATCCATTTTGGAAAGCATGTCCGACAGGTATGTGTGGGATATCCTGTCAAAGGCCTTCTCCTGGTCCAAGCTGACCAGGCAGACACCACCCTCTGTCTTGCACATAGGTGATGCTATCCCTGAGCAGTGCAAGGCTGTCAGAGATTTTCCTGCCAGATACAGCACAGGTTTGGTCTGGGTGGATCACCTGTCCCAGAGCAGATTTGACCCGGTTGGCAATGGTCTTGGACAGGATCTTATAGTCCACATTCAACAGTGAAATGGGTCTCAATTCCTGATGTCCTCCCTCTCCCCCTTCTGCTTGTTGATGAGGGTAATGATGCCCTTCCTCATGGACTCTAACATGCTGCCAGCCAGAAGCATTGTGTTACACACTTCCAACAGGTCCGGGCCCATCCAGTCCCACAGAGCCAAGTACAACTCTGCCGGTAAGCCATCGATTCCGGGAGTTTTATTCGTGCCAAGGGAATGGGTGGAGCCAGTCAGTTCCTCCGAGGTCAGTGGCAAATCCAGACTCTCCCACTTGCTATTGTCGAACACCTCTGTGATAGAGGACAGGAAGTTCTGGGAGGCTGTGCTGTCTGTAACCTTTCTGTCATACAGACCGGCATAGAAGGATCTGCAGATCCTCAGTAGGTCTGTCTGTGAGGATGATGCTGAGCCATCTTCTCCATTAAGGCTGTGGATCACAGAACTCCCCCGTGAACTTTTTGGAAGAAGAAGCATGAGTACATCTCATCCTGCTCCACAAAGCGGACCCTGGATTAGAAAATGATCTTGGAGGATTCCTATAGGACTTGTGCTCCATTTAACTTTCTAGGCCTTGCATTCCACACTCGGTAACTCTGAACTTTCCTTGAAATCTCTATTATTTAAGTTACAATAGCCCCAGAGACTTTGAGATGAACTTAAGATCAAATAGAACTTTTGCCCGTATTAGCCCCGTATCTCTCCCTTCCTGTCCAAGTTCCTCTCCAAACACCTTTTAAACATTGTAATGCTATCTGTCGCCATCATCTCCTCTGGCAGCTGTCTTTGTGGGGAAAAACTTCATTTGTAAAAAATATATATGGGAAATACAATGCAGGAAATACAATATGTATCTTTCCCCAGGATTGAAATGTCTAGTACCAGAGGCCATGCATTTAAGGTGATAGAGGGTAAGTTCAAAGGAGCTGTGCAGGGCAAGTGTTTTACGTAGAGAGCGGTGGGTGTCTGGAATTGCTGCCTGGGGTGGTGGTGGAGGCAAATACGGTAGGGGTGTTCAAGAATCTCTTAGATGGGCACATGAATGTGAGAGAAATGGTAGGATATGGACATTGTGTAGGCAGAAGGGATTAGTTTAGTTAGGCATTTTATTACTAATGTAGTTGGTTTGGCACAACATCGTGGGCAGAAAGGCCTGTTCCGGTGCTGTACTGTTCTATGTTCTAATATTCCATTTTGGAAAGTAGTGGGTACTGGGAACTGTGGGAGTAGCGGGAATTGCCTGAATGCACTGGATTGTGGAAGTAGTAGTTCTGGTTTCCCAGGACAAATGTAAATCAGTGTGAAAAATGCAATGAGGTCAGGTCAAGTGAATTAGAAGGAAATGTTGCAGATTTTTTATTCTTGCCAATACCAAGAGTTCCACTTCCAATTTCTGTCTGTTTTTAAACTTATTGAATTGTGCTCAACATGTTTAATTAGTCACTAGCAAAATGATTATGACTTTTTTTGTTGCAGAAACCTCGTTCCTTCAAATCTTGTAGCTGCTGCATTCCAATCGGTAAGTTCAGCTCCATTTCCCTGTGAGCAAAGGCAGTATGTCAGAAACATTAACACTGACTGAAAGTGTAGCTCCTTCATTTTGCATCTGGCTCTTTTTTTTGTGACAATAATTCAACATTTTATATTTTACCTGCAGTTTTGAAAAGTTTTTTTTTAAGTTGGAACTGTTGTTAAGTGTCCGACAAAGTTAAATAAGAAAATGTCAACTTTCCAAAATAACTCTTGGGAGAGAATTCCCTTGCTTGTAAGTTGGTAGGATACTGGGAGATGAGGAGCATGGATAATAGCAGATAGTCAAATTGGCAAGATGTGACTTGTGGCATCCCACAAGAATGTGCTTTAGGGCTACATGTATTCATTGTATTTATGAACATCTTACCTGATAGGATAGGAAGCCAGCTATCCAAGTCTGCTGATGATAGCCAGCACTGTAAGCTGTGTAGATGGAAGCATGAATTTATAAAATAGCATATGAACATTACTGGGTCTGAAAAAGGACTTGAAGAGTCAAGAAGGAGAAAATACATTGAGAGCAGACCAGCAAGAAATATCAAAGCTGACAAGAGCTTCATTAAGCACATAAAAAAGAAGAGAGAGGTCAAAGTGAATGCAAGCTTCTTGGAGAAAGAGGCTGGGGATACGGGTAAGGGGAACAAGGAAGTGATGGAGGAGTTAAACAGATATTTTGCAAATTTTTATGGTGGAAGATACTATGAAGATCCCATTAATACTAAAAAAAAGTAGAATTAAATACCATCATGATCAGCAGTTACTTAGTATTAGGCAAACTAATGGGGCTAAAGGCTAACGTGTCCCCAGGACCTGATAGTTTGCATCCTAGGATCCTAAAAGGTGGCTGCAGAGACAGTGGATGCAGAGGTTGTAATCTTCCAAAAGACTGTAGATTCTGGAGAACTAACAGAGGATTGGAAAACTGCCAATGTGATATCCTCAGTCAAAAGAGTGGAAGGCAAAAACAGGTAACTATATCCTAATTAGCCCAATGTTATTTGGAAAATGTTAGAATCAAGTATTAAGGAAGTAATTGTAGAACTTGTGGAAAGCAATGATCTGATCAGGCATAGTCAGCACAGCTTCATGGTGTTTTCCTTTATTCTTTCTTGGTCACTTCCTGATATTACTAGAATAACTTTGACTCAAACAAATTAGCTGAAGTTTGTTCATGTGATTTCCTGTTTAATACCTGTTCATTTGGTCCACTGAACTCTGTCTGTACTGCTTGCACAGCAAAGATTGGGGACTTGTCTTTAGGTTGGAGATGATTTGCCAGATGTGGGGTGGGTGAGGCACAGGAATAAGGCACATGAGACTGGGGAGGATTGGATGAAGGTTTAGCACAGCAAAGGATCAGACGGGAGGGAGGAATGTAAGAGCACTGAGTGATATTGGGTGCAAGCAGTTGAGGGAGAAGCACAAGTGAAAACAAAGGAGCAGATGCAGGAAACTTGTGGAAGACAATGAAACCTCGAACATAGAACAGTACAGCACAGCAACAGGCCCTTCAGCCCATTATGTCTGTGTTGACCATTATGCCAAATTAAACTAATCCCATCTGCCTGCAAATGGTCTATATCCCTCTCTTCCCTGCCTGTTCACGTGTCTGTCTAAACGCCTCCTACATGCTGCTATCCTATATGCTTCTATCATCTCTGCTGGCAGTGCGTTGTAGGCACTTACCACTCTGAGTGTAAAACAAACTTACTCTGCAAATCTTTAAAATACCCCTTTCTCAATTTAAACCTTTGCCCTCATTTGATATTTCCACCCTGGGAAAAACACTCTGACTCTCTACCCTATCTGTGCCTCACATAATTTTATATACCTCTATCAGGTCACCTCTCAGCTTTTGATACTTCAGAGTAAACGATCCAAGTTTGTCCAATCTCTCCTTGTAGCTAAAACACTTTGATCCAGCCAGCATCCTGGTGAATGTCTTCTTCACCCTCTCCATAGCTTCCACATCCTTACTATAGTGTGGTGACCAGAACTATGCACAATACTCCAAATGTGGCCTAACCGAAGTTTCATACAGCTGCAATATGACTTCCAAACTTTTATACTCAATGCTGCAATCGATGAAGGCAAGCATGCCATATGCCACCTTTACCACCCTAACCACTTGTGTTGCCACTTTCAGGAAGCTATGGACTTGCACCCTGTACATCCCACTGTACATCAGTGCTCCTAAGGGTCCTGCCATTTACTGTATACTTTTGATCTCCCAAAATGCAACACCTCAATTGACAGATTAAACTGCATCTGCCATTTCCCTGCCCGTATTGCCAACTGCTCTATTTTCTGCTGTATTTTTTGACAACCTTCTTTGCTATCCACAGTTCCACCAATTTTTATCTCCTCAGCAAACTTACCAATCAGAGCACCTACATTTTCACAGAAAAGTAGATAATTAGAAACAGACAAACTGCAAGGAAAAGGATCAGGACGGCATGTTTTAAGTCCAATCTGTTGGTGCAATATTAAACTTCAGGAAAAAAAGTACTCTTTGTTGAAATGTATCATAGATAAATAAAAGGATGTAAGCACTTTCTTTCTTTGGATTTTTTCTTCGTGCCTTCCCTGAGTGCATGTGGAGAATTAGAAAATAAAGAAGAAAACAAAAATACACAATAGTCTGCAAAGAAATTCTGACCAGCTCATAGTCTTTGCAGCCTTCATTGCCCCATGTAATTTCTTTTCCATGTATCAAATCTACAGCGCAGATCAAATGTTGTTTGGTCAAACTAGTCAGTTTGTACTCCTTACAAGCCTCTTCCCATTCTGCCTACCTTATCTCAGCACACCACCCCGCCCCCCCCCCCCACCCCCTTGGAAATGAATGGCTTAACTGTAGTGAGCACAAAAGCTCACCAAAACATTCCTGAAAGAGTGAATGATTTTCATCAGCCCTTGTTGGTGTCACCTGGACTGGTCGGATCCTTTTGGGTTCCTGGTCAGTGGCATTCACTGACTGTGTCCAGCAGATGCATTGACCTGAGACAACTCTAACACAAATGTCATTTTTTAGTATGCTACAGATTACAAATGGGTGTCAACAGCTGCTCCTGATAAAAATGTAACATCTGGAAACACAACATATGAAAAGGTGAGAAGAAACAACAAATTGAACAGAACTTGCATATTGGTAGTAAAATGCTTCATTCCAGAATTATTTCCACGGTGTGGGCCATGATCCATTCAGGAAGAAATCAGTGATATAAGGGAATTAACAATGATTGATATTCTGGGAATATTTTCTCACGTAAGGCCGTTGCAAGTAAAGCAATAGTTTGTCTGAGTGTTGATGTATTTTCTTTGGTTTTATATTTCATAATTTCCTTAAATTTAAGATCCTTCTTCCAGGAGGTCCTTTGAGTTGTCTGGTTTGCTGGTATTCTTTAACCAGCCCAGCAGCCACAATGTTTCTGGAGGGAAATGGACAGTCGACATTTCGGGTTGTGATGCAGTCCAGATTAAGGGTCTCGACCCGAAATGTCGACTGTCTGTTTCCCTCCACAGATGCTGCCTGACCTGCTGAGTTCAGTTTGTTTTTTGCTCCAGATTCTACCATCCACAGTCTCCTGTGTATCCCTCTTGCATTGCTATAATATCTTTAATGTCAGAAAACATCCCAATCTACTTCATAGAAATGCTGTATAACAAAATTTGACACCAAACAACACAGGAGATGAAAGGACTGGATTGGGTTTTAAGGAGCATCTAAAGGAAGGGAGAGAGTTTGAGAGCTCAGCCAAGCCTTCATCTGCCAAGGCTCTATCAGTCAGGGAATGAGTAAATTCAGGGAAGCTGAAGAGAGTAGAATGAAGTAAAGAATACATTCATACGGCACGAGAAATAAATTTTCCATGGGAGATGTATATTCTTATCTTGCATGTCAGATTTCTGAGATTTTTATTCTATGGATCAGAGTACAAGAAAATCTCATTGAAGTAATGGCTAACGATTTGTGGGAATGAACGGTGAGCTGGGGATAGAAAATCTGTTTATATATTGCTTTGTTTGCTCTTTTAATGTCCATTAGTAAGTGATTTACATTTGAACTGTAATCACTGTTTGCCTTTTAACCAAAGAAGTTTCACTCTCAACAAGGTGCCAGAAGCACACAAAAAAGTGAAATAAATGAGCATTTATCTATGGTTGAAGGGTGAAATTTGGTACTTGGCAAGAAGTGCCGTGAAATATATAATATTAACAAATGGACAGCTGCAGTCCATTTTAACCTCTTGCCTCTGGCAATGCTGCTATTACGGGGGATTGCACTGAGATGTTAGTGTTTATCACTAGTTGTTTCAAGAATGAATTTGAACTAAGATTGTCAGATGAAGAACCAGGCTGATGATTGCAGAGGTGATCGAAAGCAAAGTACTACATGTGCGGGAAATCTGAAATTAAAACAGAAAATGCACACCAGACAGCATCTGTGGTGAGGGAAACAGAGATGGTGTTTCAGATCAATGCCTTTCATCAGAGCCAAATGTAGAATGCAGGCCCAATGAAAAGGAGTTTGGGAAAGGAGGAGGTGAAAAAAAGAAAAAGAATGGTCTGAGAGACCCATTTGATCACTCCAGCCTTCCCCCTAGAAGCATTGTAGTTTGTTCATCGCTCTTTAACTCTGCACACATTTGTGAGAAGTTTCTGTGGATTGTTCAGCAAAAGATGGCAGGTAAAATAGTGGAGACAGGAAGCTATAAAGGGAGGAGGAAGATTTTTAAAAAATGATCAGCCAATCTTCTTTTAAAGGACCACAAGCCATTCTGTGCTTGTGTGAAAAGTAGAGTGCTGACTTCCACATTTCTGTGATCTCCTCTGTCTGTCCCTGAGCTCTATCTTTCTGCTAATGATTACAGGTTCCCATTGGTACTGAAGTGGAAGGTATGAACATACTGGGACTGATCCTCTTTGCAATCATCTTTGGCATAGCTCTCAGAAAACTAGGCTCTGATGGGGAACAGATGATTAAATTTTTCAGTACTTTCAATGATGCAACTATGATCTTGGTCTCCTGGATTATGTGGTGAGTTATTCTCTTCAATAATCACTCTTGAGAAGTGCCTTTGTATGTTTTACTAATAAAGGTGGTATATTGATAATATAGCTGTTAATATTCTATTGTGTATTGTATCTTGCATATGATGTTTCACTAACAACTGTTTTATCTTAAACAGGTATGCTCCCATTGGAATCCTATTCCTCGTTGCCAGCAAAATAGTGGAGATGGATAATGTTGTTTCCCTGGTAACTGGCTTGGGAAAATATATTGTTGCTTCCATACTCGGACATTTTATACATGGAGCAATTATTCTACCTTTGATCTATTTGGTGTTCACCCACAGAAATCCTTATACATTTCTGTTGGGCATCGCCACTCCATTAACAACAGCATTCGGAACATGTTCCAGGTCTGTGTTTAGTTAAGTGCTTTAGGTTTCACAGATAACATTACACCAATTGCAGCTATTGAGATTGTTAAGGGCTGAAAGTTATTATACAACTCTTTGATTTCACAAAACTCCAGGAGTGTGGAATGGGAACTTGTGATTCTTTTTATCCATTTAGATAACAAAGTAAAAATCTCAAAGCAGTTCAAGGGAGCTATTATCAAACAAAATTTGATACCAACTCACATAAGTAGATATTAGAACAGATGATCAAAAGTGAAGTGATGTGAATTAAGGAGGTGCGAGAGGCCAGATTTGGAGGAACGCACATACCTTAGAGGTTTATGGGGCTGGAGGATACTACAGGCGGAGAGCTGAGCAAAGCCGTAGAGAGAACTGAGAAAATTATCATTTTAAAATGGACACATTGCTGAACTGGGTGTCATTTTAGGTCAACAAGTACAGAGATGGTAAGTATGTGGGGCTTAGTGCAGAGAGTTCTGGATGAACTCCAGTTTACACTGAGTGGAAGACAGGACAATAGTCATGAGCTGATACAGTAGTGATGTTGCAAAGGTAGAAGAAAGCAGTCTTGGTGAGGGAGGGAATAAGTGGCCAAAAGCTCACCTTTCGGTGAGATAGGTGACTCAAACGCGCTGATTCGCTCTTGCAGTTGCTGCTGTGACTGGACAGGCTCCATTTCATTCTCTGAAAAAAACTGTCATTGAAATTCAAGAGCCATGGTCATGTTATTGTTGACTTGGATCATAGAACAGTACAGCACAGGAACAGGCCCTTTGGCCCATGATGTTGTACCAAACTAATAAAACTAGTAATTAAATGCCTAACTAAACTAATCCCTTCTGCCTACACAATGTCCATATCCCTCCATTCTCTGCACACTCATGTGCCTATCTAAGCACATCTATCATATTGCCCTCAACTACCACCCCTGGCAGCACATTCCAGGCACCCACCACTCTCTGTATTATTTAAAAAAAAACTTGCCCCTCACATCATCTTTGAACTTATCCCCTCTCACCTTAAATGCATGCCCTCTTGTATGAGACATTTTGACCCTAGGGAAAAAGATACCCACTGTCTACTCTGTCTATGCCTCTGATAATCTTATAAACTTCTATCAGGGTTCCCCTTAGCCTCTGCTGCTCCCGAGAAAACAACACAAGTTTGTTGAACCTCTTCTTAAAGCACATGCCCTCTAGTCCAGGCAGCATCCTGGTAAACCTCTTCTGCAAACTCACCATAGTCTCCACATCCTTCCTATAATAGGGTGAGCAGAATTGTGATCTTTAGGTGAGAAGTTGAGATTCTCCAAGCATATTTTGATGAAGAAACATCAAAAACAATCAACTTGGAATCCAGTTTTCACGGTTACATTTGGTTATCATCCAGATCTCCGTTTGTCCACATTTTCTCCATTTTATCCCTGCCCTTTTAACTCAGTTTCATGTCTGTATATGGTCTGCCTCATTGGTGCAAGGGACAGTGGAAGTCTCCCTGTCAGCAGCAAAACTGGTGTGGTGGGATGGCTCATTGTAGGAGGCTTGATGAGATTGTCAACAGGAGCTGGAAGGTGGTTCAAAGGAATCGATTTTCTCGGGGGGGGGGGGGAAAGCAACATCACAGAATGGATTTTGGCAGAGTTCCAGAGTTTGGGGGTGGAGAGAGGCTGGTTAGCAACTGAATGATCTGCCAATGACAATGGATTACAAAGAGAAAACCGGAGTTAGAGCATGGGGGTGCAGGCCGGAAAACCAGAGGAGACGATGGGATGAGATTGTGGAATAATTTGACGCACAGGTAAACTGTGGGTCAGGGGAGCCTGATGAATCAGCAGAGGAAGGTCTTGTATCCCAAGAGTGAGTGCAGGCTGTGGAGTCCTGCATTATCTGGTGGCTGTGAAGTGTAGACAGGGATGGCCAGATGAACATTTGAGAAACTGATTTTTTTTTTAGATCATTGACTTTAGGCACGTGAGCCTCACTGCCAAGGCCAGTGTTGATTGCTCACCCCAGAATTGGCTTTGAGGTAGTGGTGGTTAGCTGTCACTTTGAACTACTATGGTCTGTGTGGTGAGGGTGCACCCACATTTGCTGTTTTGGGGAGTTTCAAGATTTGGACCCACCGATGATGAAGGATTGATGAAAATATTATTTGGGGTTGGAGTTTGTTTAGAAATGGAACTTGTAAATGTTGGCATTCCAACGTAGGGTCTTGTGTGTCAGCTGCCTTCGAGGTAATGGAGGTCCCATATTTTGAGAGGGGTTGTTGAAGAAGATTTGGCAAGTTGCTGCAGTTCACTTTACAGTTGGTGAGACTCTCTACGCCCCAAACTCTGGAATGGCACTAAAACCTGCACTGCTGCTGCTGCCTTTCCTGCTATAGAAATCTATCCCTTTGAACCTGCTTTTGATTCTCATTCTTCCTTCCTTCCTTCCTTCCTGCTCCTCTTTGGCAGTCTTGCCGTGCCTTTTACAATGAGCCATCCATCACTCCAGTTTCACTGCTAAAATGGTGATGAAGGGAGTGGATGCGGAGGTGGCAGATCGGGTGCCAACCAAGTGGGCTGCTTTTCCCTGGAGCTTCCTGAATGTTGTTGAATCTAGGCAAAGGAAGACGGTGGAGGTGAGGTTGACAATTAAGGTTTCAGCCATGGGCTGCAACTCCCAGAGACGCAGAGGTAAAGTGATTCAGCAGTGAAAGGTTTGGTCTTCAGAAATAACTACTTTTCTTACAGTGAACTTGCATGTAATTTTCTGTGGGGTATGTGCAAAATCCAGGCAAAGGAAAGAGTGGACAAAGTTTCTCCAGTAATGAGTCTGACACTAGCATTCTGACTGGGTCACAAGATGCTGTTCATTATTTTGCATGATTTAAAGATCTTTTCAAACTGTTTACAACGTCAGCATGTTGTGAATTAAAAATGTCAGATTGAATGAGCAATGGCTTTTTGCAGAGTTGCTTTTAACAGGTATGAAGGGAGAATTGTTATTATTTAGTACTTTGTCATTCCCATTAAGACCTGGGCTATAAAATTGATGTCTTAATGGACACTGCACTTTTAGAACATTTGCTGACTCGCTCACTAAAGATTCAAAAATATTTGTTTAAATAAATTAAACAAAAGCGAGCTCTGCTTTTCATGCAACCAGGGAGCGAGAGATTGTGGTCCTAATCAGTCTTCCATGGCATTGTACATGGGGAGTCAGGACCTGGCTCAAAGGTTAGAGGATGGGAGCAGAGAATAAGAGGAAGAAGGAAGTAGGTAATAAAGTAGAATGGTGGGATTAGTGCATCAAGGGCGAGGGTAAGAGGGGCAGAGGTAGAGGTAAAAGTTGCAGGAGTATAATGATTATGTTACTGGGCTCATGATCCAGTGGCCCAGCCAGTAATTTGGTGATTTTAAATTCAAATTCCATCATTACAGATTGAGATTGGTGGTCGGGGGGGGGGGGGGGGGGGGGGGGGTGGGGCTGGTGAGAAGTAGTTTGAGTTGAAGTGATCTTCGTGGTGTCGATGTCCATTAAAATCCAACTGGTTTATTCATTTCCTTTAGGACAGGAAATTTGGTGTCTTTGTGTCATTCCACCAATGTTTGATCCTTAACTCTCTCTGCAGTGACTTAGCAAGCAACCCTGCCTATAACCCTAACACTTAACACCTTAACCATATTGTTCTATTCCTTTTCTCTTGTGTGTTTATCTGGCTTCCACCTAAGTATATCTTTTCATCTCAATGACATTGCACCCTTTAGTAACGGGCTCCATACACTCACCACTCTCTGTGTGAAGAGGTTTCTCCTGATTTCCTGTTGCATTTATTATTGACTGTATTATACTTAGAGTGTGGGATTACAGCCTCTGAATGATTAGGTTGCAAGAGCACTGCCAAGTAGTCCAGCTGGTCCCACATGGTATTCAGATCTATGCTGCTCCTAGTTTAAGTGATAACAGGACTTTCACATCTGGACTTGCCATGTTTTAGTGATTGAATTAAATCGCTAAATGTGGCATCACCCAAGCAAGGAATTTCATTGCCCGCTGGTGTTTATGACAATGAACTAGTCTGAAATCTGAAAAAAAGTCAGCCAGCGCTTCACCCTCCAGTTGTTCCTGATGCTGGAATAAAATTAGTAAATGCTGGAAATACTCAGTCAGAGTTAACATTTTGGGTGTTTCTCTCTTCATTGGTTCTTCATGACCTGCTGAGTATCTCCAGCATTTTCTGTTTTTATTTCAGATTTTCAGCATCTGCAGTTCTTTGCTCTTTGGCCAATTCTGGGAGATGGAGAAATTTTGTTTGTTTCAAGGACTGGATCACAGAGCGGTTTGAGCTGGGCCGTGAGGTGATATCCTCCACAATTTAAATTCTGTCATTGCTCACTGCCTAGGCACACAGGAAGATGCTTGGGTAAGCTGTAGGTGGTCATTCATTGTGCATAAGTCGGACCCTCTCCAGGAAAGGGGAGGAAGAGGACAGATAGTTCAGAAAGGCTGGGAATATCTCAGCCAGAGTCATTGTCTCTGGGAGAAATTATAGGAAAAGGGAGAGAAATATGAAGGAGGAAACCCAGTAAACTTCGCTTCAGATTAAATAATTCATGTACTTCCGGATACCAGATCAACTTGTGGAACTTGACTTTCAAACACAAATATACACAGCTGCAAGTTTAGATTCTATGAATGAATACATTAAAACAATCACTTACATTTATACAGCACTGAATTAAATGTACTTAGGTATTTCACAGCAGTGATTGTAAAACAAAATTCACAGATACCCACAAAGTTAGTTACAATGACAGGCACACTTTAAGGAGCACCTTAAAGGAGACTTTCTTTCTTAAATACACACTTTAAAAGTGCTCCTTAACTCAGTGAGGTTCCTTATGAAATTTTATTTGATAGTTAGTCCTATGAACTACCTTGGGATGTTTTGGTTCAGTAAAATTGCTATATAAATAGAGAGGGAATTTCATGGTTAGGAGTTGGTCATAAGCTGGTGTCTAATTTTGGGGATGCCATGGTATTATTCTGTGAAGATTTGTTGCTCTATATATACATTGTACGATCTCACAATGATGCTCTGCAGCTCTGCCACCCTTCCTTCATTGATCAAGTGTGTTGAGGAAAACAATGGAATCGATAAAAGGATTGCCAGATTTGTCCTTCCCATTGGAGCTACTGTCAACATGGATGGGGCTGCCATATTTCAGAGTGTTGCTGCAGTATTCATTGCCCACTTGAATGATATTACCTTGGATGCTGGACAGATCTTTACTATCATGTGAGTATTGTTCTCGGCTTATGTATTCCCTCGCCCTCACCATTCCCCCGAACTCCATCTTTTGCTGAATGAGACCGTTTCTGTCTAAGTGCAAATGCTAATTAAGTCCCAGTTTATGATGCCATAAACCTAATGGGATCAAAGAATTATTGAATGATGGAGAGCAGAAGGAGGCCTTTTAGCCCATTGTGCTTTTACTGCCGTACAGTAAGTTCCAGCTCACTTGTGCTTCCCCCATTGCCCTGCAAATTTATCCAGCTGTCTTATGCAGTTCCCTACTGACTCAACTTCCACTGTCCTTAAAAACAATGCATTCCTGATTATGACAGCTCACCATGTCAAACACAAAAAATCTCCTTATTTCACCTCTGCTACACTTAGCAATTACCTTAAATTTCTCAATTTGTTTAATTGACAGGCTGTATCCATTGACAACCGTGGTGAATCTGATGGAACCTTTCTTAAACTTGATTCCAATGTAATGGAGAGGGGGAGTTACTTCACTCATCATTCGAGGCTGATTCAAAGTGAATTGTTACTTCATTGGCTGTAAGGCACCATGAGATGTCTTGAAAGGGATGTGAAAGGTGCTATTGAAATGCAGGTGGTGGATCCTAAACATTTGAGTTGTCTCCTCAGACACTTCCAGCTCAACACCTTGCTCCTCCACCTCTAAGATGCTTCTTAAAGCTTGCCTCTTTGATCTTTCTTTAGCCACCTGACTCCTGTGTTTGGGCCTCCACTTGAGTTCAAAGCATCACTCTGAACCTCCTTTCTGTCAAAGGCTGTCAAGAATACTGGTGCTGCTTAGCTAGTGAGCTTCTGAACCCAGTACCTTGTACCTTGTGATGGACATTGGTTATCCTGCCCATATCAGCCATAGGAAAGCATCCTACATTGAACAAAGCTATTCTAACATGGATTCACAGGGCAGAATAAAGTAAGAGAGCAATTTGAAACAATTTTGCCTCATTTGTCTGAAAGGCCATCCACGTGCTTGTTCAATGGCTGCATCCACTTGCAATTTGGTCATTGATCAAACGCAGTGGTGAAGCCTAACTCAGCTAATCTTTCATGAAAATAAGGACTGATAACGCCATTAGTGTTATTCCCATTGTTCCCAGGGAAGGGAACACCAACAACATCACTGCTTCAGGCAGCTTGTGCTACAGCTTCACTTTAAGCACATAAAATCCTTCATTGCCAGACTTTGCAGGGTGTTGGGTCTAATCTGTTTGCACTTAAGATGGGACATCACTTTTGTATGATTCTGTAGATGCCCAATCAACTCAATATCCTATGGTTTGGGGAAATTTAGGTCAATTAATTTCAGAACTGCTGCTACTAATGAGTACTGTTAGAATTCTGCGAGTGTCACCCTGCAAACATTCCTGTTTCCCAAATCTATGCATGTTGTTTCATCAAAGTGATTCACAACTCCAAACATATGGATGAAAACAGACCAGTGCAACATTCAAAAATGCTAGAAAAAGCACCAAAATGAATTCTTCACAGGGATAGACTTAAATTTCTGTAGAGTTTCTCACAGGCTCATTTCCTAATCAAAGCCCAGAACAGGTGATGTGTTGTGATTGTTGTAATGTAGGGAACCTGGCAGCCAGTTTGTGCACAGCAAGCTCCCACATGACAATGTCCTGATTGCCTGTTTTTTTTGTATGATGTTGCATCACAGATACTTGCCAGGAATTGGTTTCAAAAAAACCCTTCTGATTTTTATGCAGGAGGCTTAGATTCCTGCTGGGGTAAATTTGAAATAATAAAAAAAAACAAAATGCTGTTGATGCTAGGCATCTGAAATAAAAACAAATTGAGAGGAAAATAGTGTCTTATGTGAATGCCCTTTGTTCAAAGTCTGGGAAAAATTAGAGATGGTTTTAACAAGTACAGAGGGGAGGAAGTTAGCAAAGGTCCTTATAAGGATAGAAGGCTGGAGGAATCAAATGTGAACAGCTAGGTAATACTATCATAGAAGCGAAGGAATTTAGCTCCCATTTTAGGCTACATATTCTAAATAATCAGCTGTCCCTAAGTTGATTGGTACCTGAGTATTTCTGTCAGTGATTTCATTTACTTAAACCAAAGATTGGAGGTTTTCAATCACCATGTTTACAAAGAGAGATCTTGGAATCTGCAGTCAGTCGTGAATCTTTGGCGAGATGCATTATATTCAACTGCCTGCTGTTGTCAGATATCAGTTCAACTCCCACGCTTCAGTCTCTTGTGCAGTCTTGATTTCCTTTGCCCAATAATAATTGGAGGTTGCACCTTTGACTGCCTGGATGCTCAATTCTAGAGCTCCCTCCCTTAACCCCTCCTTTTCTACCTTTTCTCAGCCAGAGGAAGTGGTTGAGGCAGGTACAATAGTACCATTTAAGAAGCTCTTGAATAGGCACATGGAGGAGCAGAGCTTAGAGGGATATGGGCCGAATGCAGGAAATTGGCACGAGCTGGGTGGGCACCATGGTCAGCATGGACCGGTTGGGCCAAAGGGCCTGTATTCGTGCTGTATTGCTCTATGACCATTATTACACTCCCTAAAAAATCTGCTCCTCCAGCTAAGCTCTTTGTCACTTGTGCTAATATATCCTCACGTGGCAGTGTCAAAATGGGGTTGCTAATCATTCCTGTTAACTGCCTTGGGACATCTTTCTGCTACAAAGGTGCAATGTAAAAATATGAGTTGTTGTAATCGTTGAGGATGTTGTACTAAGTTCCAGATTCCAGACACAGAATTTTTCTACTTGGGAAGGAACTGAAACCTTGTGGTCAATAAAGATGCCAGTAATGAATCGAAGTAGGAACTCGATGAAACCTCTTTACAAAGAGAATGGTTGGACTATAGAGCAGGTGAGTTGAATAACGTTGATGGATTTAAAGCGAAACTGAATGAGGAAAAAGGAAGAGGTTGGTAGATGAGGCAAAGAGGAGGCCTGTGAGTAGCTAGTGTGGGCCAGTTGGGATGAATAGCTTTCTTCTCCACTGTAGGCTGATGCAAGTTGATGGACAGTGAGTGAGCAGTGTTATTGTCCTTTACAGAGTGACTGCCACAGCATCCAGTGTTGGAGCAGCAGGAATCCCAGCTGGAGGAGTACTCACAATAGCAATTATTCTGGAAGCAATTGGACTTCCCACCAATGACCTCTCTCTCATCCTGGCAGTAGACTGGATTGTGTAAGTGTCTTTGATCTCAATACAGTCCCCCTTTCCAACTATACATTATATATTATTAATTGAATGATATTAATTTTCCTCTGAGTTTTACGTTGCTGTTCGTTTGTTATTCTGAAATAGTCAAAAACCTCGGATGAGCCATTGTACTGGGACTATTCACAGCATGTAGTTGAAACGAAACTAAACTAGGTGAAGCACAGCAAACCCAATTTAATGCTAATGCTATTCTTTGCTCCACTTCAAAAGCAATATAAAAGCAATGGCTTTGAACAGATGGGCCTCATTTTAATCCCACTGGGTAATTTCCCACCTAGGAAATGAGAAAGTCTTGCTGCCTGGAAAGTGATTATTTACAAGAAGTGGACGGCAGGAACTCCCCCTGTACCAATCTTCCCTCCCAGCCGCGCTGTGTTTGCCAGCCTACATTGGCTCCCAGCTCAGCACTGCCTCAGTTTATTAAAAAAAAAATAATTTTCAACTGTTTTCAAATCCCTGCTTGGTCTTGGCCTTCCTGATCTCTGTAATCTCCATTGAAATCTCCGAGATTCTACAGTTCTGGCCGTTGTATGTCCGAGATTTGGAAAAATGCCATTAGGTGAAGGGGTCAGTCATAATCGCATTGAATGGAACAGGACCAGACTCAAAGGGCTAAAAGGTCTATTGCTGTTCCATTGGCTGAATAATAATGAATGAATAAATCAAGAATAATATGGTAATATTGTTAAGAATAATTAAGTATAAAAGATGAACAAACTGCTGCAGAGTGCAATTCCAGTCATTCAAAACTAACATTCTCTGATCAAAATGTGTTCCCTTCTCCATCGCAATGAAGCTGGGAACATTGGCTGAGAAGCAACCCTTGCTTGGTGACTGATCAGGGCTATGGGGTAGGAAGGAGGTGATGTAAATGTGTCATAGTGGGTTGGCAAGACTCCAGAGTTCAGCTGTGATTATTCATCACTGTGGCAACATCTGCCTGAGGGTTCTTTCACAAATTGTACTCGTGGATTTTCAACTCACTGCTCTTTAAAGAAAGACACTTGTATTCATATAGCAACCTTGATAGCTGCAGTGCATCAGAAAAACCCTACTTAACCGGAAAGTTATGGGCAGTGTCCGAACATAGGAAATGCAGCAACCAATTTACCCATAGAGAGCTCCCAGCAACAGCAATGTGATAATAATCTAATCATCTAATTATAGGACAAAAGTTCACTATTGGTGGAAAATGAGGATGTGTGAGAGCTAGGAGTGAAGGATCCATGACTTGCAGGGCCGGAGGAAGTAACTGAGGTCATAAATGGCAAGGCAATTGAGGGAAATGAAAACAAGAATGGGAATTTTGAATCTGTGCGAACCACTGACCAACAGGTGATGAGTGAAGAGGATTCAGCACTAGGGCAACAGAGTTCTAGATAGCCTTATTTACCAAAATAGATATATCCCCTGCTCTTCTATAGTGTTGAGGGATCATTTCCAGCCACCTGAATGCTGATTGGGCCCTTGTTTTAATGTCCCTTGTGAAAGATGGCACTTCTGATAAAGTGGGACTCTCTGGGAATGTCAACCTAGATTTTTTTTGTACTTGTATCTCTAGACTGAGACAATGAACCATGTCAATTTTCATTTCCATGCTCTTCAAAGGAATTTCAAATCAGACAGCATGTTCAGTTTTCTAGTGGTTCACCATTTTATCATTCTGTGAATCAAGTATTCATTAATGACAATCTTTTCTAATTAATGAGAACTTGGTGAGAATGAATTCATTTTTTATAAATCTAATGGAAGGCCAAGAGGAATTAAGGAGGAGTCTAGGCATTTTCCACAGCAGAGAAGTTGAAGCAGTAGCAGCGAGGCAAGGTTATGGGGGTGGAGATGGGTGGCATTAGTGATATCACATGTATGTGGTCCAAAGCTCACTTTGAGGTTAGGTTCAACACAAGGCAGTGAACAGTTTGGCTCAATTTCAGACAGTTGTGGGGGTGAGAGATGGTGGAACAGACTTTGTGGTGGGGGCTGATCTAGAGCAAGAGTCCTGTCCCTGACATGGAATGGGGAAAATCGGGCTGGTTACAGCAGTCTTAACATGTTAGGGGACCCTTTAGTGGAAGCAAGAGTGACAAAAGGAGGTTTGCCATTGAATGAGATTGTAGTGACAAGGAATTCAGGACCTACAGAAGTTTTGCGGGGATGGTGTTGGCAAAGGAAAAGGCAGAAAGAGAAAGGCAAAGGGGGTGGATGTCTGCAAAAAATGAACTTCAAAGAGTTTAGAAGAACGGCTCTAACTATCAGTGATAACTCCCAATGCTGGAGCGAATGGCTTTTCGGTGCAGCTATTCCTTAATGGCATAAGTAGTTGGCGAAGGTGACTGAAGCCATCAATGCCTTGGGGATACTGGGGCAATACTGTGAGGGCAACTTGCTTCTATACTGTTCTGCGATGTATGGTATCAACGAAGGAATGAAGGGGCCCTTTGTAACTACACAATGCCCTCACCATCCACTATAATGGGCACAGTTCCTTCCATTAAACACAACAGGAAGAGTAGGGCTTGAGATGAGCCAAGCAGAGTAGAATTAATAGTCTTTGGACAAAGTGGTAGTTGCCATGAATGAAAATGCAATGTGCTGCTTTGTGAATGGCATTATAAGAAGGTTTCATTCATGCACTTCCACTACTATTGTCCAGACTCCCAAATTCATCTTGTATTGGGTTATTTTATGAAAGAGAAATCAAGTTTAACAAGTTCTTTGAAGACGTAACTAACAGTGTAGATAATAAGCAGAGCCAATGATGTAGCCTATTTGGACATTCAAAAGTCATTCAGTAAAATGCCACATAAAAGATTACTCAACAAGTTAAGTAAGGGCTTGTGGTACTGAGGGTAAAAGATTAACGTGGGTAGAGGATTGGTTAACAGACAGGAAGCAAAAATTATGAATAAACAGATGGGTCATTTTGAGTCATCAGGATTTAACAAGAGTATTGGGGTCTCAACTATTTCCATTCAATGGCTTAGATAAAGAAATCAGACACAAATTCACTGCTTATGCAAAGATAGGGGGAAGGTAAGTTGTGAGGAGAATGCCAGATCTTCAGAAGGATATAGAAAGGTTAAACAGATGGCCAAAAGATGGCCAACGGAATGTAGAGAGATGTGAAGTAATCTATTTTGGTCTGAAAGTTAGAAAAGCACCACAAATGGTTTGAGACTATTAAATATTGTTGTTCCATGGGATCTGAATGTGCTGATACATGAAACAAAGTCAGCCGCAGGTACAGCAAGTGATTAAGAAGGCAAATAGAATGCTGATTTTTACCATAAGAGGGATAGAGTCTAAAAGGAGGGAAGTCTGACCGCTACTATCGAGGACTTTGGTGAAACCACACCTGGACCACTGTTTAAGAAGAAATAGCCTAGAAGTTAGAGCAAAGGTTACACAGCAAAGTTTATTTCATGGTCATTTTGTCTCGCTCTAGAAATTTGACTGGGCACTTTCTGCCACCTTTTGGTACATTGCTAAGGAAATTAGACTTCATTGCCAGTCACTCCCATGACAGGATCTTTGTAGTTCTGTACAGAACTGGGACCCCATTAAACTATCCCTTCTCATATTCCCAAGAAAAGCCTTGTAGTTTTGCTGTTTCTGATTGATGTTCTGGAAAATCTGCATATGCAGACTGTGTTTGACTCAGATGTGATGCCTTCAATAAAGAACGAGTTGAAACTTCCTACCAGGGCTCACCCTGGGAATATACCACATGGCCAAGTGGCGGAGACCTGCCATTTCTTGCACAACCGTAGGGAAGGGGAGGAAAATGGAGGGGCAAGCAGAAGTTTTTTAATGTATTTTGAATTATTTTGATTTTCAATCAGGGACCGGACCTGTACTGTGGTTAACGTAGAAGGAGATGCTCTGGGAGCGGGAATCCTTCATTACACCAGCCTGAAGGAACTGGACACAGAGAAAACAGAACTAACAGATGTGAAGGTGGAAGCTGTGGCTAACCCTAGTTCAGAGAATGAAATATCCCCACTTGTCTCTTACACTGAAAAGCCCCCTACTCCCTCCAGTAATGTGGATTCAGAATCAAAAGAATCCATACTGTGAGGGCATAAAATATCTAATGTAAACCCCACAGCCTGTGTTTGAATCTCATTTTATCATGTTTATATGGGAAAAGTAATCTCCTGTGCTCTCTGTCTATTTCTGATTACTTAATATGCATATCTGCCCTATAGATACCGATGTCAGTATCATTTCATTATCCACCTCCATATTAGCCATTTCATCACATTCCAAATAAAAGTTAAATGTCAGTCATGTCAAAACAGGCCCCGGTGACTATTTCCCTGACCAACACAGCAGCGGCACAATGGAGTGAATGACTAGCAGACTTGAAATGTCACATACTGTCCTTCAACCAATTTTAAACGTTTAAGAACTTCATTTAGGTTTAACAGCGGTTGGTGACAATCGACTTTTTAACTTCGTTATTATTTTTAAACATTAATGTTTATAAGGGTAGTAAGACATTGAACATCTCCCTGTTATGTGGGGGGCTAAAAATGTTCTTATTGCTTCCACATGCATGAAGTAATACATTGCCATTTGTAGAGTATTTTGTATGAGTGTGCCAATTGTTGATGCCTAAAGCATTTTCTCAGATGAAAAAAAGTCTTTCAAATGTACAGGGTACTGTTAATAAGTCTTGTGCCTTAAAGTGTACTATCTCTATTTTGGCTTCTCTTCAAACTCGTCCTGACTTGACTGCCTTAAGCTTAATTCTGCTACCAAGAAGAGAAATGAAAATGAGAAATCCCACAACCCAAAGAGAACTCAACCAAATGAAAATGGTTAACAAAAGCAAAGAATCCTTGCTTGTCCTGGAAATGATTTAATATGCAGCAATGTAGAGTTGCTGTTGCATGCTTTTGGTATCCCTTAGTAACATTTTGAATAGGATCAGTCTCCCCAACTGGGTCTGCCTTTGTATCTTCTGAGGCTGGAGAAGCACAAAGACAGATGCAACAGCCTTTTTGAGAGTACGCTGAACAATCAAATGCTGGAAGCTTTGCATGTAAAGAAGGTAAGAAGGCAAAAGCCTCAGAGATTTATTTGTGGCTTTTTTTCGAATAAACCATTTTGGCCTGAATTAATGAGCATCACTCTTTCAAATGTATTTTTCCTAACCATAATTAATATGGTTTCTTTTTGTAAAACTCATGCAAAATGAAAACCCCAGAAAGCAAAGTTAAAATTCCTGGAGAGTGAATCACCCAAGGAGGTTTTCAAAACAGGTACTGGAGTTCTGAAGAAGCAATCTAATCAGCTTTTCAATAATTGAGGGTCACTGTGGAGGCACTCAACCACATTAACCTTACGGCTTAACTCCTGCAAGGATTTTGAGCATTGCAAGATGTTTTTTTTTCTCTGGGCTCTAAAACTATACAGAAATCAATCCAATCCCGGTGTACGTCCATCATGATGGTAATAGGTTTCTCTCCCCAACGATCTGTAGCCTGCCTACAGTGCTTAGGACAGGCACCTGTTTTATGAAAAGAAAACCCCTTCAAAGTTGTGATGCAGAAACAATAATTGACTAGTCCATTTAGAACGTTTTTTTTTTCTTAGTACGTGTCATGTTTCTGGCTAACTTAATTTGAAATGTATTTTAGTCTGAGGCCATTAAGCAGGAGCTTTTATTTTGGTTTTACTGAGGAGTCCTTGCAATGTACGATCTGATATAATACTGCTTTGCTTGCAAACGTCTTCGAACATGGTGAGAGCAAACCATAATGAGTCAAATTAGATTCCTTCACCAAGTTCAATTGTATCTAAACAAAGGGAATGTGTCCTGTGGAAATCTTTACTTGAGATGAAATTGGTACCAATTGTCAGTACCTTCTGGTTTTACTATTTTAATGGCTGTATTTTAGTGTAGCAAATATGTTCTTTGATACAAAATGTTATGATTCAGCTGGACTAATGGAACCCTGTTCTCCAAGTTCATACCCTTGTTTTGAAATCCCTGTAGCCCAGCTCCTTCCCATCTCCACAACCTCCTCCGGCCTTGCAGAGTTCCATGATTTCCTTTTCCACCTGCTCCAACATCCCTGGCTTCCTTCCTGGTACCACCCTGAAGGCTGTGCCTTCAGTCATTAGCGCTTGGCTCTGGAATTCTCTCACTAGAGCTCTCGGTCTCAGAGAAGAGAAAGGCTGTGAGGTTTAGGGAGGGGATTCCAGAGTTTAGGTCATAGACAGCTGAAGACACAGCCACCGCCGATACAGTGAAGGAAGTCGGGGAAGGGCGGCAGGCTGGAAAAGGAAATCATTGAACCTTGTAGGACTGGAGGAAGTTATAGAGATGGGGATAGAACATAGAACATTACAGCACAGTACAGGTGCTTCGGTCCATGATGTTGTGCCGAAATTTTATCTAATATCTATCTAACCCTCCCCTCCCACATAGCCCTCCATTTCTTTATCATTCATGTGTCTATCTAAGAGTCTCTTAAACGTCCCTAATATATCTGCCCCCACAATCTCTGCCGGCAGTGTGTTCCACGCACCCACCACTCTCTGTGTATTAAAAAAAAACAACTTGCCTCTGACATCCCCCTTATACATTCCTCCAATCACCTTAACGTTATGCCCCCTTGTGTTAGCCATTTTTTGCCCTGGGAAAAAGTCTGACTGTCCACTCGATCTATGCCTCTTATCTTGTACACCTCCATCGAGTCACCTCTCATCCTCCTTCTCACCGAAGACTATAGTCCTAATTCACTCAACCTATCCTCTTAAGACATGCTCTCCAATCCAGGCAGCATCCTGGTAAATCTCCTCTGCACCCTCTCTGAAGCTTCCACATTCTTCCTATAATGACCAGAACTGAACACAATACTCCAAGTGTGGTCTAACCAGAGTTCTACAGAGCTGCAATATTACCCCGACTAATGAAGGCAAACACCCCATATGCCTTCTTAACAACCCCATCGACCTGCGTGGCAATCTTGAGGGATCTATGGACGTGGACCCCGAGATCCCTCAAAGGATGGTCCTTAAAACCTGCTTTTATTGACTAGCCCTAATATCAGTATTAGATTATGGTTCAGAATGTTCCTGTGGGGAGCTTTGGATGTTTTGTTGTGTAATGGTGCTATATAAATGCAAATTGTTGTTATTGTACTTGTGTTACTGCAACTCCTGTGGTTTCATGTATCATTCAGAATGTGGTAATCCAGTAAAATTTGTACCTGCACTATTGACCTGCATCAAGTAGATTAAATGAGATGTATATTGGGCAGCACACTGGTAGTGCCCACTTTGGCTCCAGCACACATGCCCAGTGTCTCAACACATATAGTGGCATACAAAAGTTTGGGCACCCCTGGTCAAAATTTCTGTTACTGTGAATAGCTAAGCGAGTAAAAGATGACCTGATTTCCAAAAGACATAATGTTAAAGATGACACATTTCTTTAATATTTTAAGCAAGATTTCATTTTTTATTTCCATCTTTTACAGTTTCAAAATAACAAAGAAGGAAAAGGGCCCGAAGCAAAAGTTTAGGCACCCTGCATGGTCAGTACTTAGTAACACCCCCTTTGGCAATTATCACAGCTTGTAAATGTTTTCTGGAGCCAGCTAAGAGTCCTTCAATTCTTGTTTGGGGGATTTTTGCCCATTCTTCCTTGCAAAAGGCTTCTAGTTCTGTGAGGTCTTGGGCTGTCTTGCATGCACTGCTCTTTTGAGGTCTATCCACAGATTTTTGATGATGTTTAGGTCGGGGGACTGTCAGGGCCATGGCAAAACCTTCAGCTTGTGCCTCTTGAGGTAGTCCATTGTGGATTTTGAGGTGCGTTTAGGATCGTTATCCTGTTGTAGAAGCCATCCCTTTTCATCTTCAGCTTTTCTACAGATGATGTGATGTTTGCTTCCAGAATTTGCTGGTAGTTAATTGAATTCATTCTTCCCTCTACCAGTGAAATGTTCCCCGTGCCACTGGCTGCAATACAAGCCCAGAGCATGATCGATCCATGCCCACCCACCCCGTGCTTAACAGTTGGAGAGGTGTTCTTTTCATGAAATTCTGCACCCTTTTTTCTCCAAACATACCTTTGCTCATTGCGGCGAAAAAGTTCTATTTTAACTTCATCAGTCTACAGGACTTGTTTCCAAAATGCATCAGGCTTCCAAAATGCATCAGGCTTGTTTAGATGTTCCTTTGCAAACTTCATATGCTGAATTTTGTGGTGAGGATGAAGGAAAGTTTGGAGAAAAAAGCATGCAGAATTTCATGAAAAGAACACCTCTCCAACTGTTACACGGGGGTGGATCAATCATGCTTTGGGCTTGTGTTGCAGCCAGTGGCACGGGGAACATTTCACTGGTAGAGGGAAGAATGAATTCAATTAAATACCAGCAAATTCTGGAAGCAAACATCACACCATCTGTAAAAAAAAAAGCTAGACAACCTCAAAATCCACAATGGACTACCTCAAGAGGCACAAGCTGAAGGTTTTGCCATGGCCCTCACAGTCCCCCGACCTAAACATTACCAAAAATCTGTGGGTAGACCTCAAAAGAGCAGTGCATGCAAGACGGCCCAAGAATCTCACAGAAATAGAAGCCTTTTGCAAGGAAGAATGGGCAAAAATCCCCCAAACAAGAATTGAAAGACTCTTAGCTGGCTCCAGAAAGCGTTTACAAGCTGTGATACTTGCCAAAGGGGGTGTTACTAAGTACTGACCATGCAGGGGTGCCCACACTTTTTGCTTCGGGCCCTTTTCCTTTTTTGTTATTTTGAAACTGTAAAAGATGGAAAATAAAAATGAAATCTTGCTTAAATATTTAAAGAAATGTGTCATCTTTAACGTTATGTCTTTTGGAAATCAGGTCATCTTTTACTCGCTTAGCTATTCACAGTAACAGAAATTTTGACCAGGGGTGCCCAAACCTTTGCATGCCACTTTATTTATCCACTGATGTGTGGGTATGTGAGACTTTTTCCTCTGATAGAAAATCAGAGTCCTGGCTGAATAAAGTGGGGGGATCCAGAGCTGGTGTGCTTCGATAGATCCTTGCTTGGCAACAATATTGTGCTGGAGGAGAAAGCTCACATGATAAAACAATCACTATTTTTTAGAAAAAAATGTTTATTTGACAACTAGTCCAACTTATTTAAGTCTTCGTTATCAATAATGTAAATACAAGTAGCAGTATTGTTCAACCAAGGAGAGAAAAAATAAATGATGGTTTATATTAATTCTCTTGGTTACTGCAGACTAAAGTCTGCTATCCTAACTGTTTGTTTAAATTATGTAATTTAAACTTTTAAGCTTGAGTTTATCTCCAATAATTTGTAATCTAACATTATAGTTTCTATTGTGGACCACTGATTTTGTGAACTTAAAGCACTGGATTTGTTACTTTGGAGCTAAGGATGTAATTATGCAGTTCTGTGTATGCAAAGTGAATAAATTTAAAGATGTCAATCAGTGTTGTGCATTTTTCCAACCAACATCCTGCTGTTCTCCAAGGGGCTGCACCTTTCAGTGTAATTTCTAATAACTAAATGTAGAAAGACAGAAGATAAATTTAATATATTTCTTTGTTCATTTCACCAGACAAGATTGAATCTGGCAAGTTCCTACAGCCAGTACTACCCTTAGATTAAGATTGTAAGTACCCTTAACAGGTACATAATTAAACTTTGGGATGTCCTGGGGATTTGATGCTAGTCTTTTCCCTTTTTTTTGTCAAGGAAAGATGACAACCCCTTCAAAAGGATGCAGGGAAGATTAACTAGATAGTTGCCAGGAATGTGGGAATTTAATTAGCTAGAGAATGAGATGGTTGTCCCTACAGCACAGAAGGCAAAGAGGAGGTTTTATAGAGACATTCAAAAATTATGACTATTTTAATAGTAGATGAGGAGAAAGTGTTTCTGTGACAGATCTTGGGCTGATTGTCTGTTTATCTACAAACAGGTGTTAAAGCCAGACTTAAAGCCATATGTTCAAGGAGGATAAACCAGTAACTAATTAATTCAACACAAGTATGACTGAAGTGCCTCTGCTTTGAGCGCCAGAACTCATGTTCCATAGATCATCGTGCCTTTAACCATAGATGTCCCCTGGTCAAATGATTCCCTGGCCACTTTCTATGATTTTTTTAATATCTGTATATGAAACAAGTTGGTCCCCAATGGGATGAATAATTTAAACAAAAATCAGATTAGAAGTTGGTGAATCTGAACTCTTGTTTAGTGCCTCCTTTTTATGTATAAATCCACTCGTGGATAAAATGAAAAAATAAATGGGATTAATGTATTTCCGATCAAGGCTCACGACCTTGATAGCTTCATAGTTCTACAGCATGGAAACAGGACCTTTTGGGCCAACTCATCCATGCCGACGAAGTTATCTACCCGAACTAGTTCCATTTTATCTGCATTTGGCCCATATTCCTCTAAACCTTTCCTATTCATGACCTGGTCTAAATGTCTTTTAAACATTGTATTTTCCACCCCCACCACTTCGTCTGGCAGCTTTTTCCATATAACCACCACCCTCTGTGTGGGAAAAGTTTACTCTCAGGTCCCTTTTTAATCTTTCCTTTCTCACCTTAAACCAATGCCGTCTGGTTTTACACTCCCATACCTGGGGAAGAAGGCTGTGACTATTCACCTTGTCTATGCCCATCATGATTTTATATTCCTCCTATGAGGTCACTCTCAGCCTCTTATCCCCAGGGGAACAAAAGTCCCAGTCTATCCAGCCTCTCCTTGTAACTCGAGCCCTCCAGTCCTGGTAACATCCTTGTGAATCTTTTCTGCACTCTTTCCAGCTTAATGACTTCTTTCCTCATAGGCGACCAGAACTGCACGCATTACTCCAAGTGTGGTTTCAGCCCTGAATCCCAACACTCATTTGTTGGCAAGACCATTCCTCATTATAATTTCACAGGACTTCCAGCACAGGTGGTGCATGCCTCCTCTTGCTCCTTGTCATCTCTCTCCCTTAATCCCTTTAAATCCATGGAATTCACCTTCATGGTGCAACAAGCTCCATCCAAAGTCTTGCCACTCTCTGAAAAAGGGGATTCTCCTGAATTCCTTTCCGGGTTTCCAAGGGTAGAACTTACAATGCAGCAAAGTCGCAACAATTGCTTCTTTGCAAGTGCCAGTGTGCTCCGGCCTCCTGCGCAAACTTGCCGACTGAGCTCTGCCATCGACAGCCCGGGTGTGCTCCACCACTGGAGTCTGCGTGGTCGGACAGTGGGACTCGGAGCTGCTGCTGGATTCCCCAGGACTTGTGCTGGGGGCTCTGCCTGTAGCGCCTGTGTCCTGACGGTTTAATGGAGATGGTATGGCTGCAAGGAAGAATGAGGTAAGTTACGCACTTTATAATTATTTGTGTCTGTTGTAACGTTTTTAATTGTTTAAAAGAGTTTTAAGTGTTTGATATGATTTTTATTTATAGTTTTATTTATTCAGAATGTCAGGGACATTTGGAAATATTGGGAGAGCTGGCTGGCTGTGTCTTTTCAGTCTATCAGAGTGAGACTTGGATCAGGCCACTCGTGTGATCAGACTACATTGGGTACATTGCAGATGGACCTGCTACCACACAGGGGCATATCTGCAGGTTAGCCTTCAGGATAGGAAACAGGTAGGAGTGTTCATTGTTTCCCTATGACTGAAGAGCTGTTCGCCAAATCACAGTGTGGATTCTGTCCACCTAAAGGCACACTTGACATGATCTTTATAGTACGATGATGAATGGAAGGAGAAGCATCAACCACTATACAAGGCCTTTACTGACCTCAAAAAGCCTTTGACTCCAACAAATTAGAGCATCCAAAAGTCACTGAATACACTTCCTGCTGCCTCGGGAAAGCAGCCAACATCATCAAAGACCACTCCTATCCCTGTCATTCTCCCTTCTCTCTTCCATCAGGCAGAAGATACAAAAGCTTGAAAACACAGCACCAGGCTCAAAGACAGCTTCTATCTTGATATGCAGGGGTGTGAAGTGGTGCAACAGGTGATCAAATCTATATTCTCCCCCACACTGGGTTCTTGATCTCTTGTGAATGTTATGATGGCGTTCACACAAAAGTGAGCCGCTCTGCTGAGCCCCATGTGGATTGAATTGCGGAATAGACTCAAAGGGCTAAATGCCCTTCTCTTGTTCTAGTGTTACTAGCTATAAGCACCACTACTGAGCATAATTTCATGGAAGAAAATCCCTGGGGAAATCAGAAATCAAAAACAGACAATGTTGGAATTGTGGGAAGTGTGGAGAGAGAAGCTTTGACATTTCATGTTGATTTATCTTTTATTGGGTCCCTGGGAAAGCATTTGGCGAATCATTGCTTTGCATTTCTGCACAGCTGTACCACATGTCCCTTTGGCACAAGAAGAGATTTTTACCACCTTTTACATTTAAAATTGAAAATGGTAATGTCTTCATGGTGAGCTGTAGGAGATTGTTGATGTAAATGTGACTGATCCACTGTCCTCACAAATGGCAACCAGACTTTTAAACAGTGAAATAACAATAGTGTTAATTTGCACATCTATGACATTTATTGTATACCAGAGCAAGCTTTTCTTTGCACAACTTGTAAATCAATAAAACAATATATTGCTTAATTAAGAACAATAATCCATGTAACATAAAAGTTTGAACTGACATTAAGTATTCTTAGAGCCTTCTTATCCTTAATAATAGTGATTTGCATGGAACATTAGCTAGTTTGGATAACAAATTTTTATTTTGCCTGAAAGGTTATTAAGGAGTTTTGTTTATCCTTTGTGATGGATAGCACAGAGTTGTTAGTAGGATTGCTATTGAGAAGCACAGAATCTCATTTCTACTTTGGCCTGTCCTTATTTTTGCTGGGTGTAAATATGCAGCAACACAGGACTATCAGTTTTCCTTCCTGCCCCATAACAACTCTGATCAGTCACTAAGTGCATCCTTCGTGAATGTCCTTGTTCTTGTGTGACCACACCATCCTCCAACCATTCTAGACTCTTATTGAGTTTAATTTGGCTTGATCCTGTTCTTAATTATCCAGTTGTAGCCAGAGAATCACGTACGACAGTTTCTCAAACTTTATCCGCACTGTTACCTTTGTCCCCCAAAGCTTTGTGCCAGTCCCTTCCTGTTTCCATGACCTTCAGCTACATTATCCAAAAATGAAAGAAACAGTATCAGTTTCCACACGTATGCTAACAACACCCAGCTCAGTTTGACCACCTCTTTCAAACCCTCCACATGCTCATCCAGCATCCAATACCGAATGAGCAGCAGAAAATTGGAAGGACTGGGCCCACAACCTTCACCCATCCCCAAATGTCTGAAGCTGAACCAAACTGTTTGCACCTCATATTTGACAATTCATTCTGAGCACATAAAGTGCTATCACCAAGATTGTTGACCTTTGATCTGCCCCTGCCTCAGATCATCTAGTGCTGGAACCTCGTCCGTGCTTTCATTGTGCCTCCAGATGACTACGTCAGTTCATTCTTGGCCAGCCTTCTTCATTCTACTTTCCATAAGTATGAGCTCTTTTAATTCATGGCCAGTCCTATTTGCCCATGACTCCTGTACTGGATCACTTACAATGGCTTCCAATAAAAAAAAATTCCATGAGCTTTCAAACTCTTTCCCTTAATTTGAAATCCCTCCTTGACATCACCCCCACCAACTCACCATCCCCATGTTGTAATCTCTTCCCATCATACGATCCTGCTCTAAGATATCTACGTTCCTCCAATTCAGGCTTCTCTGATTTCATTAGCTCACCCTGATGGTTTTGCCTTCATCTCCCAAGGCCCTGAACTTTGGTATTGTCTTCCTTAACCTCACTGCTTCTCAAATACTCCTCCTTTCAAGAAGCTCCTTAACAGCCAACTCTTAGGTCGTCATCTGCCCTATTTAATAATCCTCTATTGTAGTCAGTTTTACTATGTTAAAAGCATTACAAAATTTTGAGTTATTGTTTTTGATGTGACTCCGTGTTAATTTAACAGGTGGAAACTATTGACAGTATTTTTTTGTTATCATTTTGGATCCTTTTTTTTAATGCTTTATAGTCTGGCGTCACTATTAACAGCACATTACACAGACAAAGAAGCATAATGTGCTTCCTCCAGCAGACTGTTTGTTGCTCCAGATTCCAGCATCTGCAGTCTCTTATGTCTTCATTAATGTGCTTGTAACTGTTTCCGTTAACCCATTTTGACTCACTCTATCAGATATATTCCTTGGTTCTACCCATCCACCCCATGCCACCTTCTCTGTTACTGAAAACTAATTTTTTCTCTTTCCCAGTTCTGACCTGACCTGTTGGGTGTTTCCAACCATTTCAGATTTTGTTTCAGATTTCCAGCATCTGCAGTTTTTTTGATTTTCATCTAGAATATGGTCTAAATTTTGGTCATAAAGGGTCACTGGAAGCAGTCAGGAGAAGGTTCACTACCATGAACCTGGATACAGAAGGGACTGGCTTACAGTGGAAGGATTGAGAAGGTCGGATCTGCACTCACTGGAATTCAGAAGAAGGAGAGGTGAAATTATTGAAATACAGAAGATTTTTAGGGGCTTGTCAGGGTAAATGTGGGGGATTTGGAACCAGAGGAGACAGTATCAGATTAAGGGGGCACCTATTTGAGATGAGAAAGGATTTCTTCTCTCAAAGAATTGTGAGGCTTTGGCGTTCCTTGCCTTAGGAAGCTGTGGAAGCAATATATTCAAAGCTGAGAAAGATTTTTAATCAGTATAGAAATCAAGGTTTATATAGAGTTCTCAAGATGCTAGAAACCCACCCTATTCATAAATTGCCCCATTCACTCCCCAACCCTGTTCATACATGCCCAACATACTCTCTGCTCCCTTCACTACAAGCCTTATACACCCTTTCCCTCGGTTATATCCTGTCCTGTTCACCACCATTGCTCCATTCACAGCCCACTATATTCATTCTGCCCTGTTTGCCCTCCACCTCATTCACCACCCCTCCCCTGATCACTCCAGGCCCCACTCACCCTTCACCCCACCCTCTCCCCACCCTCTCCATCCCTTGCAACCCATGCTTCATTTACTCTCAATCAACAAGCTTCTGGAGGAACTTGGCGGGTCAGGCAGCATCTGAGGAGGCAAAGGGATTGTTGGCGTTTCATGTCAAGACCCTGAATCGGGACCCGCTGAGTTCCTCGAGAGGCTTGTTTCTCGCTGCAGATTTCAGCACCTGCAGTCTCTTGTGTACTCATTTACTTTAACACCATTGTATGCTTCTATGTAACTATTTTCAATTTTCCCTCAATAAAAAAAATACAGTTGGTCGATTAAGAAATCCTTAAACATAGAAAAGGAATACTAAAAATTTGCAGGCCTGTCCTCCACCTGAGTTATATCTCTTATGGTTCTACATTTCTTGCATCTTTCTTGGAAGTTCCTCTCCCACTTATTTAGACCTTGACTAGATCACCCTGTGTGGGATATCAGGGATAATCCACATCAAGTGTTCTTGGTATGGTCACTTCCAGGACTTCTCAGAACGTACCCAATTTAAGGTTGTGCATTCTCTGCAGAATACAATTTCATCAGGGAAACTGTGGCCTGAGGAGAGAAACATTCAGCTGTGGCAGCCCTCTGGTGCCACCTCTGTTAACTTGATGTAATTGCAAGAACAAAAATCTGAGGTCTTTTCCTTTTAAATTAATTAAATTTTATTTACAGCGTGGTAACAGGCCCTTCCAGCCCAACGAGTCTGCGCCGCCCATTTTAAACCCAAATTAACCTACCCGTACGTCTTTGCAATGTGGGAGGAAACCAGAGCACCCGGAGGAAACCCACGCAGACACGGGAGAACGTACAAACTCCTTACAGACAGCGACGGGAATCCAACCCCAATCGCTGGCGCTGCGATAGCGTCACACTAACCGCTACGCTACCGTGCCGTCCTTTCTTCTTTCGTACCAACTTCTATGGCATGTGGCTGACCCGGGTACATCATCTCAAATCAGACCCAGTTTAAGACATGCATTTTCCAAGGGAAGGAGAGTGGCAAAATATCTGGCACCATCCTAACTTTTATATGGCTGCTGAAAGTAGTCAAAGAAATCTGACTCTATTTTACCAACCACAGATATAATGCACTTTTCTGAGTGTAAATGGTTCTTAAATATTGTGGAGTAGCTGCCTCTATTACTCTCACAGCCAGTGTGTTCCAGATTTGAATCACCTTTTGAAGGGCGGGGAAATCCTGCTCAAATCCCTTTAAAGTTTCCCACCCTTTACCTTAAATCTACACCCTCTGGTTATAAACACCTGTGCTCAAGGGAACGGTTCCTCACTGTCAGTCCTATCTATACCTCAATAATTTTGTATACCTTAATCAGTTCATCCCCCAGCCTTCTCTTGTCAAAGGAAAACAAACCCAATCTATCTAGTTCCTCCTCGTGGATGAAATGCTCTGTCTCAGGCAACATCTTGGTGAGTTTCCTCTGCACCTTCTCCAGTCCAATCATATCCTTCCTGTAGTGTGGTGACCAGAACTGCACTCAGTATTCCAGTTGTGACCCAAGTAACGTTTGATATGGTTGTACCTTAACCTTCCTGCTCACATATTCTATGTCCTAGCTAATAAGAACAAGAATACTGAATACCCGCTTAACTATGGGTGGCACGGTAGTGTAGTGGTTAGCGTAACGCTATTACAGCGCCACTGTCTGTAAGGAGTTTGTACGCTCTCCTTGTGTGTCTGTGTGGGTTTCCTCTGGGTGCTCTGGTTTCCTCCTACATTCCAAAGATGTACAGGTTAGGAGCTTTGGGCATTCTATGTTGGCGCTGGAAGAGTGGCGACACTTGGTGACTGCCCCCAGCACATTCTCAGTAACGCAAAAAGACGCATTTCGCTGTATGTTTCAATGTACATGTGACTAATAAATAAATATCTTGTATCTTACCTCATCTACCATCAGGCAGGAGGTACAGAAGTCCCACAAGCACCAGGTTGAAGAGCAGCTACTTCCCTCCAACAATTCAGTTCTTGAACCAACCTGCAGAACCCTAATCACTACCTCGGTATAGCAACACTATGACCACTTTGACCACTTGCACTACAATGGACTTTGTTTTTTGTTGTTTTAATTGTGTTCCTCCTTGTATAATTTTGTATAATTTATGTTTACTTTGTTTTTCTTGTGATTATTGTGTCTCTAATGCTATGTGCTTGTGATGCTGCTGCAAGTAAGTTTTTC
Organism: Pristis pectinata; assembly: GCF_009764475.1. Taxonomy (NCBI): domain Eukaryota; kingdom Metazoa; phylum Chordata; class Chondrichthyes; order Rhinopristiformes; family Pristidae; genus Pristis; species Pristis pectinata. The sequence goes on along the minus strand of NC_067407.1, from coordinate 93,196,331 downwards.
ATTGCACCTGTGCATACATGTACTTGTGCAAATGACAATAAACTCGACTTTGACTTTTGACTTTTAACTTTGACCTGTGCTATTGCCTTCAGGGATCCTTGGACATGTACCCAAAGTCCTTCTGTTCCTCAATACTACTTAGGATCCTAGCATTTATTGTGCATATTCTAGCCTTACTATTTCTCCAAAATGCATCTCCTCTCATTTTTCAGAATTAAATTCCATCTGCATTGCTCTGCCTATCTTACTAACTCATCAATATCATTAGGTGTTGAAAGACTACCCTCCTCACTTTCATCAATACCATCAATTTTCATGCCGTCAGCAAACATACCAACTTTACCTCTTACAATCACATCTAGACTGTATGTATGCAACAGAAAGGATCCCAGTGTCAATCCCTGCCTCCTATCACCAAGCCAATTGCAGATCCAATTTACCATGAGTGCTTAACCTTTTGGACCTTGTCAAAGGCCTGTCTGAAGTCCATGTAGATTACCTCAATTGCACCATATCCATTGAAACACTTAGTTTCCTCTTCAAAAAATTCAATTGTGTATCATTATGTGTGCATATATGTTATCAGAGATATGTGTAAGAAATAAGTGTGTGTAGGAATTGATGTTTTTTTTTAATGCAAAGGCAGATGATCTACCAATGAATTTCTTTTTACCAGATTGCACTTTTTTTGCAGTTTCACTATTTGTCCTTGAAATTCAATAGTGATAACGCGGCTTTTGGGAAAAGCTCTAGTCAAAGATATGAAGAATTGTTACAACTGCATAACTATAGGAACTAAATTGTAACATTACTAAATGTAATGAATTAATTCTGCTGTAACACATTACCACGACCCACAAAATATAACTATTGTAGGAAAGAAAGAATCTGGTGAATGTGAAAAATCTTTATCTAAAGGTCTTTTCAAACCTTATAACAAAATGCAAAGAAAATGTAATGAGGAAGCTCACAATTATTTACATAGAAGAACTGTCCTCAACCTAATGAGAACATGAATGGAATTTTCAAGGGATTTCCAATGCCTGATACAATACCCAGCACCCTTCACCCCAGCATCCACTACCAATATACCCAACCTTTGGTCAAGTAACTAATCACTGCCCATTGACCTGACACACATTTTCCAGTAATTTATGGGAGGTTTCGTGACTTCGGGAATATTTCTGGGTCATTCTCTCTGTAAGGGGATGCCCCAATGGTTCATTGCTTCCATCTCTTAAAAGGCAGCTATAATTTCAGATTTCCAGGATCTTGCTTTTATATCAGCGTTGATTTTGTTTAAAGGCATAGTTCATACATTTAATTAACGTAACGTGGTGGTGCTTTTTATTTTCTTTATTAACAAAGAAAGGTAAAAACGTGCATTTAAGTAATACTTTGGGTGACACTAGTGCAGCAGGTAGAGGTGTATTACTGCTCCACTGCAAAGTCTTTTCAAGGATGCCCACTTTGAAGAAGTTTTCTTCCTCTCTTCAACAGGAGCTTCGTGAGTCCCTCTCTCACAGCTCCACCTCTGTGATTTCCTCTGCTCTCCGGCTCCTCGACCTGAACATTGAATCCTCCCACTTCAGGTAATCCCCGCCCCACTTCCCCACAACTCCCCCCCCCCCCCCCATTATGCTTCTTCTCTTCCCTTTCCTAGCCTCTTTTTTACTACCTTTTTTTTTCTCCTTTCTCTCCTCACGTTTGACCCATCCCCCGGTGGATCTGCTCTCACCTCCTCCCCTGCACCTGCCTATCACTATCTCTTACCTGCCTCTACCTATCACCACCCTCTGCCCACCCTGCCACCCCTCTTCTGTCCACCCATCACTGCTCTGCTTTTCCCTCCTATATATTGGGCTTCCCCTTTTCCTACCTTCAGTCCTGAAGAAGGGTCCTGGCCTGAAATGTTGACCACCTGCTTTTCTTCACGGATGCTGCCTGGCCTGCTGAGTTCCTCCAGCATCATAGTGTTTTTTCATTTACGTTCCAGCATCTGCAGTCCTTTGTTTCTCTAGTAGAGCTGCTGGCTCACAGCATCAGAGACATGGATTCAATCCTGACTTCTGGTGCAGTCTGCATGGAGTTTGAAGTTTCTCTCTGTGCTGGTGTGGATTTCCTTCAGGTACCTCCTACATCCCAAAGACTTGTGGGTTAATATGTGAATTGGCAGCTGTAAATTGCCCTCAGTGTGTAGGTGAGTGGTAGAATCTGGGGGGAGTTTATGGGAATGTAGGGAGAATAGTATAGGATAGTGTGAATGGGTGCTTGATAGACAGCATGGTCCTGTGACCAAAGGGCATTTTTCTGTGCTATGTGACTCTATGACTTCTAATGTCCACCACTTTATAGCCAACAAAATGGCTTTGAACTGTAGTCAATATTATAAATATGTAAACACAGAATTTAATGTGTCTGCCAAATGATTCTGAAAGGGCATTGTAATAATGACTAGGTGTTTTATTTTAGGGAAGTTGGTTGCGGTATAAATTTTGATCAGGAACAATAGAGATACCTCCCTTCAAAAAAAAAGCCATTATGAGAATGTTTAACATCAGCTTGAGAGGGAAGCTGAACCTTGATTCACTTCTTCACTGGTGTATTGGCCTAGATTTTTGTGCTCAAGTCCTTTGAGTGGCACTTGAATCCATAACCTTCTGCGTTTATATCTGTGCAACTCGAGCTCTAATGGGAAAGCTGATTTATGGGTGCACGTGGAGCTTGTGTGGTCCATGATGTACAACTCTATGACTCTATGAACCCCAGATCTCTCTGTTCTAATACCCCTTTTAGAACGGTTCCCTCTAGTTTATTTTGCCTCTTCTCATTCTTCCTCCCAAAACACTTCACATTTCTCAGTGTTAAATTTCATGTGACTCCCATCCACCCATTCCACCAGCAACACACAAGGTACTGGAGGAACTCAGCGGGTCAGGCAACATCTGTGGAGGGAAATGGACAGTTGACGTTTTGGGTCCAGACCTTCCAGATGAAGGGTCTCAACCCAAAATGTTGGCAATCCATTTCCCTCCATGGATGCTGCCTGACCCACCGAGTTCTTCCAGCATCTTGTGTGTTGCTCCAGATTCCGGCATCTGCAGTTTCCTGTCGACCCATTCCTCCAGCCTGTCTTATATCTCCTTGGAGTTTACTACCCATCTTCTTATAGTTCATTATAGCTCCAGGCTTCGTATCTGCAAATTTGGGAATTGTGTCCTGTACACCCATGTCTATATTAAGAAAAGCAGTGGTCTGAGTACTGGGGAATCCCACTGTACACCTCCCTACCGTATAAAAGTATCTCTCACTCTCTTTCCTGTTGTTTAGCTAATCTCTTGTCCATTCTGTTACAGAGCACGTTATTCCTCAGGCTTCAATCCTGATGACAAGTCCAACAAGTGGCACCTTATTCAAGTGCTTTGGTCCCCTGAATTCTGACAAAGACAGATGTTTTTTCCCCAGTTACGCCTGGCGTAACTCGCCCAGAAATTCCTCTGCGCTCACGCACCGACCCTCTGCTGGGAAGGAGCATGCGCCAAGGAGCCCTCGCCCTGAAAGCGCTGCGGCGCAACGGGTCTGGTTGGAGCGAGTGCTCTGATTGGCCGTCACGGCGGAGCCGTTGTCCGCGCTGCCGCGCTCCAATTGGCTGAAGCTTGCGCTCAGCCCGCCCCCTGCTCTTTGTTACATTTTCCTCGAACGTACGGCGCTTGGCCCGGAAGCGGGGCAGGACCAGGCGGGCACCCAGAACCAGCAGCCCCAGAACCAGCAGCCCCAGCCCCAGCCCCAGACGGCGGCAATGCACCGGGAAAACTGGAGGTACTGAGCACCAGACCAGCAGAGCATCAGCGGCACTGTCCCACACGCCAGCAGACCCCGTAAGCAGGACTGGCCACCGTCTGTGCGGGTGAGTACTGGTTACAGTCTTTCGCAGACCAGCAGAAATCGTTTGTAATGTAAACGGTGGTGAAAACTCTTTGCCTGTAAAATGCATGCAGCTTTCTCTTTCTGTCTTTGTATTTATACTGTCTCTCGCTGTCATTTCATGTATGAGGGCGAAATAGATTGCATAATGAGAGATCTATTGATTCATATCTTTGTTTTGATTGCCACCAACACAACAACCACTTTACTTGGGTCGCACCTATTTTCGGAGAAAAGAACCGTTTTCGTTTCGAGGTTTAAGGGGAGCGATTTGATGAACTGCTCGTTAGTGTATCACTGTGTCCATAACCGGGTGGTAGTGGGAGATCAGTCGAAGCCGATTGTGTTAACTTCAATGTATTTGCATTTATTTTGGTTTTGCTTTGCTATCCGGGAGAATCATTTGTAGAAGTACGTTTGACTTTGAATTGAGTTTCTAAGGAAAGACGCTATTATTCAATTAATTTTGCAGGATGCTATTAAATTTCATATATGTAACTTGTAACAAAATCAAAGTGAAACGAATTTTGTGATTGTTTTTGCTATCCTGGTGTACTTTTTCTTGTTGTTTCAATCAGTCACACCCTTGTTTTGTTTTGTCACGAGCCCGTTATTTCTAAGCAGGAGGTAATACTTTCTTTGCAAAATATGAAGAAATAGCATTAATACAATGGCTTCAGTAACTTGAGTTGTTGGACATCTAGATTGTTTTATTTTTGGTCTCGCATCCCTAGTTGGTATGAAAAGCTTTACGGTTCACTGCTGCTGTAAACTTTACTTCCTCCCTAGTCATTCTCATGAAACGTACTTAAAAGATCTGAACTGTGATTTGTGTTTGGACTTTGAGTTTGTGAGGCATTTATGGAGATAACTTTGTCTTGTGTAGTTTTCTTCAAAGGGATAAGTTACCCAGAGATTTAATTTGAATGCCAATTAGAGTTCAGAATATTTGCAGTCAATGGCAAGAAAATCGGACCTTTTGTGGCTGCCCTCTACGTCTTGTTGAGCAAATAATTTGAAAACAAAATTGTGTTTGAATCATATTAACGGTAACTACGTGCATTAAATAGCTCCTCTTCTGGAATGAAACATTTCCAGGAGCTGCTTGAATGTTGTCTAGCTAAATTTGGCACCTTACCACTCCAGGAGCTTTTCAGACAGATGATCAAAAGTTAGGTTATATGGAACATCCAGAAGGAGGAGGTGGGTCTATAGGGGTTTGAGGAGAGAATTCCAGAACTTGGAGCTTAAGTAGCAGTGATTAAATAGGCTTTTTTTTCATGAATTAAATGTTACTGTCAGCTGTAGTAGTAAAACTATCTGTGTAAGATAACAGATCTAATTTAAGGCTACCATTGTGCTGTTTTGTTTACTTCAGTACTCTTTCTTTTTCAATCTTTTTATTAGTTTTCAAATTAATACAGATTAATATATCAATGTTTATACATGTAATACAAAGAAATCAGGAGAACAATCATGACATGGATAATCATAAAGAACATTAAAGTATATAAAAAAATCTGTAGATCTAATGATCTGTTAGTGAATGAATATAATATAAAAGAAAAAGATTTATTATAAAATATAAAAGAAAGGAAAAAACCCAAAACAATAAGAAAAATTATAAACAATATATCAAACCAAACTAAACTAAAGAAAAAAAAATTTAAAAACAGAAAAAAAACTGAACTAAAATTTCTCAGTAGAAACAGAGCAATATTATGTCATCAACTCCATTCCTCTAAATTGAAAGGTTATTACAAGGGGATTTATTTCATGTGAAAATATTGAATAAATGGACTCCAAACTTCCTCAAATTTAAGCGAAGGATCAACAGTACCACTCCTAAATTTTTCCAAGTTTAAACATGATATAGTTTGAGAGAACCATTGAAAAGTAGTAGGGGGTATTGGATCCTTCCATTTAAGCAAAATGGATCGTTTGGCCATTAATGTAACAAAGGCAATCATACAGTTAGCAGAGGCAGATAGATGGCCAGATTCTATCCTTGGTAAACCAAATATAGCAGTGATAGGATGAGGTTGTAAATCAATCTTCAATACATTTGAAATAATGTTAAAAATATCTTTCCAATATTTTTCCAAAAGAGGACAGGACCAAAACATATGTGTCAAAGAAGTCACATTCGATTTACATCTGTCACATATAGGATTTATATGTTGATTAAAAACGAGCTAGCTTATCTTTTGACATATGGGTCCTGTGAACTACCTTAAACTGTATTTTACTTCAGTACTGTATGTTCTCTGTTCTTCTACAGAGACTAGATGCATTTAAGTAATATGTGTTAGTTCTGAGACCAAGCTCTTCAATATTTAAACAATGAGTGAGAATTATAAAATAAGTGTTCGTGAGATTAAACCTCGTTTTACAGACGCAATAGATCTTAGAAATGATTTGCTTGCAATGTTAATTTTGTGTTATATTCCCCCCACTCCCCCTTGCATATTTATCTAAATTATTTTTCTGGCAGAATATTTTGAATTTTTCTGAATCCACACTATAACATTCATGAATTCCTGCCAAGACATCCACACCAATAATTTCCTTGGTGTTGGTGTATCTTTGAAGAAGTATGGTAGAAACCTCATTTCTAAATGATGACTAGGTTTTCTATGAAAGTGGTGATGTTGGAGGAACTCTGAGGATGTTCCCGGCCTAGTTGCTGTCTTTTCTGTGTAAGAAATGAAGACCATTAACTATCTAAACCACTGTAAGTTTAAAACCCACTATTAAATCTTTGCTACAGTATCTCAACCCTCTCCTTGTAATTCCTGAATCTACCTGTCTGCTCTTGATTGAATATATTTTCTATAATGGAGTGGCCAAACATGCATGCATTACCAAAGCCATGACTTAGTGAATCATTTCCTCTCTATTCTTTGCACATATTTCTAAAATGCAAAAATACTATTTGAACCTTCTGTACTGTTGATGTTGTCAGTAAATGTCAGGATCTGTGACCCCCATATCCTAATCTAGATCATGTGCTCAGAACAAAAATGGATCTGGCTCTGATTGTTTGGATACACTACTATAAATTCTAGCAATCCTGTATTTAATTAATTCTCTGATATCTGCCTGTCAGTAAACTTTTTCTAACCATTTAAAACAAAATACTGGAAATACAAAACCAGAACATGCTTTTTTTTTAAAAAAAACAGATCAGGCAGCACCTAATAAGAGAACATAACTTGAAGGTATAGATCACACCTTAAGAGATTTCCATAGACAAGCAACACTTAGAAAGGAACTGTAACATAAAGGAGGAGGAACCAAAACATAAATGCACCTATTGGGAAAGAGAGCCCACCTTGGGGGAAGGCTAGGAGATGATTAAATGGCAGACATGATGATTGCAGAGGAGGTAAGATTTCTTTATTAGTCACACATACATCGAAACGCACTGTGAAATGCATCTTTGCGTAGAGTGTTCTGGGGACAGCTCGCAAGTGTCGCCACATTTCTGGCGCCAACATAGCATGCCCACAACTTCCTAACCCGTACGTCTTTGGAATGTGGGAGGAAACCAGAGGAACCCCACGCAGACACGGGGAGAATGTACAAACTCCTTGCAGACAGCAGCCAGAATTGAACCTGGGTTGCTGGCACTTCCTGGCATGCTTGGAACTTTGCTGCTGAACTAACAGATTTTCTGAACTGTTGGGTGTTATTTCTATTAATAACCCAATGCATTTTTAATTCACTTTTTAAAATGCTGCACAGTATTATGATACATTTCCCAGTGAACACACAAAGGCTAAAGGGAGCACAGGAAATGGGACCCTGCTGAGCCAGATGCCGAACCATAGAGATTTTTGAATAGATGGATAAGGGATTATTGGTGTTTTACTGTCTATATGTGGACTGGGATCTTCCTCTAAATCTCTAGTTTCACATCATTGCCTTTATATATCTTTTTCAAATCCCCGATGGACTCCACGAATCTCTCTGGTTTTCTTTGGTCCTACAAACTTTGAGTATCTGTGCTCCTCCAGGAGCGGCCACTTGTACCTTCTTGATTTAAGTTGCGGTGTCACCGACGGCTGTGCCTTCAACCTAGGCCCAAGCTCTGGAATTCTGTGAACTTCTCTGTCTCTATTTCCTCTTTTTTTTAAATATATATAGTTCTTTTGTGACTGTGATCTGAGTCACCGGAGAGCCACTGAAGCTGGTGATACAGAAGTCTTTATTCATCATGACAAGCAGGCATTCTCCTGGAGACCCTCTCAGTAGAGTCTCCCAAACTTGAAGTACATCACATTTTTATACCCATAAGATCAAAGGTAACAGCAGGTGATTCAATACAATTTCAATAGTTACAATGACATTGTCAGACTCAAAATATTGAAGTAAACAATGCTTCCACTGAATTACATATCTAAAATGGGCGAAACCTCTGAATGTTCAAACACCTTTGGGACAAAGGAATTCACGTGCATGGTCTAAAAAAATTCTGAGGACAGAGATCCCAGGCACCCATTGTTAATGCTGTGAGGGCTAACTCCCGGAGTACAAAAATATCCCAACTATTGATTGATCAAATATGCCTGTGACCATGTTTGATGTGCTATGTGACGACATCAGTCTGGTCTGCAAGCTTCCTTGAGCTTGGTCACAATGATGCAAAATAACTTGGCCCATGTTGCCTGGTTTGATGTCGGCCAGTTAACGTAACCCCTTTGTTTTATGTTTTGCTGATGCAGATGAGAACGTCTCATGGTCACTTCACTTTGCAAATCATATCTCTTGAGTAGCCAACCCCCCTTCTGTGGGCCAGCAGCCTGTGCTCTGCAGACAGTGCTGTTTGATTACAAAGGTGTCCTTTTAACTTCAAACTCATTACTGCTTGCAATTTACATTAAGAACTGAAGACTGGTTCTTGTTTGAATTAATGTCTGCTTTATTCAAAATCGGGTTTATTATCACAGACGTGTCATGAAATTTGTTGTTTTGTGGCAGCAGTACAGTGCAAGACATGAAGACACAAAACTTAATATAAGTTACAAAAATAACGGTGCAAAAGAAGAATAACGAGGTAGTGTTTATGGGTTCACGGGTTTATGGACTGTTCAGAAATTTGATGGCGGAGGATAAGAAGCTGTTCCCGAATCGTTGAGTGTGGGTCTTCAGGCTCCTGTACCTCCTCCCCGATGGTAGTAATGTGAAGAGGCCATGTCCCGGGTGGTGATGGATTCTGCCTTCTTGAGGCACCACCTCTTGAAGATGTCCTTGGTGGTGGGGAGGATTGTGTCCGTGATGGAGCTGGCTGAGTCTACAACCCTCTGCAGCCTCTTTCGATCCTGTGCATTGGAGGCTCTGTACCAGCTTGTGATGCAACCAATCAGAATGCTCTCCACTGTACATCTGTAGAAATTTGCAAGAGTCTTTGGTGACATACCAAATCTCCTTAAAATCCTAATGATTTCATAATCCCGTAACTGCTGAATCCCTAACAGTGCTCCTTAAAAACTACCTCTTTCCCAATGCCTTTGGTCACTTGTCCTTGTGTCACTCAGTGTTGGATTTTTGCCTGAATGCTTCAATGAAGCACCTTTATGTATAAGTGTTTATTGTTCCTGTGCACAAATGCTGATGAGATTTGCCCTGAATGGAGAATATAGCGTGCCGGTTTGCAGTCTCTGACTGCAAGTTGCAATCTCACCTGTTGGGGTGGCGGTGGTGTGGGAGGAGGTAATGTTCCTTTCCAAGCTGTCGCAAAGCTCCTTTGCAAGAAGATAGTGGGAGCTTGCAAGAAAGAGTATGTTGATATATTACCAGCAGCTGCCTGCTTTTAGGCACGTGCAGACCCTCAATAAAGTCGACACACAATGAGTCTGAGTGAGACAGCCAACCAAAAGGTCTTGCATTCATGTACAGGCAGTGATGGAAATTAAGTCATAATGAAGGAGGACTTTGAGTAAAGACCATCAGACAGGTTACCCACAAGTCTTTTCTGTGGTTTCCACCATTTGAGTGCAACAGCACTAGGTCAATAACCACTTTGCTGACTGTGCCCAGTTGCCCTGTTCACCACGGTGACTGTAGTCAGCCATTTTGCCTGAGGCCAGAATTCTGGCCGCCAGGAATGGTTTTGCCACATCGCCATTAATGTACATCTTGGGATGTTTACCTGCTGCACCACAGGGTGCTCTGACATGGACTAATGGCACTGTGGGTTTCTCCACATGTGAACGGTGGATGCCAGTCATTGATCCGTCCCAGTCAGGTAGGAACAAATAGACTGAAAGAGAGCAACAGAAGGAAATATATGGCTTGTTTTATTTGCACTTGATTTAAATTGTGTTCATTTAAAAGATGTGGAAGAGCATTCCATCAACGTGTAGCTCAGTGCTTCATCTACTGAAAGAAATTAGCTGAGAAAAGTGTGTAAATTATTGATGTTTGAGTGTCCTTTGGAAGTTCAAAGTAATTGATAAGTACCTCGTAAGTATAAGAAGAACAAATGTATAATCAATGAATCAAGAATGCTGTTTCAGTAGGGGATCTAAGATCAATGAGACTAACTTTGCAACCATTTTCTCAGACAAAGCAACACGTAGTTCCATTAGGGAGACGCGAGAGACTGTAGATGCTGGAATCTGGAGCAACAAACAATAGGCTGGAGGTGCTGCTTGACCCGCTGAGTTCCTCCAGCATATTGTTTGTTGCACATAGTTTAAACATCTTTGTCCATTCTGGTCATTGATTATATTTCCTTTGTCTATATACTGGTCACTTCTTTTTTGAGGGCTGCTGATTTTCTTTAAGACAAAAGCATACCAGTGAAGGAGTCCTTTTTTTTTCCTTTAAGTAAAACTTCCGTTAAGGGAGCTGGCAGATCATTGTACTGTCTCCGTCCATTTGCAACAGAATGGGGCCTTTGCAATGACGTTGGGTGCAAGTGGGAGAGATGATGCAGTCAAGGAGGTCAACGTTTTGAGGAGCCTTTTGAAGTTGGGGAGAGGTATAACAAGATGGAGATGTTGAGAATCCCTGTGGGATGTTATTTGGCGAGGAAAGATGAATGTGACATTTTCTGAGTTATTTGGTATTATGGAGTTCAGAGCCTGGAGGAACAGTTGAGGTGGAGGTTGAGGGGCTCAATGGAAAGTCAATCTGGAGGTGATACAAAAGTGAGTGAAGCTTTCAGCAGCTGTAACAGTGAAGAAGGAAATGAGTCAAGTTATAGAGGGGGGAAGTTGATGGATGGGCTCTGGGATTTCTAGTCCAGTGCTGTTTCTTGCACTAAAATAATGCTCTCCTGGACACCATTGCATCTTCTACCATCCTAAAGACTGCAGATTGTAGCCTAACTTGCACCCAAAACCTCTTTGGCTATCACCCCTTTGTGCTCGCTGGAAGTTCTTGTCTTTTTGTATTCAAATCCCTCATTGGTCTTGATCTCTCCTTCTTCTCTGTATCTCCAAGGGCATAAGATCTCTGCTCATCCAAACTCTGGGCTCTCGCGCTTCCTGGACTTTCATCACTCTGCCACTTGTGCCTTTGGCTGTTTGGCCTCTCCACTGGAATTCCCTGAACCTCCACCTTCCTCTCCTCCTGTAAGGTTTACACCTCTAGGCCAAGCTTTAGTCATCTGCTCCAAAGTCCTTGAGAATTTTGTATAAAAGTGTTTTATAATCACTGCAGGAACATGCTTTGAATTTTTTTTGCTTTAATGAAAGTGCTTGTGTGCAACCTGTTGAATTTGGATTGATTTTGAAAGGGTTAACACCTGTAATTGTGCAGAGGGAATCAACACTTGAGCTAATACACATTGATGAGAGACTGTAAAATAATATGGTAAGTAGGATTTGTGATAATACTCCATTGTTGTGGAACATGCCACTACACGTTTCCACTGGTAGTGGGTGAGTGAATCTGACCTTATAATTCCGGCCGTGCTGTGCTTTGAATCCTTTTTTCATCTTGTGCAAATCACTACCCAGGTGGTGGCAATGCTGGGAAATGGTGTTACCAGTTATGGTTGGATACTTATCTGGAGGTGTCAATGTGTGACCTACAACCTCTGGCCTGATCCTGTACCTCCCCTTTCATTGGTTTCCTGGCATGCCCATACTTGTACGTTGCTTTTTGCATGTCCATCTTCTGTTCCTTAACAGATTGGAAGTTTCCTGATGTGTCAGACTGAGTCATAGAGTCATACAGCATGGAAGTGGGCCCTTCAGCCCTATGCATCCATGCTGACCAAGTTGCCTGCCTGCCTGACCTAATCTCATTTGACCCATACCTCTCCAAATCTTTCCTATCCATGTACCTGTTTAAATGTCTTTTAAATGTTGCAACTGTACCTGCCTCTACCACTTCCTCAGGGAGCTCGTTCCACATACACTACCCTCTGTGGGGAAAAGTTGAGCGTCCAGGTCATCTTTGAATCTTTCCCCTTTCACTCTAACCTATGCCCTCTTGTTTTATACTCCCCTACCCTGAGGAAAAAAGTGTGACTTTTCACCTTATCTATGTCCATACCTCTATAATATCATCCCATACTCCGGGGAGAAAAAGTCCAGCGTATCCAGCCTTTCCTTATAGCTCGACCCCTCCAGTCCTGGTATCCTTGTGAATCTTTTCTGCACTCTTTCCAGATTAAGGACATTGTTTCTATAGCTGGGTGGCCACAACTGCATACAATACTCCAAGTATGGCCTTACCAGCAACTTGTACAGTTGTAACATGAAATCCCAACTCTTATACTCGGTGCCTTGACTGAAGGTAAGCATGCCAAATCATTTCTTCACCACCCTGTCTATCTGTCGCCACTTTCAGGGAATTATGTACCTGTACCCCAAGGTCTCTCTTTTCTACAACACTCTCCAGGGCCCTGCCATTTACTGTCCTGATTTAACTTCCCAAAATGCAACACTTCGTACCTCTACGAGTTAAATTTCATTTGCTATTCCTTTGCCCACTTTCCCAGTTGGTTTTGTTTCTATAGTGATCTTGGATAATGTCCTTCACCAATTTTGTCCACAGACTTATTAACCATGCCAACTATGTTCTCATCCAAATTGTTGATGTGGATTACACACAATGAACCCAGCACCAATCCCTGTGACCCACCACTGGTCACAGGCCTCCACGCTGGAAAACCAACCCTCCAGCACCACTCTCTGACTCCTACCACCAAGCCAATTTTGTATCCAGTTGGCTAGCTCACTCTGGATTCCATGTGATCTAATCTTCCAGACATGCCTGCCATCTGGGACCTGGTCAAGGGTCTTACTAATGTCCATGCAGACAATATCTAAGCCCTGCCCTCATCAATCCTCTTGGTCTCCTCTTTTTAAAAAAAAATAATCAAATTTGTGAGACAAGATTTCCCATGCACAAAGCCATTGCTGATTATCCCTAATCAGTCCTTACCTTTCCAAATGCAGGTAGATCCTGTCTCTAAGAATCCCCTCAGTAACTTTCCCACCACTGATGTTAGACTCATTGGCCTGTAGTTTCCTGGCTTGTCCTTGTAGCCCTTCTTCAATAAAGTTACAACAATAGCCACTCTCTAGTCATCCATTACCTCGCCTATAGCTAGTGATGATACAAGTATCTCTGCCAGGGCCCCAGCCTTTTCTTTCTTGTTGAGGGAAGTGATTTTGCTTTCAATGTCCCTTTGCTCCTTCTTGACTGCTTTCAGCTGTTTTCCATGCCTGGAAGCATGTAGACAATGCTGAAGGAACGTGACCTGCTGGGGAGACATAACAGTGGACAGGACTCGCTGGCCATGGTTACACAAGGTCTTTGTGCTTTGTTTTGTGGCATTTAGCGCAGCTACCAACCACCCCAGGGACACCTGTTCAATTCTGATCTCGGGTGCCCTCCACATGGAATTTGCACACTTTCCCTGTGAATGTGTGTGGTTTCCTACAGGTGGCCCAATATCTTCTCACATCCCAAAGATGTGTCAGTAGGTCAATTGGTTGCTGTAAATTACCACTTGGTGTTAGCAGCAAAAAGAATCAAAGAAGAATTGATGGGTATGTCCAAGAGAGAATGAGCTATAGGGAAATGAGGAGGGTTGGACCAGAGGATTGCTCCTCTGGAAGCCAGCATAGACCCAATGGGCTGATTGACCATCTCCTGTCTTGTGATAAGAGTGAGCATACCTGAATTTAATTACTCCGTTGGTGGAATATCTTCAGTTGCCAAGGTCAGATACTCCGGAATTTCCTTGCTAGATACTCTGGAATGCACGCAGTATATGAAACAAGGTAGATGAGCTTATAGCGCAGTTAGAAATTGACAGGTATGATGCTGTGGGCATCACAGAGTCGTGGCTGAAAGAAGATCACGGCTGGGAGCTAAACATCCAAGGATACACATCCTATCGACAAAACAGGCAGGTGGGCAGAGGGGGTGGGGTGGCTCTGTTGGTAAAACATGAAATCAAATCCTTAGCAAGAAGTGACATAGGATCAGGAGATGTAGAATCCTTGTGGGTAGAGTTAAGAAACTGCAAGGGTAAATAGACGCTGATGGGAGTTATATGCAGACCACCGAATAGTGGCCATAATGTCGGGTACAAATTACAATAGGAGATAGAAAAGGCATGTAAGAGAGGTAATGTTACCATGGTCATGGCGGACTTCAACATGCAGGTAGACTGGGAAAATCAGGTTGGCACTGGATCCTAAGAGAAGGAATTTGTAGAATGCCTACAAGATGTTTTGTTTAGAGCAGCTTGTGGTCAAACCTGCTAGGGAAAAGGCAGTTCTGGATTTGGTGTTGTGCAATGAACCAGATTTGATAAGGGATCTTAAGGTAAAGGAACCCTCAGGAGGCAGTGATCATAATATGATAGAATTCACCCTGTAGTTTGAGAGGGAGAAGCTAAAATGAGATGTATCAATATTACAGTTGAGTAAAGGTAACTACAGAGGCATGAGAGAGGAGCTGGCCCAAATTGATTGGAAGGGGACCCTAGCAGGGATGACGATAGAGCAGCAATGGCAGGAGTTCCTAGGAGTAATTCAGAAGACACAGGATCATTTCATCCCAAAGAAGAAGAAGCATTCTATAGGGTGGATGAGGCAACCGTGGCTGGCAAGGGAAGTCAAAGACAGCATACAAGCAAAAGAGAGGGAGCTAGGGATTGGGAAGCTTTTAAAAACCAACAGAAGGCAACTTAAAAATAGCAATAAGGGAGGAAAGGTGAAATATGAAGGGAAGCTAGCTAATAATATAAAAGAGGATACCAAAAGTTTGTTCAGATATGTAAAGAGTAAAAGAGAGGCAAGAATGGACATTGGACTACTGGAAAATGACGCTGCAGAGGTAGTAATGGGGAACAAAGAAGTGGCAGACAAACTGAATAAGTATTTTGCATCAGTCTTCACTGTGGAAAACACCAGCAACGTTACCAGAAATTCGTGAGAGTTGGGGCAGAAGTGAGTGTAGTCGCTATTACTAAGGAGAAGGTGTTTGGGAAGCTGGAAGGCCTGAAGGTAGATAAGCCAACTGGACTGGATGGACTACACCCCAGGGTTCTGAAAGAGGCAGCTGAAGAGCTTGTGGAGGCATTAGTAGTGATCTTTCAAGAATCTGAAAATTGCTAATATCACTCCATTCTTGAAGAAGGGAGTAAGGCAAAATACAGGAAATTATAGGCTGGTTAGCCTGACTTCAGTGGGTAGTAAGATTTTAAAGTTCATTATTAAGGATGAGGTTTCTGGGCACTTGGGAGCACATGATTAAATAGGCTGAAGTCAGCATGGTTTCCTTAAGGGAAGATCTTGCCTGACAAATCTGTTGGAATTCTATGAGGAAGTAACCAGCAGGATTGACAAAGGTGAGTTGGTGGATGTTGCTTACTTGGATTTTCAGAAGGCCTTTGACAAGGTGCTGAACATGAGGCTGCTAAACACAATAGGAGCCCATGGTATTACAGGAACGGTCCTGGCATGGATAGAAGATTGGCTGACTGGCAGAAGGCAAAGAGTGGGAATAAAGGGGGCCTTTTCTGGTTGGCTGCAGGTGACTAGGGGTGTTCCCCAGGGGGTGGCATTGGATCCGCTTCTTTTCACATTATATGTTAATGATCCAGATGATGGAATTGATGGCTTTGTGACCAAGTTTGCGGATGATAAAAAGATAGGTGGAGGGACATGTAGTGTTGAGGAAGCAGCGAGTCTTCAGAAGCACTTGGATAGGTTGGGAGAATGGGTGAAGAAGTGGCAGAGGGACGTATCTCAAATAATGATGATTCGGAGTACAGGAAGGAGATAGAGAGCTTAGTGACATGGTGTCATGACAACAACCTTTCCCTCAATGTCAGCAAAAGAGTTGGTCATTAACTTCAGGAAGGGGGGCAGTACATATGCATCTGTCTGCATCAATGGTGCTGAGGTCAAGAGGGTTGAGAGCTTCAAGTTCCTAGGAGTGAACAGCACCAATCCTGTCCTGGGCCAACCATGCAGACGCCATGGCCAAGAAAGCTCACCAACGCCTCTACTTCCTCAGGAGACTAAAGAAATTTGGCACGTCCCCTTTGACACTCACCAACTTTTATTGATGCACCATGGAAAGCATCCTACCCAGATGCATCATGGCTTGGGATCGCAACATTCTCTATTCTCCCCTCTCCCATCAGGCAGAAGATACAAAAGCCTGAAAGCACGTACCACCAGGCTCAAGGACAGCTTCTATCCTGCTGTTATAAGACTATTGAACGGTTCCCTAGTATGATAAAATGGACTCTTGACCTCAATCTACCTTGTTATGACCTTGCACCTTATTGTCTACCTGCACTGCATTTTCTCTTTAGCTGTGACACTACTCTCCATTCTCTATTATTTTACCTTGTGCTACCTCAATGCACTGTGTAACGAATTGATCTGTATAAACAGTATGCAAGACAAGTTTTTCGCTGTACCTCGGTACAAGTGACAATAATATTCCAATTCCAGATGGAGTACAGCACAGGGAAGTGTATGGTCATACACTTTGGTAGAAGGAATAAAGGCATAGGCTATCTTCTGAATGGGGAGAGAATTCAGAAATCGGAGGTGCAAAAGGGGCTTGGGAGTCCTCGTGCAGGATTCCCTAAAGGTTAACTTGCAGGTTGAGTCAGTAGTAAGGAAGGCAAGTGCAATGTTGGCATTTATTTTGAGAGGACTAGAATATAAAAGGAAGGATGTAATGCTGAGGCTTTATAATTTATATGTGGAGTATTGTGAGCAGTTTTGGGCCCCATATCTAAGGAAGGATGTGCTGGCGTTGGAGAGGGTCCAGAGGAGGCTTACGAGAATGATCCTGGGGATGAAAGGGTTAGCAGATGAGGAGTGTTTGATGGCTCTGGGCCTGTACTCGCTGGAGTTTAGAAGGATTTGGGGGGGGGGGGGGAGGGGTCTCATTGAAACCTACCGAATATTGAAAGGCCTGGATAGAGTGGACATGGAGAGGATGTTTCCAGTATTGGGAGAGTCCAGGACCAAGAGGGCACAGCCTCAGAATAAAAGGATGTCCCTTTGGAACAGAGGTGAGGACTTTCTTTAGCCAGAAGGTGGTGAATCTGTGGAATTCACTGCCACAGACGGCTGTGAAGGCCAAGTCATTGGGTGTATTTAAAGCAGAGATTGATAGGTTCTTGATTAGTAAGGGCGTCAAAGGTTACGGGGAGAAGGCAGGAGAATGGGGTTGAGAGGGAATAATAAATCAGCCATGATCGAATGGCAGAGCAGAATCGATGGGCCAAATGGCCTAATTCTGCTCCTCTGTCTTATGGTCTTCCCAAACCTCTTCCAACTCAAGGCCCCACCTACCTTTTTGATTAAAGTTTCAGGCATCTATTCTTGTTTCTTTACGTGATTTGATGTTAAACGTTGTTTGTTGATGTTCCTGTGAAGTTTACAATGTTGAAGATGCAAGTTGTTGTTTGACAGCCAGAATACCTCAGTTTAGTTGGAAATCATATTTCTGATCACATTGGTTTGAACCTTAGTGGTTTCATCTGAAATGTTGAGAATAAATCATTCAAAATCGGAGAAATGTTTGGTTGAACTCCAAAACAACAAAAAAAACAAAATTTAAAAAAAACTGCTGGTCAAAATTGAGGACTTTTTCTGTCCAATGCTCCTCTGCTTTCCTTTTGCCAGTGGGAAAAAATCCCAACCTGTTCTGTGTGAGAATTTGGGGTGGGTGTGCAGGTTCAGTGTTGTGCATAATCCATGCCTCGACACAACCAACAGTGAACCATAACCATTCCTACTGCTATCAACACAACCCTTTTTCTTGAAGGCTGCAAGTAAGAATTTCTTTTGCTATAATCATTTTTAAGAGTCTATTTGAACCCAAGTCTAAACCTGAATTTTGGTCACAGAAGCTGGAATTTGGAGCACTTGGGAGTTTTGACGCGATTCCCACCCAATATTAGGAATTGTGATATAATACTGGGAGCCTTGCACTTCTATCATCTATTCCCACTAAGAATAATTGGTTACTGAAGTGGACACGAGCTCTTCTCATGGACAATAACAGTCTAGTAAGAACACTTCATTTTCAGTACTGTTCATGAGTAAATTTCATAAAACAAACAAATGGATTGGGATAAGATTTCTTTATTAGTCACATGTATATCGAAACACAGTGAAAAGCATCTTTTTGCATAGTGTTTTCTGGGGGCAGCTCGCAAGTGTCGCCACGCTTCCGGCACCAACATAGCATACCCACAACTTCCTAACCTGTACGTCTTTGGAATGTGGGGGGAAACTGAAGCACCGAGAGGAAACCCATACAGACACAGGAAGAACGTACAAAATGCTTACAGACAGCGGCCGGAATTGAACCTGGGTTGCTGGCGCTGTAATAGCATTACGCTAACTGCTACACTACCATGCCTGCCTCAGGTGCCCAGTGCCAAGTAGTTTGAGAGTAGGACTGGCCTCTGATGGACTTTGACTATTTTACCATGGTTGACCTAAGCAGATATCAAATGATAGAGTGAAAAAGAAGCTTTTAATCTTTATTCGGATGAGGAGTGGTTTGCTTTGGATCTTTATTACAGGTGTCACTTGAATTTTGTGCAGCTTAAGTAGACACTTGATCCAACTCTGCCCTGTTGCTGCACTCGCTCACCTGGCTGCTGGCATTCTGCAAGTTTCTGTTCCAATGTTTCTCAGAGGGGTCACCCACTCTCTGAGCAAATGGGGACTGGCAAGTCTCAACTTGTTCTAGAAGGATCCCTGCAAAGGAAAAGTTATTGTTCTGCTGCTTAGAGAAAAAATCTTTTGTGACCACTGGTATTCACGTGAGCATTAGAACTTTTTCTTTGCAGATTTAAGAGCATGAAAATTCCTTCTGCCAAAGCCAAAGAAAATAGTAGGTGGAACTGCTCTGGCCATTGCTGCTTGGCAACAAAATCCTCTGGTAAAACAAAAGCTGTGTCCAGTCGGTAGCCTAACAATTATTTCTCAGTTGGGGTAGAGAAGGTTTCCATGCCTTCAACCTCTAAATCAACAGTTGGGGTTGACTCTTAAATACCTTGGTTCATGAGCATGGGGAATAGACAATAAATGGCAGCATTGCCAGCGAAGTCAATATCTGGTGCATGGATATTTAAGTAAAGTTGAGCAGGGTGACACCGATTGGAGTGAAAGGCCTGTCAAAACCATTCCAGGGATCGCACCCCAAAGCAGGCAAGTGGTTTATAGTGAGTGTCCTGTTGTTAACAGCATTATTTGAACTGAGATCTGGGGAGGGAGGGAGAATTTGAGACATGGAGCCAAACTGAGCAAGTATTACTGTCTGCTCATTGTTACGCTTCCTCAGCCTCCCAGCTAGTAACACAGGCACACGAGGTCCTTGGAACATAATGTATTGTTGCTTATCTGTTATGGAAATCCTCATGGGAGATGCTAATTAAATATCTTTAATGTATGGCACTCTTGTATTTGAGTTACCTGCTGTGGTTGGAAGCTTTTCAAACTGGGGCTCCGTCCACCTTTTCAAAAGAAACTCTCCCAACTGTCCTGGAGAATAGTTATCTCTCGATTAGCAAGGTAGACACGGTTTAACATTTCATCCAGAAGATGTTACCTCTGGCAATACAACACGCTCTGTATGACATTGGAGATGCCAGCCTAGGTTATATGTTTGTGTCTTTGAAATGAGCCCCAGGGATCTGACTCAGGCAGCTGTGCTACACACAGGAGCAGAATATGTTTTACAGTTTGTTGCAACATGCAGTATCATCTGAGCTCAATGCATTGGTTATCTTTGCTACGGAGAAGCCATCCAGATGTTTTGTGTTATGGCATTAAAAAAAAGTTTGTTGGAAAGCATTTTCTAATCTGCAGTTTTTGTGTTGTTTGGTTGCAAAGTATTGCTACCAGGCTTCTTGCTTGCTCCTTGCAATAGTGACCACACTTCCAAACAAAAAAGAAATACTTCAGCTTTAGGACATTTTGTTGAAGATGCTCTGTAAATGCACGTTTGCCTTTTTGTAGTTTCAGAGGACCCCCTTTAGTGCAGTTCACCTTCTACAAAATGTGGAGTGATGGACCTCTGAGGGCCATTATGGAAAGAAAATGCACAGTAATAATTTTTTGCCATGCAAGGCAAGCAACAAGATCACAATGTCCATGTGTACAAATTCTTCATGAGGTAGGATAAGATGAGTTGCTGGTTTGGGAACCAAGCTAAGAGATCGTGCTGAAACTTTATTAATCACTGGTTAGGTCTCAATAGGGAGCTTTATGGATAATTCTGGGCACCACATTGAGGATATTTCAACTGTGGAGAGAAGATAAGAATGTGGGGAGAATTTAAAAAAAAAGGTAACGTGGGATTAGTGTAAATGAGCACTGCAAGGGGCATGTCGGCTGAATCGAGCACCAACCTACCCCGGCGGCGGGGAGGCCACGTGCAAAGGCGGCGCAGTTGATGGTCGCTGGTAGGCCAAAGGGCCTATTTCTGTGCTGTATCTCGATATGACTCTACAACATCATGTATGCCTCTCTAAAAACGGTCTAATTTAAACACCAGTGCACTCCCTTGGGTCTCAATCATAAAAGATGGGGAGGAATACACATTGTATAATGTACATCAAAATGCATGTATCTTCAAAGTTCAAGCAGTTGGGCTTTGTTGCATCCTCCAAGCAGTGTCTTGATGGAGTATGTTACAGCTTGTCAAAGTTTATATTGTCTAGGTCAAGGGCAGTTACAGCTTCTCAGAAGAGGGCGTCAATCTTTGTTCTGTGCCCTAGTCTTGAGGGCTTGCTCAGACCATGCATTCGGAAGTCCTTCTCTTGTTCCAGCTGGAAAACTGTGACCTCCTGTGTAGGATCACAGCTTCTGTTTTTCCCAGTTCCAATAGTAGACATTACATTGCTCCAATCAGTGTACTGAAAAGTTACAATGAGTGGCTGCTTAGCAATGAAACAAAGACTTGCATTGCAGAAGGAAACATGAAGCCTGTAAAAATGGGAAAAGAGTGGCAGACCATTGATCCATTGTATTTTTCAGTCCGAGTGTTTCGCATTCATTTTGCCACACAGTTTAGTTTCCTGGCAACTGAAGCGAATGAGCTCTATTAAAGCTCAGAAACTTTGAGCCTGGGTTGTGTGCATTCTTACTAATGTTGCTCATTGAGCATTTGATTCTTGCACCAGCTTTCTGAGAAATAGTGTTGCATAAATGAGTAATAGGATAGCTGGAATGATATTTTGTTTTCTATAGCTGCGTTTGGGATACCATTTGAAATTAACCAAGCAGTGAGTATGTTAATGTTCTGCAGCATGGATTGGTTTTAATCCTCTGGAATTTCCTAACCTGGAGGACTGTGGAGGCTAGGTTGCTGGAGGTATTTAAAGGAGGAAGCAGATCAATCTTTGAGAGAGTGGGGAACTGGGACTGAAGAGGAGTCAAGGCCTAGAGCACATCAGTCATGATCATATTGAGTGGTGGGACAGGCTTGAAGGGCTGAGTGGCCTCCTATTTTCTTGCATTTTGACAGTTACAAGACATGACTCAATCTAAAATTCTTTTCCAATTTTATCGTACTTGCATAGGATGGTGAGATCTCAGCTTTGATCAAAGTGACTCCAATGTTAATTTTGGACCTTTGCTTCCACCTCTCTGGAAGTGTTGACCATTTTTGCTGGAAAGATCTCTTCACGACTTCAATCTTCAAACATTGTTGTCAACCTTTCTCCTTGTTCTAGGACGATGGCATACTATGGAGTCTTTCTCTGCATTAATCTTTCCTTTGTTCATATAATATTGTCTATAAGAATATGCAGAAATATAGTGCTTAATGTCTGCTTTCACAACCTGAAGAACTTGTGCTTCCCTTGTCTGTTTTTGTAATCCTTCACAGCTTGAATCTTCCACTTGTATCCCAATGATCAGAGTTGACCACGGTACTTCTGATGATCTGTTCCAGACACTGCATGGGTTTTGCTTGACAGCTTTTGACTTGATCCCCAAGTTGTCAAACAGTATCAATACGATACCAGTATCCTGTTTGCTTTACAATAGGACTTCTACTGCTTCAGTCTATTGGTTATAGGTTCAAATTCCTCTCCAGGGTCTTAAAAACAAAAATCTAGCTTGACGTTGCAGTGTAACAGTGAGAATTTTGCATTATTGGAGGCATTGTCCTCCAAATAAAATGTTAAACTTCACTGTCTGTCCTCTCGGGTGAACGTGGACAATTCCATAGCACGGTTTTGAAGAGGAGAGGGTTATTCCTGGCATCCTGACCAATATTTATCCCTCAGTCATACCAATCAAAATCCTGGCCAAATTTACTGCTGCATTGCTATTTGTGGGAGCTTGCTGTGCACAAATGGTCTATAGTATTTCCTACTTTGTTCCAGTGACTGTATTTGCAGCTGATTTAAGTACTTTTGAGATGTGAAAGTGCTGGACAAAAGCAGGTGTTGCTTTATTGATTTGCTTCTGAGCAGTAACAATCTCCAGGCACAGCGAGAGTCCTGCATGGTCGGTGTTTTGGTCTGTCCAGTAGGTCTAGAATCTGAGGTTCCACCTCTGCCCAGATGATACAGATGATAACAAGGGGTACCTTTTCACGTAACTGTATTGAATTGCTAAAGCACTTTTGATGGAGCGATCCATGACCAGCTTCTGTGACTGGCACTCCTCCGTTCACCCCTGTGTGCATGTCGATTTCCAACTTCCAATATCCCTCTGAGGGAAAATAAAAATGCCTTTCAAGCTCTTTATTGAAAATTTTGTATTAATGTCCTCATGAGAAAATTACCATGAGAAAATAGTTCCTCTTCACTACCAAAATCCTTCACTGTTTTAAAACAAAATCATCCTATTAATTTTCTTCTTCACTGCTGCAGGAAGAATCTTCATTTTGTGGTATCTTTCTGGCTCTCCCATTTTTCTCACGGATGGGTTTTTAAATGCCCTGCCCCCCTCTTTTCTGTGATCAACAATTTTTGTGTTCATGTTCCCTTCCTTCAAGTTACAATGATCTCCTGCTTGGGCTAAATTTCTTGCTCTTCTGTAGGTCCAAACTAATGATTCATCTAACGCTTCACAAACCACATCCATCTATTGTGAATTCTTGACTCCTAACTGTCAGCTACGTTTATATATCCCAAGTTATTTTCTTAGTTTACAAGTTTATTTTAATGCTTTATGATTTCCTCTCATTGTATAATTTGCTCATGTTTGACCTTAACTTAAGAAATATCAAGAATAGGCCATTTGGCACCTCATTTTTTTTGCTCCGTCGTTCAATTAGATCCTAGCTGATCTTTTGCCTAATTGCTACATTACTGTATTTTCCTCTGGTGATTCCCTTCATATTTAAAAATCTGTCAATCTCTGTCATGAGTGTACTCAGTGACTGAGGCTTCACAATTGTTTTGGGTAGAGAATTCCAAAGATTCACCACCCTGTGGGTAAAGAAGTATCTTCTCATTCTCTATCCTGAAAAGCCAGCCCCTTATTTTGAGGCAATGGCTTCGGTTCTGGATACCCACGCCAGCGTAAATGTCATTTCTGCATCTATCTGTCACTCAAAATGGGGAAAAGCATAAACCAGTTGGGGTGAGTGGCTCAGCTTGGTGCTGTAAACTGAATGAAACTCATTGTTTTAACAATTTGTGCTTTTCAGAAATGTCCCCGATTGTACATGTATTCATTTTGTAAGTTCATGGCCTGGAAGATTCAGATTTTTTTTCCGACAGTTCAGCTAGAAGCAACCCCAAGGAGTATAGTAGATGGAATTATACGGAGTGGAAGCAGATTGCACTGAATTTATTCATTGGTCCTGTCTGTTACTGTTTTCTAACAACTTTGATTCCTCCTCAAGGAAAACGTTAATTCCTTCAACTGTGAAAGATTGTGGAGGCTACCAGCATTTGAATGACGGGGCTTTGGAACGAGTCTGAAAGAAAGATGTCTGAATTGCATTTTGCTCTAGAAAATCAAAAATCCTTTTAGGAAAAATCTGTAAATGATCAAAGAAGATCTGTCGGCCACCAGCAGATGTCCAGTCAGTTTGGGAGCCATAGTTTAACCTCAAGATCTAAACAGGTGAGAAATGTGAGGGCTGTATATATTGGAAACTTAACTGTTATAGTATTGCTTAAGCTCATTATTAAATTCACTTTGGGACAAATCAAGGCGACTTATTGACTTTGTAAGGACCAGGATCCCTCCGTAGCATGCTGCTATTTGATTTTAAGAGAAGTTTTGTATTTATATGATATATTCCATGCACATCTCAAAGCAGTTTGCAGCCACTGAAGTTTGCAATCGCTATGCTTATGTAAATCTTTCTCTTTAACTTTTTTCTTTCTCTCTGTCCTTGTACTTGCTTTCTTGTTTTGTTCCACCTTTTTCTCTTTTGCTTTTTCCTCTTTTTTTTTCCCCCTCACTTGTTTTTTCTCACATGTTTGCTTTGTTATAGGGGAGAGGAAGTGGCCAGAAATGCTGAATTTTCAAAAAATCCTTCATGCTCTTCCACCACCTCCTTCCCACTCCAAATTGGCCAGTGTGTGTCTCTTGTATTCCCGGTATTCTCTAAGAAGACTGGTGACTCAATTGAAAATATGAGACTTTATTTCTTTGTTGAGAAATCCATATTTAATAACTACTTCAACATTTTAGGGTGTTGCCATGCAGGAGAAGAATAGAAGATATTCCATCCCAACCTCCGGTAATTTGTCAAGAGTGGAACGACCACAAAGACTGAATGCCAAAGGAACAGACTCCCTGACTAATGAACCAATCCGGCCTTTCTCACCGCCTTCGGTTTCTCAAACATACAGACCCTCTGGTAGATTTGATCTGCAGGTGACGAGGCCCAGCATTTCACCCACGCCGCCTCCCAACAACAATGAGATTGACAGACCGAGCAGTCGAAGGTGCCTGTCCACTCCAAAACACAATACTTGTCTGGATACTTCTACTTTCTCTCAACATTTGCCAAAAAGAGAGACCATGCTAAGCATTCAAGATGTGAAGTTGTGCAAACATACATCATTAGGCCAACTTTCCAATGGATGCCACACCTCTGCTGACTTTAGTACGGAACCCCTGCATAGAAAAGAAATGCTCCCTTGCATATCAGAATACTGGGCATCCAGAATTCCTGATTATTTTAAAGCATTTAGAGATCGGACTTTGCCGGACTGGGATCCTGATGAGGAATATCAGGCCTTGCTTGACTTCACTTATCCCTTAAGACCATTGAATTTTACCTCCAAGGACTTGTTAGATGGTGAAGATCTGTCCTGTGGGTCATGTTTTAAGGATCCGGGCATTGTAGCTGATGGGTCTTTGTTGTCCCCTGCCAATACACTAACATCAAAGAGTACGTTGACCTTGCCTGCTTACCAGACCAGCAGCAGTGACATTGCTAATCCATCCTGGGCCTACAACAACCTCAGAGAATCTGTTGCTGCTCCTCGACGCTCCTCCAGTCCTTTGCCTTCATGTAATCAGCCTTCCAATTTGACTTCTCCTCTGACTTTAAAAGCACGACTATCTACCAAATCTTTTTTGGAACATTCCAGAATCAATAAAGCACAACTTTCTGACAGTTTGATTAACAGTACAATCACATCTGATTGCACATTGACCAATTCTATTACCGATTCTGGTTTTCTGTCCAAGAACTCAAGTGAAGAATTTACCAACCACTTAATATCTGGAGACGACTCCACCAGCTTCTTGTCCACTGCACAGATTCTTCCCTTAAATAAAGAATGGGGGAGCGATGAGGAATACCTGAGCCTTCCATATAAGCTTAATGAGCTCGAGGATTTAGCTCGGCAATTGGAGAATCTCTCTGCTCATTTGGATGAGTCGGCCGATGTGACCGGAGTAAATGTGACAACGAGGGACGTGGACGTTCACGATGGAGGCGCTCAGGACATCCTCTCTGACCTTGGCGGCAGCAGCCGTGACCTCACTCAGTTGTATCGCCAACAAGGAAGTGAGCCCATAAACACATGTGACTATTCAGAGAGTGAAGATGCAGTCATGGAATTGAAAAAGGCCACAGACTTTATAAGGAAGCTTGGCCGGTGGCCTGGCTCACGGTTGACTAATCAGCAATTCCCACAAGTCACTGAGGAGAAGCAAAATGGTGACTGCCTTCTCATCCATATACAGGTAAAATTTTGTTAACCTGTGGGTCTTCTGATTGAGATCTAACTGACAAGTATTGCTCTGGTGCACAATTTCACTCCATCAAAGCACTGAATAGGTTTATAAAAGGGAAGAATTGGAGGAGACCGGATAGTGGTTTTAGAGGAATGTAGTAGTTGGATTGGTTAATCAGCCTTTCCATTGCGGAAAAAAAAGTCATCCTTTTCCCTGCCTCTGAGCCAAATTTTCATCCCTTGGGTTTTAATTTTAACCGTATATTGTCCCTCAGAATTGATTCCAATAATTTTAAACTTAACCTTGGTTTATCCCTTCCTCTATGGCTCGACTTCAAAGAGCTACTTCTCTTGCTATGTTTATTCCATCCAATACTTTGCATGTCCTCCTTAATGCAGCATTAGCTTTACACCCTCTTTTGCAAAAACAGTTGCAAAATATGCATTGAGAACCTTGCTGACATCCTCTGCATATAAGATAAGATATCTTTATTAGTCACGTGTACATTGAAACACGCAGTGAAATGCATCTTTTGCGTAGAGCGTTTTGGGGGCAGCCCACAAGTGTCACCATGCTTCCAGTGCCAACATAGCATGCCCGCAACTTCCTAACCCGTACATCTTTGGAATGTGGGAGGAAACCAGAGCACCCAGAGGAAACCCACGCAGACACAGGGAGAATGTACAAACTCCTCAGACAGTGGCCGGAATTAAACCTGGGTCGCCGGTGCTGTAATAGTGTTACGCTAACCGCTACACTACTGTGCCAACCACATACACGTGGGTTGCGGTTCTTCAGTCCATTACCTCTGCTTGCACTCTTGAGCTGTGGGGTGACCTCCTCGTGACACGTCCCATCCGTGATACATTCAGTCTCTCAGATGGACCACAGTGACATCAGCTGAAGCTCCAAAAACTGGGAGTTTGGGCTCATCCAGTTCATAAAGTTGTGTACCTGTCATTGTCCAAGCCACGGGAGCATCCTGAAATTCCCAAGTGGCACAGGACCTGTGTTCCAGGAATCTGAAGTGTCCTTGTGTGTCACCATTTATTGGATTCGCTCTTTAAGCAGAATAAAGTGCCAGAGCAGCTCCTCTTCCTCTTGCTGCACTGAGTCTAACCCACCCCCTCACCAAGATCCCAAATTTCTTAATGTATGGAACTGGACTGGAAACTGTTTGTTGTTTGTGGTGGTAAACTCTCCTGTAGTTACACTTAACTAAAATTCCAAAGATCCAATTCAGCCCATGCTGACAATAACCTGGAAAGCATTTCTCGACAACTAGCTCATAAACCGCAAGCAGCTTGTTTACCGCTGGTAAAGTTACATGTTGTTAATTCAAGTTAAATGCTAAATATTTACCGCAAAATATAACTGTTGGCCCTTAAGAAATATTTCCACTGAGCAAAGCCCTGAAAGCTATTAATAAATCCAACTAAGTATTAAGGAGCAATGCAATTAGAATGGAGAACTCACTACCATAACTGTTTTGAGGCAAATTGCTTAGTTGCTTTCAAAAGGAAACTAGAGTGCAAAACAGAAAAGGGATTTAGAAAAGAAAATGTTGAAAGGCTAAGCTGAGGAAGCTGGAATGGGAGGACACATGTAAAGTATACACACTCATTGTATGTGGCTGATATAAAACCAGAAAATAATGGAAATACTCCACAGGTCACGCAGCATGTGTGGGGAGAAAGAAAAATAACTGACATTTTGGTACAATGACCTTTTGTCATCCTGGTGAAAGTCAGCGACGACTTCTCTCTCTGCAGACTATGCCTAATCTGCTGAGTATCTCCAGCATGTTGGTTTTTCTTTCAGATTTACAGAATCTGCAATTTTCTTTTTGCTTTTCAATCTATGTAACTGATGTTTGTTCAAATAGAACTTCAGCACCAAGCTGGAAGAAATGGTGCAGTGGTTGTATAAAGTTGCAGAGACCACAGACAACTGGACCCCACCACAGCCTGAGATGGAAAGCATAAAGTCCTCTCTGGATGTGTGTATGGTAAGTGTGTCTTTAATATTAGCTTTTACTGTTGAAAGTTTTTTCTAAATTTTTACCAGTTACAATTTAGTTTGCCCCAAATAAGTGCTTGTGGTATTATGAATTGTCTCCTGGGCAGGTCGATTTGTTTTCATAGGACATAGATGTTGGAGTAGGCCATTCAGCACTTCGTGTCTGCCCCACTATCCAACACAATTGTGGCTGATCATCATCTTCCTTTGTTCCGTTTAGTAATAATAAATCTGTCTAGCTTCTTGAATGTATTTAATGACTTGGCCTCCACTGCCTTCTGTAGGAGAAATGCCTTCTGGGTGAGGAAATTTCTCCTTATCTCAGTTCTAAAAGGTATACGCCATATCCTGAGGCTATGATCCCTGTTTTTGGGCAGTCCAGCCATCAAAAAACCCCTCCCTGTATCTTGTCTATTTGCATTTCATGGGTTTTTTAATGATACTTCCCCTTACCTCATTCTTAAATAATCCAATGAATACATCAGTTCTGCCATTCCAAGATTGGTCTCGTAAACTTTTGTTGCATTCTTTCCGAGCAAGAATGCCGTTCTTCTGATAAGGAAGGAAAAACGGTCTACAAAACTCCAGGTGGGGTCTCGCCAAGGCAGTGTACAGATGCAGCAAATCCTCTTGCAGTGAAGATCAACATATATACTGTGATTAATTGGGGTCCAAGTACTGATCGTTGGTTTCCTGCTTTTTCTGGCAATTTTATGTCATAGTCATTGAGTCAAACAGCACAGAAATGGGCCCTTGGGCCCACCAAGTCTATGCTAACCTTTTTGCCTGTTTGTCTACATTAGGTCTGTATTCTTCTATGCCTTGCCTATCTAAGTGGTCTGTCTGAATGTCTCTTAAACACCGTGATTGTATCTAATTCCACTACCTGCTCTGGTAGAAAGTTCCAGATATCAACCGCTTTCTCTGTGTGTGGTTAAAAAAAAAACACCTCCCATTAAATCCTCCCTAAAACCACCACCTCTCACCTTAAATCTATGCTCTCTTGCTTTAGATACTTCTACCATGGGGAAAAGGATTCTGACTATCTACCTTGTTAATCCCTCTTACAATTTTATATCCCTCTATCAAGTTGCTCCTCAGCCTCCTTTGCTTCAGGGCAAACGAGCCCGAAGTGTGTCCTCTTTAGATCTAGTATTATTCCCAGAATGCCATAATGTCAGAGACCTTTTAATTTTATTTCAATGTCTTAATACGTTTAAGTAGCTACAAGGATTTTATCAAAAAACAGTGAAATAACAGTAGATTATCACCTGCCTGCAAACCTTTTTAATCAAGGTCAGAGATCCCATTGAAATGAATGGTTAGCATTACTGACGACAGGCTTGGATGGTGTAAGACTGATGAGAGGTGCATCTGGCCCCTGAGCTTAGTACATCCCGGCACACATTGCAGTCTGTTATGTAATTATGCTGATATAATTGTGGACAGCTGCAAGGCAGCAAAAGATAAATACATTACAAGCCATCCTCTGGTGTTGCACATTGGGGGTTAGGGTACAGAGGTCTGAGAGAATAGATTAAAGGGGCAGGTAGGTGGCTGGAGATACAACGGACTGCAGATGCTGGAATCGAGATGAGAAACACGATGATGCTGGAGGAACTCAGTAGGCCAGGCAGCATCCGTGGAGAAAAGCAGGCAGTCAACGTTTCGGGTCAGGACCCTTCTTCAGGACTGAAGATGAGAAAAGGGGAAGCCCGATATATTAGGAGGGAAAAGCAAAGCAGTGATAGGTGGACAGAAGAGGGGAGGTGGGGTGGGCACGGGATGGTGATAGATAGACGCAGGTAAGAGACGACGACTGTTTCACAGAACACCTGCGCTCTGGGCATAACGCGACCTGCATCTCCCCATTGCCAGTCACTTCAGCTCCCACACTGTCACTGGTATGACGGTCCTCAGCCTCCTCCACTGCCAGGAGAATTCCAAGCGCAAGCTGTAGCAACAGCACCTCATTTTCTGTCTTGGAACTTTGCAGCCTAACGGCATGAACATTGAATTCTCCCACTTTAAGTAATCCCCACCCCGCTTCCCCACAACCCCCCTACCATACTTCTCTTCTTCCCTTTCCTAGCCTCATTTTTTTTTTCTCTACCTTTTTTCCTCTCTCTCCTTACCTTTGACCCATCCCCCGATGGATCTGCTCTCCCCTCCTTCCCCGTACCTGCCTCCTCTCTTTTGTCCACCTATCACTGCTCTGCTTTTCTCTCCTATATATTGGGCTTCCCCTTTTCCTATCTTTCTTCCTGAAGAAGGGTCCTGACCCAAAACGTTGACCACCTGCTTTTCTCCACGGATGCTGCCTGGCCTGCTGAGTTCCTCCAGCATCATGTTTTTCAGGTGGTTGGAGATATTCACTCTTGATCCAGGGTTTGCAAAGATTCAGACAGGCCAGGATGAAAATTGCCAAGGGAACAGATCTGGGTTATTTCAGGGTGATGAGTTCATATGCTGTCCTTTTTTTAAATAAATCTTAGTTTTTCAGTTTCATGACTACGCTGCTCTCAGAATGTCAGTTTTGGGATTTTCTGCTTGCAGGCTTTTAAGAATGATGTTAATGAACACAGAGAGCTGACTGAATCCGTATTAAAATCTGGAGAAATTCTGCTCAAGTCAGTGATCGATACCACCCCAGGTATGATATGGGTATAGATAACATTATTTAGTGCCTTACCTTTATCTCCATCCCTTATTCCTGAAACAATCATTTGTGTTTGGCTTCTGTCAAGCCTGTTATTTACTGTTCTCTTTTGGGGAATGGGAATTACTTTCATCTCTCCTTAGTTGCAGCTGTTGCCCACTGGTTCAAATTGTGTACAGGATGCAGCCAAGATTGATCTGCCTCTCAGGCCTATGATGCTGTTGAAAGATGTGAGAATGTAAGGGGTCTGGACAGGGACGTGGACTGAATATTTCCTCTTGTGGGAGAATGTAGAATTTGGTGGGGGGATGTCAGCCATGTAAAATGGGTATGAGGTGAAATGTTTTTGATTGTTGAGTTTTTGGAAGTCTCTTTCTCAGAAGGCAATGGAAGCAGAACCTTTTGAGTATTTTTTAGATGGGTAGATAAGCAAAAGAGTAAATAATTGCAGGGGGTTTGGGAATGTTGAAGTTGCTCTTGGTTTAGTCATGAACTTATTGAATGGCAGAGCAGGCTCAGTGGGCTGTGACCTTCCCCAGTGCCTAATTTGTCTCAATGACATCATAGCTGATCTATATTCTAACTCCATTCACCTGGCACAGATCCATAAACTTAGCAGGAGTCCATTGTTTATTTTTTGTGCAAAAGTTGAGACAATATCTACTGTTGTGAGAATGATATTGCAGTAGGATCTTGCTGGAAGTTTGTTAATGCTGTCACATATTTTGGAATCCTGAAAATATGATGAATGGAAAAAAAAATCAGGAATAATGGCCAGATTTTTACTCTTTGGGAAACAAACAAATACATCTGTAAGGTGGTGGAATTTGCTGACATTTTCTGCCCCAACATAATGCAATTTAATGTATCAATACATTCCATGGTGCTTCAGAAGCTTAATCAAATACAGTGAACTCTGAAGCAAAGGAGAAGTGGTAAACAAAAGCTTGAGACCAGATGTTTTCAGAAGGATCTTAGAGGTGGTATTACAAGAGAGACTGCAAAATGAGCAGTTTTTAAGGAGACACGTGGGATGAAGTGGTAAAATATTCTGCCAGCTCAGGGCATCCTGAAGTTCATTACAGCCAACGGAATACTTTTGAACTGAAATGCTGTTGCAGGTAGGAAACATTACGGCCAATTGACACGCAACAAGTTTCCATAAACAGTAAAGAGCTAATAACAGATGATCTGTTTCGGTGATGGTTGTATAATTTGCACATTATTATTCCACGCAATCAAATATCCCTAAAATAATGTTCAGCATCTTTGGAGTCTAGTTGCTATTCCAACATCCAAATTTTAACAAGGCTTTATAGCAATAAAGGCTACTATTTTGAATGCTGATTTTTCTGTACATTCTACTATCATTTTAGTTCTTAAGGAGACACTTGATTTGATAGCAAGACAATCCAAGAAACTCAATGGACATGCTGCACATCTGTACTCGTCTGTTCTCACAGCCATGAATATGGTCAAAGATGACCTGGAAACCAAGCAACGTGAACTTGAAGCTGCTGGCTTGGAGAGGCAGTTGTCACCGGTAAAGAGATAACTAATTACACATTGAATGTTGTCTCGTAAATTGTGGATTGTGGTGAATTTTGTTATTTGCTCTATCAGTCTATCGGTGGAGGTGAATTCCCTGAAGAAAAACCTTGTGTTAAAATTGAGAGCTAGGGTATATATAACTTAAAAAAACTTCATAAATTCTTTTGGATTACAGGAGATGTGCGAGTCTGGGGAATTACCTTGGCTCTAAAGATACGTTGATTTTTCATTTGCATTTACAATGCAAATAAATTCCTTTAGTGATTGACTTGTGTCTTTGGAAGCTCATGCAAAGAGTATGTTTGAGACTAAGAATCTTGGATCGAGAATCAGAAAATGTGGATAGGTTGCAAATGTTGAATGATGCACCTAATGAACTAATTGAATCAAATAGCCTTGAAGGGTTGTTTGGCCAGCTTCTACTCCAATTGTGCTGGTGACGAGAGTTTTTTCATGTAAAAAGTGAGCTGGATTTTCTCTTCAATGGCTCGTCCACATCAATGCTTGTATCATTTACTGAAAATAAGCTGGTGAATGGGTCAATCCAGTAATTTTGGTCCTAGGACACCTTGGTATTTTTTCTTTCATGGGGCACCGCTGAAGTATTTTATAGGAGTGCAGCCAAAGCAGCACTGAGATAGCTTTCCTTTGCCCAAAGCCAGAAAATGCTAGAAATAGTCAATGGGTTAGGCAAGTGGAAAGAGAAATGGTTAACAAAGACCTCTCAACAAACCTTTTGATGAAGGATGATTTGACCTTTTATGTTAACTCAAGCAGGCTCTATGGAAAGAAGCTGCTCCTGAGTGTTTCCAGCATTTTCTGTTTGTCTTTCATTTGATTTTCATCTTTTGTCTTGCTTCATGATGTGCATTGTCTCTGTTTCCTTTAGAAATCAAAGCCTCCAAATGAGTCACTATTGGTTTTGCATTATTATGCCAATAGTGTAATGATCTAAAGCAAATGAGTTCCAGTATCACAATGGCAGCTTGAGAATTTTTTATTTTGAGTATGTAGAAAAAGTCTCCTCCCCCATCCTGGGTTTAAAAAAAAGTTGAAACCTGTTTAATGTTCTCATAATAGCTGTATTTTAATTTAGTTTTGGGTTTACGAGATTTCACTTGGATATTTTCCTTCAGTACAAAATTTGCCACAAGGTGGTTGCTTCTGTAAATCCAGTCAAATGCTACCATGTTTGACCCTAAACTGAAATGGCCTGTAAGCTGGTTGTTACTTCCTTACTGTTTGTCATTACTGTATTATTTCTTTTCTCCCGTCCCTCTCCCCCATCTCATACAGAGAGAATCCCATTAGAAAACCCATGGTTAACTCTCCTGGTAGTGAGTTAAATCAGGCAGGATGAAGTGGAGATTTGAAATGTAGATTAACAGTACCGTGTCCTTTGAATGATCTTGCACTTACATTCTGTAAATGTGCAGTTCATTTGTGTGTGATGAGGAAAGGAT
This sequence comes from Pristis pectinata, assembly GCF_009764475.1. Lineage (NCBI taxonomy): Eukaryota > Metazoa > Chordata > Chondrichthyes > Rhinopristiformes > Pristidae > Pristis > Pristis pectinata. The sequence goes on along the minus strand of NC_067407.1, from coordinate 93,162,087 downwards.
ATCCGGTTTGCCCAAAGAGGAAGTGGCACATTTCCATTGTGCAGACATCATGACTTCCAAATTAATGTTTAAGTGAAGCCACCAGCATGCTTCTTGGCAAATCCCCAAAGTAAAATGCATTTTAAATTTGATGCCAATGAATTTCCTTGGTTAAAAAAGAACTTTTGAGCGCTACGAATAATTTTCCCTTGCTTGCAAACGAATTCCATTAGAGGGCAGCATAGAGCAGGGAGCGAGTGAAAGTGTAATAAGTTACAAATTTATTCCACCTTCACTGAAAAGTTGCAGGTTATGAAAAGCTTTTTTTATATAGTTTCTCAGGACATTAAAGCATCTTACAGTAAGTGAAGTACTTTCCTGACGCATCAAAAAGATTGGTGATTAAAATTTCATTTTGAAGATCCTTCAGGATTTCAAACATTGAAAAAGCCTGAGTAAATTTACTTCCATTCTGAAACCAATGTAATACTATACAAACTGCTTCAATTCCACAGCAAAACATGACTTGGATCAAACCAAGTGATTTAACATTTCTAAACTTTAATTCAACAACATTGGGGATTCAGAATTTTTAATTTGAAGGTTTACTGAATAATTTACTACACATTTTTCTGGCTTCAGTGATGCTGTGTTTGAAATGGCAATCTAGCAAAGTCAGAGTATATGATTAACTTCATTAGAGCTAGTCTTCAACAGCTGTTGTGCTAGTGGAAAACAAGATGTTGAGATTAGTTTACTGACATTTCCTTTTGCTATTCATTTGATCATGTGAATTAATGTTTACTACTTTTAAAACCTCATTGGCAGTGTATTTATAGACATGCGTAGTTCATTTCAACCTCTGTTTTTACTTTCAATTGATGAATGTAATACTAGTCCCCCAGACTGATTTGAGGTCTTTAAATTACGACTTGTTTACAGGATATACATAATTTGCAGTGAGTCTGGCAAAATTTTGTTTTTCAGACTGAAGATTGCAAGTGGCTTTGAGGAACATCATGTCTGAAATCACATGAACTTAGATCATCCAAATTAAAATAGTGAGCAGTGAGATGTTGAAGCTCCTGATAATTCAAGTTTGAGAAATGTTTTGCATTTGTACATTCTTTTTTTTTGGGGGGGGGGGGGTAAAAAACATACCTGTGGAGTACATGGGCATATACTTACTGCAATTAACTTTCTCTTTTTAAAAAGCTCATAACTTTATGCAGTCAAGTGCTGTGTTTACTTTTAATGCTATAATAATTAAACTTCTGAACTGGTCAAATTCATGTTGACCAGAAGTGAATGGGATTTTTAAAAAATCATTGTATTTTAAACTTTTGAATTGTGGATAGACCAGCTCCTAATGGTAGCCAACGCCATGTACTATACCGAGTAAATTTCTAGATGGACAAATACAATGAGTTGAGATTCTAACAATCACTCCTTGCTACTGAATTTCTATATGACGCACTAAGTTGGAAGACTAATAACACACCACTCCCCATTTATTCCAAAAGCAATTTTCCATTGGAAACAAAAAGCAATCAACAGTAATTCTGATTTACATAGGTGTAGTTTAAAACCAGTTCTCTTCCTCCAGAATCCCATGGGAGATAGTTAAACAAGTGGAAGTGGCAAAGGCTTGCTGCCTGCCTTTGCTTCAAAAGAAGAAACAAATCTTTGGCATAGGTATCAGATCATCCTACTATGTTGTTTGATGTGATAACACCATCTTTCACCACAGTGGAAAGTGGTGAAAGTTTGTGCTAACTTTTGATATTTGCTCTTGTACAATTTTCTGCAGCATCTACATTTTCTGCATTTGTTACAGCACAATTTGCAACTTGATTACTGCAATTTTGCACTGTCATGCAGGTAATTTAAATGCTTTTTTATAATCAGAACTTGTGTATTGTGGTTCAATGTAACCTTTAACTTTGCAGTGCTGTTTATTAAAATGTTTTGTTTTTAATCCATTAGTCTAGTCTGAATAGATTTTAAAGGGAGAGAAAGTGCAAATGAATGCTTCCATCTTAAAAGAAATGAGGAAGAATTGAATGGAATTACATGAAGTTGATGTTCCTCGAGCTAGGTTTCTATAAGGCTTCAGCCATTTAGAACTGGAGAATAGTAAAGTTTTGACATTCTCTATGAAAGGGAGCTGTTGCAGAGTGTATTCAAGTAAAGGTTCACAGATATTTACCCATCAAATGAATCAGAACGAGATTAGTACAGAAAAGTACTAGAGCAGTTCATATTCCCGAAGAATGGTAGAGCTTAGTTGAGAGGCCAAATAGTTTGCTATTCTGGTAATGATTTGGCTCCTAATCCCCAAAATACAGTTTAACCTGGACTTGGGCAGGTACAAACTTAACATTTAATTTTTAGCCACAGGGATTGTGAAAATGGTTCACTGCAAAATAGGATGTATTAAGAGTAAAGTGGGCACCTTTTAGTAAGTGCCCTAACAGATCTTGATCTCAATGGAGTAAGGGAGTTATCCCCACTATTAAGGGAACAAAGTTGCAGTTAAAGGATGGTTCTTTTTAACCAGCTTCCATGTATTTTTATCATTTAAAATGTTCCTGACTGCAAATCAAAGTAGAAAATGTATGGAATCAAAGATGAACATCTACCAAAGTTTACAATGAACACTTACAAAATAAATCAAGAAATATGGAGGAAAGTGCCATTAAGCATTTTATTTAGAATGAGTAAAAATAAATTTGAATTAAATCAACCTTCACCATGCTTAAAATATTTTAAATTATATGGGTCCCTAGACTAGTTCTAAAATGAAATGGTTAGCATGCCTGATACAGTAACTTACGAAACTTCCTGCAGAAAACCACCTAGTATCCAGATGTACAGTTTCCAAAATTCCACAAAAATAAATGAAATTCAATTGTAGAAATGTGGTCTATTGGAGCACCTGGTCAATGAGCAAATGTCCCTATGCTCACATGTGCTGTTTATAAATACAAGCCATTTTCCCAAGGCAAATGGGAATCATAACCAGTGATCTGCATACTGAAAACTGTCATCCACAACCAAAAATCTAGTGAGATACAAATGATATGCAGAATAAATTAAGACAGTTAAAGCTCTGCAGCAATTTAGCCCATTCTGTCTTGCAGACCTTGAAGCTTTGTGGACCATTCTATGCCACCACATTAGTTCTAAATTAAGTATAAGTACAATATTATTAAACATTTCAGTTGTTTAATGTTATACATGTGCAACAAATTACAATATCCTGCAGCCACAAGTTATATGCAGAGAATATGAAGGTAATGCAGTGTAATTTTTGTATCTCTACAGAAAGTACTAGCAAAAATCAGATCTGACATAACATTACTAAATTTTATTAATGGCAATGAATAAGACAAAACACTGTGCTGCTTGATGAGTAATGGCTAAACTTCATCTTCAGAGATCCATCCAATGCTGACATTTAAAACATGCCATTATAAACAAAATCATTTTTATAATATAAACCAACTGCATGAAAATCTGCTAACATGAGATTTATGCACATTATTAATGACCTGCACACTTTAAAGTTTAAAACAGTTCTGAAAATGAAGTTAGACTTGAGTTGGAAATCCCAGCCAATACTGGCTTCTCAGTGCCTGATTGTGTGTCTGAAAGGGAGCAGGGAAGAGGAAAGGGGGCAAGTCTGCAGTAGTGTGGCTACGTACAGTACAATTCAGGCAACATTTCTTACTTTTGGGCCTTTTAAATCAAATTTGGAGATTGTGAAAATTCTTAGCAGCAACCCCCACTAGACGACTTCACTGGCGTGCTTTGGATATTTACATTCGACTTTTCAGAACCACCAGATGTAGCTCCAGGACCCATTCGTTTTTTAATCTCAGCAGCCATTGTCATGAAGGCTTGTTCTACATTTGTTGCATTCTTTGCACTGGTTTCCAAAAATGGGATCCCAAGGGAATCTGCAAATTCCTGTTAACCAAAGGAAAAGGTCCATAAATTTACTAAGCATGCATCCTTTCAGAGTATCTGTAAGAATGTTTTTAGCTACAAAACAGCCAGATTTTAATTTTGCATTTCTAAGACATATGTACACACAACCATGAGATTCAACTTCACAATATAAATCTACTCCAGTTGATAATACCAAACTATGACACTGTTCCTTTTGTGAGCTACTGCAATGTACTAACATGGCTATTTCATAAATCATGCCTTGTTGTTTATGCTTGATGGGGGGGAGTGGATGTACAACTACTTGCTTCGATAGTGCATCATTTGCCAAATAAAGAGTTAAAACAGTGCTTTCAATGCAATAAAACATCCCATGCACAGGGCTTTAACCAATCTTGATATTTGAGTTATTAGAGGACTACCTCAGGTGAACAAAAGTTGGTTGAAGGCAAGTTCAAATGAACAGTCTGAAGTACCGAGGTGGAGAGCTAGTGTGGTTTGAGGGAATGCAAATGGAGAAGCAATTAAAATCATTTGTGGAGGCCAGAAAGGTGAAGCACAGATCTGGAAAGGTTTAGACTGGAAAAGTCTGAGGAAGACAACAAAGCTGGGGGAGGGGGTGTGTCTGTGAAATTTCTGCATCTGAGGCATTAGTAGGCTGAGACATGATGTGGAGACAGGATAGTTGAATGGTACTGACTGCAAGTTAATATATGACAGAGTTTTGGATGAATTCAAATTTTTTTTAAACTGGACTGTTCCCTGTTCCATTCAACTCATGACAGACTAAATCAGAAGGAACCATAATTAAACTACTGGAATCAAACTTCTGTATTTATAGCTGTTCAGAATCACTTGTGTACTTGACTATATTTACACACATCTATTCATTCAGAAGATTTTTGCAAGGGGGGGAAATAATAAACACTTATTTCAGTTTGAGAGCATAGCATTTTTCCCCCAATCAAATTAAGTGTAATGTACATTTAAAGTTTCCAACGGATATTTTCTACATTTTAAAAGATTCATGTTTCTCTTGCCTAAAAATAAGGCAATTTTACCAGTTCCAGTAACAATAAAAATATTTGTTTCACTAAGTAACTTATAACAAAAGACAGTATTTTCACAATTTGGAATTAATCTATTTGTTATAGAGATGAAGAAATGGCTCCTTTGATTCATATAACATTCAAGGCCCAGAGGACAGGTAGCACTGTAAATTATCTGCAAGTCTTCATTCCCGCTGAGTTGAAAGAGCACAATAGGCCAAAAGGAAAATAGAACAGTCATCTAGCCAGGCTGTCAATGTGTGAAAAGAGTCATGGTCATACAGTACAGAAACATGCCCATTGAGAACACAATGACCAGCACCCATTTATGCTAATCCTACAGTTATCCCATTTTATTCTCACCACATTCCTATCAGCTCATGAGATTCCACCACTATCCTACACACTAGGAGGAATTTATATTGAGACCAATAAGCCTATCAATCAGCACATCTTTGGATGCAGGAGGAAACCCACATAGACACAGGGAGACCTGCAAACCCCACATGAACATCAGACGAGGTCATCAGTGAACCCAAGTTGCCATATCTCACTAACTTCAAAAAAAGCCAATGTTACCCAATTTGCATTTAAATTTAACACTGGGCTGCATTTAATTCTGCACCTCAAGGTCCATAGTGGAAAAAGACAATTTTTAGGGGAGTACATTTACGTTTTCAGACATTCAAGATAGATTTTAAGGTAAAGTTGCAGCTTGCGAATTCTCCGTTTTATTTGTTTGCCTTTTACATTCATTTCTTCAATATATTTACATACGCAATGCTGTAATCAATATAAAAATGCAACGTTGGTTTTACAATCTAGCATGTTAGAGATTGACTTTACACAACATACCTTTGCTGTTGTATAATCCACCACCTTCTTTGTTGTCAGATCACATTTGTTTCCTACCAATAACTTGTTAACATTTTCACTGGCATAACGATCTATTTCCTGAAGCCATTGTTTTACATTGTTAAAAGACTCCTGAAAGAAAGGAAACAAGATAATGAAACTGCAACATTCACTCTTGGGCACAATGCACCCCGTCAGCTCTCTCGGGTAATCACAGAAGATACCGTGGCTCTATTCTGAACAGCAGAGTTGCTGTATTCTGGTTAAGATTTCTCCAAGCAGAATGACTAAAAACAAGTTATCAAATTGTTAGCCGTGGAGTTTGCTGTACACAAAGTGCTGCTGCACTTCCCTCAAAACAAGTCCACGTGGAGTACACAAGGGCTACAAGAGAGCAAACAAAATCTATTTTAAAGAAAATTATGAATGCTTAAGTAATCTGTTTTAGCGAAAAGGAATGCTGCACCTCCCATTTTTCCTTCAGATCCAGAAGATTAAGATGCATGTGATCCACAGTGACTTGGTAGTTTGGATTCAGAATTGGCTTGTCCATAGAAGACAGAGGGTAGTGGTGGAAGGGTGTTATTCTGGCTGGTAGATGGATGGGTTAGTAAGTTTGCAGATGACACAAGGATTAGTGGAGTTGTGGACAGTGTAGAGACAGACACATGAATACGCAGGGAATGGAGGGATGTGGATCACTTTAAGGCAGAAGAGATTGTTTAATTTAGCAATAGACATCGTGGGATGAAGGGATCATTCCTGTACTGTACTACGTTCATTTGTATCATGAGATCTTTAACAATCACATTTATTTCATCTGAAAAAGTACCACCTCAGACAAAAGAGTGTTTAAATCTTCAACTACATTATACTCAATTCCTCAGTTAGAATTTAAACTACAACATCAACTCGGGTTGAAAATAAACTATCAACTGGGCCAAGCTGATGTTTCTTCCTGTAGCGGTTCTCAAATAGGAAGTGGATGTCTGTCCATTAAAGCCTCAAATCTTCTGGAAGTTGGGCTTCATTCATGACTACTGGTGATTCAAATAAGAAACATTAAAACTATACATATCTGGAATAATAACTTCGCCAATGTTCATTTGTAGAACTCACCAATTTATCATCTGACTCCAAGATTGTTTGCTCCAATTATAACACTGATTTTGCAGGGGTTTTTCTATTTACCACAATGAAACAATGAAGTTATACTATTCTACAATTGTATTGTTAATTATTCTAACAAATTATCAATAGCAATTATAAGACTTAGATTAGCACAGATGTTCCATATCAATTTTTTTACAACTTTGAGTAATACATTTAGACTTGGAAACTATGCTAATTTGTCAATTTCTAATCTTGCTCCATTGCCCCATTGTCTTAGAACTCCTAGTTCAACCTACGCTCTAAAAATCCATAAGAACCAAAAGATAATAAAAATTGACTTAAATTCTTAAATTTTGAGGAGTACAGCAGTTAAAATTCAGCAACAGAATAATCACAATCTAAATTAGGCAATTATATTGGGAGGGTGGTGAAAGAGAGATGGGATATGTATCCATTTCTAGATAAATTCAACTTAAAGCGCCAAAACAGATGTGTAACTGTATCTGTCACCTTAATTATTTTTGTTCTTTCAACCATTAGTTACACCGTACCTGGTCTGTAACATCATACACAACTATGATGCCATGTGCCCCTCTGTAGTAACTGGACGTGATTGTTCGAAACCGCTCCTGACCAGCTGTGTCCCACTAGAGGCAAGAAAAAAAAATTCCCTTCAACTTTCGGTAGTGGGTTGTACACTATACAAATTGCAATAAAATTGTTTCAAAACAACCAGTCTATAACAAGAACAAGAACAATTGAGTTTACTTTTTGTATCGTTTGCCATCTTTCAGTTCAATTCTCAGATCTTGCATCATTTCACTAGCTGTGGGAGCTAAAACTTGTAGGCCTACATTTCTAAAGGTTTGCATGTTCAAACAAATGTTTATGTTGTTCAATTTACATGGAAGCAAATTTCCAAATTATTTTCATAAAGATAATAAAACAATGAAGCACAGGCATCTTGGAAATTTCTAGTCTTTTAATTTATGCTCAAGTGTTTGAATGCCCCAATAGTAGAACTACTTACAATTTGAAGTTTGATGGTCTTGCCGTCTAACTCTATTGTTCTGATTTTAAAGTCCACACCAATTGTACTGATATAACTTTCCGTATATGTATCATCCTGTAAGTGAACACAATACAAAACTATTGCAATTTTAAGCACAGTGCTACCAGAATACAACAATTTACTTTTGATATCTCCATTCAGCCATTACATTTATTCTGCACTTTTGAGATTTTGTGCTTTTCTCCATTTTCTAAACTCAGAAATTTTTATAGTCTAATTTTCATTTCTCTAAATGTGTAATAACAAGCACTTGGACACTCTGTGAATATTCAACAGCAATAAGTTTTGCCTGGTATAGGTCAGTGAATACTGAGAAATAACACACAAATAACAAACATTTTATATATTTTTGGTAAAAAAGGTTTTAGTACTGTTAATTTTGAAAGGAACAATTTTGTATCTTTCTTCTTTGATGTTCATATTTAGTTGTACTCCCCTGAAATTTACAATGAAATAATTTTTTATAGACAGATAAATAACTAGTCAAGAATTGAGATTAAAGCTCACTCTCAAGTTACAATCAAAGTGCTACTTATGACTAAACAAGCAAAAATGTTCCTATACTTATGTTGAAAAGAGAGTTAATAATCACATGTAAATAAGATACAAACAAGCACTACATATCATTCAACTCTGACGAAGTTCCCGAAGACTGAAAGGTGGCTAATATTGTACTGTCATTTAAAGTAACAAGGACAAGCCATGAAACTACAGGCCAGTCAGCCTGATGCCAGTAGTGGGGAAGTTACTGGAGGGAATTCTGAAGGACAGCATCTACCAGCATTTGGATAGACAGAGTCTCATTAGGAGGAGTCAGCATGGCTTTGAGAGTGGAAAGTCATGCCTGACGAACCTGTTAGAGCTTTTTTTTTTGAAGAGGTAACCAAAAACGTGGATGAGGGTAAGGCAGTGGATGTTGTCTTTTTGGACTTTAGCAAGGCCTTCGACAAGGTCCTGCATGGCAGGCTGGTCCGGAAGGTTAGGTCCCATGGAATCCAGGGAGAGTGAGTTAGGTGGATTCAAAATTGGCTCAGAGGAGGAAGCAGAGGGTGGTGGTTGAAGGTTGTTTCTCAGAATGGAAGCCAGTAACTAGTGGTGAGCCACAGAGGTCAGTGTTGGGACCCTTGTTATTCATTATTTATATAAATGATTTGGAATGTAAAGGCTTAAGCTTGCAGATGACATGAAATTAGGAGGTGTTGTTAATAGTGAGGAAAATCATGGATTACCGGGGGGGGGGTGGTCTTGGTCAGTTAGGGAAGTGGGCTGAGGAGTGGAAAATGGATTTCAGTGCAGGTAAGTGTGAGGTGATGCATTTTGGAAAGTCAAACCAGCATAGGACTTGTACTATGAATGGTAGGGGACTAGGGAGTACAAGTGCATAGTTTATTGAAAGTGGCATCACAGGTAGACAGAGTGGTGAAAGAAGCTTTTAATACGCTGACCTTCATCAGTCAGAGCATTGAGTATAGGAGTTAGGACATTACGTTGTAGTCATACAAGCCATTGGTGAGGCCGTACTTGGGAGTACTGAGTATCCTATTATAGGAAAGATGTGGTTAAACTGGAAAGAGTGCAGAAAAGATTTACAAAGATGTTGCCAGGACTAGAGGGCCTGAGTTACACAGAGAGGTTGGCCAGGCTAGGTCTTTATTCCTTGGAGCATAGGAGAATGAGGGGTTTATAGAGGTTTATAAAATGAGGGGCATAGATAAGGTGAATGGTAGCAGTCTTTTCCTCAGGGTAGGGGAGTCCAAAACCGGAGGAGGGGGGCATAGATTTGGGGTGAGCAGGGAAAGATTTTTTTGAGTATATGGGACGAGCTGACAGAGGAACAGATTGAAGCAGGTACAATAGTATAATTTAAGAAGCACTTGGATAGGTACATGCAGGGGCAGGGCCTAGAGGGATATAGGCCGAATGCAGGAAATTGGGACTAGACGGGTGGGCACCATGGTCGGTTGGGCCAATGGCATAGATTGGTTGGGCCAGAGGGCCTGTATCCATGACTCTATAACTGAATTTGTAAAACCACCGTCACATACAGTACTATATACTACAAACACACAGCCACCGAGAGCTTTTGCTTTTCTACTGCTTCAAGTTTCTACAGCTGACTGCAGAGCCAGCACAATAGCAAGCTTCACCAGAATACTACAAGACCAATAGGCCGGGGTTGGGGTTAAAATGTGGAGGGAGAAAGAACGTACATTGGAGAAGAGGGGGCTCAAAGTTACAAATTTCAGCTTATACGCAACTACCTGTTGAATTAGACCTACATTACAGAAGCACGAGTTCTAACTGTTCATACATTTGAAAACAGGCCATTAAAGGAGAGAGAGAGCTGTTTCCACAAGCCAAGATAAGTAGTGCAGATATCTTTGGCTGTACACCTTAGCAACAAGATTAGGAGCCAACTTTGGTCATGCCTGATATAATTTACCACTTTTTGGCATTTAATTCAATTGCACACACCATTTTGGAACTTTAAGGTATATCTGAATACTGCTTTCTAAATTAATTCAGGAAACTATATTCTGTAAGTAATGTTCATCAATTGACATCTTAAGTGTTGGATTACAGTAGAAATTTATCTCAACCTATTTTGCAGATACAGGATCTTTTCCCCATCTGTCAGTTGGCTTTATTCAAACAAACTGGCTGAAGTCAGCCTGTGTTGGTGGGGATCTCTGGCTGAACGTGGCTGTGAATGTCTTTAACACGCAAATGCTAGGCCCTGCCATCACTATGGATAGAAATGCCCTCGTAGCCTTCTACTCTTCCTGCTAGCTGTTTTCCAGCATTCACCACTAGGTGTGGCAGGCCTGCACAGAGCTCTGTCCTGATCCACCGGTTGTGGGATCACTTTGCTGTTTTTGCTGCTTAGTTCTGTGTATTAGTGCTGCTCTTGGCATGTCCTTCTGTTCTCTGATCCCTGAGCTTAGAGTGAGGCATATGCTGGACCATGAGGTTAAAGATTATGGTACACTTCAGCTTCTGCTGATGACCCATAATACCTGATGAATGCTCAGTTTTGAACTGACAGATCTGTTCAGAGTTTATCTTGTTTAACACTGTGGCCATGTCACACAACACAACGGAGGATGTCCTCATTGCAAAGATGGGATTGTCTCCACAATGACTGAGTACTCTTACCAATGCTGTCATAAACAAATGAATCTGCAACAAGGAAACTGGTGAGGACAAGGTCAAATACATATTCCTTTGGGTTGGTTCATTCACCACCTGCTACAGATGCAGTCTGACACCCATGTTCTTCAAGACTCGTCCAGCTCAGTCACTGATCATGCTATCAAGCCTCTCTCTATGATGGATACTGACGTCCCTCAGCAGAGAACATTGTGCCCTTGCTGCTTTCAGTGCTTCTCCCAGTTGTGGTTTGAAGTGGAGGAACACTAGTTCAGCAACTGAGGGAGGATGGTTGGTAGTCATCAGGACATTGTCCATCAGGACCTTGTCCATCATTGACCTTATCCTGTGAGACTTAATGGGGGCTTGAATCAATGTTGAGGCTCCAAGTGTACTTTCATCTCCATGCATATTACTATAACACCACCTCTGGTGAGTCTGCCCTTCCAGTGTCTGTAAGATATGACTGAGTACTCAACTAATACAGTGGCATGCAAAAGTTTGGGCACCCCGGTCAAAATTTTTGTTACTGTGAATAGTTAAGTTAGTAGAAGATGAACTGATCTCCAAAAGTCGTAAAGTTAAAGATGAAGCATTCCTTTCAACATTTTAAGCAAGATTACTATTATTTTTGTTTTGTACAATTTTTAGAGTGAAAAGAAGGAGCACCATGCAAAAGTTTGGGCACCCCAAGAGATCTGAGTTCTCAGATAACTTTTACCAAGGTCTCAGACCTTCATTAGCTTGTTAGGGTTATGGCTTGTTCACAGTCATCGTTAGGAAAGGCCAGGTGATGCAAATTTCAAAGCTTTATAAATACCCTGACTCCTCAAACCTTGTTCCAACAATCAGCAGCCATGGGCTCCTCTAAGCAGCTGCCTAGCACTCTGAAAATTAAAATAAATGATGCCCACAAAGCAGAAGGCTATAAGAAGATAGCAAAGCGTTTTCGGGTAGCCGTTTCCTCAGTTCGTAATGTAATTAAGAAATGGCAGTTAACAGGAACGGTGGAGGTCAAGTTGAGGTCTGGAAGACCAAGAAAACTTTCCGAGAAAACTGCTCATAGAATTGCTACAAAGGCAAATCAAAACCCCCGTTTGACTGCAAAAGACCTTCAGGAATATTTAGCAGACTCTGGAGTGGTGGTGCACTGTTCTACTGTGCAGCAACACCTGCACAAATATGACCTTCACGGAAGAGTCATCAGAAGAAAACCTTTCCTACGTCCTCACCACAAAATTCAGTGTCAGAGGTTTGCAAAGGAACATCTAAACAAGCCTGATGCATTTTGGAAACAAGTCCTGTGGAATGATGGAGTTAAAATAGAACTTTTTGGCCGCAATGAGCAGAGGTATGTTTGGAGAAAAAAGAGCGCAGAATTTCATGAAAAGAACACCTCTCCAACTGTTAAGCACAGGGGTGGATCGATCATGCTTTGGGCTTGTGTTGCAGCCAGTGGCACGGGGAACATTTCACTGGTAGAGGGAAGAATGAATTCAATTAACTACCAGCAAATTCTGGAAGCAAACATCACACCGTCTAAAAAAGCTGGAGATGTAAAGAGGATGGCTTCTACAACAGGATAATGATCCTAAACACACCTCAAAATCCACAATGGACTACCTCAAGAGGCACAAGCTGAAGGTTTTGCCATGGCCCTCATAGTCCCCCGACCTAAACATCATCAAAAATCTGTGGATAGACCTCAAAAGAGCAATGCATGCCAGACGGCCTAAGAATCTCACAGAACTAGAAGCCTTTTGCAAGGAAGAATGGGCAAAAATCCCCCAAACAAGCATTGAAGGACCCTTAGCTAGCTACAGGAAGCATTTACAAGCTGTGATACTTGCCAAAGGGGGTGTTACTAAGTACTGACCATGCAGGGTGCCCAAACTTTTGCTTCGGGTCCTTTTCCTTTTTGTTGTTTTGAAACTAAAAGATGGAAATAAAAAAGTAATCTTGCTTAAAATATTAAAGAAATGTGTCATCTTTAACTTTATGCCTTTTGGAAGTGAGGTCATCTTTTACTCGCTTAGCTATTCACAGTAACAAAAATTTTGACTAGGGGTGCCCAAATTGTTGCATGCCACTGTATATAGGACCACTCTCCCAATTTAGATACCCATGAAGGTGGCTTTGGAAAGTTGTCTGGTCTGGGAGCAACTCTACGGTATCTGGATTTGGTCCTAGGTCAAATCCCAGCCTTGTCCTTTGTTTTAACATGGTAGTTATGATACAACTGAATGGCTCGCTAGGTTATTTCAGGGGACAGTTAAGCACTACCATTTAGGTCTAAATTCACATACAGGACAAACCACGATGGCAGATTTCTTCCTCTGAAGGACATTTGTGAACCAGATGGATTTTTAATGACACCTCCATCATTTTTCCAAATTCCATATTAACAATTGAATTTAATTCTATTGCTGCTGTGGCATTTCAATTCACTTCTCTGCATCCCTTCTCTTGGCTATTAGTATTGTAAGTTAACCATTGTGCCTCTACTACATCCAAATTTTTTGGCCATTTAACAGGCGATGGAAAGAGAGCCGAGTAACCTACCTTCGCATTCAATAGCATTTCCTTCACTGAGTACTCCACCATCAATATGCTTGAGGGTCACCATTGAATAGAAACTCAACCGGACAAGCTATATAAATAGTAAGGCTCCAAGTACAGATCAAAGGCTAGATATACTGCAGTGAGTGACGCCCTAAAGTTTCAGGTAGCTTCTTTTATCCTTCTAATATTCAGCTGGGTTCAACTGCTATAGGTTATTCCTCTGTAATATTAACTAAGTTTTTCCTCTCTCTTACTGACACTTCCCGATCTGCTAGGATTTCAGAGTCAGAGAAAGATACAGCAAGGAAATAGACCCTTCAGTCACTGTCTGCAACCATCAATCAGCCACATTAATCCCATTTTATTTTCTCCACATTCCCATCAACTACCCCAATTCTACACTTAGCTATCCAAAAGGGGCAACTTACAGTGGCCAATTAACCTACTAACGAGCACGTCTTTGGGATTTGGAGGAACCACGAAACTTGCAAACTCCATGTCGACAGCACTAAGTTAGGAGTGAACCCAGGTCTCTGGCACTGTGATGCAGCTGCTTTACTAGCTGCACCGCCTGCATTTCAGAACTTTTCTAAGTGCCTTTGTTTGTTTTCTCTCTTCCTAACTGCTCCCAATAATCTATCAACCAGATGGCTTCATCAACAGTTTATCACCACACCAATCCTAGCCCCACCTTATCAGAGATATTCTCTGTCCTTTGTCTCTCCCCCACCGGCCACAACTTGTTTTTTCTCTTTCTTAGTTCTGACGAAGGGTCTTCAGCCTGAAATTTTAACTATTTCTCTTTCCACCAATGCTGCCTCGTCTGCTGGGTATGTTTCCTACATTTTCAGTTTTCATTTTATCCCAAAGTGTTTTCCATTATCTACAGGAATAAGTTAGGAGCATGAAGTTCTCTCCATTTGTCTGGATGAGTGCAGCTCTAACAATGCTTAAGAAGCCCAACAAAACAGGATAAAGCAGCCTTTATTGACACCCCATCTGACAACCTAAACATTCATTCCCTCCACCACTGGTGCAGTGTGTCGACAGTGAGTCCGTTCTACAAAACGGACTGCAGATACTCACCTCAGCTAATCCAACAGCACCTTCCAAACCCATAACCTCTACCACTAAGAAGAACGAGACATGCAGGCCTATGAGAACTATACTATCTGCAGGTTCTTGAAAGAGCACACCATCCCAACTTGGAAATATATTTCTATTCCTTCATTGTCTTTGGGTCCATATCTCAGAAGGCTGTACAGAATAAAACTTTGGGAGAACTTTCATTGGAAGGACTGGTACAGTTCACAATAGTGGCTCACCGTAATCTTCTCAATGACAATTAGAGATGGCCAATAAATACTGGCTGTAGCTAGCAATGCCCACATACTGAAAAGTGAATAAAAGCAATAATGGCATGTGTCTAACTGGACACCAGCCTCCCCAAGTTCTCTAATGAATTCTATCTCCAGTGAGATCACAATTCAGTGAACACTTGGGCATAAGTACAACCCCTACACAAAACCATTGCTACGGTTATCAAAACTAATATTTTAAAATTTACCCTAATGATCAAAATATACATTTCTTAGATTCATGCACCGTAAGAATTGAATAGATCAATTTCCTCCACACCAAACAGCAATAAAAACAGAAAAATAATGGCACTGTTGGAGAACTAGTCTACTTAAATCCTTAATTTGCTTATTTCTATGGTGACTCTTGCACAGGATTTAGTGCGATTTAATGTGAAGCTGCCTAACCATTTGTGACTATTTAAATTTGAGCAGAAGTGGCTGACTCCTGTATCCTATGCAACTAGAAAATACTCACAATTATGCAATAATTTTAAAACACAACTTACGACCAGTTTGAAATATGAGGTTTCTCGATGGATATCACGTGTTCAATTTGCTTTTCAAAGCAAATTGAATTCGTGATATCCATCAAGTAAACTCAAAAATATTCAAAAAGCTAGCAGGAATAAGTAAATATTAAGGAAGTATTTTTAACTTGTGAAATGAAGACACTAGATAAATTATTTGACCCAAATATGAAAATAAACTGCATGTACCATAATTCTTTTATAACCCATTTTGTAGTGTCTCAAGAAGGGTTGGGGAGTGGTTTGGGGGGGGGGGGGGGGACGGGGGGGTGCTAAGGGAAGAGTTAGAAAAAGAAAAAGGTGGTTACCTTGAGCAGAGTTTACCATTTTTGAATAGAAAATATTTAAATAAACAGAACTCACTTTGACCATATTGCAAAACCCCAGTATATCATTAACAAATTATCAAATCATTTTAATATCTTCCAGGTTCTAGATGTTCCGGTCATATTCTTATCCAGACCCCAAACAAGAGATTATCAGGAGGGGGAAGCATACCAAGTTGGCTCATTCGTCACATACATTCTGCTAAGATCCTTGGAGGATGTACATTTCCACTCCAAGTGAGAAAGTAGAAATTCACTCAGCAAAATATTTGTCACTAGACTTAGTTAACATGCAATCTTCAATGTGAAAAGCTGCAGAAGACAATGGGCTTTATGATTACTCAACTTTTTTCACCATAATTTTTGATCCTAGCTGGTCACAAATTTAAAATCACCCCAACTACAGTTACTGATCTATTGTGCAGAATATTCTCTTCAAATTCAGAAAGTCATAATATGACTTTTTATGGTGCTATTTACGCTGCCGAAACACCACATGCCCATATTTAACTATGTTCAAAATTAAGCACAAACTGTTCCTTCATTTGCTTCTTGAATTGATTGCATGTAATCCCAATGACAACACTGCCGTATGAACTTGGATTAAGAAAACAAAAAACTAAGTTAAAATTCTATGTGTTTCTTTAGGTGCCACAGCAGAGAGCAAACAATATCTTAGTGTCCCTAATGTAAATAACCACTTGTAATTAATTGGTCAGTTTTTATAGAGCTGATACAAGAACTGGAACAAGGTCAACCCAAAGCGAAAGCTTTACTTACTGCAAATCTAAGGAGGAGGCAAGATTTTCCAACACCAGAGTCTCCAATCAGCAGCAGCTTGAATAAATAGTCACTAAAAGAGATAAATACAAAAAAAATTATCAAAAGGCTGCATTGTGCACTTAACATTTATTACTAACATTGAACAAGGTTAAATCTAATTTGCAGCAAGTCACTTGTAATTGCTTTACCTGCATGAACATAACTGCTCTCCCCACCTGTAAAACATGCTTCTACGGACACCAGCAAACCACTATTACCTTACTAAAGTGACCATATTTTACATGAGAACCTTGGAACTTGAAGGGTTGAGTGAATTGCCTTCACTGGATGCCTGGATAGATGTACTGAAATAACAATGTTTGAAACCTGTCAGCTGGATACAAGTCATCTTTGTAATAGAGAGAATGCACAACGGTTGACTAAGATTGCGATCAAATAAGATGCCAAAGTTGGAAACAGTCTTGTTCAATGAGGACAGTGACTAGAAGCCCGAAGTCAGTGCTTATAAAGAAAACTTCCCATTGACTGGAGTCAAACCTTGTACAATGGAAGATGGCTGTGGACATGGAAGACAATCATCTCAGCCTTGGGGCATGACTACAGGAGATCCTATAGGGGTTGTATATTCTGCCCAAACATCTTCAACCACTTCAAGACCTACCCGCCATCATAAGGTCAGAAGTAGGAAGTTTACTAAGCAATGCAATGTTCAAGTCCATTTACAACTCATCTGAGAAAAGCCACTTGTACCTGCATGCAGCAAGACCTAGATAGCATTCAGACAAAAGCTACCTGGTGTCAGTCAATGGAAATCTCCAACAAGAGTTAAACCACTTACCCTGACATTCAACAGCATTATTGCCAACCCTCAAAAATCAACATCCTAGAAGTCATCGTTGCCCAGAAACTTAACTGGACCAAACATATCAAAAGTGGCTTCAAGAGCAATTGGAACTTGGGAATCCTGCAATGTGACTCACCCAACTCCCAAAGCTTTTGTAAAAGAAAACTACAGGGCACAAGTCAAGAGTGTAGTGGAAATTCCACCTGCCTGCACAAGTCCAACTCTAACACCCAAAAAGCTCAGCACCACCCCAGGATAAACAAACAAGTGATAGACTCCTCATCTCACACTATAAACATCAACTCTTCTATCACTGCCAAACCTTACCTGCAGTGTGTATCATCTACAAAATACACTGCAATTAATTGACTTTTAACAGCTCCTGCCAAACCTGCAACCTTCACTACCTAGAAGGGAAGCAGGCGCATGGAAATCCATCACCTACAAGTTCTCTCCAAATTACACACCAGCCCAACCTGGAAATACACCAAGGCCCTTTCATCACTGCTGGAAATCCCCGCCTAACAGCACCACATGGGAGAAACTACAACAGGCAGAATGCAATAATTCAAGTGGCTCACTAACACCTCCTCAAGGATAGTTGGAGATGAACAATGAATCCTGGCCTTGCCCATTGTATCCACGTCCCACAAATGAACAAAATCCACTTGATAGAAGTTTAGCATCCTCTTCCGTAAATGATGATTGATACCAAGTCCATTAGTTATTAATTTTAAATCTAAGAGGGAAAGACATTAAAAGTATTAAAAGAAATGAGACAAAGATGGATTTTGGACATAATCATCTCATTAAATGGCAGTAGAGTCAAAAGTTGGGATGATCATTATCATTTTTAGTCCAGCCACAAACTCTATTCCTTAGTAAATGATTCTGCTCTTTCCTGTCCACTGTTTCAGGCTAAGAAGCAGATCATGACCTGGTGTCTCATTTGAATAAGCTGAATTTCTGATTTCATATCCATCTTCATCACAATGATTGCCTACTTTCACTTCCAAAACATCACTGGTCTCTTCGCTGCCTCAACCCATTAGTGCTAAAACCCTCATCCATTTATTTGTTAACCATACAATAATACAGCACAACACAGGCCCTTCGGCCCACCATGTTGTGCCGACCTTCAAACCACACCTAAGGCTATCTAACCCCTTCCTCCCACATATCCCTCTATTTTAAATTCCTCCATATGCTTATCTAACAATCTCTTGAACTTGACCAACGTATCAGCCTCCACCACCACCCCAGGCAGCGCATTCCATGCACCAACCACTCTCTGGGTAAAAAACCTCCCTCTGACATCTCCCTTGAACTTCTCACCCCTTACCTTAAAGCCATGCCCTTTTGTATTGAGCATTGGTGCCCTGGGAAAGAGGCACTGGCTGTCCACTCTATCTACTCCTCTTAATATTTTGTCTATCTCTATCATGTTTCCCCTCATCCTCCTCCTCTCCAATGAGCAAAGCCCTAACTCGTTTAATCTCTCCTCATAATCTATACTCTCTAATCCAGGCAGCTTCCTGGTAACTCTCCTCTGCACACTCTCCAACGCCTCCACATCCTTCCTGTAATGAGGCAACCAGAACTGGACACAGTACTTTAAGTGTGGTCTGATCAGAGTTTTGTAAAGGTGCAACATTACTTCGTGGCTCTTAAACTCGATCCCTCGACTTATGAAAGCTAACATCCCATAAGCTTTCTTAACTACCCTATCCACCTGTGAGGCAACTTTCAGTGATTTCTGGATATAAACCCCCAGATCCCTCTGCTCCTCCACACTACCCAGTATCCTGCCATTAACCTTGTACTCCGCCTTGGAGTTTGTCCTTCCAAAGTGTACCACCTCACACTCCTCCAGATTGAACTCCATCTGCCACTTCTCAGCCCAGCTCTGCATCCTATCAATATCCCTCTGCAAACTTCTACAGCCCTCCACACTATCCACTACACCACTGATCTTTGTGTCATATGCAAACTTGCTAACCCACCCTTCCACCCCCTCATCAAAGTCATCTATAAATATCACAAAAAGTAGAGGTCCCAGAATGGATCCCTGTGGGACACCACTAGTCACAGCCCTCCAATCCGAATGCACTCCCTCCACCGCAACCCTCTGCTTTCTACAGGCAAGCCAATTCTGAATCCACATGGCCAAGCCTCCCTGGATCCCTTGGCCTCTGACCTTCTGAAGAAGCCTACCATATGGAACCTTGTCAAACACCTTACTAAAATCCACGTAGACCACATCTACTGCACTACCCTCATCAATCTTCCTGGTCACCTCCTCAAAGAACCCTATCAGGCTTGTGAGGCAAGATCTTCCCTTCACAAAGCCATGCTGGCTGTCCCTAATCAGTCCATGATTCTCTAAATGCTCATAGATCCTCTCTCTTAGAATCCTTTCTAACAGCTTGCCCACCACAGACGCAAGGCTCACTGGTCTGTAATTCCCTGGACTATCCCTACTACCTTTTTTGAATAAGGGGACAACATTTGCCACCCTCCAATCCTCCGGTACCATTCCCGTGGCCAACGAGGACTCAAAGATCCTAGCCAACGGTTCAGCAATCTCCTCCCTTGCCTCCCAAAGCAGCCTGGGGAATATTCTGTTAGGCCCCTGGGACTAAACTGTTCTAATATTTTCTAACAGTTCCAACACATCCTCTCTGGACTTTGTTATAGTCTCCTGGTCAACATCCTTTTAAATGAACGTTTCTGAATTTAACTGTATTTTTATAATTTACATTACTAAATATTGCCTTCTTTTCTAACCTGGGATGGAAGCTGGTGGCCAAAAGCAGTCTAGAAGGTTTTAGTTGGATAATATTCCTGATTGTAGACTGTTGAGATTAGGGAAAATGAGATGAACAATTTGGTTGAGTGACTGGTGATGCTTGTTCTCTTAGTGATTTTTCCAGTCTAGTTGTTTATTCAGTGAAATACTTTAACCGATTAGCATGTTACGGATTTGTTGAAATTTGACCCTTTTGGCTTTGGATCTATTTCCATGCGAAGTTGACAAAGATTTTTAGCAGCTGCTGGAAATCAGTAGAAGACAGAAAAGGAATCAATACTGGAAAATCCATGCTTGAATACCAGAAAATGCTCTCTTCACACTACTACCATCGTGGAGGTGGTGCAGGAGCCTGAAGACCCACGCTCAACACTTCAGGAATAGCTTCTTCCCCTCCACCATCAGATTTCTGAATGGTCCATGAACACTACTTCATCCTTCCTCTTTTGCACTATTTTTGTAACTTATAGTAATTTTTATGTCTTTATGTCTCGCACTGTACTGCTGCCACAAAACAAACTTCACGTCATGTCAGTGCTAATAAACTGGATTCTGAATTTCTTTGAGCATTTCTTAGCATAGGGCTTTATAAACAAATAAAATCAGCAATCGATTTACTTAAGTATATTGTGTGAATAATGAGGCACTAATGCCAAAAATGAAAATAATCAAAAAATATTTTGAAAGCCCTGTAGAATTGTATATCGTCTTCCAAGTTTTATCATTGTTAAAATGTCCCATTAATGCACTTGAAACAATATTCCTTCTGGTTAGGAATATCACTGCTCAAACAGATCATCAAGAAAATTGCAGCAATATTATTTTATTAATAATTCATACATCAGCTTAGTTTTGTATGCAAATCACCCTCCTAGAGAGATCTTCAATGGCCTGATATTTACCATTCTAATATATCTGCTGGAGCTTTTCATCAATGTCAGAAATGGACAACTATTTGATAGGATGGATATGGAGAGGATGTTGCATCTTGTGGAGAATCTACAACTGGGACCACTGTTTAAAAACAAGGGGTTGTCCATTTAAGGCAGAGTGGAGGCAAAATCCTTTGAGGATCATGAGTTTTAGGAACTCTATTCCTCCAAAAGCAGTAGAAGCGAAGTCTTTGGATAATCTTTAAACCAGAGGTCAATAGATTCTTGATAAAGCAAGGGGGTGAAAGGTCACTGTGGAAGACAAATGCAGATTTAAGGTTACAATCAGATCATCCACGTTCTTATTAAATGGTGGAGCAGACCAAATGGGGACAAGTAACCTTCTCTAGCTTTTAATTCACATGTTTGCATACAACTTTAGCACTTCCATAACTAACTGCAGAAATCCAGATTTCACTATTAGCTCCTTCATATGCTGTACTGTTGCAGGGTTCACAGTTGCGATTAATGCAGAAACAATGAAGCCATTACCTTTTTAATCCACTGTTCTTGCTAAGCTTTGTTGAATCAGGTATTATTGAGTATTTAAACTGTGCACTAAATAAGTGATCACTCCCTCTGGCCCTCAAATGCTAAATTTGTGAGAGAAAGTGAGTTAATTAAAACAAAAACTGCAACTTCAGGGCAACTCACTTTCTCCATCTCTATCCGTACTGGCAAGTCCATCTGTGATGACCAGCTGAGTTTTTCTTTCTATTAGCACAGACTGACCTACTGGGCACTTCCTACAGCTCTGAATCGGGCAACTTTGCATTCTCACTTTGTAACTGCCCTCATTTCATAATTTGTGTTCCTTTGTTCATATTGCCTCTGTCTAACTAACCCATAAATCAGTTAAACCTCATTCACAAATTATTCCTACAGCAACCTGACCCCTTATTGTCATAGAAATTCTCTTTGTCTATCCATCCCTCCAACTTCTCTGCAACTTAGTGGTTCCAGCATTTTGTTTTTTTTTATATTTCAGATTTACAGCATCTACAGTTTTTCTCTTATTTTGAGGACACCTGTTTTTACTGGCCTATGGAATGTAAAAGCAGGATAGTCAAGCTCACACTGCACAAAACACTCGTGCAAAGAGCTTACTGTCCAAGTAGTAGGGTGCTGGAGGCAGTAACCCTCATCAAATTGGTAATGAAGATTACTGTCTATTTTATGCGGATTGCTTTTCCTCAAACACTTCAAAATATAATGCTTCTAAAACACAATTTATAAACAAAAACATGTCCATCATTTGTACTTCTATCATAATTTCCCACATTCTAATTGCAAAGTATTTAAAAGATAAAACAAAATTTCTGATTTTTACTTCATGCACTCTTCCAAATGTTGGGCAGGTCAGTGAGCTTGATGGCATTACTGTAATGGAATCCCAGGATTTACGCGAGCTATTGCAAAACTACAAGCAAAAGCGGAAAAGGGGAAAATTCATGGCATAGATCTCGCTAGATCCCTGCTGGCAACCTTCTTCTAGATCTGACTCATTAAATTCAAGCTAATATCTTGGAATCTACTTGAGTAAGCACAATATGAACAAGGTTAACAAAGATTCGCCAAACCTAACTCCACACAATAAAACAAATAATAGGATCAGGAGTAACCACCTGGCTCATGCCTGGCCGCTAATGTGATCATGGCTGATCTGCTCCAGGCCTCAACTCCACTTCTATGCCAGTTCCACAGAGCCCTCAATCTTTCAAAAAAACATCCACCTCTTTAAATGCCTTTGTGATCCAGCCTCCATAAACCTCCACGATAGAGACTTCCAGAGATTCATGATCTTCAATAAGAAATTCCCATACACCTCAGTTTTAAATGACTGTCCCCTTGCCTTAAAACTATGTTCCCTCATTCGAGAGACTCACTTGTGGAAACAATTCAAAATCTACCCTGTTTATGCCTTTTTAAGAATCTTATGTTTCAATAAGATCAACACTCATTCTTAAGTTCTAAGAGTAGAAAGATAACTTTTTTTTAAGCCATTTGTGACAGGACAACTCTCATATCCCAGGAATTAGTCTATTCAATCTCTTCTGGACTGCCTCCAATCCTTTCTTAAACAAGGAGACCAAAACCGTACACTGAGTGCAGCTGCACCAGCACCATGCACAATTGTAATAATGTTTTATTTCAAAACTCTACCCTCCCTTGCAATAAGGGCTAATATGCCATTTGCCTTGCGAAATACTTGCTGCATCTGCATGTTAACTGCCTGGGCCATTGTCCCACCTGATCCTCATCTGAGCCACAATTTTCAAAAATACATCAATTTCAACCTTAATTGAAATTGATAACTCCAAAGTCTTATGCACATTCACATCCAATCACCTTCTGCAGAAGTCAATTCAACACCAATTGTATTTAAAAGCTCTTACAACCACACCAGAATTTTTTTTATACATCTCAGTTCACTTTTAGTGGTTTTCAATTTTCATAAAAACAAAGTGTGTGCTTGAACTTTTCAATAAAAATTCCTCCATTTTACTCATTACTATTTTACCCCAACCTAGCATCATTTAAAAAAAACCATTGGATACGTTTACGATTAATAGTATTCCACAACAGACCATCCTTAATGA
Source organism: Pristis pectinata (assembly GCF_009764475.1). NCBI lineage: Eukaryota > Metazoa > Chordata > Chondrichthyes > Rhinopristiformes > Pristidae > Pristis > Pristis pectinata. The sequence goes on along the minus strand of NC_067407.1, from coordinate 93,138,171 downwards.
GTTCCAGCAAATTAGTTTTATCCTCAAGACACAACTAATTTTTGCAAAATAAAACAAATAATCCGACATTCCAGAACAAAGAACTTGTGACATTCATTGAAATGTTAACATTCGCACAAGGCCAAATGTCAAAACAGTATATTCCTGATAATACAATCTTCCTGCCATTTGTTTCTAATCTAATACTTTTCACTTAAATAGGTTTCAAGATTCAAAATTAAACCTTTAGATATTGGAGGCTTTCAGAACACTTATCTAGCAAATATATCTGAGCATAGTTTGTTTTGTCTAAAGAACAAAATTATTACAATATATCCCAATGGCACTCTTGAAAAGACTTTGCAACAAATAATATAATTAGATTTAATGCCAATTTTGTTGTACTTAATCACGAACTTCAAAGCTTAATTGAATAGCATGTATAGCACATGACAACAATTTCCCGTAATAGTTCCAAATACCAATGGAAGAGTAAGGCATTCATTAGTTGGGAGGAAAGTAAAAATACACAATCTTAATAGTAGGCAATATGACCATTCACATCTGAGCCACCATTCTGCAAGAATACGGCAGCTTGTGACTCAAGTCCACATTCCCACCTGATTGCCGTATCTCCTTGGTATCCAAACAGATAGTCTCAACAACCAATCATTGCCCTCTGAGCTGGAAAGTACCAGAGTCATAATCCTTTCCATAAAGAGATCACTCATCTCAGTCCTAAATGACTGCATCCTCGTAATAAGCCTATGCCCTTAAATCTGTATGCTTCATGGAGAGTAAACAGTCTCTCTGCACTAATTGATCAATTCCTCTTAGAATCATATATCCTTCTCCAAATGCGATCTCAGCAAAATCCTATAAAATCTCAGCAAGGCTTCCTCATTTATTTACTCTAACTCCCTTAGAATAAAGGCCAACATTCTTTACCTTCCCAACAGCTTGCTATGCCAGCATGTTTACTTTGTGTTTCTTGAATCAACACAACCAGATCAGTCTGCACAAGGTAACCAGTTACTTGACATTTAAAAAAAAGTATTCTGCCTTTTTATCCTACCACAACCTCATATTTCCCAATGTGAACTCCTTCTGCCATCCTCTGACCCATTTGGCTAACCTATCCATATCATTTGCAGATGTTCCATGTTCTGTTTCCAGCCAAGCTTTATATCAGCAGGAAATGTGGATATGTTACACTGTTCTTTCATCCAAATCATTTATTGCAAATAACCAAGAAACAAATACTTAACCAGATGTCACCACACAAATAGGAGTCTGCCAATCTGAGAGACTTAATTCCTTCTCTTTCTTTTCTGTCCTCTAAGCAATCCTTTATTGATACCAATATTTTACCCCAAATCCTATGGGCCCTGGCTTTATCTACAGTATCTTATCAAACGTTATTTGAAAATCCAGATATACTACACTGACTCAACTACCCTGCTAGTAAGCCTTAAAAAACTAATAAATTTGTTAAACAGGATTTGTACTTTTTGAAATCATGCCAACTTAGTCTAATCATAATTTGGGGTTTTTAAAATGTCCGTTACCATATTTTTTGTTACAGAATACAAAAGTAGCGAGGTTTTGCTATAAATGTACCACGCAATGGTGAGGACACATTTGGAGTACAGCATATGGTCTCAAGCTCTTTATTTCAGGAAGGATATACTTGGAGGTGGTACAGAAAAGGTGTTGTCCAATGAGAAAAGATTAAGCCCACACATGCTAAAGTTTAAAGTAAGTCACTACAATCTTACTGAATGGCAGAACAGGCTCAATGGGCCATATGAACAACTCTTATTCTTAGTGATAGATTTTAGCATTTCTCAGACAACTGTTAATTGTCTGTGATTTTGTATTTTGCTTCTACTTCCTTCCTTAAGCAGCAATATTACCTCTACTATCTTAAAATCTGCTGGGATTTATCTAGAATTAATGCAAATAAAAGGAGGCAGCTTAAGCCAGATTTCTCCCAGACAGATGTGCAAGTAAAGAACAAAGTAGGTTCCATGTCCCCACCTCAATTATGGAAGATGAAAAACTTTAGATTCTTAAGATGACAGGATGAGGTGATTTGTATCTCTCAATTTCTTTGTAATTAGCATGCAACAAACTACATATATTGCAGTTCCAGTTGGCAAAAAGCAGTACTGCTGAATACTGCAAAATATATACTGAACCAGGTGAAACTTAGGGTAGGGCATAAGAATAAAGAGCTATCAGAATGGGTTTGAGAAATTCAGACAAACAGTGAATACCTTGGAGTTACTGGCTTTGAGAGTGATCAGCAAGCACAAATATCACTCACAACCAACCTGCTGAGTTCAAAGAATATTCTTCATTGAAATAAATACATGAATAAAAAACTTACTGATGACAGACTTGATGCTTGCTTTTTGAGAACTCAGATCCCTCCCAGTGTACTCTAGGAATGCAATGATACAAAAACCAAATGCAAAAGGAAGAGGCGAGGAAAACAAATCAAATGTAGGTGAGGTCCTAAATGAATACTGATCTATATTTACCAAGAAGATAGAGTTCAGAGAGGGGTACATGGATAATCTTGAGGTCAGCATTAAGGAGGATGTGTTAGGCATCATGGGATGCACAAGGGTTGATAAGTCCCTGGCATCACGAAATCTATTCCAAGTTGCAATGGGAAGCAAGGGACAAGATAGCTGGGGCCCTGACAGATTTTTGCATCTTCATTACGCACAGTTAAGGTGCCAAAAGACTGCAGGAGAGCTAATGCTGTTCCTTTATTTAATAAATATAGCAGGGATAAAATGGTGAGCCTTACATCAGTGGTAGGTAAATTATTGGTAAATTATGGTTTGACTTGTGTACATTTGGAAAGGTGGGGCTGATCAGGGGTAGTCAGAATGACTGTGCAGGGGAAATCTTGCCCCACTAATTTGACTGAGTTTTTCAGGTAACCAAGAAGACAGATGAAGGCGGGGCAGTAGACGTGTGGACTTTATTATGGCATTTGATAAGATCACACATGGTAAGCTAGTCCAGAAGGTTAAGGCACATGAGATCCAAGGAAAGCTAGCAAACTGGATCCAAAATTGGCTTCGCAATAGGACGTGAAGGATGCTTTTCTGATTGCAAGTCTGTGACCGGTACTGTACCACAGGAATCTATGCTGGGTTCTTTATTGTTTGTGATATAGCAACAACTTGGATGTGAATGCAGAAGGTATGATTAACAAGTTTGCTGATGACAAGAAGGGTGGTGGTATTTTGGATAGCATGGTAGGTTGTCTAAAGCTAAAGCAAGATACAGATCAGAAGGAAAGTTGGGCAGAACACTGGCAGATGGAATTTAATCCTATCAAGTGCAAGATGATGCATTCTGGGAAGTAAAATAGGGGAAGACATAGCCACTAAATGGTAGTATGTTAAGGAATGTTAATGAACAGAAGGATCTTGGGGTTCAGCTCCATTTTCCCTGAAAGTAACAACACAGATAGGGCAAAATAGAACAGGACAGCACAGGATTAGGCCCTTCAGCCCATGATATGTGTGCTGACCATGATGTCAAATTAATCTAAAAATATCTTCCTGCAAATGATCCATATACCTTCATTTCATGCACGTTCATGTACCCAAGTGCCTCTTAAACGCCACTATCTACTCACACCACCACCACGGCAGTGCGCCCCAAGCACCTACCACTCTTTATGTAAACAGAAAACTTTCACTCTCTCACCTTAAAGCTATGTCCTTGAATTTGACATTTCTAACTTGGGAAAAATTACTTTGACTATCTACCCCATTTATGGCGCTCAATTTTATAAACTTGTCAGGTCTCCCCTCAGCCTCTGATACTTCAGAGAAAACAATCCCAGTTTGTCCAGCCTTTCTAAGCTTATACTATCTAATCCAGGCAGCATCCTGGTGAACCTCTTCTGCACCCTCTCCAAAGCCTCCACATCCTTCCTCTAATGGAGCAACCAGAACAGCAGACAGTACTCCAAATGTGGCCTAACCAAAGTTTTACTCCCTAACTCTTGTACTCAACGCCCTAACAGATGAAGGCAAGCATGCTATATGCCTTTGGGTGGTAAAGGCGGCATATAGCATGATTGTCTGCATTGGACGGGGCATAGAATATAAGAGTTAGGTTGTAACTTCACAAAACACTGGTTATATCCCACGAGGTATTATGTGCAGTTCTAGTCACCACACAACAGGAAGGATGCGATTGCACTAGAGAGCGTGCTGAGGAGGCATTTAGACAGCCTTGAATACTCAAGGAATAAAAGAATACAGACCTAGTGCAAGCAAATGGGATTAATATCTAAATGGGCAAAAAGGTTGGCATGGACTAGGTGGGCCAAAGGGCTTGTTTCTGTTTTGTACAACTCTAAATCTATTAGGGATTTTAGACACAAATCAACCCAATTGTCCTTTCACTTTTCCCTAAAATGCATCATTTCCAACATCAAAGAAATATGGAAATGTGCCTTGACCCATTTCAAAAGAGATCTATTATAGGTGTGAGAATAAACTTTCAACATAGTTAATCTTGAAGAAATAAATAATCATTAATAAAAAATTTCCAAGATAAAACAAATCTCCCAGACCACAAATTATAATCAGCATTGTTAAACACCCTGCCCTCCCAACAATTTCTTTCTTGTCATATCTTTAAAATCTACAATTCCAGATCTTAACTATATAATCTAGTTCATGGAAACAATTTGCCAGCCTAGCAAAAATGAAAGTATAATTCTTACTTTTGTCCACTCTGAAGGGAACCATTTTATACTTCCAATTTCAGGTTATGCAGTTGTGTAATTAAATAACTTGCTTAACCATTAGATTGCACTTTATTCTGGACACAATTCATTTATACATATCACTTTAAGTTCCATTTTTAAAACTAAGTTCCAAATTCATTTGCTTGCTTGAACTCTCAGCAATGCCATTCAAAATTACAGTGTCCAAAATATTCCAAATACTGCCTGTTGGTACACAGTTAAAACAAATTGGTTTAAGACTTATAAAGTACCCTTGACCTCCAAGTAACTGATGGTTACTGGATACATCCAGTAAAGAAACATCTTTTTCCTGATATTGTCAAAAGATATCCATCTAGTGTGTAGAGGTTTCATGTTATGTTACATATGCCCTCATTATATAAAAAAAATCACTCAATGCTGGCAGTACCTCATATTCAAAATAGAGCTATATCCATTTATTCTCTCAGAAAAAGTGGATCTTATAAATGCAGTCCAACAAGTCACAAGGGCACTATGTGTCAAGAAAAGTTTTTTTTGTAAAAACAATATAGTCAGTGTCACGAGTTAATATTACATCATCTCCCAGATCCAGGATATTATTTCAAGCAGGAAAACACATTCAATCCCTCCAGAAAACCAACTATTATTATTTCCTATAGTATATATCAATGATTACTCCAATTAAATACTGTACAATGTCACATTAACTGTATTGTTTTCACCTTAAATAAAAGATCTGCAATCTACATAACCAAGCATAAACAAATCCAAGAAGTGACCCCATAGTCTTGAGTACTTGCGGTGTAACATTTTGCACATGGCACTTTTAATGCTGTAAAGTGTTCCAAGGTGATTCACACAGGGATATAATCAGAAAAAATATTGATCTCAAGCCAGTGGTAAAGACATTAATCAAATAGGCCCCAACCCAAAAAGAGGCAAGTTTTCAGGGGAATTTTAAGTAATGTTGGAGAGATGTAGGACGGGTTCTCCAGAGTTAGTGCCCAGACAATTGAACTCACAATCAACAATGGGGCAAAGTAGGAGGATGTACAAGTGAACTGAAGTGCAGGGCTCTGAGAGTTGCAGTGCTGCAAGAGGTTAGAAATCAAGAAATGCAAGATCATGGAGGGTTTTGAAAATAAGGGAGAGGATTTTAAATCTGAAGCACTGTAGTTTCTAATGGTGGTTAATGACTATAGGGGTGATAGATGAATGACACTTGTTTCAGATTAGATTACACCCCTTCAGTACATTATGTCAATGGCGACTATCAAGTGCCCATCTACGTGAAAAATCAAAAAATTACAGATGCTGGAAATCTAAAATAAAAACAGTAACTGCTGGAAATACCCAGCTGGTCAGGCAACATCTGTGGGAAGAGAAACAGTTAACTTGAACTTTTCTCTTCCCTCAGGTGTGGCCTGACCTGCTGGGTATTTACAGCATATTTTGTTTTTATTTTAGTCCCGTTTACCAGCACTTAGTCCGTAGCTTTCTTTTTCTTGCCTCCACCCCTCACTCAGGTAGTGTTCCAGATTCCAACCACCCACGTGAGAAAAATGCTTCCTCAGACCTTGTCTAAACCTCTACCCTCTAGTCTTAGATACACCTGCTACATGGAAAAGTTTCCTATTCTTTACCTCAATATGCTCCCCACCCTCTCCAGTGCATCATGCTCTTCCTATATTGTGATTCCTTTTGGATAAACCCAAGATTATGGAGTGAGAAATGATAGGTCAGGAAAATACAGGAGTAGTTCAATCTGGAAGTAATAAAGGGTGGCAGCAGCAGCAAATGGCTGAGACATGGTTACAGATGCACAATATTTTGGACAAAGGTTAGGGCAAGACTTTTCATACAACAAATGTCACAACTTCTATCCAAATGCATGTCAAATTTACCTGTCAAAATTTTCCATACTTCCAAATGATACAGTAGGCCATTTAGCCCCTTGAACATATGCTGAGTCTCAGAGCAATCCCATTCCTACACCCATTTCCCTGTAGCATCCACTCTCACACATACACACTAACAACCTCCTGATTTACCCCTAGTCTGTGTAATGTATACACAATCCCAGGAACCAACCTGGAAAACCTTCACTGGGCTCTCTGTGGCAAATAGAATCTTTATTGGATAAGGAGACCAAAACTGCACAGGTACATCCTCACAAAGGCCCTACAGAATTGCATTAAGACGTCTTTATTCCTGTATTCAAATCTATTTGAAATAAAGATCAACGCACCATTTGCTTTCCTAATTAGCTGCTGCACCTGCAAGTTAGCTTCCAGTGACTTGTATACAAGGACACATAGGTCAGTTTGAACATTAAACAATGACAGATTGGGAAATGTTAATAAATACTGTTCCAAATGAATCCTTTCAGGGAACTGATCCATGTTACCAGTTGTCCTCCAATGGCTGATCGAAGTTTTTCTATGCAAGCCTGGACGTGAAGCAACTATACTGTCATGCAGAGGGCAGAAATGAGCCAACCTCTTGCTATCACTTGCATTAAATTTGCAACGTCTATGATCCTCTTCACAAATTTGGCAGAGTTAATAAAAGTGACAAATTTAAATTGACTGATAATTAATAGTTCAGCTAGTTTAGTTATTCAACTACAGGGTTTCTGTTCAATTCCACAAAGGAGACTAGCATTCCACAATGTTACTTATTCCTGATTGCTCAGCATTTTGCACAGTCCGTATGATTTACACCTGACATCCTGTGTGGATCAAATTGAAATGGGCCAGGAGAAACAAGCCAAAAACATTGCAAGGCATCTCATACTAGAACTTAATACTTAGACCCTGGAAATATGTTTATATTCATAAAAGGACAATTTTCCCAAATACTGTATAGATTATCACATTTATACTATAGGAAGGAACTTTGCTCCAAATCTCTCTGAAAAATTTGGACAAGCAGGACTCATCACTCCAGCTAGGAAAATCCAGATTTGACTTTTGGATTGCCTATTTCACAAAGGAAAACAAAGAATTTCAAATGTATAAGCTTCAACACAGACCTGAGTATCTGGAAGAAACTTTGTACTTGTCTACAACTAAACAAGTACACCACAAACTCTGCAGCAGCTACTATTTTCTCCTTCATTACTTTTTCCTTTACAAACTGTACAGAATCTTTATGAATCAATTTTCTGCATAAAAGTAGAGGCCCCGTGGACATACAGAATCCCTCTCTGTGCAACAACAGACACGAAGAGAGCTGGATGCACCCGAGCCCTGACCACAACAGAAGGAAGTCAGCAGCTAACAGATAGAGTTACAGCATGATGCCAAGCAGGACAGAAAATACTGTCCAATTTTTGGAGTGTGCGCTGAGGGCAACAATGGGGGAGGGGTGCCACTCAGCCCTAGTCAAATTGGAGTCTGGTGAAGGGTTGGGCAGCAGCACAGTCCGAGCCAACAGGATGAAGGGGGGTGGGGTGGGGGAAAACAGCGCCGGTTAAGACGACGTGGGGGGGGGGGGGTAGGAAGACAGCAGCCCTGGTCAAGAGGATGGGGGGGGGTGGGGGGAGACACTGCCCCGGTCAACAGGATGGGGGAGCGGGGGGAGACACTGCCCCCGTCAACAGGATGGGGGGGGGGCGGGGGGAGACACTGCCCCCGTCAACAGGATGGGGGGGGGGGGGAGCGGGGGGAGACACTGCCCCCGTCAACAGGATGGGGAGGGGGGGGAGCGGGGGGAGACACTGCCCCCGTCAACAGGATGGGGAGGGGGGGGAGCGGGGGGAGACACTGCCCCCGTCAACAGGATGGGGAGGGGGGGGAGCGGGGGGAGACACTGCCCCGGTCAACAGGATGGGGGAGGGGGGGGCGGGGGGAGACACTGCCCCGGTCAACAGGATGGGGGAGGGGGGGGCGGGGGGAGACACTGCCCCGGTCAACAGGATGGGGGAGGGGGGGGCGGGGGGAGACACTGCCCCGGTCAACAGGATGGGGGAGGGGGGGGCGGGGGGAGACACTGCCCCGGTCAACAGGATGGGGGAGGGGGGGGCGGGGGGAGACACTGCCCCCGTCAACAGGATGGGGGAGGGGGGGCGGGGGGAGACACTGCCCCCGTCAACAGGATGGGGTAGGGGGGGGCGGGGGGAGACACTGCCCCCGTCAACAGGATGGGGGAGGGGGGGGCGGGGGGAGACACTGCCCCCGTCAACAGGATGGGGGAGGGGGGGGCGGGGGGAGACACTGCCCCCGTCAACAGGATGGGGGAGGGGGGGGCGGGGGGAGACACTGCCCCCGTCAACAGGATGGGGGAGGGGGGGGCGGGGGGAGACACTGCCCCGTCAACAGGATGGGGGAGGGGGGGGCGGGGGGAGACACTGCCCCCGTCAACAGGATGGGGGAGGGGGGGGCGGGGGGAGACACTGCCCCCGTCAACAGGATGGGGGAGGGGGGGGCGGGGGGAGACACTGCCCCCGTCAACAGGATGGGGGAGGGGGGGGCGGGGGGAGACACTGCCCCCGTCAACAGGATGGGGGAGGGGGGGGCGGGGGGAGACACTGCCCCCGTCAACAGGATGGGGGAGGGGGGGGCGGGGGGAGACACTGCCCCCGTCAACAGGATGGGGGAGGGGGGGGCGGGGGGAGACACTGCCCCCGTCAACAGGATGGGGGAGGGGGGGGCGGGGGGAGACACTGCCCCCGTCAACAGGATGGGGGAGGGGGGGGCGGGGGGAGACACTGCCCCCGTCAACAGGATGGGGGAGGGGGGGGCGGGGGGAGACACTGCCCCCGTCAACAGGATGGGGGAGGGGGGGGCGGGGGGAGACACTGCCCCCGTCAACAGGATGGGGGAGGGGGGGGCGGGGGGAGACACTGCCCCCGTCAACAGGATGGGGGAGGGGGGGGCGGGGGGAGACACTGCCCCCGTCAACAGGATGGGGGAGGGGGGGGCGGGGGGAGACACTGCCCCCGTCAACAGGATGGGGGAGGGGGGGGGCGGGGGGAGACACTGCCCCCGTCAACAGGATGGGGGAGGGGGGGGGGGGGGACACTGCGGGGGGGGGGGCGGGGGAGACACTGCCCCCGTCAACAGGATGGGGGAGCGGGGGGAGACACTGCCCCGGTCAACAGGATGGGGGAGCGGGGGGAGACACTGCCCCGGTCAACAGGATGGGGGAGCGGGGGGAGACACTGCCCCGGTCAACAGGATGGGGGAGCGGGGGGAGACACTGCCCCGGTCAACAGGATGGGGGAGCGGGGGGAGACACTGCCCCGGTCAACAGGATGGGGGAGCGGGGGGAGACACTGCCCCGGTCAACAGGATGGGGGAGCGGGGGGAGACACTGCCCCGGTCAACAGGATGGGGGAGCGGGGGGAGACACTGCCCCGGTCAACAGGATGGGGGAGCGGGGGGGCGGGGGGAGACACTGCCCCGGTCAACAGGATGGGGGAGCGGGGGGGCGGGGGGAGACACTGCCCCGGTCAACAGGATGGGGGAGCGGGGGGGCGGGGGGAGACACTGCCCCGGTCAACAGGATGGGGGAGCGGGGGGGCGGGGGGAGACACTGCCCCGGTCAACAGGATGGGGGAGCGGGGGGGCGGGGGGAGACACTGCCCCGGTCAACAGGATGGGGGAGCGGGGGGGCGGGGGGAGACACTGCCCCGGTCAACAGGATGGGGGAGGGGGGCGGGGGGAGACACTGCCCCGGTCAACAGGATGGGGGAGGGGGGCGGGGGGAGACACTGCCCCGGTCAACAGGATGGGGGAGGGGGGCGGGGGGAGACACTGCCCCGGTCAACAGGATGGGGGAGGGGGGCGGGGGGAGACACTGCCCCGGTCAACAGGATGGGGGAGGGGGGGGAGACACTGCCCCGGTCAACAGGATGGGGGAGGGGGGGGGAGACACTGCCCCGGTCAACAGGATGGGGGAGGGGGGGGGAGACACTGCCCCGGTCAACAGGATGGGGGAGGGGGGGGGCGGGGAGAGACACTGCCCCGGTCAACAGGATGGGGGGGGCACTCAAGCCCATTATATGGGAGGATGGCAAGGACAAGGAGTGCAGGAGGTGGCCATTTAGCCTCTGTAGTTTGTTCCTTCAAACACCGGCTGATCTGTAGCTTAACTCCATCCAACACCTTGGTTTGGCAATCCTTTTAAGAAATAGAATTATATCACACTCAGTTTTGAAACTTTCACACTTACCAACCTGCAACCACACGGTTCCACACACCCCGCTCCCCTTCTCCACCCCAACCGTAACTACCTCCAGGCCGTAAAGCTTCTTGAGGGAGAGCTGCTGATTCCCATCCACCTCTCCGTGAAAGTATTCTTCCTGACATCAGCCCTAAACGCCCAGACTCTAATTTTATGCAGATGTTACCCTGTTCTGGGCTCCCCCCCAGCAAGTGTCACCAGCAGCTGGGGCAAGGCCCGCAGCCACCTTTCATTTCCTTGGCAGTCCAGCCTCTGATTAGACGATAGGTAACACAGTTATTGCCCTCTCGGGCCTTGGCAGTCCAACTCCGCTGTGTCCAACCGGGCTCATTCCTGGGTGGATTTCAATCGAGGAAAGAAAGAAGAAAGAAACTCTTACTTACTATTCGGGATTCATGGTTGACATCTTACTTTCAACACCGGATTTTTTTTTTGTTCAACGTATATTTAAACAGGTCCTTGATCCAACTGTCGAAATAATAATTATAAAAGATATCTGGGTGACAACGAATAGACAAGACGAGGGCCAAGTCTGTCACAGCCCAAAATGGCGGCCCCTCCAACCAGGAAATAACAAGCCGCTACCGGAGCCCCCCGTGGTATGCTGGGAATTGAAGGCCAATGACGTAACCTTACCCCTTTATAGAGCGGTTGCTGCCGCCATTGGACTACAATCGCCAGGCAGCACTTCGGTCCCCTCCGCGTACGCGGTGACGTGCTTGACGCCATGTGGCGCATGCGTCCTCCGCATTCTCTCCTTGCCCCACCAACACCCCTCCTGTTTCGCCACACTTGCGATTGAGTCAGCGTTGAACACGTGGCAAGTGCTGCTGACTGCCAGCGGCGGCGAGGGAGGTATGATTGAGCAATGAAGCAGGTCGTTCCTAAAGAGTATGCAAGCCAAAGGTTGAACTGGCGTGTTTTTTAAAAAATTAGTCATTGAAACAAAATACTGCAAAAAAAAAATCTGAAAATAGTAAATGTTGGAAATAGTTGTGGGTGCGATAACATCTCGTCACAGATGCTGCCTGTGTGAATTGCTGATTTGTTTCAGCAACTTTTTTATTGCAAACGGCATGCTTACAATTCCTGTGTAACAGAGCCACGTTTTTAACGAGAATCAAAAGAAGGCATAAAAAAATCAAGTGGAAACAATTAGCTGGGCTGGTGGGACTAATTAAATAACCCTCTCAAAGTCAACTCAAGTACAACTTGGGAGTTCTGTGAGTCCCTCTCTCACTGTACTCCCACCGTTGTTTCTACTGCTCTTCTGTTTATAACTCGTCTCCTTCTGTGGTTCTCTTCCGTGCTGTGAATGCAGACTTATTTTGGAGATTCCTGCATCTGAACAAGAAAGGTAAATTGCAATGGGCTAAATCGCTCTAAAGCAGGCCCACTGCCCAGACTTGCCACTGTTCGTCATTGAGGGCCAACTGAACAGATCCTCAAAAACCATTCCACAAGAGGAAGAGTGGGCTTCAAAATTGATGAAGATTTGGGCACAGACCCCCATGGCCTAATAAGCTCAAAAGCTTTCAGAAATGTTGTGAGATGGCTGTGATTGGAGACATTTAAATGAGTTTCAAATAGATTTATTACAACATTGACAGTATAAAATGATGGCAAATAATTAAAATGTTAAGATAACATTAATTATGTAAACTTCTTGAGGTTGGCAATGCCATTCAAGTGCATTGGTCTGTGGATCTTTTAGCAGCCATTCCTGTCATCCATCGTAATGGGGAAGTCTAAGACATGCTCAACTGCAAATTGCAGATAACAGGCAGTTCCCTATGAAACAAAAACAAATCTGGAAGAGCAAGTCAATTAGTATCTGTGGAGGCAAAAGGTGCAAGTCAACATTTCGGATTGAGACACTGCATCAAAACTGTGAGGGAAGAGGAAAGTTTGCCAGTATATAGCAGTACAAGAGAGGGGTGCCAGGATAGAGCACTCCCCCACCATGGTAAGTGATGGGTGGAGCCAGGTGAGGAGGGTCAGTGGGCAGATGGAACCAAGTGGGGGGGAGGGGATGGGAAAGGTGAACAGAGGGAAAAGAAAAAAAATTAGGTGGCTAGATGAGTGTATGTGGGATTAGAACACCAAGGGTGAGTTAATTGATATTAGCTTTATGGAACCACTCGCTAAAGATAAACTTAATTCCAGCCTTTTATAAGAAGTTCTTCAGTTAGAAATGCAAATATTGATTATGTAAAATACTACAGTTTAGTCATAAACTGTGTGAACCTGAGAGGGCACTTAATGGATTTATTTTCAAAGCTTCTGGTGTCGATTGCGAGATTACACGTGGTAGGGGTATGTTATTTATAGAAAAAATGTTGACAGTTTACCAATTCTTAAATGCAAAACTATCTTGATAGGATGCCCAATGATACCAAAATGGTCCGTTTTTATAGTTGTTTAATTTCCTATTAGTTTTATTGTTGAAAGGCAATGTGGAACAGTTCACCAGCTTTTCTTTCAATCTGTCTCCCACGCTTCACAAAGTTCCAGTAAAGTACAAGTAACTTAGTGTTTTACGTAGCCTTCCAGTGTTGGAGTCTTTCGTTATGCAACTCTCATTACAATCTCTTTTTCCTCACAGGGATTGTGGAGGGCAAATGATGTGGAATATCAAGATGTACTCGGGCACAGGAAATAAAAGAAACTAATAGATAAGAAATATGACATTTCACGTAATGTTGACACAAAATACTTCTAGGCCTGCCCATCATTTTTAAATTTTAAAAATGATATCATCACTATGATATTTCAGTCAGATTAAAGGTTTTAAAGTTGTATAAGTCAGCATTCTGTAACAGTGACAGTATATGGTAATAAATAACTGATAACTGAAGAATACGTAATATATGCTGATAGCATCTGAATTGTTTGTATTCCTTGACTTCCCCTCACTGTATGAAGATTGCCAACAGGTGGCAGGAAATTGGTGAGAATGACTGAACACATGAAACTGATGCAGGAATAGGCCTTTAGTGCATGATCTGTCATTCAATGATATCATGTCTTTTACCTCAGTGCCACTTCCCCACTTGATTCCCTTCAAATCTAAAAAAGTATCAATCTCTGTCTTGAATATACTGAGTCTCCACAGCATTCTGGATAGAGAATTCCAAAGTTTCATTATCTGAATGAAGAAATTTCTTTTCTGAATGGCTGACCTCTTATTTTGATGCCGTAACCGATTGTTCTACACAACTAGCCAGATAAAACATCATCTGCATATCTACTCCATCAAGCCCTATAAGAATTTTGTGCATTTCAATGTGAATATCCCTCATTTCTCTGAACTCGAGTATAGACCCAGTCTGCTTCATCATTTGTTGTATACCAAGGACTATGCCAGGAATCAGTCTGCTGAACCTTTGCCACACTCTCTACATTGTAAGTATAATCTTCTTTGGTACCCTCATTCAAATCATTGAAATGGATTTTGAAGAGCTGAGGCTCCCACACTAATCCCTGCAACATGCTCCTTGTCAGCCTCCCAAACTGACTCACTTATTCTTACTTTGTTTTCGGTTCATTAATCAACTCCCAGTCCTCATCTGTATATTACCCCCAATATTTAAGCCAAAATTAGCCAACAAAATTTGAAAAATAGCAGATTCCCAGGGTAGGGGAGTCTAAAACCCGAGGGCTTGGGTTTAAGGTGAGAGGGGAAAGATTTCAAGTGGACATGAGGGCCAAGTTCTTCACACAGAAGGTAGTGGGTACATGGAATGAGCTGCAAGAGGAAGTGGTAGAAGCCGGTAGAATTACAACTTTTAAAAGACATTTGGACAGGAACATGGATAGGAAGGGTTTAGATGGATATTGGCCAAGTTCAGGGAAATGGTGCTAGCTCAGGTGGGTGCTTTGGTCAGCATGGACGAGCTGGGCCAAAGGGCCTGTTTCTGTGCTGTATATCTCTGAGTCTATGACTCTGTCTGGTTCTGATGGAATCAAGGTCATTCCTTTTGGCGAAAAAGGATTACAGTAACTTCCATCAGGCAATTTGTTTAATTGTGAACACTGCTAACAGTGTCATAAATTAGGCTCAGTTATTCTCTTTTATAACCTATATCCCCTGCCGCCCCCCCCCCCCCCCCCCCCCCAAACTGCTTTCCAACCAGTGTAATAATGTACGGTTCCCACATTTGCTTTCTCAAAATCAAGAGATGGAAACTTAGGTCTATTTGATACACGTGGGTTAGAAGTTCATAAACAGGTCTGGCTGGATCAAATCAAATGCAAGAAGGAAAACTGCTCTCTCAAAACTGTCCATTAATTCACCTTTTTTACTCTAATTATCTTTATGAACTACATTCCAACAATAAGATCTTTATTGCTAAGATTGAAGCTTTCTCTTCAGCTGCTCCTGCAGCTTTACTCCTTCCCCATGACCACTGAGCTTTTCTTTAACTTAACCTTGACCTACATCTTTTCCACTTTCTCTTCTGTCACATCCTCTGAGCTCGTTTTGTCCATCAAATCTATCCCTTGTTCCTTTGATTTCATTCATGAGATTTCATTCACGTTGAAAACTAACAATACAAATCTTAAAGATAGTTGGAGTCAAAATGCTGTAACTGTTACGTACATTTATTTTGGTGATTGTGATTCAAGGAAAATATTTAGCCAGTCAATTTTGTCACAAACCAGCAACAAAAGAAACACACTGAGCATGATTCAGTGTTAAAAACTATTTTATTAATCACTACTTATGATAATACGTAAAATAAAAGTTAAAAAAAAATGTTAGTATGTTAGAATTCAAAAATGTTAAACCTCGAGCGTTATCCCCAAAACTAAACTCGTCGTGTGTGTGTGTGACAAAGTCCAAAACTCCCAGTTCCTGAATGGTTCTTAAAGTTCAGTTCCGCAAGCCATAAGGTGAAACATGAGCAAGGGCTTCTTCAACAACCACCGTTGTCTGAAGATAAGATGTAGATGTAGAAAAACATAGAGAGAGTACATACGAAATCCAAATGTTCCACGATGGAACCCAAACGACACTTCAGTGTTTACTCGGTAGTGACTTCCTCACCCCGAAAAGCATCCGAACCGTGGTTGTCCACACACAAATACCTGTTTCCTTCTACAGGTCAGCAACAAAGTGAACTCCACCGGATTACTTCCAACTTTTCCATACATGGATTTCAGTGGTAAACACAGTTATTGTTTCTCATCCATCGATAGAGAAAAACAAGCAGGCTGGTGTCTCTCTCCCTTCTCTCTCTCTCTTTCTTCTTCTTCTGACTTCTTCAACAACGTCATTACGTCCTTTATCTTCTATTGACGTAAGCACGCCCCACACACACATACACACACACTCTCTATCTTAAAGGGACTTTCACTGAGTCCATAACACCTCCCACCTAAAAAAAATTTTCCCAAGAAAATTTTAACCGCGCATAGAGTTAGTAATGTTAATAATTATCATGCTACACAACTACAGACTATCAGATTAGTACAGATACATGTTTCCCATTTAACATCGGGAAAGACAATCAGCAATCACATTATCTTTGCCTTTAATGTGAGTTATCATGAGATCAAACTCTTGCAAAATTAAACTCCAGTTTAACAGCCTTCTGTTCTTGTTTTTGACTCGGCTCAGAAACACCAATGGGTTATGATCGGTATACACAGTCAATGGTTTCTGAGCGGTGCAAACATATACACTGAAATGTTGCAAGGCTAAAACAAGCGACAGTAATTCTTTCTCTATGGTGGAATAATTCTTTTGATGCTCATTAAATTTCTTTGAAAAGTAAGCTACAGGATGGTCAATATCATCAAGGTCACCCTTCTGCAACAACACAGCTCCTGCAGCTTCATCACTGGCATCTACTGCTAATGAAAATGGCTTTTCAAAGTCAGGTGTTCTGAGCACAGGATCGTAGCATAAAATGGCTTTCAGCTTCTCAAATGCTTCTTGACAAGAATCTGTCCAAACAAACTTTACTCCCTTCTTCAGAAGATTAGTTAGGGGAAGAGCAATATCAGCAAAATTTTTACAAAATTTTCGATAATATCCAACCATTCCCAAAAATCTTCTAACAGTCCTCGTACCTGTGGGAATAGGGAACTCAGATATTGCTTGAACTTTTGCCTGAACAGGAGCTTGCTTGCCTTGACCTACAACATAACCAAGATACGTCACAGTGGCATGGCCAAATTCACTTTTAGCCAAGTTAACTGTAAGGTTAGCCTTGGAAAGTCTTTCAAACAACCTTTCTAACGCAGAGATGTGATCCTCCCATGTATCATTCCCAGTCACTAAGTCGTCAATGTAGGCATCTGTATGTTTTAACCCATGAATCACTGAATTAATCATTCTTTGAAATGTTGCCGGAGCATTTTTCATTCCAAATGGCAAAACATTGTATTCATACAATCCAGAAGGGGTTACAAAGGCTGAAATCTCCCTTCCTCTATCTGTTAATGGAACACACCAGTACCCTTTTAATAGGTCAATCTCTGTAAGAAATTTTGCCTTTCCCACTCTGTCTATGCAATCATCCACTCTAGGAATAGGGTAAGCATCTGACTTTGTTACAGCATTCACTTTCCTGTAATCTGTGCAAAATCTAACAGTTCCATCAGGTTTAGGTACAATAACACAGGGCGAACTCCAATTTGAAGTAGAATGTCTAATAATATCATTTTCCAACATGTATTTTATTTCCTGATCAACAAGTTTACTTTTTTCCACATTCATTCGATATGGGTGTTGTTTGATTGGTTTTGCATCCCCAACATCAACATCATGGGTAATTATCGATGTTCTGTTTGGAACATCTGGGAACAGATTTTTAAATTTTAAAATTAATTCTCTCATCTGTTGTTTTTGTGAAACTTGTAAATGGTCCAACTTCGTTTCAAGGTTCTCCATGATATTTTGGTTTTTCAGTTTCGATGGAACAATATTTGGTC
Organism: Pristis pectinata; assembly: GCF_009764475.1. Classification (NCBI taxonomy): domain Eukaryota; kingdom Metazoa; phylum Chordata; class Chondrichthyes; order Rhinopristiformes; family Pristidae; genus Pristis; species Pristis pectinata. Next base: position 93,120,290 of record NC_067407.1, on the reverse strand, counting down.
TAAATTGGCCTTCCTCAACATCAACATCAGGCATTCTAGAAACAACCTTTTCACCATCCACCAAGGCCACAACTGAATCCCTCTCATAATAAGGTTTTAGCATGTTTACATGACAGAGTTGTGTTTTCTTGCGTCTATCTGGTGTTTTGATTATATATGCTAGATCAGGCACTCGAGATTCAATAACATAGGGTCCAGAAAAACGAGCTTGCAAGGGATTATTTTGGCTAGGGAAAAATACCAACACCTTTTGCCCCACTGCGAATGTCCTAGGCCGAGCACGTCTATCAAAATATGTCTTCATTCTTATCTGGCTTGTTTTCAGATTCTCTCTCGCTAGCTGGCAGACTCTCTCCAACCGAGTTTTAAATTTTTGGACATAGTCCAACAGAGTCAAGTGAACTTCCTCATTAACCCATTGCTCTCTTAACAACTCCAAAGGTCCTCTCACCCTATGTCCAAACACAAGCTCAAACGGACTAAATCCGATTGACTCCTGGATCGATTCTCTAACGGCAAACAAAAGTAAATGGATACCTTCGTCCCAATCCTTGGTGTTTTCAAAGCAATAAGTCTTCAGCATATTTTTGAGAGTAGAATGAAATCTCTCCAGAGCTCCTTGAGATTCTGGGTGATATGCAGATGATACAATCTGCTTTGCTCCCAGCTCATAGACTATTTGTTGAAAAATTTTTGACATAAAATTACTACCTTGATCAGATTGGATTTCTTTTGGCAAACCAAACAAGGTAAAAAATTTTACAAGAGCCTTTGACACCATCTTGGCCTTAATATTTCTAAGGGGTATTGCCTCTGGAAATCTAGAAGTGGCACACATGATGGTTAACAAATACTGATTTCCAGTCTTAGACTTTGGTAATGGACCAACACAGTCCACAATCACCTTCGAAAAGGGTTCACCAAAAGCAGGAATTGGTTTCAAAGGAGCCACAGGGGGTTTTTGATTTGGTTTACCTACCATCTGACATGTGTGGCAGGTTCGACAAAACTTCACCACATCTTTTCTCAAACCAGGCCAATAGAATTGTTTCAAGATCTTCCCTACAGTTTTATTCACCCCAAAATGACCACCCAAAGGCATACTATGGGCCAGGTTTAAAATCTCATCCCTATAAACTTTTGGAACAACAACCTGATGAATAACTTCCCATTCCTCAGTAACAGGAACATGAGGAGGTCTCCATTTCCTCATTAACACTCCATTTTTGACATAGTATCCAGTTGGCACTTTCTCAATCTCCTCACATGAGAGAGCTTTTTCTTTCAATTCTGTCAACTCAGGGTCCTTTGTCTGTTCCACCATAAAATCCTTCCTTGACAAAGACAAATCTTTAAATTCAGGCTCACTATAAGGATGTTGATCCTCCAGTGAAGACAGAAAAGTCTCAGATAAGGCATCAAAATTTTCTTCCTGTTTAGGACTGTCACAAGGAACTACATCAGACTGCACCGGACTGTCTGTCTTGGCTAATTCTTTAGCTCTAGCTCGAGTCACCGCACATGATGGGTAAACATCTGGATCATTCTCAGACTCATCAATCCTTGGTTTGGTTGTTAACCGTACCACAGGATCACTTTCTCCATCTGCAAGGTCATTTCCCAATAACAAAGAAACTCCTTCCACTGGCAAACTAGGTCTTATCCCTATCTCGACTGGTCCTTCTACGAACTTTGACTTTAAAATCACCCTGTGAAAAGGGACAGACATGGTCTCACCTGTAACACCTCGTACTAGATTTACTTCACCAGTGTCACTTTCTTCACCAAAATTTAAAACACTGTCCAGCAAGAGAGATTGACTAGCCCCAGTATCTCTAAGAATTTTCACTGGCACCTGGGGTGACTCATCATTCAGTGAAACAAAACCCTCTGATACATATGAACGGAATTCCTTTCTCACCTCCTCCAACTTTTCCGCTTTTCCCTCTTGCAAGGACTGATCTTTAACAGCATCTCCTAAACCTTTTTGATTTTTAATTGCCTGAAAGCAAGCATTGGGCCCAGCTTCCTTCTTTTTCTTCAAAAGGGCACAATTAGATATCACGTGGCCAGGTTTCCTACAGTAATAACAAGTACGCTCAACAGATTTCTCCAGCCCTGGCTTCTTTTCATCTTTTCCTTTTTGATTACCTCCCAATTTAATCTCTGGTTTACCTGGATTGTCTTTGTAACTCTTTAGAAAGGTTTTAGGTTGTCCCCATTTGGATTTATGGGTTAAAGCATAATCATCTGCCAACCTAGCAGTTTCTTGTAAAGTTTCCACTGCCTTTTCATTTAAATATGTTGTTAATTCAGCTGGAACACATCTTTTAAAGTCTTCCACCAGTATCAATTCTGTCAATTTATCATAATCCCCATCTACATTTTTAGCCAGGCACCATCGTTCAAAACATATTCTCTTTCCATTGGCAAATTCCATATAAGTCTGATCTGCAGATTTCCTCAAGTCTCTGAATTTTTGTCTATAAGCCTCAGGGACCAATTCATAGGCCTTCAAAATAGCTTGTTTTACCTTGGTATAATCAGCTGCATCCTCAGCAGACAAAGCAGAATAAGCTTTTTGAGCTTTACCTTTAATCACACTCTGTACCATAAGAGCCCATCCTTTCCTTGGCCAGTTTGAACTCACAGCAACCTTTTCAAAATGTTGGAAATACTGATCAACCTGATCTTCTTCAAACGGAGGGACTAATCGAACCTCCCTGCTGGCTGAAAAACCATCATCAGAATCAGATTCCAAACTCCTACGCTTCATTTGTAACTCATGCTGCCTCTTTTTCTCCTTCTCCTCACTATCCAGCTCCATCCTCTTCAATTCCATCTGCTTCATTGCTAGATCAGCCTCTATCTTCATCTGAGTTAGCTTTTGTTCGGCCTCTAATTTCTCTCGTTCGGCCTCTATCTTTAACTGGGTTTGTTCTCGTTCAGCTTCTAATTTATTTTGCTCTCGTTCAGCCTCTATCTTTGCCAGCTGCACCTGTGCCTCAGAAATTGCTATTTCACTGCCAGGAAACTGTTTTAACACTTCCTTCTCAAACACCTTCTTTTCCACATAATGGCCAGCTATCAGTCTCTGAATATCTGCCTTTCTCATAGACTGCTTTACTTCTGTAAGGTTTAGCCTTGTAGCAATCTTTATCAAATCATCCTTTTTCGCCACCTCCAATCCTTTTTGGGTTGGTGACTCCAAAAATGCCTTAATATCCATTGCTGCTGGTTTCCACACACACAAGCCAATTAAAAAGAATTTATCAGACCTCCCTCAAAAATCTTTGGATTGAATCCCGAACAAATCTCGTCAATCCGGGGTACAATCCCAGACGACACTCGTTAACCTTGGGAACTATCCCGGACGAGCCCCCAATTTTGTCACAAACCAGCAACAAAAGAAACACACTGAGCATGATTCAGTGTTAAAAACTATTTTATTAATCACTACTTATGATAATACGTAAAATAAAAGTTAAAAAAAAATGTTAGTATGTTAGAATTCAAAAATGTTAAACCTCGAGCGTTATCCCCAAAACTAAACTCGTCGTGTGTGTGTGTGACAAAGTCCAAAACTCCCAGTTCCTGAATGGTTCTTAAAGTTCAGTTCCGCAAGCCATAAGGTGAAACATGAGCAAGGGCTTCTTCAACAACCACCGTTGTCTGAAGATAAGATGTAGATGTAGAAAAACATAGAGAGAGTACATACGAAATCCAAATGTTCCACGATGGAACCCAAACGACACTTCAGTGTTTACTCGGTAGTGACTTCCTCACCCCGAAAAGCATCCGAACCGTGGTTGTCCACACACAAATACCTGTTTCCTTCTACAGGTCAGCAACAAAGTGAACTCCACCGGATTACTTCCAACTTTTCCATACATGGATTTCAGTGGTAAACACAGTTATTGTTTCTCATCCATCGATAGAGAAAAACAAGCAGGCTGGTGTCTCTCTCCCTTCTCTCTCTCTCTTTCTTCTTCTTCTGACTTCTTCAACAACGTCATTACGTCCTTTATCTTCTATTGACGTAAGCACGCCCCACACACACATACACACACACTCTCTATCTTAAAGGGACTTTCACTGAGTCCATAACAACTGTATAATACAGGAGGTAATGGAAATGAAAAAGAAGTGACGCATTAAGATCATACTGGCATATAGCACGAAGGAAGAGCATTCAGTCCATCCTTTCACTGCCTGAGCAATCTAAACCAGATTCTTCATTCATGTTTCCGTATTATTCAGGAAGGATTTTCTAGTATAGACATCTCCCCAGCCCCTTATGACCCATTGTTGTCCAAGATAAAGACTTTTATACTGAACATCTCAACAGATAATTCAGGTTACAAGACATGGAAAGGTCAACATTCCAAAAACTGTAGAAATTCTTAACATTTTTCGGCAAATATGTTCAAGACTCTGGTGGTTCAAAGACAATCCATGCTTCCCCCTTCTCTGGGCAACTTTGTTATAAATGTGGCTGTGTAGTGCTATTAGTCAATTTGATGGTTTGTAAGAGGACTGCTCTATCTGTTCCAACGTCTCTATCATGAGTCCAGAGTGCTCCAGCTTGTAGAAAAACAAAAGTTTAGTGCATGCATCTTCGCTTACTAATACATCTTCAAAGAGTGAATACATTTATGGGCTGAAAGTACATTACAATACCCTGAGGTTATTGCTGGAAATAATGTAACCCTGAGGCATTATTAACAAGGAAAGTAACTTCCTTTGCCCTTCTGAGTAAGCTGCAATGTTGCCTTTTTGGGGCAATGCCCTGCAATGGAAAGCAGGAATAACACCCAGTAACTGCTTAAAAAGCTGTATCACCACTTTGCCAGGCAGCAGTGTCTGAGTATTGCACAACTCAATAAATTGTCCATAGATTTCCTTACCTGTTTCCTGTCAGGGTAGAACCGTGATTCATGCTGCCTCGCAGTTCCAACAAATTGGGTTTAATCTTGACCTCTGGTGCAGTCTGTGTGGAGTTTGCACATTCACCCTGTGACTACGTGGATTTCCCTGGGTGTTCCAGTTTCTTCCCATACCCCAAAGATATGTGGATTAGCAGGTTAACTGATCACTGTAATTTGCCCATGTATGTAGATGAGTGGTGGAATTTGGGAGGAATTGATGGGAATTATGTTTCATGGTCAGTGTGGACTCAGTAGTCTGAAAGGCCTGTTTCCCTGTTGTATGTCTCTGTGACTATGATTCTGTTCATTGGCCTCTAAACGTCCACTCACCAGTTCCAAAGAACTATTGGAGAAAATGAAATATTTCAAATATTTACAGCCTTTTTAAATGTACACAAGAACTTTCTCCTCTTAGAATGATACTTTTTTCTGCTTAGTGTGTGGTTGGAAGCTGGAATGCACTGCCTGCAGATGTGGTGGAGGCAGGTTCCATTGTGGCCTTAATGAGGGAATTAGTTGGTAAAGTTTGGAAGGCTACAGAGAAAAAGATGGAATGTGTGGAACTTGTGAATTGGTCTGGTAGAGGGCTGCCAAGAACATGATAGGCCAAATGGCTTCCTCCCATGCTATAACCATTCTACAGTTCTGGCTTCCTCCCATGCTATAACCATTCTACAGTTCTATGCACATATAAAGCCATTTGGCCCATCTTTATCATTCTATAATTCTAAGTTACACATGATGCAAAAAGCTGAGCAATTTTTAAAAAATGGAATTGATGGAATGAATGGTTCAGTAAACTTCTGTGGTTCAATGATGAAAATGGGAACAACTACCACTAATTATAGTAATGACAACAATTAAGTCACTATGTTCCCAACAGCACTGCAACAGCTTCAAAACAACAGTTGTCCTTTCATGATTGCAGAATTAACATAAATTTAAGCTACCTATGAATGAGTCCTGCAGAAAAATACTTGAGTGAGTCTTTAATAGCATAAACAGTAATTACTGGTTAACAAATTATCCGAGTCTAAAACAAAATAACTGTATGTGAATTGTAATTCCTTCAAAGGAATATTTTAAAAATCAGAATCCAATTTATTATCACTGACATATGATGTGAAATTTGTTATTTGCGGCAGCAGTACCATGCAAAGACATAAAAATCTATAAATTATAAAAATAAATAGTGCAAAAAAAAAAGGAATAATGAGGTAGTGTTTATGGATTGTTCAGAAATCTGATGGTGGAGGGGAAGAAGCTGTCCCTGAATCATTGAGTTTGGGTCTTGAGGCTCCTGTACCTCCTCTCTGATGGCAGTAATGAGATGAGGGTATGTCCCAGATGGTGAGGGTCCTTATTGATAGATGCCGCCTTCTTAAGGCACCACCTCTTGAAGATGCCCTCGAAAGCGGGGAGGGTTGTGACGGAACTGGCTGAGTCTATAACCCTCTGTAGCCTCTTGCGATCCTGTGCATTGGAGGCTCCATACCAGGCTGTGATGCAACCAGTCAGGATTCTCTCCACTGTACATCTAGAAATTTATAAGAGTCTTTGGTGATATACCAAATCTCCTCAAACGCCTAACGAAATAGAGCCACTGGCATGCCTTCTTCGTGGACGCGTCAATGTGTTGGGCCCAGGATACATCCTCTAAGATGTTGACACCAGGAACTTGAAGCTGTTCACCCTTTCCACTGCTGATCCCTCAATGACGACTGGTGTGTGTTCTCCCGACTTCCCTTTCCTGAAGTCCACAATCAGTTCCTTGGTCTTGCTGACATTGAGTACGAGGTGGTTGTTGTGACACCACTCAACCAGCCAATCTATCTCACTCCTGTACGCCTCCTCGTCGCCATTTGAGATTCTACTAATAACAGTTGTTTTAACTTTTAAGTTGCTATTTCAGCTTCTAACTTAATCATTTGTGCATTTTCCATTCTTTATTTACTTCTCTGAATTTTTTAAGTTAATTAAAAATTGTGCATTTTGCTTCTGTGCAACTTTAAGAATTTTCTCATTGAGTTTGGCTTCTCACCTATTTTACCGTCAGGGATTCACTTAAACTGACAGCAGCAAGTGTTGAAATGGAAGTTTCTTAACACCAAGTTTGCAAGATATTTGTTGGGAGTTTCACTGCTGAGTACACTTTGTGGGCTGTAGAATCTTCAGAATATTTTTGTTTCACAACTCTGACTATTTTTCCACTTGGTACATTTTACTAAAGCACCTTGGTAGAGGAATAATAAAATGAAAGTTGTTTTTCTACTTGATTATAAAGTTTGGAAGAAGGTATGGGCGTGACTAAGTGCAAATCAAAAGGAAAACACAATTCTTCCCCCACCCCTCACCCCCACCCCAATCATTCACATGCACATTGCACATGTTCTTACTTTGGAAATAAAATTTTGAACAGACAAAACAGTTAATGGGCTATTCCTTGAGTTGTGACCTCAACAGTTATAGATTTCATTCCACTCAAATATTTCAAACTTTCTTCATAGCACATAATTCAAATCATACATTTTTGAGTTAATCAAAAAGTTTTCAAGTGTTCACTGTTCTGCATTTTTATAGTTATGAGTCATTAAAAAAAAATTAGGGCAACTTCCTGCGTGGTGGCCAAAGTGAGGATTTGAAAAAAAGTACTTCTCGGTGGATGAACTGTTTTCTGTCTTATTTGGGTATATGCTCTGAGAAGCATTTTCAACACAGTTATCTGCAGAGGGAGCTATCCTACTATTACCACCTATAGGTCCAATGGTACCTGCAACAAGAACAACAGAGAGGCTCAACCAACCTTCTGTCAATCTTTTGCAGTGTTGTGTTGTACTCAGAATTTTGCAATCAATAAATATTGAGAACCTTTGCTCTGATTAGTGTCTCTGCTATATGGTGTTCAGAGAAGATTGTAGAACTAATTTTCACTACCACCCACATTTGCCATGTCTTGGTTCATCACAGCACTGGACAAATTCATTTTTTTTTCCGATGTCTCCTCTCCCAGGTGGGCTGCATCCTTGCTTCTCCTTGGTACCTCTTGTCAGCAGCGTTGTGACCAAACTGGGCAATTTGAAAATTTGTGACCAAATTGAAAATTGTAACACTCCTAAAACATACTTCTATGCCACATTGCACATGAAATGTAGAAATATCGATATGCAATGCATTTGGTGCAAGAAAGAATTGTGGACTGGGTGTACGGGAAATTGTACACACAGCAAAGCACAAGATAACATTCAGAGGCATCCAGCTTGAGCAATGTCAACGGGATTACCGATCTTAACAGTCTGAAAAATGTAAGATCCTGTGTGATATGTGCCATTGATACATCCCATATAAAGATTTGGATGGAACATAGAAAGCAAATAGAACTTGGATCTCTGAGTGGCCTGATCAAAATGAGACGGTGAAAGAGAGCAATGAAATTCTTTGTGAAGACTGGCTGCAGCAAATCAATGCATCTATTCCACTAATTTGGTTTATATTTTCCAATTTAGTACTTTAGTCAGATTGGCTTCATATACATTCTTAGAAAATTTGGGCTGTTTTGTTAGGACAACAAAAATAATTGTTGATTTGACAGATATATTTCAAACTGAAGGAATGAGTCAGTCATAGGGAATTGACTTCTTCCTGTGGTTAACTGGTCTAGAACAAGGGAATAAAGTAATAAGATTGGAATTAGATTTGGAGCAGAAAGCAGAAAAAAGTTTTATACAGAATTGTCAGACTGTAGAACACCCTGTAAAATTTATGAGAGAGGTAGAGGCCATATTCATGTGTGGTTGAAGGCAGTGAGATAGGTATTCACAAGAGATGACTAATATTTGCGTGGTAGTGGACCTGATTGGGCTCAAAGACTTGCTTCTGTGATGTAATTGGTAATTCTTATACCTTTGAATCAAAAGATTGTAGGTTCTCAGCCAATGGTTGACTACATTATCTCAACTGCAACTTAATATTACATTCTCAAGTATGGCACCTTTCAGGTGAGCTATTAAAAGAGGTACTTTCCACTTGTTCAAAGTGACTCAAAGATCTCTTGGTGTATTTTGAAAAGAACATTTAATTTATGGGATAAAACATAGATTATCTTGACTCTTATTTAATTGCAGTTGGACAAATGTTTAGAAGTTAATTATTTAGGAATTTGCCACCAGTCACTCCTTCATGGTATATTGTGCCAATGGTTATGCTCCATATGAGCCCCCTACTTCATTTCATGATTGCCATATCCTAATTCATGATCTGAACCTGCATCTTTCATTTACTCCTGGATTTGTTTTCAACCATATTTTATTTTCTGTTCCAGTTTCCATCTTATTTTAAAACATTAATTAGGTGAAATGTTTCATCTTGGCATCAATGTGTAGAATTTGCATTGAGAAGAATATTCTGTTGCATGGAATCATTAACACTAACTGGTTACTTTGACTTATTGGGAATTACATTTCCCTTTGAATTATAAATATGATTAGGCACAATATTTGTTTTTGAAACGTAAGTTATGTTTGACGCATCTAATGAGAGTTTTTTCACAGCTATAACTGACATAAAGGGGGAACTGGTAGATATGATATATACAGATTTACAAAAGGCTTTTGATAACTTTTAAATGCAGCAACCTTTATGTGATAAGGCCTCATGGGATGGGGATAATATTAGCACTGAAAGAGAATCAGTTGAAGGACAAAAAAGTAGGTTCAGGCTGGAGGGTATTTAAGAATAGGTGCAATCAGGCACCAGTGACTGGAGGTCACCCTTTTTCAGTCCACAAGCACAGCTCTGCAGGCCAGGACCTGCACCATTCTACTTGTTCAATTAACTGTTAGTCCTGCTTATGTTGTCGAAGGTTCTATGTTCGAGTCTCACTCCAGGCTGCATAACTTGAGGAATGCTGCACTTTGTTCAATCCAAACCCATGTCAATCCTGAGAGGGGAACATAAGAAGTAGGAGGAGGAGTAGCTTGTGACCTCTCCTGCATGGTCCACCATTCAATAAAAGCATGGTTGATCTGATCTAGGCCTCAGCCCCACTTCCCTGTCCCCCACAATCCTTGATTCCTCTATAGTCTAAAAACTCTTCCATTTCAGCCTTTAATGCATTTACTAATTCAGCCTCCGCACTTCATTGTACAGAATTCCAAAGACTCACAACCGCTGTGCCCTAAATGAATGACCCCCTGTTCTGAAACTATGGCCCCAGTTCTAGATTCTTCCCCCCTCAATATGTGGAAATATCCTTTCAGCATTCACTCCATCAAGTCCCCTCAGAATCGTACATGATAATAAAAGCACCTCTCATTCTTCTAAACTGCAATCATTCCACAGCAATCCCTTCAGCCAAGGAAGCGACCTAGAGAAACATTTTCTGAATGGCCTCAGATGTAAATATATTCCTTCTTAACTCTACACAATAATCCCATATGGTTGCAGTAAGACTTCCCTACTTTCATACTCCATCCCTATTGCCAACATGTAGGCTATTATCTTTTGCCAATCTACTTGCTGTGGCTGCATTAAAGATCTGCTGGGGTGTAAAATTAAATACTGACCCAAACTTGGTCCACGTGAACCCAACCCATGCACTTAGAATTTTTTTTTACAGGTTGTCCTGTTATTAGGAAAGACATTATTAAACTGGAAAGAGTGCAGGGAAGATTTACAAGGATGCTGCCAGAAATCAAAGGACTGAATTATAGGGAGAGGTTGAGCAGACTAGGACTTTATTCCTTGCAACATAGGAGATTGAGGGGTGATCTTATAGAGGTATATAAAATCATGAGGGGTAGAGATAGGATGAATGCACATGATGTTTTCCCCAGGGAAGGGGAACTAAAGACAAAAGGACATACAGTAGGTTTAAGGTGAGAGGTGACACCTTACTCATTCCTAATAACCTGTCATAAATATTAGATATTGAGCCATCATGAAAAGGTTTCAAATTAGATATTACATCCAATAAATTTTTATCAGGACTCATAGGAAAAGAATGTAATTGAGATCGAAGGAAATCTCTAATTTGTAAATATCGAAAAAAATGAGTTTTTGGTAAATTATACTTGGTAGACAATTGTTCAAATGAAGAAAGGTTTCCTTCAACAAACAGATCCTGAAAGCAAGTGATACCTAATTTGTCCCACTCTTTAAAAACTACATCAGTCATAGAAGGTTTAAAAAAAAATTAGAAAAAATGGGACTGGACAAAGAAAAACTCAATAAACCAAAATATTTTCTGAATTGTAACCAGATCCTCAAAGCATGTTTAACTACTAAATTATCTGTTAATTTATTTAATGATATAGGGAGTGAAGAACCAAGCAGAGAAATAATAGAAAATGTTTTAACAGAGTTAGCTTCCGAAGAAACCCATACTGGACAAGCCTCTCAATTAATGTAATATAGCCAAAATGTAAGATTTCGTATATTGACTGCCCAGTAGTAGAATCTAAAGTTAGGTAAAGCTAAACCTCCGTTCTTTTTAAGCTTCTGAAGATGAACTTTATTTAGCCTAGGATGTTTATTATTCCATATGTAAGAAGATATAATTGAATCAAGAGAGTCAAAGAAAGACTTAGAAATAAAAACAGGTAAAGCCTGAAATAGATATATGAATTTAGGTAAAATATTCATTTTAATAACATTAATTCGGCCAATCAATGATATAGAAAGAGGTGACCAGCTTGATAAAACCCTTTTCACATAAAGCAATAAGGTGAGAAAATTTTCTTTAAATAAATGTTTATAATTTTTAGTATACCCCCAGGTAGGTAAAATGATTTCTTACAATTTTAAAGGGGATGTTAGTATCAAATGGTACCAGGTTATTTAGAGGGAAAAGTTCACTCTTGTGTAAGTTCAATTTATATCCTGAAAAATGACTAAAGAAAGTAAAGGAAGCATAGGAGGTAACAAGGCTTCAACATTAGATATAAAAAGTACTAAATCATCAGCATATAATGAAACTTTATCGTTGATGCCTCTTCTGGAGATACCAACAATATCTCTAGATTCTCGGAGAGAAATAGCCAAAGGTTCTAAGGCTAACTCAAAAAGCAAAGGGCTCAAAGGACATTCCTGTCTGGTTCCACGTTGAAGTTTGAAAGATTTAGAATTCTGAAAATTACTAAGAACTCGAGCAGAAGGGGATAGATAAAGTAATTTAATCCATTGGATAAAATCGGGCCCAAAGTTCAATTTCTCTAAAGTTTTAAATAAGTAATTCCATTCAATCCGATCAAAGGCCTTCTCAGCATCTAGAGATATCACACATTCCGATATTTCCTTAGAGGGAGGGTAGATAATGTTCAATAAATGATGAATATTAAAATGAGAATATCGGTTTTTAATAAAACCAGTCTGATCCTCAGATGTAATTGAAGGTAAAATATTTTCCAATCTATGAGCTAAAACTTTAGATAAAATTTTAACATCCACATTAAGTGACGAAATTGGTCTGTACGAAGCACATTCCGTTGGGTTCTTATTTTTCTTAAGAATAAGTGAAATAGAGGCTTCATAAAAAGATTGTGGTAATCTATCCAATTTAAAAGAATCTGAAAAAACAGCACATAAATGAGGTGTAAGCAAAGAGGAAAAGACCTTATAGAATTCTCCAGGAAATCCATCAGGACCCGGAGTCTTTCCAGAGTGTAAGGATCACACCACCTCGGTGATTTCCTCCTATGTAATAGATTGATCCAACTGTTTTTGGTTTTCAGTGGAAAGTATAGGAACGTTTAATTGGTCAAAGAAATTATTCATTATGGTATTATCTTTAGGAAAATTAGAACTATATAGTTTAAGATAGAATTCTCTAAAAGTATAATTTATTTCCAAAAGATCAGTTGTCCTCTCACCATTGGCTTTTGAAATTTCTTCGATTTGCCGTTTAGCTCTGGAGATTTTTAATTGGTTAGCCAGTAATTTACCTGTTTTATCTCCATGAGTGTAAAATTGACTTTTATCTTTTAAAAGTTGACTTTCAATTGGATATGTTAAAAGATCATATTTAGTTTTAATTTCAACTCGCCGTTTATATGAAGCCGGATCTGGATCCAAAACCTATTTTTGATCTAATAGTTTAAGTTGATGAAGCAATAATGGAGTGGCTTCTTTAATTGACATGTTTTGGAAGTGTCAGAGTCTTAAAAAATATTGGACAGAGGTCTTTCAAGCTTTTCCGGTACTTTTTAAAATAAATTTCAAACTTAATCCTTTGACTGCATTATTTGGAATCGTTAGTGAAAAAGATATAACTTTGAAGGCTTCTGATTTGCACATTCTGGCTTTTATTTCTCTTATAGCCAGGAGAGCTGTGTTGCTTAAATGGTAGGAAGTTACTCCTCCTACTCATGCTCAATGGTTACGGGATGTTATGTCATACCTGAATCTAGAGAAGATTCGTTGTTCAGTTTTTGAATCTAATGTAGACTTTCAAACCCTGTGGGAGCCTTTTTTGAATTATTTTCAAAATCTTTGATTTGGTGACTGAAACAGACATTGGCTGACATTGTTACGTTTTAAGGGTTTTTCCTTTTTTTTATCCAACAACTTCGGTTTTTGGTAGTGGGAGTAGATTTTTTTTATAATAAAATATTCCAATTTTTCCATTTATTAACTATTACATGTGACTATTAATTCAGAGTATTGTGATCTTAAGCATGATTTAACACAACGTATTCTGTACTATTTTTACTCTCTTTTTTGATGCATGTACTCTGTATTTTTTCTCATGGAATTAATAAAAAATATTGTAAAAGGTGAGAGGTGAAAGATTTAAAAGGGACCTGCTGGGCAACTTCTTCATGTAGAGGGTGGCGCGTATATGGAATGAGCTGCCAGAGAAAGTGGTTGTGACAGGTACAATAAAAACATTTAAAAGATATTTGGATAAGTGCACAGGTGGGAGCGGTTTAGAGGGATGTGAGCCAAACAGACACATGGGACTAGTACCATGGTTGGCATGGACAAGTTGGGCTGAAGGGCCTGTTTCCATGCTGTATTGCTCTATGACTCGACCTAACCATTGTACATAAAACAACCTTAACCATGCTATTCACATTACCAGTAATACTAATCATTCTGATCTGGATTAAATACTGAACCACCATGACACTGGACAGCCTGACCCAACCTGAATGTTTCATCAGAATATACATCTGACACACGCAATCAAGTCCTGTCAGACGTGAAGCAGATTGCAAGTTTTTAACCTGCACACCAGCTTTCGGTACTTCATGTATGGGGACACTCAGTTTCCTCCATACGCCCGCATTCTGTTATCTCTTTCTAGCTAAACAACCTTCTGATATTTATTCTTCCTACCGGTTCATATTTCCCCACATTACACTCCACCTGCCAAAATTTCGCCCACTGGCTCAACCCATCCACATTCCTTCGCAACCCTTTTTTTTGTGTGTCTTCGACCCCTCTTTGAAGGGTGTGACAGACGCCACTGCTGCAGTTCTGAAGCTTTCCTCATGAGCCCCGGTACGATCGCCTGCCCACTGCTGCAAACCATCCTTCGACGAAGTATTTCCCACTGCAATTGAAAGGCACTGCCTTCCCCACCTTAGCCATGACCATCCATTCCTCTCCTCTGATTGGACGCCCCAGTGAACGAAATCAAATAAATTCTTGACCTTTTACTTTTTAAGAATAGAGTGCAAGTGAAAAAAATCGTGTATATAATAATTAATCTTCAACAAATGACAGATTACATTACTCCTCCAGCTCCACCCAGTGTTGCCATGACAACTCTTTCCTGCCCTCTGTCCAAAGGCCGGTCGGCAAAGAACGACCACTTATCAATCAAATGACGCATTCCGGAGAGCGCGGCGTCTGATTGGACGTTCGAGGACCGGAAGTTCTGTGTCACGTGCGGAGGGGCGCCCAGTGCGCGGGAGCCAGCGATCGGCGGCGGTTTCCGGTGTGTGGAGGCGGGTCAGAGCCCGGCGGTGAGCGGGGGGTAAGAAGAAGCGAAGGGCGGCGACTGAGGCGATCGCACGATGGACAGTCAAGGCAGGAAAGTGGTGGTGTGTGACAACGGCACCGGGGTAGGTTGTTCAACTTGCTCTTTATCCCAGAGAGCGTTGTGAAAGAAAGAAGGAAGGAAGGAGGCGGCAGTGGCGGGGGCCAAGGCCTGCGGTGCGTTCCCCTCGGCGACTGCCGAGCTGCGGTGCCCACAATGCCCGCACCCTGCTCCGAACATGGGAGGGTGGGAGGCTGAGCCTCTCTGGGATACCTCACTTACCCCCCCCCCCCCCCCCCCCCCCGGTGCAGCGCAAATCGGCTCACTGTCTTCGACACGAAAAATTATCTCGCCCTTACATCGCCGCTTCCTCTTCTCGCCTCAGCCGCTCTCTGTGGTCGTGAGTTCCACATTTTCCGCAGCTTCTGAGCAGACAAGTTTCCGACTTCCCCTCTAATAAGTAATTTAATAAGCTGCTTATCAGGTCAACTCTGATCAGATCAGAAGAGAATCAGGTCTTTTTTTTATTCCTTGGGAAAGAGCTCCTGTGTTTTACTTTCTTGAAAGCGGTACCTTTTCGGACCTGGCACAAAGGCAAGATACTGCTCTGTGTAGTCAAAAGATCCGGCAGTATCTGTAAAGAGTGAAAGAGTGTTATTGTTTCTGGTTGATCTTTAATCAAAATTGGTATTAGAAATATTTAATCTCTCTTGCTTTTCACACCGTCACTCGAAAAAGGTTAAATTTTGTGGCTTAGCGGGACAAATCAAATGGCGTTTTTAAAATGCTGAGATAAGTATGATGGTTTCCCTTCAGTGTTGTGTCATTCAGTAGATAAAGAAAGAAGGTTGTAAGCAGTCCTGTTTTGTCTTATCTTTTATCTGCCTTTGTAGAAAAATGGCTGTTGTCTCTATGTAGCTTTGACCGGAGTGAAGTATTAATGTATTTGTGATGATCAGTGTTTAATGTACATTAGCTATCTGTTAAATGCTTTTGCAGTGTGTAGTAAGATATTATAAAGTTTGTATCCTGAAAATGGTTTTGAAAACTTCAGCAGAATTTGTGATTTATCAACTTGACTTTTGCCTTCAGAATGCATTGTCCATGAAAATATTTGGTCTGTGTAAAGTGAGTTTCCATTCTGATTCAACTAGCTAGTATGAAGGAAGAGGAGTGTCATATTACTTGGAATATACAAGTCTAAGTGGGGTACAGTTAAAATTATGGTTCTTGGAGTACAAATACACCAGTTGCTAAAAACTGCACCACACACTTTTAAAAAAAAAATGTGGATACTTGTAGTTTATTTCTAGTGGGATAGAATTGAAAACCTTTATCAAACTTTGATTAGATCACACAATTCTGTTTGCCGCAATAGTAAGTGCATTGGATGGGGATACATATGAGAAAAGATAGGGACTTCACACTTGAGAAAAGCTGAGGATAGACTTAAAGTTTAAAATTGAAGTGTTTTGGTTTGAGTCAATGCAGAGACTGTTTCCACTTGTGAAGAACATGAGGAATAACAGGAATAGACCACTTGGCCCCTCAAGCCTGCAGCCATCATAAAATAGTCACCGATAGGGTATTCAGAAGAACCTTTATTCAGAGTGGTGAGAATGTGGAACTCGCCACTTGAGGAAGTGGTTGAAATGCAAAGTATAAATTCATTAAGATGAGGCTGAGCAAGCATATGAGGGGAAAAGGAATAGCACATTACTGATTCAGAAATGGGAAGAGAGTCAAATGGAGCATAAATGGCAATGTGGTCTAGTTGGGCTGAATGGTCTATTTATATGTTGTACATCTGATGTAATTTGACCTGTTACTTCGGGGAGTTCTGAAAAAAAATGGTTTCGAAACCTGGTAGTTGTATGATATTTGGCAGGGAACGTTATTATTACTTAATGTACTTGTTTGTAACAAATAAATTGATGCACAAGCTACGTTTAATTAATGGAATAGACAGGTTTATACAGCTGCTTATGTTTTTAAAAACTCCTTGCTGTGTTAATGTACACTATTGAGGAAAATGCTCTGCAAGCACCAACTAACAGGAAAAGAGTGTACTAGCCCCAAGCCGCATTCTTATAAGTGGTTCTGAACTGATACCACAGACTACGTGATCTAAGGTATGTGCATATAAAGGCGGAAGTGTTGTCTAAAAGTGTTATTTATCTACTGATTAGTGCTTTTGGTGAAGGGGGAGAAAGCTCCATAAATGGATGAGTACATCACTAAACTGTGTAGATCAGGATGTCACCAGTCTGATCCACATGGCTTGGCTTGTAGACATTCCACAGTGAACACTCCACTGAACTTGTTAATGTGAAAACATTGTGAGATAGTTTACTTTGACTTTCCATGTTCATGCATGCTTGAGGGAATCCTGCATTTCCCTGCAAAATCTCGCCCATTATGACATGAAGAGATTTGTTAGAGCATGCCAGAACACAAGCATTTTGCAAACAAAGATTTGACCGTGTAGATAGATCCTGGTAAAATTGCGGTGGTATTTGCCCTGCCTTTCAAATATGATACAAGTTGGAAAAAGTCTGAAATTTTTAACTGTCAATGCCTGGTGTGTTTATATTTCAATGTGCTTGCATGTCTACATAGGGGTGTTGTGAATTTGAATGTTGTGCTCAGTTTGCAAGTTAAGTTCCTTTTTTTTGGTCATGTAGTTGGCAACAGCAGATTTCCTCTCTCAACACTGATCTGCAGTTCACTTACAAGAAAATATGTTCATCTTCCACAAGGTTTATTTTACTTTCATTGGAAATCAAGGTTGTAAATAAGATGTAATTTTGGGGTTATTTGTTAGGAAATGGAGCAATTACACTTTCAGAATTGGGTTTATTATCACTGACATGTGTCATGAAATTTGTTTTGTGGCAGCAGTACAGTGTAAGACATAAAAATTACTATAAGTTACAAAAATAAATAGTGCAAAAGAGAAAAAATGAGGTGGTGTTCATGGACCGTTCAGAAATCTGATGCCGAAGCTGTTGTTCCTGAAATGTTGAGAGAGTCTTCAGGCTCCCATACCTCCTCCCCAATGGTAGTAACATGAAGAGGGCATGTCCCAGGTGGTGAGGGTCCTTGATGATTGATGCTGCTCTCTTGAGGCACTGCCTCTTGAAGATATCATCTGTGGCAGGGAGGGTTGTGTCTGTGATGGAGTTGGCTGAGTCTCAACCCTCTGCAGCCTCTTTTGATCCTACACATTGGAGCCTTCATACCAGGTGCTGATGCAACAGGTCAGAATGCTCTCCACTGTACATCTGTAGAAATTTGCAAGAGTCTTTGGTGGCATACCAAATCTCCTCAAACTCCCAATGAAGTAGAGCCGCTGGTGTGTCTTCGTGATTGCATCAATGTGTTGGGCCCAACATAGGTCCTCAGATGTTGACGACCAGGAACTTGAAGCTGCTCACCCTTTCCACAGCTGACCCCTTAATGAAGACTGATGTGTGTTCCCCGACTTCCCCTTCCTGAAGTCCATAATCAATTCCTTGGTCTTGCTGACGTTGAGTGTGAGGTTGTTGCAATAGCACTCAACCAGCTGATATATCTCACTCCTGTATGCCTCTTCATCGGCATCTGAGATTCTGCCAACAGCAGTTATCGTCAGTGAATTTATAAATGGCATTTGAGCCATGCCTAGCCACACAGTCATGAGTGTAGAGAGAGTAGAGCAGTGGGCGAAATGACACTTTACTGTGATTCTGTACTTGCATCCACGGTGTACAGTATGCATCTAGTATTATCCTTGGCAATCTGGTTTTTGAATGAATCCAAAGGGAATAATTCAAATTGCTGATATTTTAATAGCTTGGACGCTGAAGGATGCAAGGAGAGGCATAAAGGGTTATGTTGCAAGTGTTGTTAAGAGTAATGGATTTTACAATCAAGTAATACTATATATACATGCTGAAATTTTCAGTGAAATGATGGACCAGAGGTTTCAGTCATCAAGACTGTACACAAATTGTTGTTATCACTGTGCTGCAGCAGCACCTTTTTCTTTTTTTTAATAAAAAAATCATTCTCATAGATTTCACTTGGGCACATGGGGAGGTATTAAGGCAGATGACCTAAGTGTTAGGTCATAATTTCACCCATGACAAGATTTAAAGAAGAAAAATTCACATGTAGGAAGGGAATTCCAGAGCTTGGGCCCAGGCATTGAGGGCACTAATTGTGCAAGAATTAGGTGATTGTGTATTTCAAAGGCTTTAAATTGGATACAGAGATACAGTATAAATGGTTATGGTGAGATTTGAAAACCAGGAGACATGATCTTTAAGTTCTGGGAACACTGGCTAGTTGTCAGGGGCTTGGACTCGGTTATCTTTTTAATCCAACCTCAGAAATCTCCCGAGGACCTCACAGTTTTAACCTTTCCACCACTGACAGCCCTGCATGCAAGGTCTAGGTTTGTATTGCTTGTATTTTAGGTAATGGTTATCAAAGTTAATACAGATCACTGATAGTATGAGAAGTGGATTTACTCCTGTCATATGCAAGCTGCATATGCATAGTGTGTGTATTTGAGAATTTGTTTTGTTGATCTGTGTAGTACATTGATGAAAAGCAAAGCTGCCAATCTTCAAATTAATCTGTTTAACAGATCAGGTGAAGCATGAATATTTTCAAATCTAGCTAAATGCATAATTTGTGAGACTGCTTAAACTTTATATTCTGTTTTTATGGTTACTTAACTGCAAACTTAATCTGTTCCTTTTTCTCTCCACATTGTACAGTTTGTGAAGTGTGGCTATGCTGGCTCCAACTTTCCAGAGCACATCTTTCCAGCGCTGGTGGGCCGTCCCATCATCCGTTCCACTGCCAAAGTTGGGAATATTGAGATCAAGGTACTGCTATGGAAATGTTTTGATTTGCTAATTTAGTACGGATACATCTTTCTTAACTGTTCATCACATGATGGTAAATGCATTTATTGGCTTCTGACATGTATTTAGATTTTTGTTTGTATAGCAGATTTCAAGGAAATCTTGTCTTTCCTTAATTTAATAGTAGCAAGTAATTTACAAAGCAATTCCTTACTGACAATGTTTTGTAATTAAAGTTCTGTGATCTGTACAGATTTTATATAAAATTATCAACTGCCTTAGTTCAAGTTCAATACTCTCAGATTTAAAAACCATTACATACAATGAACTATAGAAGTGTCATAACAGTTATTTCAAATTCATGTATTGGGAAAGGATTAGTGACCCAAAGCACAGTGTAGTCTTAGTTGTTCTAGAAGAGATTCAAAATTTTCTTGCCTATTAGCTCCTTTCAGTCTGCTCCCTATGCTCCTGATATTTTTGTCCGTGGTCATATATTCATTTTACCTGGAGTGTCAGCAGCCAGTCTACATCATTGTCAGTGAAGTTATTTGTTGGGGAATGCATTAGAGCAGTTGAGAAGGTACTTGATTTTAATATCATTCCATAGTTTATGCTACAGTTAAGTATATAATTATTTATACTATCTATTGTTGATAATTTGTTGATAGGTAAAATGGAGAAAGGTGTTGAGTAATTAATACTGTGGATTAAACCAGATGCGACTTTTCATGCCTTTTTATCAAAGGCATTTATGTAGAAGATATTTTGGAAGCATTGGTTTTTGCAAAAGGAACTGATTTCTGATTGGCTCAGTGGAGAAGGGGCAACTATTTTATCAGGTATTTGAACTGATGCCAGTTTTAAATATTCAGCTCACTAATGCCAGATTATGCTTTACTACTTGTAAGTGTAATCTGGGAATTCCATAGCAGCTAATACAAAATAGAACTCATCTTAATTTGCTAGGAATTCAAATCAAAAATTGACTTTTAGTGTTATGGCTTTGGCATTTTTCGATGTTTTGCTTTTCACATGACTAAAAATTGGCATTCGTAGCAACAGCTAATCAAATGACATTTTATTGTTGCATATCCCAAGCCAGTAAAGGGACCGATAAGAAGAATAAGATGGGTAAATTTTTGGGAGGGAGAAATCAAAATGGGTGTAGCCTACTCATGGATGGATGGATAGAAAAGAATGGTGGAAGGATGAAATGAACAGTAGGGGAGTATTTATACTGGATGTAGTAATAAACTAATTGGTGTGATGTAGGCTTTAAAATGGCGTTACTAAGCAAGCTACAAATGTAAAGACTGAGGTGGATTAAAATGCCTTCGAATAACCAACTGTACAAGGATTAAGCAGTTTAATTGAACCACAGTTATTATTTTTAACATGGACATGAGAGTCAACCAATTGGCTTGCCTGTGAGCTTTAGGGAAATATGCATTACCCCATTTGAAAGTTTTCAATAGTTATGCAAATTAAAAATCAGCAAGGTGTGATGTTTTGGCCAACATGACAAGGACTGTTATGTAGAACACATTATTCTTCTCTTAAGTGGATTGAGAGAAATAGAAAAGCTCATCAATGTGCATTATTCAATGTAGGTTCTGCACCATTGAGATTTGCTAACTTAATTTGTTATTGCATTATCAACTTGTCTCTTAGGTCCATTTTGTAAAAATTTGCTGAATAAATTGTTCAATCACAAGCTTTATAAACCAGAGCTGTTGTTTATAGTTGTACATTAAGCTCTTTTACACAATTGATAGGAAGGATTCTCAACGTTCTGTCACTTTTTTTTAATTTTGGAAGTCACTTTGAATCTTTTAGAGTTCCGGGAGTGATGTTTTCACTCGGATCTTTTCTGACCTTTCTGTTTTACCTTCTCTCTCTCTCTCTTCACCTGTTGAAGTAGAATAACAAAAAAATGGTAAGTAAGTTGAAGTGTGGTGTGTTCATTTCATTTTATTTTGGTATTGCAATCAATTTGTCCAGAGTTTGCGTTGAAATTTCCTTTCAGTTAACATTTTGCAATTATTTCTCTAAAATAAGACAGCATTTCATTGATTTATGTTCCCTTTTGCCTGTTCTGTTCCAAGTTTCAAAGTATGGATTAGACAGACTTGACTTTGGCAGAATGTTGATTGAGTTGTGCATTGAATCAGAGCGAAAGATGGCAGTCATATGCTACATCAGGTGCTAAGTAAAGTTGAAAAGCTGGCAAGAAAAATAAGGGTATAGTATCCAATTGCTGTTGCATACCCTGCTCATGCTGGTTGCTGACTAGGAATGATAGAGAAATAAATTGGCCACTCATCTATGGGATGTTGTATTGCTATTCAGCAGGGATGGGAATTTGGAAATTTGTCATTCTGGGGATTGAAAACAGTTTTATCAAACTTGGCAATAGAATCAAAGTTCTGAATCAAAGTTCTAAATCAAATTCAAGGTTCATTATGTTTTATGACAGTCAATCAAGGAATTGCAGATGAGGTAAAGTTTTGGAAAGTTTAAAGGTTAGTGATGGCATTTATATATTTGTGGTAGACACAGAGCGGTACTTGCAAAATGTCGTGTTAATTCCTGCCAGGCAGATGTTGTGGAGCTAAGGATCTTATCCAAACGAGGAAGATGATAATAGTTACTCACGTTACGGCCACATCATCGAGTGGTCCTTTACAAGACTGACACAAGTGCATAATTGTTGGTTGAATAATGATAGAAGATGAGTAAATACTTGAATAACGAATGCCTTTGTCTTGATAAAAGTCATTAGATCCCAGAATTGAGTTTTTGGTCAGGCTCCTGAATGGGAATGATTGTAAAAAAAAAATTGCTGTCTTTAATTCCTAATGCCCCTTTTAGGTTTAGTGTTTCGTGTTGCAGCATGAATTTGCCACTATTTTGTTTTGCTTTGAAGCATGTATTTAAACTGATATTACTTATGTTTTTGGTTGGGGCTCCAGATTAACACCATTTTGTCAGATGAAACAACTACTTCTGTTCTTTCAGTGGCATTGGAATGTGGCTGCTCAGGTGGATCATTTGATGCATTCCTAGATAAATGGACATTCACAAGAAGCCTGTGTGTGTATTCTATCTGAAACCGATGCTGTGCTCTTGTACACAATGTACATTGAATCTTGCATCAAGTATTGTAATGCTCTTGCTTGAACAGTGCTGTCACATACATTGCCAGAATTTAATGTATAATTTGGCCAAAACTGAATACATGTTCTTAATGGATCATTTCAAAATTAACCACTTTGCAGAATCACAGAAATTACTTCGTCAATCTTATTAAAAAATTACAATTAAAATTCTTTTCTATTGTGTAGTAACATTTCTGGTGCATGACGTGCTTTCTACTTTGCACTAGTCAACATTTCAACATCAGTATCCAGTGAACTGTCTGAGCATGACTAGCGTGAGGTATTGCATCATTAATTTATGCTTCCTGGACTGTGCTTTGTTCTCATGCAGAGAACTTTTTGCACTGAGTTCTGCAAACTGCCTTGAGCAAATGTCTGTATTTGTAGTTTAATACTTGCCCAGTTTCTATAAGCTGGCTGAATGCACAATTTAAATTTCAATTCTTTGGACATCAGGCTATCAATTCAATGTAAATAGAAGTTTATTTGTAAAATTCCAAGTTTTGAATGGAATGATCTGTCTGAGATTGCCAGCATCTATAGTTTTTATTTGCTTTACAGACTGTCTGATGTGTTCTGTTATGAATTGGGCTCTGAACAATAGGCCTGGTTTTCTTTAGGCCAGTCATGCAGTATCTCTGAGCTCACCAAAAGTCATGGGCAGGATGTAACATTTTCAATACAGAATCTTGCTCCATCCCCACCCCCAAACACCAGGTAGTTGTGCTACGAGACGTAAATGGGGATTTAAATTTTTGGCAGTTCACTGCGACTGAGGCCAAATAAGCTCTATGAACACATTTGTTTTAAATGAGAGATCTAGGTTATTAAGCTCCATGTTTGGCAAGTCCCTAACAAAACCAACATTTCATCAATATACAGGAAACTGCATGCGGTACTTCCCATTGCATTGGCTGTTTAGATATGGGATTTTGGACCACTTGCATTCTGAATGAGGGTCATAGAATTAAGATTATCTTGGGACTTCTTGACCAGGGAAGACAAACTGTGGGCCTCAAATTTACCCATTCATTGCCGTTATGCAATCTCTACTTTCTGCACGTGTGATGAGTGAAGGGAAAGTTGTATCAATAATTGTTGAAACATTTTTTTGCACTTGATCTAAAAGGGTTCTTGTGGGTATGGTCCCTGGCTGAAAGACCTTTTTAAAGTATTGAAGGGAATCTTAGAAATTGAAGGATCTTCTCTTATTTTGGGTGGGGGAGGATGGGTAAGTAGTTTGAGCTTGTGAAATCTAGATGTCTTGTCCATATGCTGGAGTGTATTCTGATCAGCCTCTTCAGGTTACTTTAGGTTTGATTCACACTTTTTTCCCTAGTTTTTAGTGCTGATATAACCCTTGTCCTCCTGGATTCACTGTCTTCTCTCAACTTCTCCCTCCATATTAACATCTTGACATGATCAGCAGCTGCAAGTTCTCTTTTTATTTTGTTCCGCATAATGGCCAAGGGCACCTTCCTCCTATTGGCCAAATTGCTTGCATACATTTATGAAATCCTCCATTTGACATGCATGATTTCTGAAGCTGCTAATATGCTCAGCTGTTCTCTAATATCCACCTTTTGATTCCTTTGGCCCCATGAGCCCTTCACATTCTGTAATCTTGGTCAGTATCTGGAACTATATATTTAGTTTCTAAAGATAAAGTCTAAATGTCATGGTTGTGAGCATTTCTGGCATTCATGTGACTTCAGTGTTTAGTAATAGTTACCTAGACCACCCAGGCACCAAGTCTGGCCTACCCACGTTCCTCACTCTTGTTATCTTGGATTGTAATGCTGAAGTTGGGT
The DNA here is from genome assembly GCF_009764475.1 of Pristis pectinata. NCBI lineage: Eukaryota > Metazoa > Chordata > Chondrichthyes > Rhinopristiformes > Pristidae > Pristis > Pristis pectinata. The sequence goes on along the minus strand of NC_067407.1, from coordinate 93,095,555 downwards.
TACTTCTCTACCAAGCTCTCCATCAAGCATCTCCCTCTCCCCGATCCCTGTTGGCTCTCCACCAAGCATTGAGTTCATAGACTTTGATCCTCAAAGTTGAGACAGTCCCTTCATTGATTTCCCCCCTTTCACAGCCAATTTTCCATACTGCGCTAGTTCTTGATCTGTCCATCTATGTGTGAGCTTTTCAAGCTTGATTCATCTCCTCCTGTTTTGATGCTATTATCACCAATGTTCCTTTCAGGCTCCCATGTTTGCTGATGTATTTAGGTCTGTCTGATTTATTGTCCCTTTGTTGAGCAAAACTCATCACATTTTTCAAAAAATCTATTATCTGGACCTCACAATGTACTACCTCATTTCTAAAGTTCTTGAATGTGACATTTTTGGCTTTAGTTTTAAGTTGTGAAGTTAAACTTTAAGTTTTACTGAGCCAATGACTTGCTTAGTGTAGGTGTTCTGAGAATTCAGTGGCTTTCCTTAATTTTTGGAATATGCTGGTAGTTATTATGACTTAGCAGTGATGTTTTTAAATTGAACTAATTCATTTTTCTTTTCCCAAACAATGTAATTAGCAGTCTTATTTTTGCTTTTTTTTTGCTTCCTTTCACAGGATCTTATGGTGGGTGATGAAGCTAGTGAATTGCGTTCTATGTTAGAGGTTAATTATCCTATGGAAAATGGCATAGTGCGAAACTGGGACGACATGAAGCATCTGTGGGATTATACATTTGGCCCAGAGAAGCTAGATGTGGACTCAAGGAATTGCAAGATTCTTCTGACAGAACCACCAATGAACCCTACAAAGAACAGAGAAAAGATAATAGAGGTAAGAAAGTTTGTTGAGCAGACTTTTGGGATTCTCTCCCAAAACCCATCTTGCCTTGTGATCCTTACGTTCTTCTCACCAGAATTTGGTCCTTTTCCTGGAAATCTTATGGAGAATATTTTTCATTTGTTCCTCTTAAGCAGCATGGGATGTTTTTCCTTCATTGATGTTTCAAAGAGATGTATTGTTCTTTTGTAGATGGGGAGAGGTGGTAGAGGAGGAATGGAACAGGCAATTCACATTTCAAAATCTTTTGTTTCATTGGTTGCATCTTTTGCAAAAATTACTGTATTTAGGTGCTTTTATGCTGTTTGCATTGCATGGGAAGATGTGGTTTCCAGTCGAGAAGCTTTGCAGGGAGAGATGAGATATTGCGTGTGTGGGGGGGGTGGGGGGACGGACGGAGGAGCACTGCATATTCAACCTGAGAAATGGAATATGATTTGTTCCAAGGCAGTAAAAAAAAACAGCAAGGCCATTTATAAACATCAACAACAGGTTCATTTACTTTCTTTAGAACAGTTTATTGGTACTCTAATTGTGATTTAATATCTGTCTACTGCTTTTAATGAAAATTTTAGTTAATGGGTTAATATATTAACACTACATTTTTAATGAACATGTAATAAATGATAATGCATGCAAACAGCTAATCCAAATTATGTTTGAGGAGCTGGACTCAAATATTTTATATTGGTTGGGTCCTTTTTACATGGTGCAGGAAGGTCTTCAAAGTATTGTTCATCACTGCAAGGGTTTGGATTTGTCCTAAAGCTGGATGTTTGCAGTGTAATTATCTCAGCTGGTGCCTTGTACTAAGCTTGAATATTAGGAATTTTCTTTTGAAAGTTATGGAAAAATAAAACTTTTGTGGACTCTTCTTGGTGGTAATTTTTATCTAAAAGGAGAAAAAGGAGAAAAAGGCAGCTTTGGCCCAGAGCTTCCTGCAGCTGTAAGATGACTAAATTTAGTAGCTTTGGTGCTGATCTCACTAGAGTTAATTACTCATTTCCTGGGTTTGAGGCCCTTGAAATCCTGGTGACAAATCAGTGGTCAGTATGTGCTTTTTTTTTAACATCAACTTGAGAATATTTTGCCTGCCTGATCACAGTATTCAAGGAATCAGAATCCCTACAGATTAATAATAACTTGTGTGCATCAAAAATGGCTTTCATGCCAAAAAACCTTGTCAGTTATATGAATATTATATAAATTATTCAAATGTTATTCTGGCATTTGATGAGGTTGAAAGCCAGTAAGTTACCTATTTAGACAAACTGTAAGTTGTCATTTGTGTTACTTGAAATGTTGTTTAGTTCAGTTACCTGACAAAGATTACTTTTGTTACAAACATGTGCTGTGAAAGGCCTGAGTAGGAAAGAAATTGAGTGCCTACTACACACTCTTCTGTGCAGGTGGATGAAGTATGCTATCTTGGTTGGATATTGAGTCACATGAAAACCGGTCTTGGAGAGTGGATAAAATGTTTGAAATGTGGGTGAATTTGTAGCCTAAAATCTGGTTGTGTAGCTTCTGGGGCTTGATCTGGAAAATGCTAGCTATTTCCTTGAATAGAACAATACTTCCCTGAACAGTGATTTTCCCCACTGCTCTCAAACTTGGCATCTGCCTGATTATTGGGAGCTGAGGTAAAAAAACGATGAATTGATATAAACCCTGATCATTTTGTGGATGACCCAGTGGAACAAAATCATTGTTGACCAAAAAATTTTTGTACCATAGTTCCTCCTGCTTCTAAGTCTTTTGAACAGGGATGTCAGAAACTTAACTTGCTGGGTGGAAAATACTTGGGCTGTCTGCAGCCTCTCCTACAAGAAGTTTTCGGGAAGGGATATTTGTTTGTGCAAGATGTGTCTGAAGAGCAGATTATCTGAGTATTCAAACAGCTGTTTTACATGTCATCATACTTTACATTGATCTTGAATTCTTCAGGACTGAATTCAAGATTGTAAACTGGGTTAAACCAGGAAATGGTCAGCAGGTCCAGGCAGTGTGTGTGGAGGGCAAAACAATTTGCTCTTTCAAAACAATTGACCTTTCATCAGAACTAGGAAATGTTGGAAATCAAACCTGTGAGTTGCAGTGGATGAGGGTGGTAAAGATCAAAGGAACTGTCTCGTAAAAATTAAATGATGTCCATTGTGGATGTGTTGTTTGAGACAGGGTGGTAAAGACTTGTTAATTGAGGCTGATTTGTGAAAATGTATAAATAGAGATGAAAAAAGGGGAAGAAAATGCCAGAACTGAAATACAAAATGCTGCAGTTGCTGGAATGAGAGAGTGATGGAAATGCCCAGCAGGTCAGATCTGTAAAGAGCGGGTAACCTGGGTTAATATCGTTATGACTTTTCATAGGAACTGGAAAATGGTGAGTACTTGGAGTTATAATATGCCTCTACAGAAGATGAGGTGCTGCTCCTCAAGCATTTATTTGGCTTCATTGGAACAGTAGGGGGCCCAGCAGAGAGGTAGTTGGGATAGAAAACTACTTCACTTGGTTGTTGCCTTTTGAGGACTAAACACGGTTGTTCTGGAATGTGGTTGTCCATTTTGAATTTGGTTTCTCCAATGTAGAGGACTTCACATTGAGTGCAGAATGCAGTACACTAGATTGAAAGTACAAATGAATCACTGTTTTACCCAGTAGTTTTTGCGTCTGGATGGTGGGCAGGGCACAACTACAATGCATCTTCTCTGATTGCATGGGAAGATGCTGTGAAAAGGGGAATAGATCTTCATGCATGTGGAAGAGTGAACTAGGGGGTCACAAAGGGAATGTTCAGAGGGAGGGAAAAATGATCCACATAGATGCTGCTGACTTGTTGACTGACTCCTATTATTATTTTGTACCTCCACTTTTTTTATTATTGATTTTCATTTGTAAGCTGAATGTTGCATGTGGTCACTCGTGCCTGCTTTCCCAGTTCCACCTTGTAAAAGAAGTGGGTGCATCACAGATGGACAACATTTTAACACATTTTTGTTTTTGGACACCAATTTTTTAATCTGTCCACACATCCTGGTTCTTGGAATCTACTCTCAAGATGTTCATTGTGTTCAGTGCAAACTTTAAAGTTATATTTGATTATCCAGCAGCTGATTAGGTTGACAAATATAAATGCATATTTACTGATGGTATAATAATTATTGTGAGAACTAGTCTGGGTAACTGATTTGGGTCAGTTTGGGATATTTTGTGAATGTCACAAATCACTAAATACTTATTTGAAGTAGGAAAATGCCAACAGGGATCTGTGGTTACAAAACAAAATTTGACACTGAGCCAAAGATATTAATGATTGGAGTTTAGAGAGCATCCTAAAGGAGAAGCAAATGGTACAGGTTTGGAAGAATTCCAGTGCATGAGTTCTGGACAACTAAAGGCATAGCCACCAGTAATGGAGCAGTGAAAATCAGGGGTGCCCTTGGGCAGCACTGCACTGATTGTCATAATCAGTGGTGTACAGAGACTTCTTCTGAATGGGCTGTTGGTCTCTTCTTTTTTTAAAAAAATAATTCTGGGAACACTTAGCAGGTCAGGCAATCTGCATTGCATTAGGATTGCCACATACTGGCTGTTTGCACTATCTACTGTGATTAGTGCATTACCGTTCTTGACACGTGTTCAGCTAAGTGATTTTTGTTTGTTTCACCTCCCTTTCCCCCGCACCTCCTCCCCCCCCCCCCACCCCCGGTAACTTTTGTGTTGTGCATTTAGATTGTGCTTGAGTAATTTCTTCTTTGCCAAACCTATTTCCACTTGACCTATTCCAGTTTGTTGTACAAGATCCTTCTGTGGCATTGAGGGTTCTTGTGCAGATGGCTGGTCTTGACTTCTGCAGACATGCTTTCTCAGCAGTAGCTGTGCAGTGGTTTTGGCTTGCTCAATGATCTTTAGTCAGTAATTTTGTACAAATATTACTTAGTTAAAGGACCTTTAGTGTTAGATGAAGGACATATTGCCTAATGTAACTGTTGTAATAAGTTCCTGACTATCAACTGTACAATTGAATGGTATTACTACTTCTGGGTTTATCCCATACTGGTTCCAGGGTTGAAAGCTTACTGTACAGAACTGCTTGATAGAGGTCATTGGCTTTTATATTTTATCTATTATTTGATAACATCCTGCACAAGAGTGGACCATTTAACATTTTAAATCCAATTGCCAGTGTTGATCAGTGTGCCCTGGTCCTTTCATGGGACAACTCTGTATAAAATCTCAGGTCATCTTGTCTGCCACTATGGACCTGGTTATCTCTCCAACTCTCCAATTCCTACTTTCACTAGCACTGTTAACAGGTTTAAGATGCTAAGTTTGTTTGGATGCATTCCTGGAATTGGGGTGTAGTAATGTGATCCATTCTTTAACTACGTTGTTAACACGTATTCCAGAATGCTTTTCCACAATCAATGGGAATGTAAGTAAATCCTTGAGTTATTTGAATTTATCTTGACTGTCAATGAAACTGCCTTCCTACCTCCTGTCTCCCACCTTTATTTCCCTATTACTTGCAGCATTATTCTGGAAATGTCTAAATCTTTGAGATCTAGCTGGACGTAAGAGATTTGAGACTGCTAGATCAAGGGTATGGGTTTTGTTTAGATACTTTTGTATATTTTAATATTGGAAATTCTAGATAATCAGTAGTTTAAAAAATCTGACTAATGTTCAATATCATTAAATTACCAAAGGCCATTTCCTTTTCAAAAATGACCAGCTTAGTAATTGATCTCAAGTTATTTGTAGGGTGTAGCAATCCAGTGTGGTTTTTGGAAAAAGCGCAACCAGGTAGAAAACCAGGTCTAAGCTTCTCTAATTCTGATCTTTTGAAAAGATAAATGAAGCTCTCTTCCAAAATGAAAACTGAGGAGTGACTTTATTTCTATATGTTCGTTTACAGAATGAGGGTGTCCTTAAGTTGTGGTGAGCTGCTGCCTTGAACCATTGCAGTCTTCCTGGTGAAAGTACTTCCACAGTGTTGTTTTGGGAGTTGGGAGTTCCAGAACTTGGACCCAGCCATGATGGAATGGCAAACTTGCAGATGATGGTGTTCCTGCCTGTTTGCTGTCCTTATTCTTCCAACAGTAGAGAAGGTGCTATCAAAGGAGATTTGATGTGTAATTGCAGGTGCATTTTATAGAATGTGCACATGGAGTCACACTAAGCTGGTGGTAAGAGAGATGGCATACTCGTCATGCAGGTAGCTTTGTCCTGGGTAGTGTTGCGTCCTATTAATACTGTTGGAGACAAGTAACTGTTTATCCAGGTAAATATTCTGTCACAGTCTTGATTTGTCTTGTGAGTGATTTAAAGACGTCCGTCCTTTTAGGAGGCAAGTCATTTACCACAGTAAACCAAGCTTCTAACTTGCTCTTACCATAGATTTTTGTGGCTGGTCCAGTTAAGTTTATAGTCAAGGGGGGCATTGCTTGTTAAGGATGGTGGGCTCTAATGGTAATACTGAACCACATGAAAAGTAGGTAGTTAGATTTTACTATTAGGATGATTACCAGCATCTTGGGTGAAGCAAATATTAAACTATGCCTGAATATTGTCTAGCTCTTGCTGCATTTAGGCATAGGCTGCTTCATTCTCAATGACAATACGAATTTGATTGAATCATCAGCTATCTCTCCTAACCCCTCCGCCCCGCACTTCTGACCTTGCGATGAAAGAAGGGTCATTGAAGTAGTTCAAGGTATTTGATCCGGGTCGCTGCCATGCAGCATTGTTCTTGAGCTGACCTCCATCAAACACCCATCTTTATGCTAAGTACAACTCCGGATAGCTGCATGGTTGAATGCTGCCTTAATGTTGTGGGAAACCCCTTACCCCACTGCTAGAATTCAAGTTTTGGGTTCATGTTTGGAGCAAGGCTGCAATGGGCAGTGTGATTGAGTGAAAGCCGAATTAGGCATTACTGAGCAGATTATTACACAGTCGGTGCTTGAATGCAATGTCAATGAAGCCTTCCATTACTTCAGTGAGAGTAGCCTGGGGCAAAAATTGACCAGATTAGATTTGTGCTTTTCTTGTGTGTGGATAGAATAAAGCTGTGCAATTTTCCACATTCAGTCGGATGCCATTGCTGTGGTTACCAGGAGTACATTGGCTGAAGCTCTAGTTCTTAACACCTTGGCTGTAGAGCTAAGAGCTGTGGGCTCAAATGGCCTTTACTATATTCCATGCCCTCAGCTGTTTCCTGATGTGTGATGTGCATTGAATTAGCTTCTCTGATGGGGACTCCAGGAGGAAACCAAGATGGATTATCTTGTTAACTTTTCTCATTTAAGATGGTTGCCCATGAATCAGATTTGTCTTTGGCATTTGCATGGGCTTTCTCATTGTTGAAAAATTCTTGGGATGGGATATTCTTCTCCCAAGAAATGTTTAATTTCTCTCAACTGAACATGGTGGGGCTGCAAAGCTGTGATCCATTAGGTATGGGATTATTTGGCTGTCTGTTGCATTGTTGCTTTTTGCTGTTTATCATGTGTGTAGATGTGTTGCAACATTCAGATTATTTGAATGCGTTGGTGCTGCTCCTTGCATGCCCTTCTACATTCTTTGCTGAACTATGGTTGATCCCTAGTCTTGGGTGTGGTTTGAGTGAGATGCATGGTCATGAGGTTGTAGGTTATGATGGAGTACATCTTTGCTAATGGCTCATTGAACCTCATCATTACCCAGTTTTGAGCTGCTAGAACCATTCTAAAGTTGTCTAATCTTAGTAAAGCGGTCAAGTCGTGCGACACGGAGGTTGTCTTTGTGAAGACTGTACAAGGGTAGATGAGAGAGGACTTAAGTGAGGTGCAAGCTTTAGGCATGGACTGGTTGGGACTAGTGGTCTGATTCTCTGGTGAATGATCTTAGTACTGACAGAACTCTGGTCCAAGGCAATGAAACATCTAGAAGTTGGATTAATCTGTTTGGGGTTGAGGGTTATATATGTTACTTAGTTGTTCAGAATCTGTGTATAGTTGACAATTTCTTGAATACAAATTTTCTCCAACCTCAGCTCTGTAAATGGAGTAATGGATATTGACTTTGCAATTATCCATCATGCTCTGAAAGCAATCCTCTCTTGTTCATTCAACTTGTGGATATTTGAAATTGATCAAAGAGAATAAAAGGATCTACTTGTATGTGGGTATAATATATTGACTTTGTTTAACATGTTAAGGTAAACAGGCTAATCTACAGACTGTTTTCTTTGTTTCAGGTAATGTTTGAGACATACCAGTTTAATGGCGTGTACATTGCCATTCAGGCAGTGCTGACATTGTATGCTCAAGGTATGTATTGCCTCTATAGTTGAAATGCGAGGTTTAATTTACAAATTTAATTTTAGCATGATAAAAGAGAACTTTGTTAGTGTATTATGCTGCATTGTTCTTCTAGAATTTGGTTTCAAACCATCAAATTGCTATCTCAAGTTGTGTTCGGGTTTTTTTGGGGGAGTTTGTAAGTTGGTTTTTGCTGTTTTCTGTTGGTAAATGTGGTGAGTGTTCAAGCAGAGCACCTAATTCATTTCAACTTGGAATTAAGTTGTATGCAAGTAGGGTCATATTGATATAAAGGTACAAGGATTTTGGAAAAGTCTTTTACTGGGATTGGATGGAACTTAAAGTTAAATCTCCGGGGCCTGACGGAATATTCCCCAGGCTGCTTCGAGAGGCGAGGGAGGAGATTGTTGAACCGCTGGTAAGGATCTTTGAGTCCTCGTTGTCCACGGGGATGGTGCCGGAGGATTGGAGGGTGGCGAATGTTGTCCCCTTGTTCAAAAAAAGGTAGTAGGGATAGTCCAGGGAATTACAGACCAGTGAGTCTCACGTCTGTGGTGGGTAAGCTGTTAGAAAGGATTCTAAGGGATAGGATCTTTGAACACCTAGAGAATCATGGACTGATTAGGGACAGCCAGCATGGCTTTGTGAAGGGAAGATCTTGCCTCACAAGCCTGATAGGGTTCTTTGAGGAGGTGACGAGGAAAATTGATGAGGGTAGTGCGGTGGATGTGGTCTATATGGATTTTAGTAAGGTGTTTGATAAGGTTCCTCATGGTAGGCTTCTTCAGAAGGCCAAGGGATCCAGGGAAGCTTGGTTGTGTGGATTAGGAATTGGCTTGCCTGTAGCAAGCAGAGGGTTGTGGTGGAGGGAGTGCCCTTGGATTGGAGGGCAGTGACTAGTGGTGTCCCGCAGGGAGCGGTTCTGGGACCTCTACTTTTTGTGATATTTATAGATGACTTAGATGAGGGGGTGGAAGGCTGGGTTAGTAAGTTTGCGGACGACACTAAGATCGGTGGTGTTGTGGATAGTGTGGAGGGCTGTCGGAGCTTACAGAGGGATATTGATAGGACGCAGAGCTGGGCTGACAAGTGGCAGATGGAGTTCAATCCAGAGAAGTGAGGTAGCACACTTTGGAAGGACAAACTCCAGGGCAGAGTACAAGGTACTTGGCAGTGTGGAGGAGCAGAGGGATCTGGGGGTTCATATTCACATTTAACTGAAAGTTGCCTCACAGGTGGATAGAGCAGTTAAGAAGGCCTATGGGATGTTAGCTTTCATAAGTCGTGGGATTGAGTTTAAGAGCCGCAAAGTGATGATGCAGCTTTACAAAACTCTAGTTAGGCCACACTTAGAGTACTGTGTTCGGTTCTGGTCGTCGCATTATAGGAAGGATGTGGAGGCGTTGGAGAGAGTGCAGAGGAGATTTACCAGGATGCTGCCTGGATTAGAGCGTATGGAATATGAGGAGAGGCTTAAGGTGCTAGGGCTTTATTCACTGGAAAGGAGGAGCATGAGAGGAGACATGATAGAGATATATAAAATATTGAGAGGAATAGATAGAGTAGACAGTCAGCGCCTCCTTCCCAGGGCACCAATGCTCAAGACGAGGGCATGGCTTTAAGGTTATGGGTGGGGGGTTCAGGGGAGATGTCAGGGGGAGGTTTTTCACCCAGAGAGTGGTTGGTGCATGGAATGCACTGCCTGGGGTGGTGGTGGAGGCAGATACATTGGACAGGTTCAAGAGTTTGTTGGATAGGCATATGGAGGAATGTGAGAGAGAGGGATATGCGGGAGGAAAGGGTTAGATAGTGTGAGGGTGGTTTGATGGACGGCACAATGTGGTGGGCCGAAGGGCCTGTTTTGTGCTGTATGGTTTTATGGTTCTATGGTTTAAGACTGCTCTCCTTGGAACGGGTTAAGCAATTTTTTTGTGACAATTTGATAGAAGAGAAAAACTTTCTCTCTGGTGACTTGGATAAGTAATCAAAGGTCATGAAATAACTATTGGCTAAAAATCTAGGGATATACAAAGGGAAGGGAAGGGTTATTGGTTGTCAGCATCTAGAGTATCACTTGAAATACTGCTGGTTCCATAAATGTTTGAGTTGCACAGGGTGAGAGACTTTCAGGAAAATTGGAAAGGGGGATCTGGCAGTTCTTTTAAGAATCTTGAGTGGCTGCCTTTTTGTGTTGTGTTGGTTTTCAGTTTGCACAAAAGTGAAGTGAAATTTAATATAGGTGAGTAAGAGAATTCAATGTGGTGAAAGTTCTTCAACTACTGGTGTGAAGGAAGCAAAATGCAAATAGGTCTAAAATCTCTGGATCAGAAGGGGTCGGTCACAAGACTGGTTGATGGGTTTAGGTGAAGATTGTAAATGTGTGTAACAAGGTAACGTGGAGAAAGCAGATCTGCAATAGGAGATCTGAGTTTTTAAATTAAAAAATGAAATTATCAACTCGGAGAAATAGTGAATGACAAACTACCAAGGAGGAAATAATGCCTTGTAGTGATAAGTGGGTTTTGGGAATGAAATTTTGTCTTTTATTCTGAATCAGGAGGAAGTAAGCAGCTTGGTGATGGATCACACAATGTTGTTTCAAATTGCCAGGTTTAGCAAGGTTATTGGGAGTCAAGAATCGTGGTTTGTGAAATTGAACTGGCTCTGGTGTAAAGGGAAATGTTGCTGTTCTACAGACTAGGTAGAGTTTGTGTGAGAAGTTTGGGATGCAGTTGAAGATAAGAGGGGTGGCATGGGTAGAAGGTGCTTTTTGAAAACCTTTGCCAATATTGTTTGGATTGCCAAGCTACTGACATTTATTGAAGAGAGTGAGCAACTTTGGATTTTTAGGCAGCAGCTCCATTCGCAAGATCTTTAGCTGACCAAAGAAGCAATTGCATGAAACCACTTAGAGATGAATGGAGCATGATTTCCAATAACAGTCTATTGACAGCCATTGCCCTCAATTTACTTATGGCAGGTGGTTAGTTTAAGCTTGTGCAGCGTGCTATCAAAGACTACCCAAATAAGGGATTGAAAACGGGAGGAAGGTAAATCATTTAGTCTGTAAGCTTGTTCTTCTAATCAGATCATCACTGATTAGTAACTCAACTTTAGTTTGTATAATCTCTCTTTGTAAATTAATCCTTAAGAGTCCAAGCCTTGTATTGCTAAGTAACCTACTGCACTTCAGTGCTTCCTTGAGCATTTATTCATGTTAATTCACAGATGTAACATCTTTGAGTCACTCTTGAACACTTTCTTCCCTCCAGGTTTACTAACTGGTGTGGTTGTGGACTCGGGTGATGGTGTGACGCACATCTGCCCCGTTTACGAAGGATTTTCATTGCCACATCTAACACGGAGACTTGATATTGCTGGCAGGGACATCACCCGATATCTCATTAAGGTGACAAAGAGAGTCTGATTGCATTGTTTGCCTTGACATTAAAGAGCCAGTCAGTGCTTTATTTTCCATCCTTGCTTGTCTTTATTGCCCACCCTGCCTCCCCTTTTTGTCCACCTATCACTGCTCTGCTTTTCCCTCCTATATGTTGGGCTTCCCCTTTTCCTATTTTCAGTCCTGAAGAAGGGTCCCGACCTGAAACATTGACCGCCTGCTTTTCTCCATGGATGCTGCCTGCCCTGCTGAGTTCCTCCAGCTTCATAGTGTTTTTCATCTAGATTCCGGCATCTGCAGTCCTTTGTTTCTCTTGTCTTTATTGCATATGCTTTCAAACTTCCTGGCATAATGCAGAAGCAACAGACCATCAATCAGTCATAAATGTCAAGTGTCAGTTGTGGCTAGAATAGCAGTTGCACCTCTGTTGGAAGTCTGTAGTTTCAAGTTTCAAGTTCAAAAAATTCAGAACAACGCTTCTAGTTTTCATTGTTTTAAAAATAACATAGAAGTGAGATCATTCAGCTCTCAAGGTCTGTACTGACTCTTGGAGCAATCCCACCAGTCCTCTTGCCCCACTTATTTCCCTGCAAACTCTCTCTCCCGTGCCCTTCAACTCCACCTTGGTGCTACTAACAATAGGAATAATTTACAGTGGCCAATTAACTTACCATTCGGTACATCTTCAGGATGTGTGAGTAAACTAGAGCGTGGGGGAGAGGGGGATGTTTGGGCAAGCGGGGTGGGACTTGTGCAGTCACAGGGAGAATGTGCAAACTCCACACGCACAGCTGTACCACTAAAGGTTTGTGATGTATGGTATGTATCTTACAGAGACACCTTCGTTCTCCTGTTATTAAAAGAATGTAGCCCCACTATCCCTGCTGTTTTAAAAGATGGTGTTAAATTGTGAGAGCTTTTGGTTTACTTGAAGTCTTTCTCATACTATTAGAGCTCTGTAAACATTTTTCAGTTGAAGTATATCGAAGGCTATTTCAATTCAGTTTTGCCTGCCTTGCACCTGAAGCTTCAACTCTTGTAATAAACGGCTAGAACTTGGCTCTGTGAGTTGGATGTATAGTGAGCTTTTAATTAAAAATTGGCAACAAACAGTCCATTTCATCCAACAATGTTCATACTCCATTTAAGTCACTGTCCATCCCTCTATCGCTAACACTATCAACATAAATTACTACCCTTTCTCCTGTTTCTCGCTTGCTCTTGATTCTATCTGTACAACTCATCTCAGCAGTTCCCTGTGGTAGCAAGTTCCATATTCTTTGCTTTCATGGTGGAAGAAGTTTCTTCTGCATTTTGTATCTTGGTGACTCTTGAATTGATTGTCTTCAGTTTTGTTCTAACAAACTTGTAAATGTTGTCTATTCTTGATCTGCAAATTTAACAGCTAAATGCTAGGATCACCAGATCATTGAAATCTGATAATAAGGCCTTTTTAATAGTGCTTTAAGGAAACTATCAGTTGAAACTGAGTGGTAAACTCCTTGAATGGTTAAATTCATTTGTACAGTTGTTTGCTTCCACATGCAACATTGTAGGGCTGAAATATGGCGATGCAGTGATCCTGTTGCAATGCCTACCACCCTTTAACCCCTACACACATTTCCCCCCCATTAGGAAAGCACTGCACGGATGTAGGCCATTAGCCCCGTCACTTCTGTGCCAGATCTTTATAAAGCAGGCTAGGCAATGCTGTTTCCTGCTTTTCCCATAACCCCTACAACTTTCCTTCAAGTGCATTTTCTTTTCCCATTTGAAACTCCAATTAAGCATACTAAGGAACAGGGCCTTTGGCTCACTGTGATGCCAAATTGAACTAATCCCAACTGCCTGCAAATAGTCTGTATCCCTCTATTCCCTGCTTGTTCAAGTATGTCTAAATGCCTCTTAACCAATGCTATCATATCTGCTTCTACCACTTTCCTGGCAGCTCACAAATTTTGTTTGAACTTTCCCCTCTCACCTTGAACCTATGCCCTCTAGTATAGGGTAGACAGTTAATCTTCCCCTAGAAAGGAGACCAACTGTCTACCTTATGCCTCTCATAATTCTATATACTTCCATCACGTCACCTTTGGCGCTCCAGAGAAAACAATTCCAAGTTTGTCCATCTTTTCCTTGTAGCTCATCAACTGCAACCCAGGCGATGCCTTGTGACCCTCTTCTGCACCCGCTCCAATGTCTCCACGTCTTTCAGAACTGTGGACAATACTCCATATATGGACTAACCAAAATTTTTATACAGCTGCAACTAAATATTGTATTCATTTTTGATCTGTGTCCACCTGGACCTCAACATCTAATTGGACAAACTATTGGTCTCAATTTTTGCTGACCAGCCTTTTCTTTTGAGACGTTATCAATTGCATTTTGAAAATGCATGTAGAAGATATCTATCACTCTGTGACCTCATCAAAAAATTCATTTGGGTTAGTAAAACCTGATTTTTGCCTGTAACAAATCTGTGTTGACTCTCCTTCAGAACCTTTGGAAATCTGATCCATTGCCAGTGATTTTCCTGAGCTGTAGGCACAAATCTATGGACACCATTCCCAGGCTATTGAGTGTATTTTAACTCGTGTTTCCTAGCCTATCATTTATTTCCAGCTGTTTGATGGCTGCAGTAAGTGAAGGGGGCAGAGGAAATTTTCACCGTTTTTTGCTCTGTACCTGGATATTTTAGACATTCTCCATTTGGTTTTCCTTGGTTATTCCAGTGAACATTAATGTTATTTGTCTACAACCTCAGTCTGACCCTCTCATGATAACCGTACCTGTACTCCACGTCTTCAGTGGCATTGTCAGATGATACATTCAACCATGGGAATCCTGGCTTGTTTTCTCTTCACAATAATCTCAGCTTCCCTCGACTCCTAAAATCATTAGCAAAAATTCTGTAGACTTAAGGATATAATTGGCAACACAATGCTGGAGGAACTCAGCAGGTCAGGTAGCATCTATGGAGAGAAATAAATAGTCGATGTTTCAGGTCGAAACCCTTCATCAGGATATAACTAGGTCTGGGCCCATTCCTCCTTGTATTTTTAGGATACCCATAAACTGTAGGACATTGTTCCCCAAAACTAGATGCTGTTGTAATTTCTTCTCCTTTGAGTACAATCACACTTTTGTACATGTTTCCCAGCTTTTCACCCTCAAGCATACTCAGAGCAGCAGCATCCCTTGTACTTCTCAGTTCCACCACCAGGCGGTGTTGCAGTGCCACCTGGTGTCAATGGATAGAATTGCAGGAATGTCATTTGTTTCTTGAAGGTTCAGCTTTTCTGGGGACTTGTGCCTTGGTAGTGGCAGCCCATAGGGGAAAGAACCTTGAACAAAGCAAAACAAAAACAAATAATTATTGAAGCTGTTAATTATGTCACTCTTTTATGCATTGCTACCACTTAAAAGTAATGACCCTGGAATCCTGGCAGACATATGATTGACTTTAAATGCACTCTGAATTGCAAAGCTGGTGATACCACCTGTTCTAGCATTTTCTGATCAGAATGTTTGGTTTGGACAATTTTCATTGTTATGACAAAGGAACTTTTTTAAACAACTGTTTCCATTTTAAGCATTTATTGTAACACATCCTCTTCTTGAGAGGTCTCATCAGCTGAAAAGGTTTTGGTTGATTTCTATCCTAAATTGGTCACAATCAGCCTTCTGCTGTTAACTATTGAAAAGTTTCATAGATTTCCAGTTTTGTATATCTTTTGAATGGACACTTGTCTTTGTTTTTATTATCCTTTATTACTATTGATGAGAGACTTTTGACCTCGCAATCTACCTCGTTATGGCCTTGCACCGTACTATCTGCCTGCACTGCACTGTCTCTGTAACTGCAACACTTCATTTTGCATTCTGTTTTTGTTTACCCTTGTACTACCTCAATGCACTGTTGTAATGAAATGATCTGTATGGATGGCATGCAAGGCATGTTTTTCGCTGTAGCTTGGTACATGTGAATAATAAACCAATTTATAATTATTAGCTAAAATTAAATTACGATTTTGTTGATTCTGCAAATATTTTGCATTGGGCTGGCACAGTAGTGTAGCGGTTAGCATAAGGCTATTACGGCGCCAGTGACCCAGGTTCAATTCTGGCTGCTGTCTGTAAGGAGTTCGTACGTTCTCCGCCCCCGCCCCCCCGTGTCTGCATGGGTTTCCTCCCACATTCCAAAAAGACGTCTGGGTTAGGAAGTTGTGAGCATGCTATGTTGGCGCTGGAAATGTGGCGACACTTGCGGGCTACCCCCAGAACACTCCACGCGAAAGATGCATTTCACTGTATTTTGATGTACATGTGACTAATAAAGATATCTTATCCTCATGGGTAGTGAGTCTTTAAGTCCGTTATAACTATGCTTTGAATGCCCTGCATTTGGCCTTTTTAATATTGTTGTGGTTCTATTTGTATTTGTAATTTTTCAGTTGCTCCTCCTGCGGGGATATGCCTTCAACCACTCAGCTGACTTTGAAACTGTCCGCATGATGAAGGAAAAACTGTGTTATGTGGGGTACAACATTGAACAGGAACAGAAATTAGCACTGGAAACCACTGTTTTAGTGGAATCCTATACGGTGAGTTTTCCATATGCTTGGGTTATGAAATTTCTTGTACAACATGTATGGATCCTGGAATCTACATCATAATCGAGTGTGTATTCAGCAAGCAGTGAAGCCTATGACTGGTGAATACTTGGCCTATCTGTACGTGTCTTCTTTCTTCTGCTTCATTTATCCAAAAAAATCAGCTTTGTCTTTTAAATTCTCAATTTGTTATTTCTCCTTGTATTTCATCCTGCTCTTTCTCCACTTCAGAATTTTGTTTTCCCAAGTTGACATTTTCCTTATTTCTTGTTGACAGTTCAACCCTTTTCTTAAATGTACCTTCTGGTTTCCATATACAGCCCCCCCTCCCCACAATCCCAGATCAGTTACAACATGAACCAGAGGCAGGAGAGAAGCTGCTCACTGCTGTGGTACCAATCCTTGTTTTTGTACCCGTGGGTATAATTGTATTTCCTGCCCCTCCAGCATGGCATCACATTCCCCCTGTGGATTATCAAAGGAAAGGAAGCCCGTATAGGTCCTCAGTTTGGCTAGAAGGCAGGACCATGACTTTGTCCTGTGATTTGTTCAGTGAACAATCTGCCACAAGCTTTATTTAAGATGAAGTAGTTTCTTATCAAAACTTCGAATTGATTTCCTGCCTGATAGTAATTTTGTTTTTAAATAATACCATTGAGAGTTCCTTGGTCTAATTTGAGTGACTCCTACTCCCACTTATGCAAGCACCGACTTGCATGTGGATATGGATCTACAGGCGCATCCACTTGTTAGTGGCTGTTATCCAATTGTTCGAGTGGTTGTTATCGTGTGTACAGTAAAGTACCTTAATATAAATGTATAGAATGGAGGGCTGGCATTGTGGCTGGAACCAATCCTACCTGTTTTCCTCCAATACCTACATGTTTGCTTCCCATCAGTATTCACTGGCTACCAGGTTATTGTGATTGTAACAATACTCTGATCTTGATAGAGCATGCATCTGCGCATGATAGAACATGGAACATTTCAGCACCGGAACAGACCCTACGGCCGTGATATCTGTGCTAATCATGGTGCCAATCCAAACTAATCCCATCTGCCCGAACATGGTCTATATCCCTCCATTCCCTGCCTGTTTGGGTCCCTGTCCAAATGCCTCTTAAACAGGCATTTGGAGAACAGTTGGTTCATCTTTATAGATCTGTGTGCTATATTGCTGGCTTTGAATTTTTAAAGCAAAAATTCTTCAGCTTCCAGATGGCCGTGTCATAAAAGTTGGAGGGGAGCGTTTTGAAGCTGCCGAAGCCCTGTTTCAGCCTCACCTCATCAATGTTGAGGGTGTTGGAGTTGCTGAGTTGCTCTTCAATACCATCCAGGCTGCAGATATTGACACCAGGTATGTGGGGAAAGTGCATTAGGGTTCTTGAACCTTTGCTCTTTTTTTTAAATAATTTTTGGGCTCTAGGGGGATGCTTCAGTTAGTGACTTGTGTTCTTAGGAGGATGCATTTAAGTCTTATTTTTTCCATTTTAAAATTACGGTTCTAGCTAAATGATAAGCTATTAGATCAGACCAAGAGAATTTTCCAATTTGTTGTAATCATTCATTGCCCTGTGCAATTCTTTTCCAGATCGGAATTCTACAAGCACATTGTCCTCTCGGGTGGCTCCACCATGTACCCTGGTTTACCTTCACGCCTGGAGCGTGAACTGAAACAGCTGTACCTTGAGCGTGTACTAAAAGGAGATGTTGAGAAGCTTTCTGTAAGTCTGACTTTGTGACTACAAGTTTCACTATTCTAAGATTTTTAATCAGAGAAAGAGGATGCTCTGTTCTTTAATATCCCTCAAACCTTGAATTTAATTTGAAGAATTGTTCACACCCAGTTTTCTCCAGTTGTACTTCCTACTGTGCACCTTGGGTTGTCCAAGTTCTGGTCTTCATTGAGGAGTTATTTTCCTTGTTGGCAGATCCTCCCTATAATCAGTTCTGTAAACATTTGCTGTGTCTACAGCCCTCATCTGCTCTGGAGTCTGGTCACAATCATTCCTAGATTTAATGGCTTTTTCATTGCTAGTGGTGCCTTCAGCTTGGGACCCTATGCTCTGGAATTCTCTTTGCACCTCTCTCATTTTCAGATGCTCAAATTCTTTGATTAAAATGTTGATCATTTGGTTTAATCTTGATATTTGGCTCAATGTTACATTTGCTTCTGTTCAGCTTTGAAGCATGAATGATGCACTGCAATCTTCCCTTCTTGCTTTTTCTAACCCCACTCTGCTTCCCTTCCTGTGGATAAGGCTCAAGCCTCTGCATCCCTCAGGACTTCTCTTACAAAACCTTCATTTTGCACCTCATTGCTCATTTTTTAAATGCATTCTCAATGCATACCCTATTGACCCTGCCTTTAGTTTCCTCCTTTAAACTTTCCTTTCTTTCACATTTGCTGACTTATGCTGCATTGCCTCCTATAAATTACTTCTGCATGGTCTGTATGCATATTGGAATGGTTCCAAAGCACAGCACTTGGTGCTTTTACACTGAAGTATAACATGGTGGTGACTAAAAGTGCTGTGCATTGAATCTATATCTGATATAACCATAAACATCAGTTTGTCAGAGTAATGGACAAGCACAGTTCTTCCCTCGTGCTCTCACCACTTTAGTTTTCACATTTTACCCTGGGTTTCAGTCTACAGAAAATCTTTACAGCAGAGGGCGCTAGGCATTCGGAACACAGCCAAGGTTTTGTGAAATGTGACAGTATAAAGACTGAAGAAAGGTTGAGAGGTGGAGAAAGCATTCAGCTGGAAATTATACCTTTTCTGTATTTAGATGGTGCTGTTTGTGCACATTATCTTTGAGTGAATTTCACAGCAATTGCAATACTGAAATTGTTTGCAAGAACATAATGTGAAAAGTAGAAACAGGAATAATTCATTTGGCCCCCTCGTGTCTGTTGTTGCCATTCAGAAAGGTCATGGCTGATATTTTGGTGCCATTTTCATAGACGTATTCCATTTCCCTTGATTCCTTAAAACCTAAAAATCTGTTGTCTTAAAAATATTCAGTGACTGAGCCTTGGTAGCCCACTTGGGGAGAGAACTGCAAAGGCTGGCCACCCTCTGAGTGAAGGAGTTTCTTCTCATCTCAACTGTGAATGGTTGACCCTTTAGAAACTGGTCCTAGGACCCCAGCAAGGGGAACTATTAGCCCTGCATCTACCCTGTCAGAAGCTTCAGTGAGTTCGCCTCTCTACTAATCTCATCATTTTATAGCTCAGTCTGTTTAATGCCTCCTGGAACAATATCCAGAAACTAGTCTGGGGAACCTTTGAGGCACTTCTATAACAATAGGATTGGGTGGAGTCAATGTGGATTAATGAATGGGAAATTGTCTGAAAATTGAGGTTGTAACCTGCAGAATAGGAAGCTTGCAGATAGTGACCATAAGTGCTGTGCACTGAATCCATATCTGAATGCAAGTAGTTTGTCTAATGTAGTTTATAACCTTAGCAAAGACTGTCAGCAAGTCCCACTATAGCCACTGGTTTTCCTTGTCTATTCTACTAGCTGCAACCTCAATTTTAAGATTTATCAAACATGATTTCCCTTTCATTAAATCCATGTTGACTTCACTGATCTTGTTGTTTTTCTCAGTGACCTGTTACCACTTCCATTATTTATTAGCTGTAGGATTTTCTATACAACTAAAATTAGGCTAACTGTTCTGTCATTTCCTATATTTTTCTGCCCCCCCACCAAACCCCTTGGTTCTCTTGCTCTTTCCTTGTCTCTGTAACCCTCTCTTTCTTTCTCTTCTGCCTTCATCCACCTTTCCCCTTGCCTCTTTTCCTAGCTCTCTTCTTGAACATCAGTGAAATTTATTCACTTTTTAAAAAAAATAATTTGGTAATGATGTGGATTTTCTTAAAACCCAACTTCCGCTAATGTTCAGGGAAGGAGATCTGTCTTCTACCTAATCTGGACTTGCATGTTAGGGCAGTATTATGCCAATCATTTTTAAATCTGCTCTGAACACAGCCCAAAAAAACAGTCTAGTTAAGACAATGTAACAGCCTTGTGATTCCCACAACTAACAAATTTAAAAATCATTGCCTATGTTTTTATCCTTGCTTCCCATGAAGATTAACTTTGCTGCTCCAGACAACTTCAGATCCTTGTTTAAAATTTTGAAAACATTTGACTCAGTCATCTGACTGGTCAGAGATGCTTTCCTCTGGATAAAATTAATTTAGGTAACCGGAGTCAGAACAGGAAGCATTCCAAGGAAATGTAGGTGTGAGACAATGATCCTTTTGTCCCACCACCAGAACATCTGGACAGGATTTTTCCATTGACCACAATCTCTCCCTCCACCACAATCTCTCCCTCCACCACAATGTCAGCTACTTTGTCATTATAGTTTCCCAGACTAGCTGACCTTTAACAGCTTGCTAAAGTTGATATTGATCAGTGACTCTTGACGGAGAGTGTTTGAAGTGCCTGATTATGGCTGATCCTGATTCTGTGTTCCTGTCTGATATCACAGTGCATTTCCAATGGGGAAACATGAGTGAGCCATATTGGCTGCTTCAGTTGTGGAGTGAAGTTGAGAGCATGCCCCTTCTTCACCCCTGCCCCCACACCAAGTCTTCTGGTTCAATAATCTAATTTTTTTGTTCTGAACTTCGAGGAATTCAGTTGCTGCCTTGTGTTAAGTTTGTTAATGCCTAAAAATGATGAGCATGAGGCGCTCAGGATATCCTGGTGGAGCAGAATCTGAAGCAAAGTGAAGCTTGTGTTAAATATTCTGGAAAATAAGTGACAGTATATTGCCATACACACTGACTTAGCCACTGATAACATTTACTGAGGATACAATTGATGAAACGGATTTGTGTGGTATCTACTACAGCCTTGTTTAAAGAAACTGTCAAAGTGGCTGAGCAGGATTTTAAAAAGTAAAGCTGAGGGAGAATATGCGTGTTTTGGTTTTTGATTTACACTGACTGTTTATTTCCTTGTAGAAATTCAAGATTCGTATCGAAGATCCACCACGGCGCAAACATATGGTGTTCCTGGGTGGAGCTGTTCTAGCAGACATCATGAAAGACAAGGATAACTTTTGGATGACCCGGCAGGAGTATGAGGAAAAGGGTGTGCGTGTGCTAGAGAAACTCGGTGTGACTGTTCGATAAAGCAACACATTCATTCCAATGGTTCTTGCTGCTTTTTTTTCCCTTCTCCTTGCTCATCTTTAAATCATTTGGATATCTGACATGGATAGGCTTCTGCCCTTTGACTCCTGGGGTCAAGTTGTGTTCACTGTTTCTACTGGTTTCCTGGGAGAGCTTTGTTTAATGTTTGTCAACTTCTCTAAATTTAAAACCATTTAATTTGACCATTTCCCTGCAAATAAAAGTCAAGGCAAAAGGGGTCTGTCTGCTGCATTGTTACTGCCCTCTAGGCGCTTGGATAACTCCTCTAGGCTTCTTTACTTACATCTGTAGTGTTGTACTGCTAGCTGTGGCTGGGGTATACCAGGTGGTTCCTTCTGCCAAAATGGAACTACCACTTTCATTTATTTTAAAGAAACAGCTTTTATTACCACATTATTGCAGTGGTTAGCACTATTGACAATGGATTTTAATGTAGATGCATCTTTAGGAAGGGGGCCAGAATAAGTTGTTGCCAGTGTCACTTTTTTAAAAAATCTGTAGCATCTTAGCAAATTATTAACTCAACTCGGATTCTTTGTGGGGTGTTTAAATGGTAAAAGTCAGCTAACTTGTTATGTCCAGTGTTTCCTCGTGAAATAGTGGAATGCAGTGATGCGCATTTGATACTGTAAAGAGAATATGTCTGTATGTACAGAAAACTCTTCACATGGCACAAGGCTACAGCAGAAAAAAACTAGTCGAAAGGGACTGGGTTCCCTGATGTTTATAGATTTAAAGTTTGTAGCTATGTTAACTGAAATGAAACCTATATTATATAAATATATATATTAAATATGAAAAGCTAGAACTAGCTCATTGATACATCTGGTATTTAAGCGTGTCATATGGGAACTCGCCAAATATTAAAAACGATTGCAGCATGTGTGGTTACCCAGTGCCCGAAGAGT
Source organism: Pristis pectinata (assembly GCF_009764475.1). Lineage (NCBI taxonomy): Eukaryota > Metazoa > Chordata > Chondrichthyes > Rhinopristiformes > Pristidae > Pristis > Pristis pectinata. Next base: position 93,073,309 of record NC_067407.1, on the reverse strand, counting down.
TATAACTGGATCTCATTTTCATATCATAAACTGCATAAAACAAAATAAAGCAAAACAGTTTATAGATAATTGTGCATTCATTGTTGAAATTGGTGTTATGGTATATTTGGGGGGGGGGGGATGAACACGTGTGAAGGAATTAATATTTCAGAATGTCATTGAATTTGTGTGCAGCTTCAGGCTATACAGCCCATCGTACTTCTGGTGCTAACTTGCTATCCTAACTAACCATTGCACTTTACTTGGAATCTTTTAATTTGCTTTTGTTATCCAGCTGCTCCTTAAGTGCAATTGAATTGGCTTCAGTAGCTACCTGTGAAATGCATTCCATATTCTATTAACCTTGTTCTGTGTGGGATGGGGTTTGGGGGAGGAAAGGGAGAGAAATCCTTTGAACATCTGCAATATCCATTAGAATTATCTGAAGACTGTTTGAGTTAGTGACTTAATCTGATCTGCCAAATTTAGTAAAACTCAATCTAGACTCGGTTTTATCTTTGAAAAGCATGATATCTATAACAAATATAATGTGGATAAATGGCATTCAGGCTATTTGATTTGAGAGTTCAGTCTCCTTAAACTTGTTTTAGAGATGTTATCTGACCTGGCAGTACTGTATGTCTGAACTAACAAGGTCCATACCTGCATAACATAATTCAATTATCTTCGATCTTTCATAGTTTAATTATGGGTTGCCTTCATTATCCTCTTTGCTTGAATCAGCATTGTGTTTAAGAATGAGTAAAGCTGGTGAGAGTATTGTATGAACTTTTTAAATGGTTGCTCTGGTTTTTTTAAAGCTGTACTCTGCAACTTTCAAAACAAAGTTGTGCAGACAACTTGTGTAGATTGTTTCTATTAAAAAGTAAAGTTGATCATAAAGATGGTTTTGTGCATGAGGTTACTTACGTTCTTAGTAATAAGGTTTTGAGACAAATATGAGATGAATTGTATCCACTGCTACAAGGTCTGCTTGGGAAACTGCCTGTGGATACTCACTTGTAGCTACATTACCTATCAAAGCAGATCTGCAGTAAATCAGATGTTGCTTGTGTATTCCTGAGTTTCTTAGTTGAATTGATTTTTCACATCTAGGGTGAATTTGACCAAGTGCCCTGTTTTCTGGGCTGTTGGTCCTGTGAAGCTTCCCAGTGGACCAGAAGTGGGGTTAATGCATTTCTGACACTGATCCATTGCTTCACTTGCAGTATCATGAATAACCAGCTGATAATTCAGTGGGACCTGATTTTTCTTCTAAATTGTTTTTAATAAGTGAAATCTTCAAACTAAGCCCTTTGCATCAGACACAGGCAGGACCAAAGTTTTTTGCTCAGTTTATTTTTTGGCTCAATTATTTGGGCTATAATGGGTATATAAAATCATGAGGGGGGGATAGATAATGTGAATGGTCAGTCTTTCTCTCAGGGGAGTCTAAAACCAGAGAGCATAGGTTTAAGGTGAAAACAAAGATTTAAAAGCAACCTGAGGGGCAACTTTTTCCACAGGGTGGCGGGTATATGAGATGAGCTGCTGGAGGATGTGGTAGAGGTGGGTACTTTTACAACATTTAAACTGGTACTTAGATACATAGTTGTACAGCACAGAAACAGACCCTTTGCTCCAATTTGTCCATGCCAACCAAGTTGCTTAGCTGAGAGAATCCTATTTGCCCATGTTTGGCCCATAAGCCTCCATGGCTGTTCTGCCACACTCTCCAGGGCTCTGCCATTTACTGTGCATGTCCTGCCTAGGTCTAATTTCCCAAAAGGAATTACTTCACACTTGTCAGAGTTAAATTCCATCTGCCATTCCGTGGCCCACTTTCCCAGTTGGATAACCTTCACTGTCAACTATATCACCAATTTCAGTGTCATCTGCAAACTTATCATGCCAGCTACGGTCTCATCCAAATCGTTAATATAGACGACAAAAAAAAACAATGGACCCAGCACTGATCCCTGTGGCACCCCACTGGTCACAGGTCTCCAATCTGAAAAACAACCCTTCACTACCACTCTGACTCCTATCACCAGACCAATTTGCTAGTTCACCCTAGATCCTGTGTGATCTAACCTTCCAGACCAGCCTACCATGTAGGACCTTATCAAAGGCCTTGCTAAAGTCAATATAGATGTTTACTTTCCTTGCCCTAGTCAATCCTCTTGGTCACCCTTTCAAAAAGCAAATCTCAATCAAATTAATGGGACATGATTTCCCACAAAGCTGTGCTGGCTATCCTTATTCAGTCCTTGCCTTTCCAAATGTAGGTAGATCCCATCTCTCAATCCACTATAGTAACTTTCTCATTACTGTTGGACTCACTGGCCCGTAGTTCCCTGGCTTGTCTTTTAGCCCTTCTTAAAGGCACACCATTAGCCAACCTCCAGTTTTTCAGTTCCTCACCTGTGGCTAATGATTAAAACCGGCATCTCTGCCTGGGCCCCAGCAATTTCTTCCCTGGCTTCTCGCAATGTCCGATGATGCACTTGGTCAGGCCCCAAGGTTATCCACCTGTATCTTCTCTAAGATTGCCAGCACCCCTTTTTGTAATGTGGATATGTTTCAATGCATCACTTATTCTCCCTTAATTCCCTAGCTTCCATGACCTTTTCCATGGTAAATGCAGAAGAGAGAGCTTCATTGGAGCCACAGGAGATGGACAAGGTCTTCACACGTAAATGACCACATTGATCCTTAAGAGGACCTATTGTGTCCCTAGTTACCCTTTTGCTCTTAATGTACTTATAGAATCTCTTGGTGTTCTTTACCTTATCTGCCAGGGATATCTTATGCCCTCCTGATTTCCCTCAAGTGTACCCCTACTTGTACTAAAGGAATTTGCTTTTTGATGCCATCAAACTATATCCGCCTCCTTTTTCCTGACCAGAGCCTCAATATCCCTTGTGAACCAGGGTTCTCTAATCCTGCCAGCCTTGCCCCTCTCTCTAACAGGAACACGGTGGCCCTGAACTCTCCATCTCACTTTTAAAAGCTCCTACTTGCCAGGTGTCCTTTTTTACCTGCAAACGACCTCTCCCAGTCAACCTTTGCAAGTTCCTGTTTAATGCCATCAAACTTGAACTGGTCCACAAGTTGAAGTCCCATCTTTTTACATAACTATTTTAAAATTAATAGAAATTCTGTCACTGGTCCGAAGTGCTCACCACTGATATTTCAGTCACTTGCCCTGCCTCATTTCCCAATAGAAGGCTGAGTGTTACCCTTTTTAGTGGGGCCATCTACATGTTGCATGAGAAAATTTTCCTAGACACTCAAATTCCACGCTATTAAAGCACTTAGCGCTATGGCAATCCTAGTCAACATTCAGGAAGTTAAAATCATCTACTATTGCAACCCTATTATTCTTGCAGCTGTCTGTGATCTCCCTACATATTTTCTCTAATTCCCACTGACTGTTGGGTGGGCCTATAGTACAATCTCATCAAAGTGATCACTACCACCTTGGTTGGCATGGGTGATTTGGGCTGAAGGGCCTCTTTCTGTGCTGTGCAACTACATGACTTCACTTCTGTATGCATTAACAGTAATGTGGCAGCTAATGTGGGCAAAATAATGAGTGAATTTTCATAAACCAGATTAAAGAATATTGGCTGGGTATTTTTTTTAAAGAATCCAACATTTCTATTTTTCATTGAAATAGAACAAACCTAAAACAAACTGGACCTTCTGATTATTCACTGTATTTATACATTCAATAAAATCAAACAGGGATACATAAAATGCATACAATTTTGGCTACATCTGTTCCTCAAGTGTGAAGCAGTCTTTACATGATTTTCAACCATGGGTGGATAAAAGGGACAAATGGTGCCAGATGATCACATCCACTAAATGTCAGCTCATTCCCCTTGGTATTCATTGCCAAATCCCTCTCCACCGACATCCTGGAGGTAACCAGGGTCTAAAAGCTGAACAAGTTTTGGTTCAGAGACTGGATATAATGCAATACCTGATTTGTCTCCTGTCTCTTCCAAGCCCTTTGGCCCTTCTGATCGTACTACTGACTTTAAACTTGTAATCTCTCCACCTGCCTGGATAAGTGCAGTTCTACTGAGCATTCAAGAAGTTTGATTATAGCCATGAAGAAGCAGCCAATGCTATTGGCACGTCTTCCATCAGCCTGAATACTGACTGCAATCAGCATCTATTACATTGCACCAGCTCCCAAACATGCAAGTCTTACCACTAGAAGGACAAGGGCAGTAAGGTGCATGGGACAGCTACCACCCATAAATTGCACTACACCTGACTTGGAAATAATGCTACTGCTTCATTGATGGCTCAGGATTCTGGAAATTCATAGCAGCACTTTATATCTTTGAGGACAACAGGAGTTCAAGAAGGCAGCTCATTGCCACATTTTATAAAGTCATAGAGTCATACAGCATGGGAACAGGCCCTTCAGCCCAACTGGTCCATGCTAACCAAGGTCCCCCATCAAAGCTCGTCCCATTTTCAAGGACAGTTGGGAATGGGTGTTTAAATGCTGGCTTTGCCTGCCTCCTGTAAATACCTACTTAACAAACTGACTTCATTTATGGGTGAAAATCTGAATTTGGATGTGCCTTCATGAACTGTGGTAGTATTCTCACAGTGCAGTTGAGGAAGATCCAGGTATATTTGCAAAGTTAATGTGGGGAGCTGGAATGCTCCCTGGGTTTGCATTCCTCAAGCTGTTTATAGGAGGGTGATACCTCACCAAGGCAATAGCCGCCCCACCTCCTGTCATGCTACCTTGCCACCTGTACTTGATTGTTCCCTATATTCTGAAACCAATAGGTTGGAAATCGGCACGCTTTGAATTATTTGCTGTGCAATTTCAAGTTTTGCTTAGAAAATTTTGCTCCTATTGGGAGATGTTACTTAAGTGAAGGCAATATTGGCTAATCAGAGATGGCCAGCAATGGCTTTGTCAAGAGCAGATCTTGTCTGACCAATTATGATTGTTGACTAATTTGTATGAAATTGGGGACTATTGTAGTATAATTATCTCTCAACCTTCCAGATACAGATTTTTTAAGCTGTTAATCTGGCCCCAGTGTCCTGTCTGATAGGTGTGCATTTGTTTAGATTTCTCCAACAGCACCTCACAAATCCACAGCCTATACCACCAGGAAGGATTTGAGGTTCAGCAGCATGGGAACAGCACCACCTGCAGGTTCCCCACAAGTTGCATACCATCCTGTGTTGGAAATGTATTCTGGCTTCTACCCTCTTCCTTTCCAGTCCTGCTGAAGGGTGCCGACCCGAGACGTCAACGTTTTACTTCCCTCCATAGATGCTGCCTGACCTGCTGAGTTCCTCCAGCGTTTTGTGTGTGTTGCTGTTGGAAATGCATTGCTGTTTGTTCATCATTATTCAAAATGTGGAGGAATTGAATTCCACCCTTGGGTAACTTTATAAAATACTAGCTGCTGTACCTGGCGTTGCTCAGGTTATGTTTGCAATCATGATGTTATTTCTATGCAATTGGGTTTTATAACACTCCTTGTAACTAATATCTAACTGAAATACATTATTCCAGGAATAATATAATTAGGGAGTTCAAATTATGTCATATTATTAAAGTTACAAATAAAAGCATGTACCCTGAAAATATGTATCTGAAAATTACATTTAATATAGTTCTTCAGTAGATATGTACCTTTCCACAATGTGTAAATATACCTGATTTCAATGTTGAAGTGCTTCAGAATACACTATTTCTTTTGAATCTGCAGAATTTTTTGTGTCTCCTTTTTGTGTCTACTATTTCTTTTGAATCTAGTACAAAAATGTATAGATTATTTTTTATCTCCACTTCTGGAACAATGAACATATAGCTGACCACAGGAAAAGCTTTGAGTTTTGTGGTCAAGGCCAACAGCTTTGAGTGATTGTCCTTGCTCCTCGTTACTGTTCAGAGCAAAACTGAGTTGAACAAGGAACTGATGCCACTTGAATTGAAAAGGTAGATCTCATAGGAAAGTTGGTGTCTGAGAGATAAAGACATTTTCCCCAACAACATTGCCAGTTGTCGTTCTAGCCTCAATAACATATGATAATTTTAGAACTGCTAATTTTGTGTCACTGCATAGTATTGGTGGATCCAAATTCCTGATTAATATGATTGCAGTTACTACATTTAGTTCAAAATTGAGATGGTGCACGAGAAATTAATAATTCAACAGGAAAATGATCCAGGCTTCATCAATACCTGTCACATTGTCAATAGATTTATATTGTACAGGTTGTCTGGGAAGCTTTGAGACAAGGCCTTTATTCATGGTCTGCGCTGCATCATTTTTTTTTTGGTGCTAAAATTGCTCTTTCATGCAAACATTGGTAATTCAAATAATGTTGAGTGACATTTGGGAAAACAGCTTGCATCAGATCATGAAGTGATGTGACAATTCAGCCCAAGTTTTTCATCGAAATCATTCCTGTTCAGTCTTCATGTTTAATTTCCCTGTTTCCTTATTAGTAAATTTGAAGCAAACTTTCACAGATTGATCACCTGTCATATGTGCTCACATTGATTTCAAGTGTAATTGTTTAACGTTTTCCTAATTACATGATGCTTTAATACAGGGTTTCAATTTATCTGCTTTAGTACCTTGTGGAATTACTGGTAGCATTTGATGAAAATCTCCAGCTAACACTAAAGTAAAAACTCCCTTTAATTTTATTATTGTGTCTAAGATCTTGCAACATTCGAGCTAATGCTTCAATGACTGCTTTGTGAGCCATTGTACATTCATCCCAGACACTAAGTTTACAGTCTTTTTTTTAGAAGTTTTTCCCTCTGCAGTTCCCTGACCAATGTTGCATGTTGGCATCACCACATTTGTCAAATTTAAAGGAAGTTTAAAACCTGTGCAGGTTCCCCCTCTCCCCACTACCACTGCAACTCCACCCCTTCTGTGTTCAAACAATGCCTAATGATGCCACAGACAGGGCAATCATGCTTTGTCTTTGAACTTTAGCCAAAAGTAGATAAATAGAGGAAAGTTTTTCCTTTCCACCAGAAGCACCCAAAAAAAGATTCCTTGGTCATTGTAAACAGTCTCTGTAATAGTATCCAAGGCATTTCTTTGGTATCTCACTAAACTTGGTTCCTTCTCTCAGATATAGTTGGTTTAAATCGTAGCTGCTCTCCCACAGAAACTTGGTGCACTAATGTTCGGGTAAACCAAAAGTACTTTTGCCAGGTCCACCAAAATACTTAGTACCTCAAAAATAGATTTGAAAAAAAAAACATCAATTTTCAATGGGGGAAAATTAATATTAGGCCCCCTTTGGGCTATGGAAGCATAGTGCACATCCTCATGCTAAAGCTAACTGGCATGGAAAATTTCAGATTTCTCGGTTGTTCCATTACCGAGGTATCCATAGGACACATGGACATCCTATTTTATTGTACTGTATATCTGTAGATGATATTTTTGCATAGCTTTCAGTTGCTGAACCTGGATCTCTCACCTCAACTGCACTGTGGGAGTACCTTCACTAGAAGGACTGCAGTAGTTCATGAAGGCTGCTTACCACCACTTTTTCAAGGTTACTTTGCAGTGGACCATAAATGCTGGCCTTTCTAATGATGCCCAAATCAAGAAAATTGAATAAATAATGTGACCTGTTTTACTAATATTTATCTAATTTGCACAATGTTGTTGGTAAAAGTAGTTGTGTGCAAATTGGCTGCTGTTTCCTATGTTACAATGGTGATTACACTTAAAAACAGCCACTGCAGTACTTCTCGATGCATTCTGAATTTGTGTAAGGCACTATAAGTATAAATAAATCTATATCAGAAGTAGATTGCAAGTCTGCCATTTCCAAGCCCAGTTTTTTACTTCAATTTAGTGTTTCAGTCATTAAAATATTCTGACAAGTAGTTGTTCAGTTGAAGTGGGTTACTTTGTGACAAGAGAATCCTTATGGTGCATTTCTTGCAGGCCGAAAAGTTGTGAAGCAGCTATTCAAATCAGTACATTCTTTACAGTGTAATTTGCCACTAAATTTGTCTGGAAGGAGTTTGTATCTTCTCCCCGTGTCTGCGTGGGTTTCCTCTGGGTGCTCTAGTTTCCTCCCACATTCCAAAGACGTATGGGTTAGAAGGTTGTAGGCATATGCTATGTCGGCGCCGGAAGTGTGGCGACACTTGCGGGCTGCCCCCAGAACACTCTATGCAAAAAAGACGCATTTCAATGTGTGTTTCAACGTACATGTGACTAATAAAGATATCTTGGTTTGTTTGAGAGGACCCATGATCTTCAATGTGGAAGAAATGAATCCCATCTTTATGCACCAAAGAAATAAGTTACTTGCCTTCCACTTGCTGAAACAGCAAAGCAAAATCCTTGGCTTGAGTGTACAGAACAGCCAGTATTATCAATATACACTTTTAAAAAAATGTTTTGTTGAGCATTCAGCTGCCTTCCTAATGCATGAGGATAATTTTGTAATTAATTTTTTTTACATATAATAATTGTACAGACCAAAATTGTATTGCAGTTTTTTTAAACTTTTCTACACCAGCCTATGAGGAGTTGAATTTTCCCCTTGAACAGTGCGAGACAGCAGGCTTGAGAGCCCTAATTTTATTTTGACATATTTCTATGTCTCCCTGTGGATAGATCCACTTTGGTGCATAAATGGGGTAGTTTCACCAGCAGGAGACTGCAAATGCTCACGCAACTTTCCAGTGCGGCTTTGCAGCGTAAATGTAAGCACAAGAGCTTCTTTCATTCCCTCTTTGCATTGCTGGAAGAGGGCAACATAGGAATGTCTGCTATTGGTTACTTTTCATCTGTTTCAGGCTCAGTAACAATGCTGTATTGTATTAGGAAAAGATTATTTAATTCTCAAGTTAAAACCAGCACATTATTTACATGGTGCAATGACTTATTTACACTGTTATATCAAGGTTGGACAAGTTACAATCCTGCCTCCAACAAGCAAAATTAATGTACTTGAATTGCAACTAGGAGTATGGATAAACTCAATCTCAGAATAGTGTTCTATGTCTGCAATGGAACAAAGTCATACACTTTGCAAATACACTTGACAAATGCACCTGCTCAATTGTTCCAATCTACACACTGCATTCAGTCTGCTGTGATGGGTATCGTATAGCTTTTGATCAATCAGATTTCATTAGTTCTATTTTTCTGAAGTAGGACAGCCAAGTAAAGCTGCTGCCTCATGATTCCAGTGACCCAGGTTCAATTTCTTCCTCCAATACTGTTTGTGTGGAGTTTATATATTTCCCCCTGTGGATATGTGGGTTTCCCCTGCAGGCTCTGGTTTCCTCCCATGACCCAAAGATATTCACTTTGATAGGTTAACTGACCACTTTAAATTTCCCCCAGTGTACAGGAGAGTGGTAGAATCTGGGGCAAGTTGATGTGAATATGGGGAGAATAAAGTGGGATTGGTGTAAGATTAATGTGAATGACTGCTTGATAGTTGGTTTGGACTTGGTGGGCTGAGGGGCCTGTTTTCATGATGTATGACTATGGAACAGAAAAGCTAATGGTATTTTTAAAATCCGTTTTCCATTGGGTTTGGAAAGAAAATCAGCAAGGGATGTAAAACCTGCATCTGTGTCACTTCGTTGACTGATTCAATGAGCATCTTGCAGTCTCAATCGATGTTGCATCCTCTCCAGTGCAAGGAATGCCACCCATGTAACATTGCCTGTACTCACATTTGACCAATCTGTTGGAGTGCTTGTTCACGCTCTCTTCCAACTTCCCATCCTCTAAGCTTCAAGGACCTCTGCTGATGCACTACTTGGCTGCTCCTGTCCTGTCCCGTAGTAAGTGCCACTTATGTTTGCTGTCCTAACTTGGCTCCCGTCAAATTTATACTTGTTCTATTCTTCAGCTTCCCTACAGCCTCATACATTCTTTCCCCCTGACACTATCCTTGTATATTTTCACCACTGTTGGGGCTATCTTCAATTCCCTCTCTTAAATCCCTCTGCCTCTCCCTTCCATCTTTAAGACTTAAATGCCACCTTGACCTAGTTAATGAATGGTTAGAAGAGGCCCTGCTGTTTTTCCTTCTTCCTTATCTTTGGAATTGTAGCTTTTCAAACCAAGATCATTACCTGCATGGATCACCTGGCGATTCTTAACATTTGGTGAGAGCAAAACTAGTTTTAATTTATTTCTGTCCATTACTGTATGTGGAATATCGGAATGTATGGGTTCAAAATAAAATTACTCTTACTCTTTGGTATTGGTATTGAATTAGTATTGTTTATTATTGTCACTTGTACCGAGATACAATGAAAAACTTGTCTTGCATACCGATCGTACAGGTCAATTCATTACACAGTGCAGTTACATTGAGTTAGTACAGAGTTCATTGATGTAGTACAGGTAAAAAACAATAACAGTACAGAGTAAAATGTTACAGCTATAGAGAAAGTGCAGTGCAATAAGGTGCAAGGTCACAACAAGGTAGATCGTGAGGTCAGAGTCCACCTCATCGTATGAGGGAACCATTCAATAGTCTTATCACAGTGGGGTAGAAGCTGTCCTTAAGCTTGGTGGTACGTGCCCTCAGGCTCCTGTATCTTCTACCTGATGGTAGAGGAGAGAAGAGAGAATGACCCGGGTGGGTGGGGTCTTTGATTATGCTGGCTGCTTTGCCAAGGTAGCAAGAGGTTATTTACAACTAACAATTTAGTTTCTGAACAGGCCAGAAAATTTTCCCCATATACGGCAAACATTGCATTTGTATTTGAAGATGCAGCTTATTTGTACATACCAGTGAAGAGATTTACTGTTCAGTCGTAAAAGAACAAATTGCTTTTGTTGTTGGGGATAAGACTGTCAAGTGTTTGCACTGCTTTCTCCATCCAGTTTAACCAATCAATTAGTCGAAAGCAGGTCCATGTGGTCATTGAAACAGTTTCCACTTATATTGTTTTCAAAGGGTGAAATCAAGAATTTACCAGGAACTGATGTCAGAACAGCTCTTAAAGGAAAATATCTTAAATGTCAAGAAAAAAATAAGTCAAAGCTAATTAAGCCTTAAAATGTAAGCTTTTCACTACCAATCTTGCACCATTTACCAGTTCTCTTGCTACTCATTGAATCTTTCGTCACTTGTTTCTAAGATCTTCAATTAGTGGGAGATTTGGACATTTGTGTAGGATCCTTCTGTACACATCTATAAATCTTTTCCTAATTCCACCCCTTCCAACCAAAGTCAAACAAACATCTGTTCTCCAAAATGATGAAATCCCACGGCTGAGTTGCCATATGTTGGGAATTGCTAGATAGAATCTTCCCTTAGTAGCAGGGTGTGGTGGGTTCTATTTTGAGGCAGATCTAGATGTCATCCAGATTGAAGTTTATAAAAATATTTCAGCGTGCAGTTAGCTTATGAAGAGGGTCATAAGTTGAGTGTCCCAGTGTTCAGAGCTGAAGTTAATCTTGGGCTTAATTTACAGCACAGCTTGATGTGAAAATAAATGGGAAAGATTCTTAAACTCTTTATTTTTAATAAATAACAATTCATAGATTTTAAAGAATGTAGAAGTTCGTTAGCAGTCAATAATAAAATGTCCTGACACTTTTAGGTTAATTTTCAGTTACATTTAAAGATCTGTTATTATTAGAAGTGTCATTTCGAGCCAGAAGCCAGTCAGTGTAATTGTTCCCTAAAGGGAACCACTGCCTTTCCAGTTATGTCGCTGGATTGTGTGGTCCTGCCATAAGTCTGGGACAAGCTGAGCGATAGATGCCAACACATATACAGAACATTGAACTGGAAAATCCAGGGACAGGCTGTTCTGCCCATCATGTCTATGCCAACCATGATGCCAATCTATACTAATCTCATCTCCCTGCACATGGTCCGTATCCCTCAATTCCTTGTCTGTTTATGTGACTGTCTAAATACCTCTTAAACATCGCTATCGTATCTGCTTCTCCCACCTCCCTTCGTAGCACACTCCAGGCATCTACCACTGTCTGTGAAAAAGAAACGTGCCTCGCAAATCTCCTTCAAACTTTCCCCCTCTCACCATAAACCTACGCCCTCTAGTATTTGACCCAGGGAAAAAGACTCTGATTACTTACCCTGTCTCCGCTTCTCATAAAGTTATATACTTCTGCCTGGTCACTATTAAACACAGCATTCCTTAGGATCCTGGACAGATAACAGAAGTTATGACTTCAACTTGGGGACAAACTTTCATCGTCAAGGAAACAATTTGCAAAGTATCCTTTGGAACATATTAAGAGATCAATGATGGGAATCAAGTATTGAAAATGTAGGGCTTCTTCTGCGTATGACCATTGTGTACTGAGTTGTGGATTATCTATCACTTTATTCCTAGACATACAAAATGAATTATAATTATATTGCAGCTTGGGCTATTTTACAATGATGGAGGATCTGTGTAACTGCAAGTTGTGATGTTGATATGATAAAGGTGAAGATGTGGTACTGTGATAAATAATTGCCACGTTTATACAAAGCAACTATGATTCCACATCAATAAACAATTCATTTGTTTATGGTGAACAACTTTCGATATTTATTAGTGTTGAGTTACAATACCAATAACATGCATGTATGAAAAATATCCCAAGGAGATTCATAAATGTGTTTCAGAAAGTGGAAGCCTAGTTAAAGGTGAACACTGTGCTTAGTTCCCTGAAGTGTAGCCTGAACTGCAATATCCTGACTGATGTAACAGCAGCCCCTGGCCAAGATTGACACCAATTATTTGCAATTAATCCTCAAAATTTGATCTGATAAATTCTGATCATTACTGTGGTTTATATCGATGCAAGGTTAAGAAGACCTATTTAGTCTCTTTTTTAACATTCCCAGTAGACCAGCACCTCTTACATCTCATGTTTCTTTATGCTGTGGGTTAAATGCTAATGATTTCAGATTCATTACATGGTGGGCCGAAGGGCCTGTTTTGTGCTGTATGGTTTTTGGTTCTTATTATAGTGTGGGAATACTTTTATGCCTAATTCATCATATGCCCAACCTGTGCATCATGGACTAAACAGGAACTAAGTTAATTTAAAAGGTAAAGCCGCTGCAGCAAATTTGTCATGTCCTTGTGTGCCGTGGATAGTGTACCCTTTCCTGTCTCACATATCATTCATCAACAGGGTTTTCCTCTAAAGGGATGAAGGTGTGTTACATTGGGACCAGAGGTGTGCGCGAGGAAAGGTCAGACAGAGGCAATAGTCATCAAAAAATATATGAGCAATGTGAAGTTATGGACATGTACATGCAGTTGTCCTGTCATTTTAAGGATGTGACTGTGTGTCTCTCCAAAAGCCAGCAGTTTAAATTCTCAACACGATCATTGCACCATTACAGAATGCTACAGTAAGACTAGTGCACTGACACCAAAGTATAGAGAAACAAGCCTGCATAGTGTAAACTGTTGGTCTACTGAACTTCTAATGAACCTCTTCTTATCTATCAGGAAAGCAGATAATGGCTGGGCTTTGTATTTTCCTACATAATTAATTCTTCAAAAGGCAATTCTGATCCTTGACGATGCAGCATCAGTTGGTATCGTTCTTTCTCCTCCTTCCCCCAATGCCACCACCCTGTCCGTTGACAACGTCTCTCTGGAACTAACCATGATGGGGCCACACAGTGATTGCTCATTCTGACTTGGTCCTCCTCCTGTGTGAGTCCATCAGCCACTCTGAACTGAATAATCAAATATTTAGAGCACTGGCTTTGATGTGAATATTTAACTCAGCATAATTCAAAGAAAATTAAGGTAAATTTTCCTCCCGTCTCTTCCCTGTCCCTCACTCCTGAGATAATAGCCTCACCTCTACCCCCAAGGGCACCATCCTTGTTCTGGTACTTAATCCATTTTCTGTGTGACAGTGGGCTATTTATCTTGTTCTCCTCACATGTGAGATTCACGTGTTGCCTCTATGGAAAGCTGGTCATGAATCATCCTCCCCTTCCATTGAGTTCACCAGAAGCCAAGTATTGGACCCTCCTTTTTAGTCAATATGGGCCAGTGCTAATCTCTCTTCCTGGGTCAACTCTCTCATCTGGATCCCAGTAAATTACATTAACCGTTTATTGCTTTTTAATGTTAAGTTAGAAATTTAAGTTAAAATTTTTAAAAAACTAATAATTTTGGAAACAGCAGATCCAGCAGCATCTGTGAATTTTAAGGATATCTCCACTATGCAAAATAACGCAGATTATAAAATATGGTAAGAGATGAAAGCCTACATTTATACCATAATTGAATTTTTCCCAATGGATAGAAAAGTACTGGAGCCAGATATCAATGGAGAAAAGCATTTCATAAACCAGGCGATACTCAGAATCATCGAGGTGTACAGTACAGAAATGGGCCCTTTCAGCTCGCTTCCTCCATGCCCAGTGTGATGCCTATCCACACTAATCCCATTTGCCCACATTATCCCTGTATCCTTTTAGACCGTTCCTATCCAAGTACTTGTCCAAGTGCCTTTTAAACTTTGTAATTGTATCTGCCTCCACCACCTCCCCTGGCAGCTCGTTCCAAACACTCGCCACCCTTTCTGTGTGACAAAACGTGTGATCTGAAGCTCCTGCTTTTGTGTATTTTATTCCCACCTCCCTTTACAAAGACTGGTCAAGATTGTGAATAAAACAAATGTCTGCATAATAATAAGTACTTTTTAAGAATGAATACATCTCAGACATCGTAGTAATCCACTCAGAGAGGCTGCTTTATCTTTCTACTGGAAGGAACTGATTATTTGTGTGTGTGTGTGTGTGTGTGTGTGTGTGTGTGTGTGTGTGTGTGCAGATTTAAATGGTTATGATGACTATTTTGCCATTTACGGAGAGGATGTCGGCATTAGAGAATAATGACGACTCTACTGTAACGCAGCAAATTTTTCCTTTTCCCTCCTGTGCCACTTAATAGATGGCTGTGTGCTTGTCACCCCATGTCTGCTTGGGAGCGACGGTTCGTTCCTGCTGCTTAAACTTACTGGATGCACGACCCTTACAGCTGGAAGCGATGGGGAAGGTTTTCCTTACCCTCGTCTGCTTTCAGCCCGACCCCCAGGTTGCAATGATAAAAGGTTATTGTGTTTACCCTGTTGCACATTCCAGCCTTTACTTACTAAAAGCAAATGGAATGTCTTTAATCTTCCCTATCGGCATCTGGTGCAGGATGCAATGTTTGCTGCTACGTATACTGTGATCTGAAGATGTAACATGAAACATTTTTAGTGTTGTTTGCAACTGACCTAAGGTAAAATTCTTAGGTTTATATTTTTCCGGTTAGCATTTCTTCCCCTGTTCCAGCAGCTGCAGATGGTGTTCCCCACCTTCACTGCAGGCAATAGGCATCCTTATATGACCAACAGATTCTGCCTCTCCTTGGAAAAGTACATGACCTCCCCCAGTCAGCACTCTGTAGCATTAGCTTAGGGGTATTGTCAGAGTCAAGGCTCAAAAGCTGTTTCTCCTATCTGGAGATTCCAGAAATAGGGAACCAAAAACACATTAGAAAACATCACCTCAGGATATTGGGCATACCTCTTACCATTGCAGTAAGGAGGATATTTTCCTCAGTCAGGATGTTGTGAATCGTTGGAATTCCCTTCCCTGAGAGGGCAATGGATGCTCCGTCATTGATTATGGTCAGGCCCAAGGACAGATCTTTGGAGTGGAGGACAAGGGAAATGGAGATAGGATATGGAAGTTAAGTTGATATAAAAGTTCAGCCATGGTCTAATTGAAGGGTGGAGTGAGCTCAAAGAGTCTGCTCCTGTTTCCAGTGCTTTGGCAGATATCTTGACCAGGAGGGGTAGATATTTTTTTCACAATTGAAGCTCTTTCTCTTGTTTCCACGTCATTATTGCGACATATAATGGAGCGTGGTTCAGATGGTGTCTGAGACATTTTGTGTACGTCAACCTAGATGGTCAGTGTTGAACTGCCTTTTGCACCAGTAGAGGGATTAGGTAGGAAGGATTAGTTATGTTGGCACAACATTGTGGGCCAAAGAGCCTGTTCTGTGCTGTACTCTTCTATGTTCTCGAGAAACTAGACAATATTCCAAAGAGGAAGCATGGCCAAATTTGCCTCTTTCTCATCTCTGGGGCACTACTATCACCCTTATTTTCTTGATCTGAGCAATTAAATCAATATAAATACAATTGCGGTGAGCTGGGCCCCATACTTGGATCTGCACGAGGGGGCATGCCCAGGTATTTCCAATTATTTGTATGTAATTTGTGGAGGCAAATCAAATGATCTCAATCCAGAAATGGGTGTGCCTCTCTTGGGTCAGAGTTTCACTTATTTCTATGGCCACCCAATTTTTCTGCCATCCTCACTGGCTGCAATGGGAAACCATCTACCCATTCATTTGAAGATTCCCTACGAAAGGTTTACCCCCCAAACCCACCCCCCCCCCCCCCCCGCAACCCCAGACCTTTGCAAGTGTTCTACACTCAAGAAGCTTATAAGAGGAGAGGCTGTGCTTGATTTGGTATTGGGAAATGAACCTGGTCAGGTGTCAGATCTCTCAGTGGGTGAACATTTTGGTGACAGTGATCATAACTCTATCTCCTTTACATTAGCACTGGAGAGAGATAGGAACAGACAGACTAGAAAGGCGTTTACTTGGAGTAAAGGGAATTATGAGGCTCTCAGGCAGGAAATTGGAAGATTAGATTGGGAACAGATGTTCTCAGGGAAAAATACGGAAGAAATGTGGCAAATATTCAGGGGATATTTGTGTGGAGTTCTGCATAGGCATGTTCCAATGATACAGGGGAGTCACGAGAGGATACAGGAACCGTGGTGTACAAAGGCTATATTAAATC
The DNA here is from genome assembly GCF_009764475.1 of Pristis pectinata. Classification (NCBI taxonomy): domain Eukaryota; kingdom Metazoa; phylum Chordata; class Chondrichthyes; order Rhinopristiformes; family Pristidae; genus Pristis; species Pristis pectinata. The sequence continues at coordinate 93,056,453 of NC_067407.1, read as the reverse complement.
TAGTCAAAAGGAAAAGAAAAGCTTACAAAAGGTACAGAGAGCTAGGTAATGTTAGAGATCTGGAAGAGTATAAGGCTAATAGGAAGGAGCTTAAGAAGGAGATTAGGAGAGCCAGAAGGGGGCATGAGAAGGCCTTGGTGGGCAGGATTAAGGAAAACCCCAAGGCATTCTACAAGTATGTAAAGAGCAAGAGGATAAGATGTGAAAGAATAGGGCCTATCAAGTGCAGCAGTGGGAAAGTGTGTATGGATCCAGAAGAAATGGTAGAGGTACTTAATGAATACCTTACATCAGTATTCACGACAGAAAAAGATCTGGGGGATTATAGTGGGGACTTGCAGTGGGCTGAAAAGCTTGAGCATGTAGATATTAGGAAAGAGGAGGTGCTGAAACTTTTGGAAAGCATCAAGTTGGATAAGTCGCCGGGACCCGATGAGATGTACCCCAGGCTGCTGTGGGAGGCGAGGGAAGAGATTGCGGAGACTCTGACGATGATCTTTGCATCGTCGATGGAGACTGGAGAGGTTCCGGAAGATTGGAGGGTTGCGGATGTTGTTCCCTTATTCAAGAAAGGGAGTAGGGATAGCCCAGGAAATTATAGACCAGTGAGTCTCACCTCAGTGGTTGGTAAGCTAATGGAAAAGGTCCTGAGAGGCAGGATCGATGAACATTTGGAGAGGTATAATATGATTAGGAATAGTCAGCATGGCTTTGTCAAGGGCAGGTCCTGCCTTACGAGCCTGATTGAATTTTTTGAGGATCTGACTAAACACATCGATGAAGGGAGAGCAGTAGATGTAGTGTATATGGATTTCAGCAAAGCGTTTGATAAGGTACCCCATGCAAGGCTTATTGAGAAAATGAGGAGGCATGGGATCCAAGGGGGCATTGCAGTGTGGATTCAGAACTGGCTGGCCCACAGAGGCAAAGAGTGGTTGTTGAAGGGTCGTATTCTGCGTGGAGGTCGGTGACCAGTGGTGTACCTCAGGGATCTGTACTGGGACCCTTGTTCTTTGTGATTTTTATAAAAGACCTGGATAAGGAAGTGGAGGGGTGGGCTAGTAAGTTTGTGGATGACACAAAGGTTGGGGATGTTGTGGATAGTTTGGAGGGCTGTCAGAGGTTACAGAGGGACATAGATAGGATGCAAAGCTGGGCTGAGAAGTGGCAGATGCAGTTCAACCCAGATAAGTGTGAAGTGGTTCATTTTGGTAGGTCAAATATGATGGCAGAATATAGTCTTAATGGTAGGACTCTTGGCAGTGTGGAGGATCCGAGGGATCTTGGGGTCCGAGTCCATAGGACGCTCAAAGTGGCTGTGCAGGTTGACTCTGTGGTTAAGAAGGCATATGATGTATTGTCCTTCATCAATTGAGGAATTGAATTTAGGAGCCGAGAGGTATTGTTGCAGCTATATAGGACCCCGGTCAGACCCCACTTGGAGTACTGTGCTCAGTTCTGGTTGCCTCGCGACAGGAAAAGATGTGGAAGCCATAGAAAGGGTGCAGAGGAGATTTACAAGGATGTTGCCTGGATTGGGGAGCATGCCTTATGGAAACAGGTTGAGTGAATTCGGCCTTTTCTCCTTGGAGTGACGGAGGATGAGAAGTGACCTGATAAAGGTGTATAAGATTATGAGAGGCATTGATCATGTGGATAGTCAGAGGCTTTTTCCCAGTGCTGAAATGGTTGCCACAAGAGGACACAGGTTTAAGGTGCCGGGGAGTAGGTACAGAGGAGATGTCAAGGGTAAGTTTTTTACTCAGAGAGTGGTGAGTGCGTGGAATGGGCTGCCAGCAACGGTGGTGGAGGCGGATGCGACAGGGTCTTTTAAGAGACTGTTGGATAGGTACATGGAGCTGAGAAAAATAGAGGGCTATGGGTAAGCCTAGTAATTTCTAGGGTAGGGACATGTTCGGCACAGCTTTGTGGGCTGAAGGCCCTAAATTGTGCTGTAGTTTTTCTCTGTTTCTAAGCTTGTTAAATGCAATGTGAAAGGTGCCTTACCAGGCTACCTGAATCTCATGAGTAATAAAAACAGAGAATGCAGGAAACCCTCAACAAGTCAGGCAGCTTCTGGCGGTAAAAGAAACAGTGTTAATGTTTGAAGATGCTTTCCCTGTTCAGATGCAGGGTCTCAGACCTGAAATATTCACTCTCTCTGTTTCAGATGCTGCCTGATCTGCTGAGTGTTCCCAGCATTTTCTGTTCTTATATCCGATTTCCAGTATCTGCAGTATTTTTTGATTTTCATCACTCTGAGTCTCACAGGTCCTGATTACATGAATCAGATCGGGTGCTCATTTCAATAAAATATTTGGATCCAGATTAGTCCATGCTGTTCCAGACTTTATCCAGATCAGGATAATTTACTTAGTTTTACTGTATGTGTTTTCTGTCCTTGAGCAAGACTTGGTGTGTCATCCTCAAACAGACCTATTAAATATTTGAGCCTATTATATTTAGGCTGGTCAAATGAGGTTGGTTCAAGTTAGTATGGAGTAAATTCTAAGTACTTAGGCTTGGCTCAGATTTGGATTGGCTGTGGTCAGGTTGGTTTTGTGTCAAGTTTTAATTTTTTACCAGAGTAGGCCAATCCCTGTCTCCCCAGCCCTCTCGGTGCATGTCTCTCAGTGTTCAAAATGTTTCTATTCTACACTGGAGTAACATTGTAGAATTAGGGTCAGGTCATGCCAAATTCAAAGGCAAGTTCCGGACCACATCCACGTCTTGTGGTTCTAGTACAAGAAAAACTTTCAGTTGCAAATGTAAGAAATGGTTTTATGAATTAACTTATCAATGATTGGAGAGTCAGGGAACGTAACTAACCAGAAGAAAGTGAGGCGCACCCATGTGAGGGAAGAAAACTGGGTTGGGGTTGCTATGGCTTAAACATGAAAGGAGTAGAAACAGGAGATGATGAACACTCATCAGGTCAGGCAGCATCTATGGTGATGCTGAAGAGAAATAGAATTAATACTTCAGGTCAAAGACTGCTGCTGTTTGGAGCCAGAATAGCTGACCCAAGTCTTTCGGGACACGACTATATGTGTCAGTCTGTAACAGGTCAGGGGTATATTCTAAGAAAACATTCGGGTTCAGGTAGGGTTGGTCCATGGTGTAACATCCCAGTTTAGTACTCCATCCAGGTCAGGATGATCTGCATAGTATTACTGCCTGTACCGTCTGCCCTTGATCAATGTACGTGCAGCGCAACAAGTCTTCTGTACACTGGAGACACAAGACACTGCAGTTGCTGGAATCTGCACTAAAAAAACAAATTGCTGGAGGAACTGAGCAGGTCAAGCAGCATTTATGGAGGCAAAGGGACTTTTTTAATTTCGAAAATATACTTTCATAAAAAATAGATTCAATAAATGCAAAAGGATGGTTGATGTTTCGGGTTGAGACCCTGCATCAGGACTGAGGGTGTAGACGGAATAAAGAAGTGAGAGGGAGGGGTGAACTAGGGGCTGATAGGTGATAGGTAGAACCAGCTGAGATGGGGGATGATGGGCAGATGGAACCAGATGGGGGAGGGGATAGGAAAGGCCAAGAGAGAGGAAACCCGGGTGGATAGGTGTGTGGACGATGGAACCCCGATGAGGTCTTCTGTTCAATTCTTTGCAAATGCATCAAAGTGGGTATAGAAGAAACGTCAGTCCTTGGGCTTGAGTTGGGGTTGGCCATAGTTGGCTTTGGTTCCGCTGGGGTTTTAATTTTATACCCAAGCAGATCTGATACAGCTGCAAGAGTCTTAGTCTAAGTAGTTCTCATAAAGTGATGGTGACAAGTTGTAGCTAGGACTGAAAATACATGAATGTAAAGAAAATAAAAGCAATATGCAACAATAAAAATTACATTTCATACTAAGATAAGATAAGATATCTTTATTAGTCACATATACATCAAAACACAGTGAAATACATCTTTTGCGTAGAGTGTTCTGGGTCAGCTCACAAGTGTCGCCACGCTTCCGGTGCCAACATAGCATGCCCACAACTTCCTAACCCGTACGTCTTTTGGAATGTGGGAGGAAACCGGACCACCCGGAGGAAACCCACGCAGACACGGGGAGAACGTACAAACTCTTTACAAACAGTGGCCGGAATTGAACCCAGGTTGCTGGCGCTGTAAAGCGTTACGCTAACTGCTATACTACCTGCCGTACTGGTGGACCGTATGAGGAAAGCTTATTCCTGATATTGCTTTGTGGTTGGATATTCCTTCAGTAGGTACGTGGCTCGTGTCAACTAGTGAGGAGATAGATCTTAGAAGTTTGTAACAGAAGTTTAGAAAGATGCTCTCTCAGATGTAGTGCATCCCCGTCGATGACTGCCAGGCTAATGGAAATGTTTTGTTCAACACTGCCTATTTGTAAACAGTACCTTTGTCCCTCCTCTGCTGAATATGTTGACTCACACAGGCATTTAGACACATGGGAAGCACTCACCCACTTCTAGTTCACCAAACAGCCGTCACACATAAGCTTCAACTGTGCATATTGTCCTACTACCTAAGCACAAAGTTGCATTGTAGTTGACATGAATCCCATCTTCACTCAGCAGTATGTCACACGTCTCTCCAGCAGGTACATAGCATGTCAATTGTTAGACAGAGGATGATTTTTTTTCTTTCTCTGTCTCAGCTTTGCTGTGATAAATCATAATGCCATTTGCTGTTACTGCCTGCCTAGCTCAGTATAAGCCTGTGATGAAACCTGCTACCTCCTGTGCTGTGTGACTCCATCTGTTAGATTGCATCAACCAGGCTCGGAACAAAGAAGGTTAAGAGGTGACTTCATTGAGGATTTGATGGAGACACAAGAGACTGCAGATGCTGGAATCTGGAGCAACAAACAATCCGCCAGAGGAACTCACTGGGTCGAGCAGCATCTTTTGGGGGGGGGGGGGGAAGGAATTGTCGACATTTCGGAGTTGAAACCCTGCATCAGGACTGAGGATTTGATAGATTTGAAAAGACGGATGGAGCGAAGAGGAAACTTTTCCAGTGGTTGGGGAAATCTAGGATAAAGGTTATTCAACATAAAATCAAAGCAAGGCCATTCAGTGGTGAGGTTGGTAAGAACTTCTTCACATGCAGTGAAAGGTTTGTGGCACTCCCTCCCGAAAAGGCCACTTCAGTTAATCATTTAAAATCGAAGAGAAATAAGCTTTTGCTGCACAGCAATATGGAGCCAAGGTGGAAACTGAAACACAGATCTGCCATGATCTCTGGATAGTGCCTCCTATTCCTTGGTTACTCACTTTGAGGCATTAGGAAATGTCTTTTCAAGACCTTTAGAATACAAGATCGCAGACTCACACTGGAAATGTATGAAACACTAGTGAGGCCACAGCTGGAGAACTGCAGACAGTTCTGGTCACTGCATTACAGGAAGGACGTGACAACATTGGAGAGGCCAAAGAAGATTTATGAGGATGCTGGGAAGTTCTGGTGATGAGAGGAGATTATCTAGGCTGGGACTGTGTTCTTGAGCTGGATAAAATTATGAGAGGGTGAACTGGAAGGATTGATTTCTCTGACAGGGATAACAGTAATTAGGGGAAGAAGGTAGAAGGATTAGAAGGGAGCTGATACAGAATTACTTCACCAATGAGTGCAGGGATCTGAAAATCTTTGCCTGAAAGGGTGGTGGAGGCAGAAATCCTCACTGTCTTTATAAATCAGATAGATGAGCACCTGAAGAGTGATAAGACACATAGTTTGGAATAAGAATTAGGAAGTGGAATGAAGTTCAAAACCTTTCTGTTCCATGTACAAAATCAGGCGCATGATCACCTAAGTTGTCATAAATTTCTCTGATACTACGATCCCTTGTTCCTTTCTCTAAAGCCATTTATACTGTTCACCCCAACATCCTCCTACTAAATCTTCCAGACCCACTTCTTTAGAATCAGCCATGGTGGCTAAGTCTCTCTGAGGCCTCTGAGTCAGATGGTTGTGGGTTGAAGTCCAGTCTGGAGATTTGAGCACATGAAGCTTAGCGGGGTTCTAGGTTGGCAGTGTGGTGGCACAGCTGATAGAGCCACTACTTCACAGCTCTTGTGACCCAGGTTCGATTCTGATCTCCAGTGCTGCCCATGTGGAGTTTGCATATTGTCCCTGTGAACACGTGGGTTTCCTCTGGGTGCTCCAGTTTCCTCCCACATCCCAAAAATGTGCCGGTTGTTAGGTTAATTGGCTACTGTAACTTGCCCCTAGTGTGTGGGTGAATGGTAGAATCTGGCGGACGTGTAGGGAGAATGTCTCAAAAAATGGGAGTGGTGTAAGTTTAGTGTAAAGTGTGCCTGATGAAGAGTAAAGTCTCAGTGGGCCAAAGGGCATGTTTCTGTGTTCTATGACTCTGTGATCTATGCCCCAGTTCAACACTGAGGAGTGCTCCATCATTGGTTGTTTTTTACCTTTGGATGAGACATTAACTCAATACCCCATTTGCTCTTGACTGAATGTAACAGATCCCGTTCCACTACTTCGGAGACCAGGAGTTAACCCTAGCATCCCGGCTGATGTTTAACCCTCAACCAACATCATCAAAAGTGAACTGTTTTTTCATAGAAACATAGAAAACCTACAGCACAATACAGGCCCTTCGGCTCACAAAGTTGTGCCGAACATGTCCCTACCCTAGAAATTACTAGGCTTACCCATAGCCCTCTATTTTTCTAAGCTCTATGTACCTATCCAAAAGTCTCTTAAACGACCCTATCGTATCAGCCTCCACCACCGTTGCCAGCAGCCCATTCCACGCACTCACCACTCTCTGAGTAAAAAACTTACCCCTGACATCTCCTCTGTACCTACTCCCCAGCACCTTAAACCTGTGTCCTCTTGTGGCAACCATTTCAGCACTGGGAAAAAGCCTCTGACTATCCACATGATCAGTGCCTCTCATAATCTTATACACTTCTATCAGGTCACCTCTCATCCTCCGTCACTCCAAGGAGAAAAGGCCGAATTCACTCAACCTGTTTCCATAAGGCATGCTCCCCAATCCAGGCAACATCCTTGTAAATCTCCTCTGCGCCCTTTCTATGGCTTCCACATCTTTTCCTGTAGGGAGGCAACCAGAACTGAGCACAGTAGTCCAAGTGGGGTCTGACCGGGGTCCTATATAGCTGCAACATTACCTCTCGGCTCCTAAATTCAATTCCACGATTGATGAAGGACAATACACCATATGCCTTCTTAACCACAGAGTGAACCTGTGCAGCTGCTTTGAGAGTCTTATGGCTCAATCACATTGTTGTGCACAAACTATATTACAATCCTATTAATGGTTAAGTAATGCTTGATTTGATGAAAACTACTTTGGGGTGTCAAGTAAGATGCCATATAAATGCAAATCTTTCTTTCCTTAAGGAGGCAAGTTAGTAGCAGTTAGTGTAACACTATTACATCGACAGTGACCCAGGTTTAATTCTGGCTGCTGTCTGCGAGGATTTTGTATGTGGGTTTCCTCCCGGTGCTCCGGTTTCCTCCCACATTTCAAAGGCGTACAGGTTAGGAGTTGTGGGCATGCTATGTTGTTGCTGGAAGTGTGTTGACACTTGTGGGCTGCCCCCAGAACACTCTATGCAAAAGATGCATTTCACTGTGTGTTTCGATGTACATGTGACTAATAAAGAGATCTTACCTTAATACTCTTCCTTTAACCTTCCTCTCTCCATTTCCTTCTCTAATCATCTTGTTTCAATTTATTAATTTTGTTTCACACTGAAATCCCTCCTAAACTTTATCTTTAAGCTTCTGTCATGAAATCCTCGGCATTCATCATATTTGATATAAAAAAACCTATTTACTTCTATTGAATAGTCCCCTTGTACAATAAGATGGACTCTTGATGTTACGATTTACCTCGTTATGACCTTGCACCTTATTGTCTGCCTGCACTGCACTTTCTCTGTAGCTGTGACACTTTATTCTGCATTGCTTTACCCTGTACTACCTCAATGAACTGTGTAATGAATTGATCTGTATGATCGGTATGCAGGACAAGTTTTTCACTGTACCTCAGTACATGTGACAAAAATAAACCAATTTACCAATTAATGAGGTAAGTCAAACCCTTGCTGCCTTTGTCCTAATTCCCATTCACCCTTCATCATTGTGGCTGCTGACTTGTTCTGGCTCCTGTTTAAAGCATTCATCTTTATTTTCAAATCCCTCCATGGTTTTACCTTCCCCTGGTTCTCTATTCATTTCAAGCCCTACAACCTCTTGAGATCTTTCTCCCTCTCCATTTCCAGTGTCTTGATCCCTGATTTCACTTGTTCCATTGTCAGCAGCCAAGATGCCTTCAAATGCCAAGTGCAAAGCCCTGGAATTCCTTCCCTTAACTTCTTTATCTCCTTTTTCCTCTAATCATTGGCCATCTATCCCTCCCGTCTGCTTGGTATTGTGATGAGCTGCAGCTCATTTTACAACATTAAAAACAGTGTATAAATGCAAATGGTTGGTTGGTTGGGTTGGAGAATGAATCAGCTCTCAGTGAGATGAAGGAAGCCCTCCAAATTAACCCTCTGCAGGAACTGGCAATCCTTCCTCTTCCCTCTCAGTTCTGATGCAGCGACTTGACCCAAAATGTTGACTTACACCTTTTGCCTCCACAGATGCTGCTTGACCTGCTGAGTTCTTCCAGCATTCTGATTTCTCGTTCCAGGTTCCAGCGTCTGCAGTCTGTTTTGTCTTTGCAGAGTAAAAATTCCTTGTACACGTGACAGGGAAATAGGAGAAATCAGAACAAGCAAGGAATCAAATCCCAAGCTTAGGGATGCCAAATACTGAAAGATGTTAACAATACCAGCATGTTACACTTCAGAGAGATCAGATGTGAAGTTGTGCATACAATAACAAATGCTTGAAACATTTTGAAAGTGTTTAATACTGAATGCTCACTTTAGCAGTTTTCCTATTTACTGCAGTTTTCCCTGGAAAATATGACCCACCCACGGCAAATAACCCGTGTGCAGCTAGAATTCCCCAAGTGCAAACCTTTTACATTGTGGCCCACCAGTGTAGGTTCCTCTCAGATTGAATTGCGAATCTTTCACTTCAATTTATTCTGAGTCAAACCCCTTTAGGCAAACAACTGTCCTTGCTTCTTTCAAACAATGAGCACCAGTGTTCTTCAGGACCATACCAGAGCTCCTAAATCTTTCCCCTGTCTAAAACCCACTGAATTAGGGCTTATCTCTTCTTTTCTGGCAAGAAATCATGACTGGTAACCAGTGTATCACAGGAAACCCCTGGAGAGGGTGAAGGACTTAAACTGATGGAAGGAAGGAAATACTTTTTTTTGTAAGATAAATAGAGACACTCTCGGGATGGGCACAGAATGGCTAATTGCAAGCTCTCATGGGGCGGGTGACACTGAAACCAAAATCTTAGAGACACCAGTCTAGCAATTCAAGACAGTCAAATATTTACAAAACACAACACTGCAGTCTACTCCATGTTTGTTGTGCATTTTTAAAAATTACTTTGAATAATATAAAAGTAAGCATTTATTAACTCTGATATAGGTTAACTGTCTTCTGCACTGTGTCTGTGATCTTATGTTTGTTAATAACAAGGCCAGACAACTGTCTCCAAGCTGTGCTATTAAGGACCAGGGTTCCAGTAAAATTTGAAGTTTACAGACACCTCAACTTTTAACAAACTGGTACTGAAAAGGCAGCTGCGTGACCTTCTTTAGTTGCTGTCAACCATGAATGATTGTACATCATTTAAAAGAGGACAGCAGATGAGTGAACGATGGCAATTTCAGCACTGCTGAAGTATTCACTCATTGCTAAGGATTTTGTGAGTTTGTGAGTTGGAGAGAAGATCTCAAACTAACAGCTGCAGAGCACAGCAGTCAGATACTGTTTATCACCGGCTTGCAGTGTCCGTTCAACTAAACTGGCCCATTCTCAGACAAGGGATTGTAGAATTTAAATGAAGTGTGTGGGTGTATGTGTGTGTGTGTGTGTGTGTGTGTGTGTGTGTGTGGGTGTGTGTGTGTGTGTGTGTGTGTGTGATAATGTCTGTGTCTCTCTTATTTGTTACAATACCCAGACAGCAAGGTCAGGTCACCTAATGGTCCTTTTTTAATTGGTTTAGCCTTAAAATGGGGGGGAAAACAGACCCTGCAATTGGTGGAAATATGAAATTAAAACCATAATTTTAGATACGCATCATTGGTCAGTCAATATGTTTGTAACCAAGACATGATCGACATTTTGGTTTGTCAGACCAGTTCTGATTTGTGTTGTACCCAAGTTCTTATTAGACATTCACATGCTGGCCGACCTGCCTTATAATCAGATCATTTCCTGTTGTTAGCTTAGTTTATTGTGGTTGTAAAATCTTTAAATTAGCAAAGAACAGATTTTACTCCTAGAATTACTTTTCATGACACAAAGTAATCCAAAGGTCAATTACATGTTGTATTTTACATTTCTGTGTTCTAGGCAGATTTGAGGGTTGTGTTCCCATCATGCAAACCTGAACAATCTTCATATGCCAAGGCTAAATGAGAAAGAATCTGTGAATAGAAATCAGAACTAGGCTCAGGACTGAGCTTCCCCAGTCTGAAAGACACCCAGTGTCCCGAGCACCTCCTGTCCCTCAACCAAATTCCTATCAATTTCCTCTTAAACCATTTTTCTAACAAGCATTGTGAATAACTTATTGAAGACTCTTTGAACATCCACATAAATTTTGTTTAATGAAATTCCTTCATGTATTCATTGATTGTTTTTCAAATAATCCCTGTACATTTGTTAAAGACAATCTTTGTTTCATCTGTACAGACTGCACTCTGTCATGTCCTTTGATAGTTATTAAAGCTTTGAATTCTCCCATACTGTTTCGAATATTAGCATTCCATTCCCTTCTATCCTGATTCCTATGTTTGAACATTAATCTTTGTTCTCTGTTCCAAAGGTCCCTTCACCCCATATATCTTTCACTTCCTACAATGGGGCTTTCATTTAAAGTAAACAGAGAAGGCTGGGAATACTCAGCAGGTTGGGCAGCATCTGTGGAGAGACAAAAATAATTAACATTTCAGAATGTCGACTTCCATTGGGAAAGTCGATCAAAATCCAGTATGAAGCTGCAAAGAAAGGGGGCAGGGAGGCGAGAACCAAAAGGAAGGGCTGTGCAAGTTGCAAAGGCAGGAGAGTTAATAGTGTCAGAGGTAAACATGAGAGAAGGGTGGAACTCGACAAAAAAGATACTTTTCTTATTTAAAATGTTAATCCTTTTTACAAATTCCTTGCTGCTTGCACTTTTGTCCTATAACCCTCTGAGAACGCTGCATTATTCCAGTTCTGACTATTGGTAGCCCTGCCTTCAGCTGCCAAAGCACTCTAAAATACCCATCTCACCTCTAAAGACATTCCCTCCTTCACCACATTTTTGGTCATCTGCCCTAACTTCTCTTCACATGGCTCAGGATCCAATTTTGTTTGAATAATGTGTCAGGATGTTTTGCTTAATAGAAGTTGCACTATAATTTATAGGCTGGTGTTGCATCAAAATTTCTTTCTTTCCCTCTCTCTTCTGACATTATTTTCTCACTACATATTTCGGCCATGCATTCTTATTCTATTATGGTTGCTTTACCAAGTCAGCTCAGCTTTCTAAATTTAAAAACAAATTACATTTTCCCAACACATGCTTTCTTAGTTCAAATCCTTCCTTGCTCTGTTAATCCTCTCTAGAAATATATTGGTGCCATTTTGGCTCAGCCCCTCCCTGATTCTAAAATTTGCTTTAATGTGACAACATATGACCAGCCCCACAGTTAGGTTTGACCTTGCCAGTTTTCCTATATTCAGTCTGTCCAATGTGCAGTACAGGAAGATCAGCTGAGAGGTTACCACCCAAAGATGTCCCTTGTTTTCCAGCTGGAGCTTTTCCTTTGTGGACACCATTAATTATAGCTTGATTTTGATTTTCTGTACCTGATGCAAGGTTTTGACCCGAAACACTGACAATTAATTCCTTTCTTCCCACAGATACTGTTCGACCCGCTGAGTTCCTCCAGCAGACTGTGCTTTTCTCCAGATTCCAGCATCTGCAGTCTCTTATGTCTCTATGCTGCAATCTGTGTCTCTGGTTCCAAAACGGACCACAAGTTAGTCTCCCTTCCTTCAGAGAGTTATCCACTACTGTGCACATTGTTGGCGGGACAAATAAATGGGAATCTCCCTAACCACTCAGACTGAAGGACTGCATAGCCTAGCATTTGAACCGGTAAGTGTAAGTTAGAATAGTGAATTCAATGTCATTATAATATATATCTGTGACAGAGAGAGGGAGAGAGAGAGATAGAGAGGGAGAGAGAGAGAGAGAGAGAGAGAGAGAGAGAGAGAGAGAGAGAGGGAGGGAGGGAGAGAGAGAGAGAGAGAGAGAGAGAGAGAGAGAGAGAGAGAGAAAGCAATAATAATGGCACGGCAGAGGGCGAGGTGTCACTTTCACAAATCCTTTGGGTAGGTGCTGCAGCTCAGACCGCAACCTTTGGATTTTGATGCTTAACCACAAATTTGCCTCTTGCCTGCAATTGCAATGATATTTGTGTATAAATAACATTGAAAATCATTATCCTTATCATTATTTTAACTGTGCATTACAATAATCATCATGAATTCACATGATTAAAATACCCTGCTTGAATTAGACTGCCTAGATTGACATGGTAAAGTGAACCCTAAAATCAGACTAACATGTTCTAATTCACTGGCAACCAGCCAGTTGCTTCAATGTAACATGCCCTCGGCCATATTTTACTTCCTGTGTCTTTATGTTTGACTCTAATTATACAGAATATCAATTGCACATGAAATACATAATATTCAATATAAACTCCTGAAAGATTAAAAGGCTATATGAAAGATTTTCAGAAGATCTGAACATTTTATTAAAGGTTTCTAATTTAATTACTGACAGCTCTACTTTGATCTCTCATGCTTTTGCTTATAGGTGAAAAGTAAATATAAAGATGTTTTTTCCTTCCTTGCTGTCTTACTGTTTCTCTGTGTCTCCTGTAGGGTCTGACTTCTCCAGGGTTACCGCTCCACAGGAAATGGCAGTTGTCCCTTGCACAAGATTTACTCCATGTGTGGATGGCATTAATCATAGCTTGATCTTCTGTGCAGTTACTTCAAGAGCAATTTTAACCCATCTTTTACAAGCAGCTCAGTTCTGTGGCTAAGCAAAGGCAGTGATCGGAAAATCTAGGTTTGAGCCCCCTAAGAGCCATCACACCTTGGGGAGGCATTTGCTGGGATCCTCACTGAATACCCACAGACACCCAGTTCCAGAAGGAGGGAGATAAACAGGGGAACTCCCAGTAACTACCTCCCCTCTGTGAAACCAGGTCCAGAAACACTTTGTAGTTCCTCTGTTGTGTGGCAGTCCCTCAGTTAACTCAGACTTGGTGATCAAATCTGGAATGTTTCAGGTACCCGTGGCTCAGCTAGTCACTAAACGATGGGGTAGAGGCAGAGGTGTTTCTAAAAAGTGCATGGAGAAGTGACAACTCTGGCTTGCTCTATTTATAAAGCATGTGAAATACAGATGGTAGCATAAGTGCATTTAATGACACTGTTTTCAGATCTGTGTTGTACAAGTTTACAAAAGGAACAATGTGTTTTCAGGTAAAATCTATTGATTGTCACTTAGAGACCCTTAAGTTGGACAGCAAGTGTCCACATAAGGCTGACCCATCACTAGACATCAGACTTAGTAAGTAGCTGATGCAACACTCCACCTGGGCAGAAATCTATTAACAGAGATATCATCTGTGCCGATTGTTGCATTACACCAGGGCTCCTTGCAGCTCCAGCTAGTTACACACTAACTTAAAGATCTGATGCAAGCCTTTTGTTCGAAAAAAGGTACAAACAAGAGACATTTTGGATCTTGTCTAGTCTGTGGGAACTGGCTTATTCATCACTGTGAGAAACGGAAGCTAGAGATACTATCTGGAAAATAACATCCTGATATTTCCACGACAGGATTCTTTCAGAGCTAAATCTAGAGAAATCATATTTACAAGGCTCATAGTTAAACTGCACATCTGGATTTCCTGCTGCTCAATCGTCTGCTTTTCACATCCTCCTTCAGACTGCCTCAGAGTGTTGATCATAAACCAGGCAGCAGCAATCATCCATCTCCATCGAGGGGATCGGAGCCAACTTTACAAAACTTTCTTTTATCTTTTGTCTCTGTGCAATTAGAACTTTGGTTAACAGATCACAGCATGTCTTGCCCTCAGCATCACAAACCCACATTCCCTGCACTACACCCCCTCCACTTTAAGATAATGCTTCCTTTAAAACAGTATGAGTGCATGTTTTGTCTCAACATGATGTCTATAATGATGATTACTCTGTACCTACAGCAATGCAAATTTTGTTCATTAATGATCGTGTAATGAAAGACATACGTTAAGTTGCAGAAGGGAATTGCTTTTGTGTGGCCAGTTCCTCTTAAGCCTTTTTGGATAGGATCAGAATTGGAAGACAAGTGCATCGAGTGTCACAGGCAGCTAATTTACAGATTGGAAAGCCTGGCACTCTGCATGCAGTCAATTTTGAGAGGCCTGTGATTATCTTCGATACCCAGACTGTTTCCAAAGCCACCAGCACAGAGATTGCCAAAACATATATTCCGCCTGTATTGTTTTATGGCATACAATTCCAAATGCGTTTCTATCACCAATATTAGATAATCAAACTGTTTTGCTTATTTTTAATGAAGAAGATGTCAAGTCAAGCAGGACTGGTGGCTCAACGGTGACCTGCCTATTGGTGGCTCAATCAACACACCACTCTCCCTACTTGTGCCTCAGCAGTGAGTGTTATAGGCTTTTCAGCCATCGAAGTGATGCCCACAGCTAAGATCGATTTGGTTCTGGTGACCAGAAAAGGTGAGTAGTTTTAAATTTTCCCAGGTTTCCTTATGGAAGCTGGAGCAATTCACCTCTTCCTCATTTATGAGAGGAAACCACTGATTAACAGGGTTTCTGCTCCCCATTCCTTTGACGACGATCACTGCGATTTATCTCTCAGTCTCTCTGGCCAACTCGAGTTTATTATTCCCAAGGGGTCTAGCTGTGACGTCCTGTTTCCCAAAACCCAGGCGCTTGTTGCCAGGGTGAAGGATGGGCTCCCTAGGAGACAGGGAAGCCACAAGGAACCTACAGCCAGTCAGGTCTTGGCATTGGAATCAGAACATAGAACAGTACGGCACAGGAACAGGCCCCTCGCCCGCAATGTCTGTGCCCACCACGACGCCAAGCTGAACTGCACATCTGCCTGCATGTGTCCTATATCCCTCCATCCACTGTCTGTACATGTGCCTGTCTAAATGCCTTTTAACTGTTGCTATCATTCCAAAGACGTACAGGTCAGGAAGTTGTGGGCACGCTATGTTGGCGCCGGAAGCGTGGTGACACTTGTGGGCTGACCCCCAAATCACTACTCAAAAAGATGCATTTCACTGTGTGTTTCAATGTACATGTGACTAATAAAGATATTTGATCTTATCTGCTTCGACCATCTCCCCTGAAGTCCATTGTGAGATTTTTTAACACCACAGAATGGATGAGCTGGTTCTCTGATGTAGGTTTTCTATTATTCATGTCCAAAATGGGTCCTTGCTTCAAGTAACAATCCCATGCCCACCTCAAGTTACAATTGAAACCCCCTCCTTGTAATACCACCCCAAATGCCACTGCTTTCCCATACCAAACATCCTTTGAATTGTCCCGTCAAGAAAGGCTAGACAGTTTGGGTCTGTATTCACGTAGTGTAGCGGTTAGTGTAACGCTAATACAGCACCAGCGACCCGGGTTCAATTCCTGCCGCTGTCTGTAAAGAGTTTGTATGTTCTCCCTGTGACTGCGTGGGTTTCCTCCGGGTGCTCTGATGTCCCCCCACATTCCAGAAAAGACGTATGGGTTAGGAAGTTGTGGGCATGCTATGTTGGCGCCAGAAGCGTGGCGACACTTGTGGGCTGCCCCCAGAACATTCTATGCAAAGATGCATTTCACTGTGTTTCCATGTACGTGTGACTAATAAAGATCTGATCTGATCTTATCTTATCTTAGGTATGAGAGGTGACCTTATTCAAACATACTGTATAAGATCCTAAGGGGTCTTGACAGGGAAGATATTGAGATGTTTCCACTAATGGGAGATTGACAAACAAGGGCACGTAGCTACAACATAAGGAGCTGTTATTTAAAACTGAGGTGCATAGAATTTTTTTCTCTCAGAGGGTAGTGTATCTCTGGAATTCTCTGTCCCCAAGGGTGGTGGAGTCTAGATCATTAGATATATTTAAGGTGGAGGAAGATAAATATTTGAAAGTTCAAGGAATTGAAGGTTATGGGGAACTGGCACAGAAGAGGAGTTGAGGCCAGCACAGATCAGCCATGGTCATATTGAATGTTGGGACAGGATTGTGGGGCCAAGTGACCTACTCCTGCTAATACTTTCTTGTGTTCTTGACGTGCTGAGTTTTGTTCTGTTGGATTGGATTGTAATGAACATGACTCATTTGACAAAGGACTGTTCTGGCATGTCTGCACTGGATTCGAACCCAACTCAAAGACGTGGGTTCAGTGTCTAAAGCTTTGTAAAAGATCTTGATAAAATAAATAACAGAAGATTGTTTCCAGGTTCAAAAGGGTTCGTCATTAGGGTACACATATTTAAGGTGATTGGTAAATGAACCAAGGAGCAGAGGAAGAGATTTTTTTTAAATTCATTGAGTTGAGATTATTTATTAATGGAATGTGGGTGTTCCTGGAAAGACCAGTACTTCTTGTCCATCCTCCGTTGTCCCTGAGAAGGTGGTAGTGAGCTGTCACTCTGAAGTGCTGCAGCCCTTCAGGTGAAGGTACTTCCATGGTACTATTGGGTAGGGAATTCTAGGATTTGGACACAGCAATGAGGAGGGAATGGCAATATGTTTGTAAGATGTTGTGGTACCTGCAGGGGAATCTACAGGTGGTGATATTTCTCTGCTCCTGCTTCTCCAGTCCATTCCGATGGAAGTGACATGTATTGATGGTGCGAGAGAAGCCTTGGCAGTGGGGGCAGTGCACCTTCATAGAATCACAGAAATGTGCAGCCCACCTCATCCGTGCTGACCGTGATGCCTTTCTATGCTAGTCCCATTTGCCTGCATTAGGACCTTATCCCTCTATGCCTTTCCTATCCCAGTACTGGTCCAAATGCCTTTTAAACATAGTAATAGTATTTGCCTCTGCCACCTTCTTTGGCAGCTTGTTCCAGATATTCACTACACTCTGTGTGAAAAACTTACCCATCAAATCTCTTTTAAGTTTCTCCCCTCTCACCTTAAATCTAGTCCTGGGCTCCAATGCCCTGGGAAATTGATTCTTACTGTCTAACCTAACAATGCCCTGATAATTTTATAAACCTCTATAAGGTCACTCCTCAGCCTTCTATGTTCCAGTGAGAATAAACCTGGCCTATCCAATCTCTCCTTATAACTACAGCCTTCCCAGACCAGGTAACATCCTGGTGAGTCTCTTCTGCACTGTCTCCAGTGCTACCACATCCGTCCTGTACATGGCAACCAGAACTGTACACAATAATATAAGTGCTGTACAACTGCAAGATGACATCCCAACTCTTATATTCAATGTCTTGGCTCATGAAGGCAAGCATACCAAAAATCTTCTTCACTGTCCTCTCCACCTATATCACCAGTTTCAGGGAGCTATGGACTTGCACCCCAAGGTTTCTCTGTACATCAATGCTCTTGAGGTCCTTGCTATTTACTCTATGTGTCCTACCAAAATTGGACCTCCAAAAGTGCATTGCCTCACACTTGTCTGGATTAAATGCCATCTGCCACCACTCTGCCCAACATTCCGGTTGATCGATGTCCCACTAGATCCTTAGACAACCTTCTTTGCTATCCACGACTCCACCAAGTTTTGTGTCATCTGCGGACTTACTAATCACACCACCTACATTCTCATCGAGTCTGATATTATTACAAACAATACAGATCCCAGCACCAATCCCTGCAGTACACCACGTTGCAGATTTCCAGTCAGAAAAATATCCCATCCACCACTACCCTCTGCCTCCTATCACCAAACCAATGTTGAATCCAGTTTGCCAACAGGCCTCAGATCCCTTGTGCCTTAACCTTCTGGACCAGCCTATCATACGAGACCTTGTCAAAAGCCTTAGCCCATGTAAACCACGTCTACCGATTTGCCTTCGTCAATTTTGTGGAAAAGGTGCTGAAATGCTAGAGTTTTACAGTGGTGAATAGGATGCAAATCAAGCAGGCTGTGTTGATACGGATAGCGAGGAGCTTCTTGAGTGTCATTTGTCCAGGCATGTGGAGAGTATATCATTTGTGCCCCTGACTTCTTCCTTGTAGATGGTGGAAAGGCTTAGGGGTCTCAGGAGGTAAGCCACTTATGGCAGGATACTGTTGGATCCAGTTATTTTCGAATCCAAAGGTTCTTTCAGGAATCCAAGAATGAGTTGGAAACAACCTGGTGCTTCACAAAGTTTTATTGGAAAAGTTTAAAACAAAGAAACAGTCACAGAGCACATGGCACTAGCTTTACTACTAGGAGATGAGCCGAGACAAAAGAACTAAAAATGAGCCAGGGCCGGTGGGGGGGGGGGGGGGTGGTGAAGAGAGCAAGAAAGTGATTAACAAAACAAAAACGACACCTTTTATACCTGAGATAAGAGGTACTCCTTAGCTAACAATAGTCCAATCAGAAAACCTATTAGATACCTGTGGCAAAACCAACCAATGAGAAAACACACATTCACCTGATGGACAAACCAATAAGCATTAAATACTACACATGTTAAAAAACTACTTAAAACAGTCGAATCCAATAATACCCGGCTTCTGATCTACTCTTGTAGCCACAGTATTTAAGTGCTGGTCCAGTTGAGTTCCTGGTCAATGGGGACCCCAGGATGGTGGGACTCAAACATGAGACAGTTGCTTCAGTCCTGTTGCATGCATGCATGGGCTACTTCCTTTGGTAAAGAGCTGCAAATACAAATCAACATTGTGTATTCATTGGTGAAAACATTGTCACTTCTGACGACACCACTGTTGTCGGCAGAATCCCAGATGGCGATGCAGAGGCATACAGGAGTGAGATGGGTCAGCTGGTTGAGTGGTGTCGCCACGACAACCTTGCACGCAACATCAGTAAGACCAAGGAACTGACTGTGGACTTCAGGAAGGGGAAGTCAGGAGATCACCCTCCAATCACATTGAGGGGTCAGCTGTGGAAAGGGTGAGCAGCTTCAAGTTCCTGAGCATCAACATCTTGGAGGACCTATCCTGGGCCCAACACGTTGATTCAATCATGAAGAAGGCACACCAGAGGCTCTATTTCTTTAGGAGTTTGAGGAGATTTGGTATGTCACCAAAGGCTCTTACCACAGCCTGGTATCGAGCCTCCAATGCACAGGATTGCAAGAGGCTGCAGAGGGTTGTAGACTCAGCCAGCTCCATCATGGACACAACCCTCCCCACCATCGAGGACATCTTAAAGAGGCAGTGCTTCAAGATGGTGTCGTCCATCTTTAAGGACCCGCACCATCCGGGACATGCCCTCTTCTCGTTACTGCCATCAGAGAGGAGGTACAGGGGCCTGAAGAGCCACACTCAATGATTCAGGAACAGCTTCTTCCCTCCGCCATCAGATCTCTGAACGGTCCATGAACCCATGAACACTACTTCGTTATTCCCTTTTTTTGCACTATTTATTTATTTTTGTAATTTAAAGATTTTATGTCTTTGCACTGTACTGCTGCCACAAAACAACAAATTTCACATCATATGTCAGTGATAATAAATCTGATTCTGTTTCTGACCTTATGATGGAAGGAAGCAGGTGAAGTTGGTTGGGCCTGGGACACCATCCCGAGAAACTTTTGCAGTGATGTTCTGCGGCTGAGAAGATTGACCTCTTATAATCTCAACCATGTTCTTTGTGCAAGGTCTAACTCCAGTCTGTTATCAGGAGGGCCCTCCTTGGGAGAGCAGTGGAACGAGATTCAATTGGATCTTTTGAAAGGGAAAGGAAATGTTTGAAGGGCTAGGGGGAAAGAGCAGGGGAGTGGGATCTTTCAACTGGGCAAATCTCCTCAGTATGTATGATTCTGTGACAGCACACCTCGCATTCAATAGATTTATTGAAGAGATTAAACAGGTTAGCTCAGAAAAGCAGGTAGACAACAGACTAATTAAAATAGAAGTAATCCTGGCTATGATGCAACTTACCCTGGTCAATGTTTTCCTCTAAGAAACCAACACATTTGAACGTCTGCCCCGAATAATATCTGTGATCATCGGGACGCTATTCCAACACTCAATAGCGCTAGGAACCAAATCTACCCACAAAGTCCCAGTGTGCTCACACATCTTAAAGACATTTCCTTTGGGACATTATACAACTTGTTCATGTCTGCAAGCAAGCTCTGCTGCAAATTATGACTCCTACGCAGCAAGAGACAGAGAGGAAGTCGGAGAAGAATGACTTTCTTTCCTTTGCAGGCTATCTTGGTCAAAACAGAAAAGCTTTGCTGGCAGCAACAAAGAAATACATGTTGGAAGACCATTTTGAGAGCAAGTGTTTGCGAATTCATCCGAGAGCTCTGATAAAACCACCTATGGAGAGACTTTGTTTTGCTGCCTGGTTTCTCATCGAGACTGTGCGTGAAGAATGATGATGCACTGGCACAAAGCCACCAAACCCTTAACTTGCCCACCCGAGTGTACACAATCCTTAAAGAAACCAGATATCACTTCTCGTACACTTGTTGTATGTTAATAGGTAAAAGGAATCCACAAAAAAAATTGCTAACCATGAGGAAAAGGGCCATGTTCTGTTTTCTATTTGTAATAAAATCATAAAGATAAGAACAAAGAATGGATTTATGATTTTGCTAACAGAGAGACATTCTTCCCTGTCAGCTTTCTTTCCCTCGCTTTAAGGCACTGTTTAATACTGGGGTGGATTGTTTGTCAATCA
The DNA here is from genome assembly GCF_009764475.1 of Pristis pectinata. Classification (NCBI taxonomy): domain Eukaryota; kingdom Metazoa; phylum Chordata; class Chondrichthyes; order Rhinopristiformes; family Pristidae; genus Pristis; species Pristis pectinata. The sequence goes on along the minus strand of NC_067407.1, from coordinate 93,035,374 downwards.
GGAGCAGAAACTCTGGCTGATATTACCCTGCAAAGCTCTCTGAATTCAGTTGAAATCCTCCCACCGCTGCTCCACCTGATTCCAGTTACCTCCGCAGAATCCCATCCCTATGAGCACTTTTTACATTCCTCCAGAGATCTGGGAAAGCAAAACTAAACCTACATCTGTGTCTCATTCACCTGCATCTGTCGCTGGACTAATGCCTGCTGGATGTCAGTATGGAACATGGACACTGATCCTTTGCATTCATGCAGACTTATTATTTGTTTTTATCGTTCATGGAATGTATGTTTCCATGCCAAGGCCAACATTTGTTGCCCATCCCTACTTGTCTGTGTCAGGGACAGCTATGGACCAAACACATTGCTGTGGGTCTGGATTCACAATGACAAGGGAAGGATTACTGATTCCTTCCACTGTAGAACATCAGCGACCCCAATGGGTGTTTTCAACATCTCAAGAATTGTGTGCATAGCATTATTGTTGATGGCTTTTTATTCTGCATTTATTTGATTGTGGTTGTCCAGAATATCAAATGCAAGACCCAAATTTATCTGCACTATTTACCGGATCATCAACAACTCCATTTAAGCATCGTTGGGTGGAGTTTTTGGCAAATACTAATTCCAGTGTTCATTATGGCATAAAAGGCCCTGCATGGTGGAAACTAATACCTAATGATAAAGTGCTGATCACACACAGTTTTCCAAGAGTGGTTCACTTGCGTTATTATTCACAGCTCCAAGAGCAGGTTTGAATGTGCCACTGCACCTGAATTTAGCCAAGATTTCAAAGATTTACTCCCAAACAAGGAAAAGTGGAAGAATAAGGACATTAAATCCTTGCTACCTCTGGAAAGTCTTCAAAGGTATCTCAGTCAGCATCAGCTTTGGCCACTACCATTGAAGAAGGAGAAGAAATGATGGGTTAAAATAAAGGGGAAAGATAACCAATGAGAGGCATGACTGGGTAGGCAAGTTGAAAGAGCCTGTCCTCGGGTGCTGTCTGCATTGAGTTTGCACGTTCTCCCTGTGGAGAACATGGAGAACTAGGTTCTTCAGATTTCCTCCCAAATCCCAAAGACATGAGGACTGGGAGGTTAATTGTCCAGTGTTAATTGCCTCTAGTGAGTAGGTGAGTGGCAGAATCTGTGATGAAAATGTGGGGAGAATAAAAAATGGGATTAATGTAGGATTAATGGTTGATGGTTGGTGTGGACTTGGAGGGCTGAAGGGCCTGTTTCCATGCTGTATACCTCCTTGACTCGAGCAGCCTAATACCTGACTCAGTTAACTGTTTGCTAGCGCTGAATGAAATGCTTACACGAGGAGGGTGGGTCATTAGCGATATCTGAGTGCGGATGCAGGGAAGCCGAGACTGACTGGAGGCAGCATTTGGTGATGCTGCGCTGTTTGTGCCAGTGCTCTGGTGCATGTCAGCTGTCCCTGCAACTGATACACAACTTCTCACTCTTTCCTGATCTGGTGTCAATGAGGACTGACACGGCGGGACGTTATACTGAACTTTACAAGGTGCTGGTGTTGCCTCAGACCAAAGGAAGGAGAGGTGTGGAGGTGTTTTACAGGAGCGGGCCCAGGGATGAGAGACTCGAGAGGCAGGAGAAACTGGGATTGTTCCACAGCGATTAGGGAAAATTAAGACAGGCTTTACTAAGATAAATCAAAATGGTTTTGCTAAATGAGGAGAAATTGTTTCCAGTAACAGGGGAGTTGGTGCCTGAGGACACAGATCTAAAGTGATTCGCAAAAGAAACAGAGACACAAAATATTCTGCAGATGCTGGCCTCTTCCCTCTTCCTTCCCAGTCCTGATGAAGGGTTTCGGCCCAAAACGTCAACTGTTTATTTCCCTCCATTGATGCTGCCTGACTCGCTGAGTTCCTCCAGCACTTTTTGTGTGTTGTTGCCAAAGAAACATTTTTTTTTAAATGCAGTGAGTTGCAGTAGTGCCTTCAGGAGCTGTGGAGACAGATTCAACTGGAACTTTAAAAAGAGAATTGGATGAACATTTGAAGGGGAAAAAGTTACAAGGATGTGAGAAGAGAGCACGGAGGAACCTATGATAGCACTTTCAAATTAACAGCACACACTGTGTGCCAAATGGCTTTGTTCTGTGGAAGTTATTCCCTGTTTCCATGAAGAGGATGTTTCAATCCCTGCTACGTGTGGCTGGTGGGGGATTGTTGGGCGAGCCCAGTAGGATGTGGCACTTACTGTTTGCCCTGTTTCGTGCTGGAGCACAAAGCATGTGATTGGAGAATGTCATCTGGGATTGTTAAAGGAGGACTTGCATTCGTGTAGCGCCTTTTATAACCTTGGGACCTCCTAAAATGGTTTATATCCAATGTAGCGCTTCTCAGGAGCTGAAACTGCAATAATGAAGGAGATACATTAACGATGCAGTAACGACGATCATTTGTTTATTTAGGTGCTGGAAATGTACAAGAATCCTGGGGATAATTCCCCTGCTCTTCTTCAAAACACTGCATGGGATCTTTTGCTTCCTAGGAGGGAAAATAGCAGTGGGTTTAATATCTCATCTGAAAGTCAGGATTTCCAACAGTGTGGCAGTCATTCAGTATTGCTCTGGGAATGCTGCACTAGTCCCTGGAACGGGACTTGAACTCTCAACCTTCTGATTCAGAGGCAAAGGTGCTACCATCTGAGCATGCAGAGTAGAAGCAGGAGTAAGGCAATATTGTCAGGTGTCTCCGGATATCGGGAGCATTCACGTACACTAATCGTTTGACCAAAGAAAAATAAGTGAACCTCGGTCAGAAGGTGCAGATGTGAAGGCACCAGCAGCAAGTCCTGGACACACCTTATGTTCCATGATCAGCGTGGCATTGCTCTGTTACAGCACTAATGAAGAAGTGGGTATGGTGGGGGTGGAGGTGGGAGGTGGTGGTGGGGGGGGCAATAAAAGGGAAAGGTTCCTGGAAACTAAGTGTCATTGAAAAAAAGGAGAAGAAAAGGCTGCAGAAATAGTGTTGCAATTACTCACCGACTCTTCTGACTAGGCCTTTTAAACTTACTTCCATATATAGCACATTGCCTAGCAACCCCAGAAGTCGATTAAATATAGACATGAGGAACATTGTGGATAATACATATTGGACACGTGCATCAATGATATACTCAGACTTGTCTTTAATATTCCAACAGCACTCTGGCTTTCTGCTGCCAATTTGGGATGTAATTGGAAATTCACACTAAACACGAACAAAGTGACAATTTGGCGGATTGGATATTGGCCAAATTTACAGCTTTACAATCTCTCCTAATTTGGTGCATGTGGGATACAAGGACAATGAAAATAATCTCAGCCATAATCGAGTGGCAGCAACCTCACTCCCTCACCTGAGGTTGTGGGTTCCTTCCACTCCAGAGGATAGGAAGAGAACTAATGAGGGAATGTCCCACTGTCAAAGAGAGGTAGTCCTTCAGACGATAAGTTACAACGAGGTTCTGCTTGTGCTCGGAGGTGGAGGTAAGGGATCCCACGTCACTGCCTTAAAGAAAAGCAGAGGGGTTACACACCCAGCACTTGGTCAGTGTTTTTATAACAGCGCATCTGGCCATCACTGCATGAGTCTTTTGTGGGAGCTTGCTGTGTGCAGATTGGCTGTTGCATTTGTTACGTCACAAGGGATTGAATATCTGTAAAGCATCTGAGGCTGTTCTAAACTTGTCAATTCAGAGTCCTACAGCACAGAAACAGATCCATCAGCCCACCACGTCCCAGTCAACCATCCATACTAATCCCATTTACCAGCACTTGATCCGTAGCCTTTCTGTGCCTTGGTAATTCAAGTTCTCATCCAGATACTTTTTAACAGTTATAACAGTGCCTGCCTCCATCACCTTCTAAGATGCTATATAAATGCAAGAATTACTTTTCTTTTTAATTCCAGCTGTACAGTAATGGCATTGAAATAGAGTTTCTTAGTAAATTTATGACAGCCTTTAATTATAATCATTGACTGGGTATGAGTCTTAATCTTATTGGATTGATAGGGAATGGATGTACTAACCCCAGTGATGATATTAGCTGTTAGCAACGGAGGTGATCAGCAGCATGTTATAAATGATCTACAGAGGCCCCAGAATGTATAGCCTGGGATGTAAGGAGTCAGTGATGTCAGCAACTTTGTCCACTGGTGAGACCAAAAATTGGAAAAAGGGAAATTGCAACTGATGAGAAATGAATACCGTTCTCCTTGTAATAATCTTCAGTACTGATGGAATTTTGCAGGAAACATAAAACAGAGACTCAGTGCGTTTGCTACAGACATTGCAATTGCACGGCTGTATTGGAACCTGGACAAATTCCCACCATTTCGGGAGGCAAGCTGCTGATTAGCCACTGAAACTGCAACCTGGCAAATGTACTGTTGCCAGTGCTGAGCTCCTATGAACAAGCAGCAATTCAAGGACCTTGCAGGAAGTTGTTCTCGATCATTCTGTAAAGGTGTGGAAGAAAATGGTGGAACCCTATTTTTTTCAATCAATTATTTTTATTTTAACTCTTCAAGCTCAGAGAAATTACATGAAATCCCCTTTGTTATATCCCTTCTAAATGAGCATGTCAGTACACATGTAGACCAGCAAGCTCAGTTAAGCATCAATATTAAAGGAACATTCCGTGATAGAAATGTTGTAATTGACAAATAAAGTCCATGCCATGTTAATGGGCCCCTGTTAATAGGAATGTTTGTTTAAAGGAAACATTTGCTTAGGCACACTGATTCATTCCCCATATATAGGGTAGTGTTTGCTTAATAGGTAAGACTGGATAAAGGAAATGGTTTGTTCACCGCAGGGCTGTGGCTATTAAAAAGCTTCTACTATGTTTAAAATAAACAAATAAACAAGCAGTTCATTTATCCTCTTTCTGAAAGGGTTAAGAAACCAAAAACGTTCTGGTTATTTTTCTTTAACCTTACACCTTTGATCATTTTTTCCATTGGTTTTCATTTTAAAAACCAGCATAGTGAAATCCCCACAGACTGAACGCTACATGAGCAAGCCCATAAGTGTAGTGTATTAACAGTGAACAGTTAAACAGTGCCCACATGAAACATTATGCCAGCTAACACTTATCATTAGCAATCTGTCTCTTCATAACCTTTGCTCAAAGGCCTTGAGGGATTATAGCTCAATGCAGGACATTTTCTACCTCTTTACAAATTATTAACAGCTCAACAGATCATTGCTGATGTTTATGTTCCACACAAGCCACATCTCACTCCTATTGATCACACCCTAACAGCATTCTTCCGTTTCTTACTCCCTCGATGTATCTATCAAGCATGTCCTTCAATACGTCCATACTATTTTGCCTCAACTATTCTTTGTGGTTGCAAGTTCCATTTTCTGCCCTTAATCATGGTAAGCAAATCTCTCCTGAATTGCCTATATATTCATGGTCACCAGCTTTGGTCTCACCTCAGGTGAAAACTGCTCTATGCTGAATCTATCAAACTCCCTTATAATCTTAAAGACCTTCAATAGATCATCCCTTAGTCTCCTCTGTTCTAAAGAGTCCCAATCTGTTCATTCTTTCTCGATGGCTATAATCACTCAGTTGTGGGATCTTTAACTACTGAACTAACATGATGTCCTGACACCAAGAGAAATGCTGCTTTCCCACCTATAACTACAACCCACTGGAGAGTGCCCTACTTACATATATTTAAGCAAGATCGTGTCCAGTATGATAGCCCAGCAATGACACATACTGACTGCCTCATTTCCTTCATTGCAACATGTGACTGCAGCTCAGAGTACTTCAATGCCTGTAAAGGCTTTGACCATGAAAGAGGCTATGAAAATACAAAATATTCAAACAATTAACGATGCTCATCCACTTTATTTTAACTGGGGGCATCTAACAGGATAAGTGTTAAAGTAGCGGAATGTGGAAAGTGAGAAGTATTAAATATCCTTGGGACTGATGTTGCAAACAGCAATTTTTAAGAACAGCAATTCCTCCTGATAGTGGAGAAAAGCTCATCAGTTGGCATATGATGCAACTTCATTAAAATTGCCGGAAGCTCAGGTAATAAAAAATGCAGTGATACTAAATGAACAAGCCTCCTGAGCCTCTTCGTTAGAAGATCTATCCCTCCCTCTCCTATCACCGTGTCCTGGGATTAAAGGATACTGTGGGCACTCTACAATGCTGGAGGGATCATCCTTTCAGGCGGGCATCAAACAGCCCACGACACTGTTTTGAAGAGTAGAGGAGCTAACTCTGGTGCTTTGGTCAGTATTTGTTCCCCAGTCAACATCACCAAAATGATAATTTGCATATTGACAGAGTTTTATTTTGTCAGAGCTTGCTGTGTATGACTTCACTATTGCATTTCTTGCATTACTGGAGCTAACTGTATTTCACTTGCAGTGAACTGCTTGGGAGATACTGAAGTCATGAGAAGTAGTGCATAAATGCACGCCTTTCATTTTCATTGAGCAGGATAAGAAGTTTGTTGGCAGTTCAATTGAAGGTGATGAGGACTGGAAATATCAAATACACTTTATGGCCTAGGATACATGGATGCATCATCCATGGAAGTAATCTCTTCAGAGGCAGAGTATAGCTTAAGTTTTGATCTATATTTTGGAGTTTCCATATGACATAGAAGGCAGCTTATTGAATCTATGCTGGCTCACAAGAGCATCCCATTCCCCCAACAATTTTCCCTGTAACCTATTCTCTCCACATTCCCATCAATTCCCCTCAGATTCTACCATCCCCTACACATGGGGTAATTTATATTGGCCAAATAATTTACCAATCTGCAAGGTTTTGGGATGTGGGATGAAACTGGAGCACCTGGAAGAAACCCACATGGTCACACAGACAGCACCAGAGGTCAGGATTGGACCTGGATCACCGGAGTGGTGAGGTAGCAGCTCTACTAGCTGCACCACTATGTCACTCCAGCTCAATTATAACACAGAAGCTGAAAAGAGAGCATTTTATTGGTTAATTTTGAATGGGTTACATGACAGAGGAGCAGCTGAACAGTCACCTGATAGAATTGCACTAATGGCATTGCTACCCTTCTGTTTCAAATTTCCTACAACTTTCAAGGGATTTAATTGCACACTCTTTGCTGTAACCCCCAGGAGCTGATGCTTAGCATGAGTAATGAAGTGCGTATTATGCTGACAGCATAGTAGAAATTCAAATAACCAGCACATTTACGACAGACCTATAGTCTATAGTCATTATACTGCTCATAACTTTAATTCCCAATTTATTTGAATTTCAATTTCTCAGTAACCATGGCATGAATTGAATTTACATCTCCAGATTTTTAGTCCAAGCCATTGTAATGATATTGCCAGACTAGATATTTAACGATACCTTAGCCCCAAGTCAAAATTCTCAATTCACAGACAGAACGTGGATTCAGTGGGCAGGGAAATAATGGTGCTCGCTAACAAAGATCTAGTGATGTTTGTGTCATGGATTTCCACTTTTTCCCAATGTTGTTTGTTTTCTGGTCATCAGTTCAAAAGGACTCCTGGTGTCCAGCAACTGAGACCAATCGCATTTAAGAATCCTCAAAGACCACAGAATGAGAAAGAGAAAACAAATCAATCTCGAACTTCTATTTTGAAAATTTTAGGCAGCATGAGAGAAAGATCAGAACACGCACATTAGATGAAGCTAGACCTGAAAACAACTATTTTTATGGTATAAAATAAACAAGAATTATTTTTTAAAATATTTATTTTGAGCACATTATAATCCATATACATATAGTTATCATCTTGTTTATGAGCAGGTAGTTTGCTAAGCTTAGCCTTTGGTATCCTAAAATTAAATCTGCCTCCATTACCCTGGCAATGTGTCCCTGAGCCTAACCACTTACTACTTAAACAATTTTCCTCGTCGCTTTTGATTCAGTCACCATTCATCCTATATTACCCCTCCACCAATGGGAGCCATTTCTCTCCGCCTACTTTGTCTATTCCCTTCATGTTTTTAAATACACCTTTCACATCCCTTCTCAATCTTCTTTATCCCAAAGAAAAATTTCCAACTTTCTCCAGTTTATCCATGTATCTTAAGTTGCTTCAGGCCTAGCAGTTCAATGATAGTGTTTTAGTCAATCTCTTCTGCACCGTCTCCAAAGCCATTCCTCAAATAGAGTGCCCAGAATGGGACACAATGCTCCAGTGCAACTGTGGCCAAACCAGTTTTATTTGTATATAAAGATTCATCATGGCCTTTCAGATCTAGTATTCTCTGTATTTATAAAGCCCAGGATTCCAAATACTTTCTCAACCAGCCTTGTCTCTGTCAATAGACTATACACATCTACCACAGATCTCTGTTCTTGCACCATTTTAAGAATTGTCCCTTTTGGTTTATGCTGCCAGCTCATTCTTCCTGCCAAAATGTACCACTTGGCATTTCTCAGCATTAAATTTCACCTGTCACCTATCTGCTCATTCCACCTTGAAGGCCATTTTATTCTCCTCAAAATTCACTGCAACTTCAGGTTTGTCAAGGATAAATTCAGAAATTGTGCTTTGTGTGCCCAAGTCCAAGAACTGGTCCTAGTATCACAGCCCCTAGGTATTCTATTGTACATATCCCTACATTTGAAAAACCATCCACTGCTACACTCTACATTGTAAAAATGATCAAAAGATATTAGTGGAGGCAACAGCTTATTTAATAAATATATAATTATAAATAGGCATTGTATTCATTTTTTAATATATTAAAACGAATTCAATTCAAACATTTTAGAACAAAGGGGCAGTTATTTTTTTAAAATCAGATGTTTCACTTTTGAGCACATCACACAGCACTCCAGCCACATCCAAATCACTCAAAGAATCTAGTTACCTCAATTATTCCAAGCCTATAATTACATTTGTCTTGCTACCAATTCAACATACAAGAATGACTGTTACTGGCCTAGAAGTTTTATCACGCTGTGCAATGATTGTATGCCAAACTATAAAATTTTAATCAGGAGGCTTACCGTAATTGTAAGAAAATTTGGAAAATTGCTTCCAATTCCTCTCTGCATGATCTGCAAATTCATTGGATAGTGATGTGGATGTTGGGATATCTGGGCTGTGCTGCACATTTGGACACCATTTCCAGTAAATTCAGTCACACGTGGCCTGCAGATGGTATAGGCCCCTCTAAAAAAGGCCTTTAGTACGAATGCAAAGCCTATTTTAGTGAGGCAGAGGGGTGTTCATTCCATGTTATGCAACCAGCTTCAGGTAAGTGCCCCTTCAGTTAGGGCAGAATGTGTCCTTGACTTCCCCTCCTCAACTACAGCCAACCATACCAAAAGCTTCTCTCCCCCCCTCAATCAATCATAAACTCCCCGTCGACCTGACTGTCCTTCCCACCCTGAGGTGTCTATGTCACGTGCCACGTCTAGCCTAGATCCTCTACTAGCAGTACAATGGTGCGGCAAGTAGTGAAAAGCTCCTAAGAACATTAAAGGACTCCTCTGTTGTGGAGTCTTCCAGGTCCGTGCTCAAACCATGTACTGGCCTGCCAGACTTCACTTGTTCAATACTTCTTTCCTGACATACGAGGCCTTTGAGGCCACTGTGAACTCTAAAACCTTTGCTTATATTTAAAACAGTCCAGAATAATGGTAATTTTCAGCAGTGTGATATTTGCCTGCACTGCTTCTGTTTGAGCAATCAAAAAGTGTTTTCTCTCCGCAGACCTACTTCAAATATTTATCCAAGTTTCCCTTAAAAGATGCAACCGACTCTGCATCAACCACCTTGTGCGTGCATTCCACACTCCAGCACTGCAGAAAGTTTCCAGTTTCTCTCATTGGTGATCCCTCCTCACAAACCAAAATCTAGAAATAGTTTTATCTGTTGTCGCTATTAAAACCCACCCTGATGTTTCCATAAGTGCCTTAAGTTTTTCCCTCCCTTAAGACATTAATTGCTGTTAAACTTCTGCAAGGTTTTATCAGTCTTGGGGAATGATGTATTTGAAATTGTTGGTTCATTCCTGTGGTGCCTTTCCCTTGTATATTCAGTCTTCTTCTTGCACCTTCCCATATATCTGCTTTACTGTGCTATTTGCTATTCTTTTGTATGGCTGATGCCTGTACAATTATGTTGAGATTACATTGTAATGGGAAGGGCACATTTCTATAGATTCTTTAACCCAGCAAAGTTTTCTAAGGCTATTTACAGCAGGATCATAAAATTTCTACAATGAATGAATGACTTTGCAATGTTGTATTCTGTCCATCTGTAGCCAGCAGTTTGCTTTAAAGAAAGGCAGAACAATCTGTGCAGAAGTTTAAATACTGTTGGTGGTTTCCCATTCCTTTTTAAAAACAAATGTCTTCAAATCACAGATGGGTCGTTGACTTCTATCCATGTACGTTAGGGATCGGGGGCTGATCACAACTTCCTGAAACTGTTGTTTTAGGCTGTGGCTGAAGTTTGCTGTTCCAAGAAGTCAAATTCTAGTATTATTAATGTTTTCTCCTTCACTTCTCCCAACACCCACACACTGCAGCTCTAAAAGTGGCAGATAACATATGTGAACTTCATAAATTCATATTATATTTCTCTCAGTGCAACTTATCACTTCCCAATTATTCAATACAAGCTTATTGGATTAATTAGTAAAATAAATACATCTAAATTCTGATGACAACCCTGCAATTTTGCTAGTTTTGCCAAGTTTAGGCATAACTGGACAATTCATCTGACATTTGTACTGAAAATAATAGTGCCTCTCAGTGTTGTTGGATGGACAAAATCTAACAGCAGCCTCTGGCGAACACACATGGAATCTCAAAGTTGAGCATTAAATTGGTTAATCTTTTAATTGCCCCGTAGAAGAACAAGTCATGCAATGCATTCAGAAAACCACATCCAATGCTCCAGGTGAGTTCAGAAAACAAAACATACCTAAGTCCCTTATCAAACAATAAAAGTCTAGAAGACCACATTCTTGTAGTTAAAATCTTTACCTCATATAATGTAAACTATAGTATTAAAATACATCAATGTCTATTTATATAAAATCTGGGAAAGATTTTGGACAGAGTCCAATGAGAATCTGGTACTCTTTTGGTGGTTCAGATAACAGAAGAGCAAATCAGAAGGGTTACCAAAGGAAGTTGTGTGTGATGTTGGTGATATAGAATTAATACAACAGGAACAGGTAGTATCTGGACTTCTCCTGGAAAACAAATGAAGGAAATTAGAGAGAGGTGAACTAAAATAGTTAATTTCAGCACTCATCATAAAAGCAGCTCATATATTGAGTAGAATTTTATGGACTCCACCTATCACCAGAGTTCTTTGAAAGGAAACCACATGCCAGAATGATAAATGAGATACAACAGAAGGAAACAACGCCTTGATTTTTAAGTGTTTCATGTAAAACTGTTTCATGGCTGGAAGCTATTGCTGGACAATGGAGATAATCAATGAGCTGACTGTTGCTTTCATACAAGGTAATTAACATTTACTGTATAGGGCAGTGCAGTGTTAGAGATTTTTCTTCAGACCTTGTGTTGAGGAAACCCCATAGGCAAACAACCGCAAAACAGTTGTTTACAAAAAATGCCTGTGCACAATCTTTAAATTTGTTTTAAAAAAAGGTGTGAAAAGTCACAGACCTGCATTTTTACAGTGCAGTTCACATCCTCATGTTACAAAGCAGTTTACAACCAATGAAGTACCTTAAGAATAGTCCCTGTTGTAACGTATGAACCACAGTAGTCAAATTTGCATATACAGGGTTGCTACAAATAGAAATGGGATAAAGTCAAGATAAGATTTTTTAAAAGTTTATTTTGATCAAGGGAAAAATAACCAAGCTCCACAACCCTGTTTTTGTACAAATATTACAAAGGACTTTTCATATCCATCTGAGAGGCCAGAAGTTTTGTTCAAGTGATGAGAGCTTTGCCTATATGGCACTGCTTCAGTACTGCACTAGTATCAGCCAGGAACAAATTATTTGCACTGCGGCTGTTTGCAGTAGAAGTAGATTAACTAGCCAACTACTCAATAGCATCAGATTAGTCCAACCCTGTTGACGAACAGGCTGCTATGGTTGGGCACTTGGTATTTTACAGGCTGAGAAAGTTTGATGCAGTTATGGCTCTACAGACACCACAGGTCCCAGTGCACTGAATCAGAGAGAGTAAAATCCACCAGCACACTTTCACTTTCTCGGTGTTCATTTGAAACTAGATTTGGCTCTTGGGGAGGGAGGGAGGGGAAATAAAATGAAGAAAGTGATGTACAAAAGCTTCCCAGATGAGGTAGGAGCTTCCATGGTAGCAACATGCATCTGAGATGGGTGCTTATCAATTTCATTTTTAACAATGAACTTCCTCACATTTGAAGTTTAGAGGTTGCACCTCCAAAAGCCTAAGAGGGAACCCCAGCCAAAGGCTGACACCTAGACTAACCATGGATCAGTCTAAATTCTTGCATTTTCGGCAGACTCCCACCAGTGTAAGACAGAGCATGCCAGAACAGCTGCCTCAGAAAAGCTGGAGACCAGTGGTGCTTTGGGAGCACTGGGGTTAAAAGTTCTCCAAAAGCAAATGGAAATGATCTTACAGTCTGACAATAATGAAGGACTTAGAGATTTATGCTAGCTGATAGTTGCTCAAAAATGAATAAACTTGCATGCCCTTATCCACTGCTGCATAATTAATTCCAAGCAATAAGGCAAATTATCCTGCTTCTGCATCCAAGGGATCCCCTCTTTCTGAAATTTTAAAGAAACCCAACACAACATACAAGTTTTCAGTGAAACATCACCTACATTTTCAACTTATTCAAAACGTTCCAAATCACTGAACACTTAACCAGTGTTACTGCCTGTACAAAGAGATACTCTGACTTTATACTGGAACTGATAGAAAAACAGATTGCCTTTAACATTTGAAAATAAACCCAGGCCAAGGAGAAAGGTCATTCCAGATGTATTAACAATCAAATTCATTCACAAAGTGATTGATCTGCTTCATCTTTAAGTTGCTGAATTAATCTATATTATTAATCTATATTATTATCAAAAGAGCATAACAAATAGAACAAAAACCATGGAAAACACAATGTCAAAAAATATGTCCATCTCGAATGGATTTTTTTTTGAAATGGGAAATGAGAGCTTATGCTCTTTGGGACACAGTCTGGCTTTGCAAGGATTTGCTAAGAGTGTGGGGTAACTGGGGTGGTACTGAATTTTTTTCTTGAGAATGAGGGGCGGAGCATAGCAACATTTTTGGAGTAATGTGTAATTGGATAGTACATTAGTCATATCCTTGCAAATCTATAAAGACCACTTCCTATAATGGGGATACCCAAAGTAATCCACAAATTTACTGTGGTTTAATGTTGTATATGAATTCGTTGCTTTGTTAATGATGTGGAAAGTAGCAAGGGATTCCATTCTTCACCACACAGCACCACACTATTTTAAGACTTCCTATTGAATAACTTTTCCAACTCACCATCCACAACATTTTGAACATCAATGTTCCTTTCATTTTATTGCCATCTGATCTGCCAAGGTACATATTTAAGGTATGACATAAATGTAGAAGAATTATGTACTGGTCAGGTCATTATTTTGTAGTTTTGATATGATGTATTCATATTTACACAGTAGATTGGAAAAGCAAGGGCTACATCATGATCATACATTAGAAACAATAAAAAAAATAGAAGAACTAAAATGTACATCATACACGATATTTGTTTTTTTTACACAGAGGTAAAAATGCTTATTGTAAAAAAAAACTAATAATCAATACAACAGGGTTTTTAGTATACAAGATAGTGGAGGCACTTTCTTTTAATTCTTTAAGGTGTGCATTGGCTGAAGACTGCACAAACAACAGCTTTTGGTTAACTTTCTTACCACAGATACAAAAATAAATTTGATTTGTTTTTCACCCACCACCCTGTTCCCCCTCCCCCCCCCCCCCAGACAATTGTCTTTTGTATTGCAAAGCTGATTGGGAGGAATACCACCACTGTTCAACATCAGTGTGGGTGACAGATGAGAACTATATTCAAAAAAAACCTCTAGCTCAGCTCCATTACCATAGACTGCATACCTCAATTTACAAATTTACAGTGTGTATGCGTGGGAAGAACTGCCAATGAAAAAGCTAAACTGGCCAGATGGATACAGATCGCATGTCGATGTGGTGTCAGATGTAGAGGCACCTTATCCATGTTATACCAGTGAGCTGCTGGATTACTGCTAAGTCTCCGGAAAAATTAGTGTTGATTTAAGCCCATGTATGTGTTGTATTCCAATGTAGTTAAGACCCCATGGTGATTTTAATAAAAACTGAAATCACAATTTGCAAAATTTGCATGCGCATAAAATGGCAGGGTAATAGTCCCTTTGCCTGAGATGTTCTCAGCTGTTAGTTAGGGCCACCACTGTAATGCTTTTCACACTGGTGTTGGGAGATTAATGCCCAGTTGATTTTGTCAATTTCACTTGTGATGTATACTGAAATTGATCAGTTCTGTCATTATCCGAAGCTTTAAAAAAAAGCAGCAAAATGCGCAGGCAGTTTTGTCCTGCATGCGTGTCAGAAGTATTCAATTATCAAAAATGCAGGTGCAGCAACAGAATGCAATGACTAACGCACTTGGTCAGCAGATTATTCTGCAGGTCCCATGTGCAGCCCTCATTTTTATGGCATGGAAGTTTTTTGTTTAAGTCTTACGTTGGTTACACAATGGAGGAAGGGGAGAGATGTTGAACCACTGGTAATTAACTGTGAACAGGATGGTAAATTCCAACAGACCTGTTTGCTAGCTGCCTCAAAATAAAATGGACCAGATTGTACCATGCTGCTGAGCGAAAACTGCTGCTTTTCAAATAAATTAAAAAAAAAATGGCTAGTCCCAGTGTTACAAAAATATTCTTTCAAAGCATAAGCTTTCTACTTGAGGGTTTATGTACTACCCTTAATAACCTGAGCAATTAAGATTTTGAAGGAAGTTATCTCTCTCCCACAATCCCCCTCCCCCCACCCCCATCCATCCCATGAAGCTTCCAGCCACAATGACTGTAAGCTACAAGTTGGTAAGGCTTCAATTATCCTTATTTTCTAGGACACTTTGTGCTTTTCAAAAAAAAGTTAACTTGGATCTGCCGAAATTGACCCACTATTTCCTCCCTAATGCTCTGTGAAACTGTCAAACTTGGAATTCCAGTCTCATGCACAATCCATACAGTACAGTTGGCTAGGCCAGGTTTGGTTTACATCCAAATCAATGACACAAGTTATAGCAAAGGCTGAGCAGTCTGTGGTAACTGCTCCCTGTGGCTCACTAGAGTAAAGACTGTAAAAGGCAGAGGCCAGCAAACTAGGTTAGTGAAATCAGACGGCCAGAGTATTAAGAACTAATAGAATGCAAGGGCCTTATACTTCAGTCACCTTGCTAAATGTAGTGAACTAATGTTGTGCTCTCTGATTGTACTGGCTACAAGGCTGTGTAAATAAGAGGCCAAGCAGTCAGGGAGCTTGGTTATATAGTATTATCAGATAAACTTTAGTGTATTGACAATTAAAATGAGAACTCTATTCAAGGAACCCTTTAACTAGAAAAGCATTTCTACTGTTTTTCAAAAATCAACATTTTGACAGAAACCAAATTTATCATTGACCATTATAGCAAAAAATAAGTGGGGTAAGTGTTACACCTTGAGATTCAATAATTGCTTTAGAGTTCAGAGATTAGTCAAAAGCAAGTTCATTATTATTTTAAGAACTATGCTGAAGAGGGTGATACCTACAGTTAGATTTTTAGTAAGTGTCAGAGTGTTGAAGAGAAATCAGGTGCAATTAACAAGCAGCATTATTTTGGCTTCATACAGTAATGACAATACTGTGTTGTGGTACAAGTTTACTAGCACACTTTCTTTTGTAAAAGGTAATATACGATACCTGACCACAGGTCAAGTGTCTCAGTTGATCAAGCAGGAACCATTCACGCCAATTTCCTCGTTTAATGTTATATCCTGTTGCCAAGCTAGGACAGGACACCTTGGCACATCACTGTGTAGCCAACCATTACTCACCCACCCTGGTTCCACGTGACATCTCCAAACCACCACACACATAATTCAGCTCTCACCCGCTTTAGATTTTTTAAAAAATTATAAACAATTGTGAGACATTTTTATATATATATATATTATATATATATATATATATAAAATATATATATATATATTTTCATGATAGAAAAGTCTACTTGTTATTGTTAGTTCCATTTAACGTTTGAAGGACACAGTCATGTTGCTTCTCCACCTATGGACCTGCAGTTTCAGAGATGAGTGTATTCCAGAGAGGTTGGTGACAGTAACTGCATCAAACTATGATCAGAATACTCCAGACCAAAATGTGCTTCAATAACTGATGTTCCACAGAAAAAGACACGAGTCACCCAACTGCTTTGTGTTTCCCACCGCAACACCTGCACATCACCCCACATTTGTAGCACGCTCGAAGGGGAAGGTAACAGCACATACAGGGAGCGATGAATGACAAGGCTATCAAAGCCAGCCAACGAAGGCAGAACTTCTCATCATTGGTGTCACAAGAACAAGGGTCTGAATAATCTCCCTCCGGATCGGACATGCAGTGATACAGCATGCTGTCTGCACACCACATACAGCTTGCTCGACGGATGCAGGTTCGAATAGGATCTGGGGCATCTTGGCATTGACCCCTTCTGTTTTCCTCATGATTAAACATGTCCCTGCAGTACACACACCTCGATCTTTCGCCGTCGTCTATCCTTCGGCGGAGTTTTGACTTTGACGGCATTGGCTGAGTCTTCACCACACCACTTTTCAAATCTTTACCGAATCCAAAATCAGAGCTCTCTACATAAGGATAATTGTAGTCATGTTTTAAAGCGTCACTTTTGTCAAAATGTACGTAGGAATCCACATCACCGTGGTCATTGTACTTTGGGCGCACTGCTGCATACCTGTAGTCCTCGTATCTCTCCCTTAACCATGCTTTTTCTCGTGGATTAATGCGGACAATTTCTTCTTCATCATCTCGAAAACTGACATGGCGTTGCTTCGGCACAGACTAAAATTTACAAGAAGTACATTAGTGCATTCTGTCATAAAGAGCTGAATGAATACAAAATAATTCTTCATGGCAGTGGGTTGAGGACACCTCTTGGTCAACAGAATTGTTGGATCCATATATTAATGGGTTCTTTACATAATTGTTTCAAAAGAATTGAACAATAACTCCTGCACAGATACAATTATACAACTAGAGCGTACTGATTTTCACCTTTTGGCTCTATTTTACAGATTTCAAATTGCAATGAAAAAGAGTTTCCAGCAGCATTTATACAAGCTAAATGAAAAAAACAAGCCTAACCCCTTACTTCATTTTTGCTTGCAGTTAATTGAAAGTGTACATCAAGGGGACAAAACTTTGGCACAAGTTTAAGACTGAGAAAGGCACAACTGATGAACTGAACCTCCTTCTCAACACACAATGTTCACTTTCACTACAACAAATCAGCTCTTTTCATTTTGACTTACTTTTGATGTGGTTCCTCAGCAGACCACATTACAACAAAGTCAATGCAGTGTAGAAAGAAGTGCCAAAAATGTGCTTCCAATTCAAATTCAGTGCACTCTTTAAAAATAGTATAGCATGATTAGTTATCAAATTAAGTTTGACATATTAGTCTGTTTGCAGTAATTTGTAACTGACATTGCAGTGCCCTTGGTTCTCTGCCTACATTTTATGTCTCAATCTTTTGAATGTTGTGCAGAAAACCCGCATAATATACCATTGCACTACAGGCAAGGCATAATCAAGGGAATGACCCCAAATGTGGATCATTCCCTCAAAATCTAATATGTTATTAAGTATTCCAGATGTGACCAAATGTTGCAACAAACAGGCATGTCAACAAACCTCGGCAACATCTGTTTCCCACTTATCATTTATTTAAAAATGTAATTTGCTTCACATAAACCCGAAATAATGAGTATTAGTGGTTGAACAGACTTTTCAAACATGCTTCAAAATATTTGCAACTCTGGGGTACACTGGACATTAGCTTTGTGCACAAATGTTGAACTTCTTTCAAAACACAAAGAATTGAATTATATTTGTAATTGGTTACTCAGCTTTCAGGTTTAGTTATAGCAAGATAAAACTAATGCTTTCAGTGGGATTCAGAACAATTTATATTTTGGTTAATTTCTAATGCAAACTTAAGCTCTTTACAGAAACAAAGATTTATTGCTTTATAGATGATATTTCAAAAATCAAGAAACCTAGATTGAGAAGTCGAATTAAATTAAAAAGTAGCCATTAGATTTTGGAAGGCAATATTGAGGGTAAACTTTGGCATTGAGGTTTTCAAACCCTCAAATGGCCAAAGTACCCAGGGATATGCCCAACCACAGTTGGCAACCCTATTTGGCTTGGCATTCACAAAGTGGTCATGGCACATTTAGTCCATTTCTGTATGGAAGGAGATGTATTCTGCACTAAAGCAATTACAGCACCATGTATCAACTGAAGACTAATCCAAGCCCACATCATTCATGGTCTGTAAACCTTTAGCATCCAGCTGTAGGGCAATAAAGAATATTAGAAAAGGTTACAAGCATCTTCATATCACATCATAGCCAGAACATATTTCTTCTCCCAAGTGAAAGCTGAATGAATTGGAACACAACAATTTCATGGAAAAATTGGGATGAGTACAAGGAGTGTGAATCAGTTACAGTGCCAATAGGCACTGGGACCAGGAATTTTGGCAGTCAACAGTATCAGGGAGAAGCTGCAAGGTCCGATGGATAGAGTGAACACACAGAACAAGACAGAAAACAGTGTTCTAGAGAGCAAAAAGGATGGAGGTGGGTGGGGAGGGGTGATGGTGGGAGGGAATTGGAGGAAGACGCAGTGAGAGGGATGCATGTGCATGTAGGGCAGCTGACAATCTCTCAGCAAGGAAATATATGATGACTTTACTCATAATTTAATCCAGGCAAGATGAATGGGGCACATGTGTTCAACCTACAGGAACAACCCTGAGCTTTCAATTGCCTGTTACTTTAATTTTCCATCCTATTCCCACTCTGACCCTTCTGTCTGTGGCATCATGCACTGTTATGGTGAGGTCTAATTTAAGATCGAGGAAAAACACCTCTACGGTCTGGGCAAGTTGCAGCCTTCTGGACTTTATATTGAACTCTTCAACCTTAGGTAACTTGATTTTTCCTCTGTCTGTTTCAGAACTGGCCATTTCTGCTGTAGGTCATCCATCTGTGATATTGGCTCAGTTTTTCTCTCTTCATTAGTACAGCCTGACCTGCTAGGTACGTCCCTCAGCCCTGCTATGAACAACACACATAGAAAGAAGCATAATCACCCTCTCACTGCCCCATTAACCCTTTTGACATGACCTCCCACAAATGTTCTCTCCACCCCTCCCCCATGTTCTTGGCAACCTGAAACTTTTTTTTCTTTTCCAATTTTGATGAAAGGTCAAGACATTAACTCTGTTTCTCCTTCCACGGATGCTTGTCCTGCTGAGTATTTCTAACATTTTCTGTTTTGGTTCAGGTTTTCAGCCATTATCCCTCAAATATGTACCCTTTTATCTGAGGGTACATATTTGAGGGATAAATATTTCCCAGTGATGTTTCTCATGCTCGTCCTCAAATTATGATGAAATGCTTGGGATATTTTACAATGGTTTAACATTGCATTTGAAAAATGTTCCCAGTGACAGTGCAGCCCCAATTTACTAGTTAATTCTCAGGGTAGATGATAGTGCTCAAGTCTCTGGAGGAGTACTTAAACCCACAACCTGTGACCACAGTGGTGAGTGTGCTACTCACTGAGCTACAGCTGGCACAAGCCTAGTTATCTTCCTTTAAAAAAAAGAATATTTATTACACTAATAATAAAATCTTTCATGTTTCAGGAAAGAGGATTCCTCCAGGATCACACCCCCAGACTCTCTCTCTCCCCCACCCTTCTCCCAGGACGCACAGAAAAACTCCTGTAAGAGAAGTTCTCAAGCATTTTGTTAGCTTATTTTCTTCTCATTCCTAACAAGGGTGGCACTCAATCTGTC
The DNA here is from genome assembly GCF_009764475.1 of Pristis pectinata. Classification (NCBI taxonomy): domain Eukaryota; kingdom Metazoa; phylum Chordata; class Chondrichthyes; order Rhinopristiformes; family Pristidae; genus Pristis; species Pristis pectinata. The sequence goes on along the minus strand of NC_067407.1, from coordinate 93,015,195 downwards.
CGAGCCCTTCCAAATGAACAAATTCAGTAACTGAATCTACAAATGAATGGTTGAATTGAATCCTCACCTGCTCCAGGAGGTAGTGGTCAGGGCTGTAATGATCAAGTGTGTGTCTCAGAGGACAGAGAGGCCGGTGAGTTTCACTGACTGTGGGAGTGAGCACCCTCGCTGGCTGCTCCTTCCTGTTCGATGAGTTCGAAGAACTATCGGTTGCAGCCTTTCAAGAAAACGAGGAGAAATCTCATCAGCAAAGAGTAAAACACCAGGTCTGAAAGCAAGCATCATTCACATCAGTATCAGAGCAAATCAATACAAATGAATTCACGTGTTGGGAAGAAGTTGGAATGCAACACCTTAGTGTTGCCCACTGGCTGTAATTTCAGAACATGTGTATTGAGCCACTTTATTAATCACAGCTAGGATAACAAAACGTTCAATTAGGAGGGACTGCAGACCCTCTCACCTTTTGGGTAACTGAGAGAAAAGATTTCTTTTGGACATAATTAAATGCATAGATTTCCTAACATGTTACATTCTGGGTACAGTAGCACAGTGTACAGGACTTGTATTCAGCTGCCTGGATCATTAATCCAGAGAAGAGTTAGAATCCCATCAAATGGTGAATTTAAATTCAATTAAATAAATCTGGAATTAATCCCATGTCAGTAATGGTAATCATGAAACTGCAAGATTGTCAGCAAAATCCATTCTGATGGCCTCCAACGAAGGAGCCCTGCCACCCTTATCCCACATTGACACCAGGTCCATCATGACTTGACTCTTATTACTTGCCCCTTTGGGACAATTAGGGATCAGCAGTGAATGGTTACATTCCATGAATAAAACAAACCCAAACATGGGAATTTCTACACATGGTTTAGCTGCAAGCTGTTTAATATTTTCCACAAATATACCTCATTCAGAATCAGAAAATACTACTTCCCACAACAAAGAAATTGGTGCAGTCCCACACAGACTGCATTCATTTACTCCTACTGGAGTTATAAACAGATGTTTCTCCCTTGCTCAAGGTTTTGTTTTCCTTAACTCAAGATCTCCACCCTTGGGCCATCAGAGCTACAAAAGTTCACTTTGGCCACTGCAATCTTTTAATGCATCCTTGAACACAGAATCCCCAAGAGAGCACACTGATTGGTCATCAATTGACAGGTCAGGAATAAATAGAGTGCAGATTTGGTTTAATACAAATGTGGCAACATTTATGGGATAACAAAATAAAAAAAAGGCTAGAACAAGTGGGAATCAGGATGCAAATGCATTCCAGTGTCACTTAAATTACAGCTGCCTGGGTTACCAGAGTGATCCACTTTAGAGCAGAGTGTTACATTTCTGGTGGAAATCAGGAAATGGCGTTGACACATATGGAAGGGGATCCAGAGAAGTCCCAATGCAAGCAGAACATGGACACAAGGATGGAACAATTATTTTCAAAAGGAGAATACAAGGAGCCGTGGGATATCAGATTTGCAAAATGAAATCAAATTCTGAATAATGACCTGCAATTAAACACAAATTGACAGGGTTCAATTACAGATATCCCTCAGACTGGAGTTTAACCAGAGTCTAAAATCAGTAAGAGATCTACACATCTGCAATCTATTTATGACATGAAGATGCGAGGATACTTCTGAGTTCACAATACACAGCCTGGTCTGGCAATGAGTGGTTACGAGAGACCAAAGAACAATGGGCCTTGTCATCAATGACGAAGAATGAAAATCTGCAAGTTGCTGTATACAGGTATGTGCACATGAATTAGCAGGAACTACGTATGGTGTACTTTTTCTAATGTCTGTATTCAAATAATAGATTCTAGATTGCACAGATGTATTAAGTTGTATAACAGTATCTGCTAACTTTTCATCACAGGCAGCCAATCACCCATGGCAGTCACATCCCCTAACACCGTGGCCCCTCCCTTCCAACTTCTGCAAAATCTCCAATCTCCTCATTCATCTTAACACCACGCTTTCTTTCCCCTTCCAGCCCAGTGTTCACGTTTATTCATTGTTAACGTAAAGTGTTTGAAGACTTTTTGTATATAATGCTGTAAGGAAAATGCAAACTTTACTACTGCAATTGCTCAAAATTTATTTCCCATTATGATTATTACAAAATAACCCAGAATAGCCTAGGTATAACATTTTACTGGCTGTGGCTCAGTTGGTAGGAATCTTGGTCAAAATGCTGGGGGCTTGGTTCCCACTTGAGACAAGAGGACTCTCCAGTACAGAACTGAGGCGATGCTGCCTTCCAGACAGGATGTCAAACCTTGGCTGCTTTCTCAGATGGTCATAAAAGATCCCATGGTATTAAAGCACAGCAGGGGATTTATCCCAGGTGACCAGTAGTTAAGAGCCTGACATTAGATTAGACAGTAACTGAACCTTCCTTGTTTCTTTCAGGATGTCTCAAGGTATTTTCCAGCTATCAAGCTACGTATGAAGCACAGATGCCTGTAATGTAGGAACGTCAGTAACCAATTTGTGCACAGCAAGCTCCCACAAAATGCACTGTGATAATGACCTGATAATGTGCAAGTGATGAAAATTAGCTTCATCTTCCTTGAAATAGTACTGTAGGATATTTTACAATCACCAGTGAGTGCAAACAGGTTTGTTTCAAATCTTTCACTGGAAAGTTACACCTCTGACAGCGTAGTTCTTCCTCAGAGCTGCACTGTAGTGTCTGCCTGGGTATTTATATTCAGGTCTTGAGGGAAGCTTGTTTGGTGATTGCTACGTTACTTTGAGAGAATCTACACCCTTTCTACAATACAGCTTTGCCTTCTAAAATAATTCCTTGACTGAGAAGGCACTTTGGGTCATCTTGAAAAGATGAAATTGTCTATATAATAAGTGGAAATCTCTCCTTTGAGCTCAATTCAGTGTCCTTGCTGCTCAAGAAACCAAGAGCTCATGCACTTTCCATCTTTTATTCTTTAGATTTGGGCACTGAAAAAAAAATTGTGATAGGACGTTTTGAAACCCCAAAATGCTTCTATTAATTGTTTCAAGAAAAAAAAAGATTAGGTAAGCTTTCCTTTGATCTTGAAACTCTCATTGTTTTCAATGGCCTCACCCCTAGCCCTCAATTTCTCCTGACCTACAAGCTTCAGATATCTGCTCCAGTTTCAGCCTATGAGCACCACTGCTCATGGTTACTACAGCTGTTCCTTCAGGTGGGCCACAGACCGAAGTTCTGGAATGCCCTCCCTACATCTTGCTCCCTTTTCAGTCTTACTCCTAAAGGTGCCCCTTAAAACCTACCTCTTTGACAAAGCTTTTTGGTAGCTTGACTTTTTAACATTACCTTGTGCCAAGTTGTTTGGTATACTGCTGCAAAACACTTTTGGACCTTAGGCTATAGTAAAGGAGCGACTGAAATACAAGCCAGAGTTAGATGTTGCAATACACTGAAGTTGGGTGTGTACAATACACTGTTTATGCTTGACACCTGCTAGAACAGAGGTGAGGAGGAACAACTGTAGCCAGAGGGTGGTGAGTCTGTGGAATTCATTGCCACAGATGGCTGTGGAGGCCAAGTCATTGGGTATATTTAAAGCGGAGGTTGATAGGTTCTTGATAAGTAAAGGCTTCAGAGGTTACTGGGAGAAGGTAGAATAGGGTTGAGAGCGAAAGATATATCAGCCATGATCAAATGGCAGAGCAGATTCGAAGAGCCGAATGGCCTAATTCTGCTTCTATCTCCTATGGTCTTACTACAGAGTGGTTAGTAACGAAAACCTCAACACACATTAAAAACTTAATCTAGAAGTTATCAACATATTAATGGCACAGTTTCTAAAATTCATTAATGCAGGAAGTAAACTATAATGAAGGAAACAGACCACAGGATACCCCCAACAGGATACACGGAAGAAGTCTCTAACATAATATTTATAACTATAAATACAATTTCCAACTTATAAATAAAAGATATATACATCTTAATGTAATTGGATATTCACTAAATTGGTAATTCGGACTTCAACTCTCAAGCACACCATCACAGGAAAGTTGGGTGCATCTTGAAATGAATACGTAGATTGGTAAAGAAATGGTCAACACACTTCCTATGATTAAATTACAGCAGGAAGTCTATTAATAACCCATATTTTCAAACTTTCAGAGGGTGTGGGTACTAAAGAAGTAGGTGATGTTTCCCTCAGAACAGGGAAGTTCAAGAGGTCAGGGGAGATCAAAATTATGAAGTGTGGGGTAAAAGGAAATGACAGAAACAATTTCCATGAGCTACTGTTTTTAAACAAGGGCATAAATTTATTAAAAGAAAATCAAATTGGGAGGTTGGAAGAACAGCTTTCCATGTTGGGGGTTGTTAGGACTCAATGTCCATCAGAGCACTGCTGCAAAAAGTTTAAACTAAGCTCTGAGAAAGAAGTGAACATATTATTTAAAAAGCTGTGAAGTAGCAGCTAGTGACAAACTGTTTTGACCCATGCTGTAACAGTGATTCTGTAGGGGAGCCACGTAATAAAAGCTTGCACAATCTGAGTAAGCTGACCCACGACATGAAGAGTGGAATCCCAGCTATAAACAGCATCAATCATAATCTGCAGACGTTCAGACACTTAACTAGTGCAGATGCAAGTATGTTCCTTTAATATGGGCACCAAATACGTGTGGTGATTATGGCAGATGTCTATTGACACTGATTTTTCTCTGCAGTTACATGTGTTTTCAATGCCATCTTCACAGTACATAATAATATTTCACAATGACATCATAAACTTGTTTCATAAATGTGAAGAGATCTGGCAGGACCCATTCACCAGTTCAGAGAATCTCACACAGAAGGCAAATATTCCAGCCCCCATGTTAGCAACCAAGATCTGTGCAGTGCTTCATCGCAAATTGTTATAAAGTAAAACATTTGCAGTTGGACAACAGGACACTTAATACAAATCTGTACAATTTTTGCTCAACTTAACAGCTTGCCTATTGCTGAAATGCTATCAACTCAATCTGATGAGAAAAACAGGTTTGCATTAATGAAAGTGCACCAAGAGCAAAGAAAACAATTAAGTACTTTTTGTACAAACTATATTGAAGCTGTACACGTGTCTCTCATATGGACAGCAAGCATCCTCCCAGAGGTTTCAACATTTGGAGAGCAGGACTTGAGACAGAATTATCATTATTCTAATTATAGTAAAACTCCAATAATCTGCCACCAGATTGTTCAGAAATGCTCATGGTTCAGCATCTGGCTCACTCAATAGTCCAGCATGTCAGTTGGATGTGCAGCTGGGTCTGGGGCCTGGAACACCATGGGTCAGGAATGCGCGTGGGATTGCAACTGGAGCTGAAGCACAGAGTGCTTGGATATTTCCTGGTCTCTTTGAACTCACCGGGTTCATCAGAGAATTTATTACACCATTGTGTAATATGTAAAAATAGTGAAATAAAATTGTTTGGAATATCAATAGGAGTAACATCCACCATCCTGGAAAATATGGCACCAAAGTCCTGAGTGCCAGAGAAGTTTTACTGCACATCAAAATGGATTGACTTTTCTCTCTCCACAGCAGATTCTACAACACTGTCATTTTCACTTAAATGTTTCACTATGCATTTGCTGGCAATGGCCCACAGGAATGTTTTTGTTTGTGCAGTGTACAGGATGTTAGATGCAAACATTATCAAACTTCATACGAGTTTGTCTGCTATCAGCTTAAATGCAACTGCTGTGATCTTGAATGCACTGACTAGCAAAAGTAGAGAAGCAGATTCAACTGTAACTTTCTAAGGGCAATTGGATTCAAACAGAGGGAGTGGGGCTGATGGGCAGATCTCATGAAGAGCCAGCACGGGCACCAGGAATTGAGTGACATCCCCCTGCTGTATCACTTCTTGCATGCTTATGAATTACTTGCTCCACATCAAGAGCTTCCTCATTCTACATGGAATTGGTGGTGGTTAAAACAAACAATCATTTAAGGCTTTGATAAGGTTTGCACCAAATAGCATACGCACTCCAAGAAGCTGCAAAATGTCCCTCCAAACCACTGCTGACAGCAAATGCTTTTTGAAACATTTCATTATTGGAGAATCAGTTGTGGGGAGAGCGCATGAATCAATGTGAAACAATCAAAACACCTTTACTCACTTTACACCCATTAAGATAGTGGTTCCCAAAAGCTAGAAAAGTTTTTAATGGTTCTTTAAACTTTGTGGTTCCTAGCTTTGGACTCATCTCTCACCCAGCTTTAGTGTAGTCTTGTACTTTGATAAGACTTGCTGGCTGAAGACTGGTGGCTTAATTCAGGAGCACGTTACTCCCTAATCAAATTGAAATGTGGGTGTTCTTCAAGGATTGACTTGTTCAGCACCAGGTATTTGGTGCTGTTTGCAACTGGTATTCCATATCTGACCCATTTTTGTCCATGAACAACTCATCTCATCCACTCCATGGATTTCTGATGACATCACTTTTTGTAGAAATTATTTTCCAAATCAAAATTTTGCATACTGCTTCCCATATGTGGGGTATTTGTTTTTCAGCCACTCATGTTGCCGTCCACAATACTTGCCATATCTAAGCAACCTTGGGTGTACTTTCTGATGTAGGATCTTCAACCTGGAAAATTGTTTCTCCCTCCATAGATGCTGGCCTGACTTGCTGAATGCTTTCAACATTTTGTTTTTAGTTCAGATTTCTAGTGTTCGCAGTTTTTGATTTTCAATTGGCTGCATTTTCCCTGTTCTGCCCTGGTCTCATGCTTCACCACATGTACACATTCAGTGTTTAGTGCCTTGTTCGAATAGCTCTGCAGCTATGCAGTTTTTTTTTAAAAAGAAAAGTTATACTTTAGAAAAGTTAGCTCTATCTCCTGTGGTAGCTGCTCTTTCTGTTTAGACTCACTGGTTCCACAAATGATTTGACCTCTGACAAGAGTCATTCAAATCTCGATGTTGCAATTATTTGCTAATAGTCAACCCTAAAGGATTAAATGATTCACCCTGATCCCAACTGTGTGCAGAGAGAACTACTAATGGTTGACTGTTTCATTTCTGGCAGATTTGCATTCTGTAATGTGTCTAACTCATTCTCCAGGGTGTCATTTGAGGGGCTTGTTGCAGGGTACAGCTCTCTTCACTCTCAATCGAGATACAAGAACATCTTTACTTTTGTTGGATTTGGTTCAGCTGTTAGCAAACTGTCTTCTACTCTCTAATATTTGCCTGCAAATCCAGCAGCTTGACTTGGGGTATGGGGTTGGGGGGGGGGGGGGGGGGGGCGGCGTTGCGGGTGCTCTATTTGTTCCATTGTGAATGATCTCAAGTGAATTGCAGAGCTCTCTGTCCTGTGGTGCACATGCATGTGTCATCTCAATTGTAGGAATTATGCCTGCCATCCCATATTCTGGTTCAGGCTCAGTGTCTAATTTTCATAGTTTTACTAACTGGCACCAAGTCTCAGCATGTCCCAAGATAATGAGAATAGTCAGTAATTTAATTTTAACTAACCTACTCATGAAACAGTAGACACATTTTCAGTTGCTTTCTTTCAAATAGTTTCCTTCTGGAACCTTGCGTCTCCAAAAGCTTTTGCAACATGAGCCATAGTTAGACGCATGATACCATTCTTAAAGGACTGACATCATTAAAAGAACAATTACTGTCTATGGATCAATATTATTGGGCAGAAGGGAAAGCAGCCCACATGACTTCTCCCGAATCAAGTCAGTGTAGCTATGAAACAGAATGATTTTTTTTAAGCTAGTGCTAAAAAGTGAATGCTGTTAATGATCTTCCAATATTTGCATTATAAATTTTTTTGCAGACACTGGAGTGTAATATAATAAATGCCATCTTCTAAAAAGGACCAGCTAATTTGTGCCATAATGACAGGAAGCAGCTATTGATCCCTGGAACTCAGCTCTCAAATCCTCATCCATTTAGTCCTGCATGTTGTCATATTATTGCTGACTGGAAGGTATTTTGCCTTTTCTCCTGAAAGATTTAATATTCAGTTGCAAAATCTAGATCTGTTGATTGAACTAGGTACAAATTAATACAAAGCAGAATTTAAAATTTTATATGTGGCTTTTTAAGTTAATGGTACACACCTTTATAGTTCATGAAGGCAAAAATAAAACTTTGACAACCCTAATGAAGAAAACTACACAAATACCAAGTACGGTATTGAGATGTGAAGCTAGCAGTTCAACTTGTGGAAAATATCCAGCAATGACAACTGAACGTAAAATACAATCTTCCTTTAGATTCCAGCACCATCCAATAACAAACATGGACAAGGTAATGAGACGATCAGCAGATAGTGGTAAACCATCCAGGCATGACCTGATACTTTTGTTAGGAGGTTCACTGAGATCTATAATTACCATCATACTGTTTCAGATGGAAGTGGTAGGTGGCAGATGAAGCCGAACAAACCTCTAGCAATCTTAATGTTGTGGTAACAGGTTAAACTTGTGAAACACAAAGTTTAATTTGATAAAATAAATTCCACTAGACTCCCTTTGAGCCACAACAACATCCATCACAAGCAAAGCAGATTGCTTCTGACGAAATAAATTGGGAGATCCCCCTTCGCAGACAGAGGTTGGAGTGGCACGACAGCAGATTTGGGGAACCGTCAATTCTGAAGTCGACATGGGGTTGTCAGATTAAACAGGTGATCTGCCTGAACCTTCTGGGAGAAGAATGAAAAAATAGCAACAGTTACTCATGCATGTTTTACAGAAAAACAGACTTCATGCTGTCCATGTGAAATGATTGCACCTACTGAATGATCCCCTCTCAGGGAGATGACAATGTGGAATATTTTATCATTGTTTGGATGGGATGCCAACAGCATGACTGCTCATGGCTATGTTTATCTGCAGCAAAGTAACATGACACTTACACCATTAGGAAAACCAAATCAGTATTGTGTCCCTGTCGGAGTTGGAGCCGTCTCCACATGTTGCCGATGGACCAGAGTACCGCATGCTTGCTCAGAGGTGCAGATTTTGTTGCACCATAGCCTGAAATTGGACCACAGCCAAACAGACCGGCCAAAGTTCAAGCTTGCTGGTGTGCCAAGTGCATATTGTCACAGTACTATCAGTGCAAGTGCCCTGCCCACACTAGTAATGAAGGCTGCAGAAAAATCCTCTGCTCTGGGTAGAACTATATTAGCTAAGAGAAACTACACAAAGTTACTGATGCAGAAGGTTTGAGACAGAAAATTAGATTCTTCTTTATTTCCATTTGGAATGTGAGCATCATTTGCTCCTTAAATTCCAGTTTGCAGAGGTGGGAGTTGTCTTATTTAACTACTGTAGCAGCTTAACACAACTCAAGCTAAGCCACTGAGGTCAGTTAAAAGTCAACTGTGTTAAAGTGGGACTAGTCCTACATAGATCACCTCGGATAAATGGGAATTTCCTTCCACAGAGGAGGAGGAACTGGCTGTAAACCAGTTTTTATGATTTTTGGATAAAGGAAATCAAGGAATAGAGTTAGTGTGGGAAAATGGCACTAAGGTAAAAGATTATCCATGTTCTTGTCAAGTGGCTGACTCCAGATGATACTTCTTTGATCTTAAGTTCTAATGCAACCATTTTTGGCCAGTTCAACAGACGACAATTTATTTTCAGATTTTTTAAACTGATTTCAAATTTGATGATACCAGTTCAAATTTCCAAAGTCCATGGATTGCAGAGGGATGAGATGTGCAAGAGAGTTCAAGAATCTAGAAGTACTGAGTTCAGACCTAAAGTGCAATGAATGAACATTTTCTTCTAGTATCCCCAAACCACACAGTGACCCCAGCCAACCTTTCAGCTCAACCTGCAGGATATGAAGAAAGATTGGATATGGGCTTGAAGCGAGTCCCCATTCTGGCAGCTCCAAGCGTGGGTGGGCTGGATAAAAACTTCACTACCCTGGTGAAAGCAGCATTACAAGGCTGGGGTGTGGTCAGAGCTGTCCCAACTCCCAGCAGCATGTTCAAGTTCCATGGAGCCAAGTTTGGGATAACTCCATACCCCTTTTGTCAATGCCTGCATGGACCCAGTACATTGCGCTCTCTTGTACTAACTTACAATATGGCAGAGGATGCAAGTTCCAATCTGTTTCTTAATTTTGATCTTATAAAGCTTCAATGGAACAGAATTTCAGAAACTGAGCACAAGGCAGGAATGCTACAATGGTGACCGGAAACAAAAACCTTTGAGCTTTATAATGGAAGATGATCAGGAGCACTTAACTTTAATTTCCATCTTTCAGAAGCTATTCAATAAGTCTGGCTGAGTGATGAAAGGATTCCTTGGGCAACAAAATAGGCAATATTTGAAAGGCACTACAGCAGCAGCAAGTCTGTCTTCTCTCTGTTCTACTAAAGGCTTTGGTGTCAGTGGAGCTAGTGACAAACTATTCTGACAGTGTCTTGACTTTGGCCTGGGAAGTATGGCCCGTGGCAGCTCTTGGACCAGCCCTCAGAAGAGTCTCTGTTCTGCTGTGTGGAGGCCCAAAGTATGGTGGTAGAATGAGCTCTACTTCTGCTAACATGGTGACCCCAACATTGAAAACTGTTTGTATTCAAAGCCTGGGTTGTCTGGATGCCTTGCACGTGGCCTGTTGTACCTTCCATCTTGCTCTGGTATCACTTCAGCCTACCGTCTTCTGCTCCAGCAGAAATGGCATAATCCCAAATGTTTTGGGCAAATCTGATCTGCCAAGAGTATGGTGTTTTAAACTCACGAGCTTATGAAATAGGACCAAAGCCCAGGGCGAGGCCAGACTTCTATAGCCCTGCTGAACAGAGTCAATATAAAAGATTTAACTGATACAGGGCCTGTCCCAGTCAGCACCAGGTGTGGCTGCTTCCTTGGCAGTGACCAGAGGTGAAAAGGCAAGATAAAAAACCGTGACTGTTTATGTCTATGACTCACATCAGAGTTAACACTTTACGGAGAAAGGCACAGTTCCAGCACGATTCAAACACTTACAATGAGAAGGTAGAGACCAAGGTGGAAGGAAAGGGAGCAAGGCTCACAGCATGCTATTAACATAAGTGTCTTGCATTTAAGGACTCTTTTATGAGCATCAGTGTGTCAACAAGCACCACCACACAGTCTTGTTCCTGAGTTGGGTCAATTATTTTTGCCAACATATGGTATTTAGACAACGAATGCCTCAATTTCAAGTTGTAATATGCTCAGTCTTTATCTGAATGATTTATAATTAAACATACCAAAAACTACCAATAAAAGGTAATATTCTGATCCAGTTGTTTAATCCATCCAGGTTTGAGGAGGACTCTGTGATTAGCAGTAGTTAAGCATTCTGACCCATCTGCATAATATATTTGATTAATTTAGCATCAAGTTAATAGAGGAAATATTCTAATCCACAAACTATCATTGAGCAGGAAAATGGGAGAAGGGCTGGGATAACGAAGTATATTTAAGATCTGAAAATGGACTGTGAATAACTAAAGATTTTTAAAAATCTTCATATCTTTGCAAAATGAATAAATTAGGAGTACACCTTGACATCAAGCTGTTGGTCAAAACTAATATTAACAAAGCAATTTGCATTAAATTGCAGGTATGGAGTCTCCATTCACAAACTGACCACTTCATATAAAACTGAACAACAAACTCAAATTCAGAGAACGGTCTGATTTATTTGATATCACTGTCAGATCTTCAGTGTTTATATAGAAGCCAACAAGCAAAGCCAAAAACACATAACAGCAAATCTCCCGTGCTCTTCACTGTTTTCGTGAAGTTGGTTAATAGTTTAAACTGTGCAGGCAAGCCACGAATAAAGGACTACTTTCTGTAGTAAACACGCAAGAGCAACTTGTCCAATGTTTGATGGAATTAATAATTATGCCAAGGAGATGGTTCACAAAACAAGAGTAATACATCTTCAATGTGTGTCAGACACACTTTGATACAATTTAAGGTGGTTCACAGGATCCATATGTCGAAGGACAAGTTAGCCCGTTTTTAATCACCATATAAATCCTATGTGATGGATGTAATTCAGAGGTGGCTTCCCTGACACATATGTTTTGGTCCTGTCCTCTTTTGGAAAAATATTGGAAGGACATTTTCAACATTATTTCAACTGTATTTAACATTGATTTACAACCTCACCCAATCACTGCAATTTTTGGGCTACTAATGATGGAATCTGGCCATCTATCTGCTGCTGCTTGTCGTATGATTGCCTTTGTTACATTAATGACCAAGCGATCCATTTTGTTTAAATGGAAGGATCCAATACCCCCCACCACTTTTCAATGGTTTTCTCAAACTATATCATGTTTAAACTTAGAAAAAATTAGGAGTGGCACTGTTGATTCTTCGCTTAAATTTGAGGAAGTTTGGAGTTCATTTATTCAATATTTTCATATGATATTGATCCCTTTTCAATAATCTGTGAATTTAGAGGAGTGGAGTTGACGACATAATAATGCTCTTTGTTCATCGAGAAATATCAGTCCAGTTTTTTCTTTTGAACTTTTTTTTAAAGTTTGTTTCGTTTTATTACTTACATTATTTTCCCTTTGATTTGGATTTTTTAAAAAATATAATCTTTTTCTTTCTCCTTTTGACTTTCTTTTTGTAATATATTCGTTTACCAAGAAACAGTGGGGCCTGGAGTGTTTTTTTTATTCTTTATGATTATATGTCATGATTGTCCTCCCGATCTCTTTGTATTACGTGTATAATTACCGATGTTATATGTATTAATTTGAAAATTAATAAAAAGATTGAAAAAGAAAGAAAGGAAACAAGAGGTACCGAAAGAGGCATTTAAAGCAAGGAGGCTTTAAGCTGGGAGAAGTGGAAAGATGGTAGGCAGAAGTAATGAGTACCACCAGCTTGGATTGAAGGGTGGAAAACAGCTAGTTGAGTGGGCTGAGAAAATAAGTCTGAATAGGAAAACAGTGACAGGAGAGAGAGGAGAGGCCATTACAAAATGTGGCAGCTTGAATTAGCTGCATACAAAGTGCATGGATGGGTGGGGAGGTGAGGAGCGGGTTGGGGATGCTTGGAGTGCATCATCCTGGACAGGATTAGGTGGCAGGTTTGAATGAGCAGCAGTAGGTGGGAAGTGTACAGCAGCTGGAATGAAGGTTGAAAGGTTGGAGCAGTGGCAAGAAAAACACCTCAATGTGAACAGGAAAGGGGGAAAATAGACAGAGGCTGTGATTAGGTGAGGAGTTGTAGGAGGGCCTCTGAAATACAAGGAAGGTGAGACATGGGAGAATGACTGAAGTAACATTTAGGGAAAGCTCCAGAATTATTTTAAAAGCTAATGTCATTCTTTTATTAAAGAATGGAAAAATGTAATAATTGTGAATTTTGCGTGCACTTACAATTTCCATTGTAAAAATATCAACAATTTCTCAGGGGACCCAGAAATGTTTCTTCAACATTTTGATTCCCACCTCAACCCTCTCACACACTCAAGTTTTCTCTTGCTCAATAAAAGTGAAGGAATGTCAGGTACATCTGCAGCTTAAATCATGAAGGCCCCTGTAAATACGACTTTTCACGTGTCACAGGTTAATACTTTGGACCATTCCCGAGATGGCAATATTATGGGGCTGGGGTGGATGTTACAAAGCTGCATGTCAGCTTTTGTGGGGTTTCAATGATGATTGCCACAGAAGTTGATCAATTTTGAATGAATAACCAGATAGTAAAATGCCTTTTTTCTTCTCCATTAAGCAAAAAAAAACCAATCCAGTGGCTAGGTCCTGGGGATTGTGGGGCATTTAGACTGGCTTCTGGCCATCTGTCCCTGTATCTCCTTACGTGGCTCAACATCAATACGTCCTATGATGACGTGATATCTTTTACTATGTTAAAGCTGCAACGCAAGTGGATGCTGTTGATGACATTCAAAAAATAACAGTTTGATGGATGAAATTACTTAAAAATCGGAGTCCCCTACCTCTGAAAAATGTATTTAGTTCCATTGAAATGAATAAATTAGTCACACTTCTCTAATTCATGTTACTCTGACCCAAATTATTTCCTGGTTCTGACCTGCACAAAAATGAACCTAATTGAGATCAAGCCAGTGTAGCTCTTGATATCATCTCCCTTCTCTACTATGGTATGCCCAGAACCAGCAGTGCCAAAAATAACTACAGCCTCTCCCATCTCAGCAGGTTGTGTACAACCACATTCTGAAACAGCGCTGATGTCCTCCTGGGGGAAATACTTTTAATTTTCTATGATGGCATTTCACAACTTTATGAATGGTGCGATACAGCTGTTAAACCAGTAGTGATGGATATCCACAGCAGTATTTGGCTAGTTTGAGCAGGGAAGTATCGAACTGGAAAAAATCAACAGTTTAGTGATGAAGACAAACTCAATTTCAGCATTTTATAATTCACCAAAAACATGCTCAGTCATCACACTGCATATGTCATAATGGTGGGTGTTCAATGTGGCTGGAGGTACGTGTGTCTGTGACTTGAGGTGCACCTGCACCTAGCAGGATAGGCAATACTTTAAAAATTTTTTTTGATTTGCTTTGATCACATTTATAATCCAAGTCCTTTTGCTGCATTTAATGGTTGGTTTCGCCCACACCGGATTATTTTTTTTAAACATGGCATCTCCCAAGTAGCATACACGTAGAGGTGAGAGCACAATCTGGTTCCACCAATAGGAGGGTCATGAACCAGATACCGCAGATTTAAAAGAAATGGCTGAAGTACCAGAGGAGAAAATGTTTTTCTTAAAAGGCAGCGAGATGTTCGCCTAACACAAGGTCTGTGCAGCACAGTGATGCAACTGACTGAGCAGCTGACTCACAGTGCCAGAGGGTCAGTTCAATCCTGACCTCTGGTGCGGTCTTTGTGGAGTTTGCACGTTCTCTGGTTTCATCCCACATCCCAAAGACGTGAAAGTTCGTTGGTTAGTTGGCCATAGTAAATAGCTGCTTGTGTAGGTGAGTGGTGGAATTCGGGGCGAGGTGATGAGAATGTGGGTTGAAAAGACTGGATTAATGTAGGAATAGTGTAAATGGATGGTTTATGGTTGGTGCGGACTCAGTGGGCCAAAGGAACAGTTTCTGTGCTGTAACTCTCCATGATTCTATGTCACCACCCGAAAGTGCCGTGGAAACAGATTCAATAATTGCTCAATAACAAAAAGTTAAATAATTAAAGGATAATTTGGGGAAGGAACAGGGGAACGGAAGTATAAAATTCTTTCAAAGAGCAAGCCCAGTTACAACGGAGCAAAACCCTATAATACTTCATGATTCTCTAAGCACAGATACCCAGCCTGGAGACATTCTTGTTGATGCTGTTCACTATTAGCTATTTTCTTCTCCTTTAAGAGTAGAAATTCATACTCCATTTAGCATGAAGAACCTATGGCAATCTTAAAATGGCTTCAAAAATGAAAAATTCATCAGCCATTTGGAACAGAGTTGAATATTGAAAATCATTTCAACCGAGTTTACGAAGTCAGCTGTAATTCAAGTGCTTGATCTTAAGTGCAGCTAGCAAATATAGTTAGTAGTACTGAGAAGAGGCAGTCATGCCTGCCCCACAGCTGCTGAATGGGGAGAAAGGCAGCACTCAGGGTTCCATACTGAATTCAACAATTTCAGATCCCCAATCCTTCCTGTTTGTCAGGAAAAATAGCGTACATCATAAATAGTCCACAATGCAAACATTTTCTGTTCAGGCATCAATCCTACTCAAAGGAAGTTACTAGGAAAAGGAATACATCTCTTACTCATGCTCACTGCATTTACAAATATAATTGTAACTTTGGACAGCTATATTCAATGTAATAATCAATAATCCATAGTAATGACAACCAGATTGATCAGATTCAAAATGATGGGATCACTTTCCAATGGGACCACCTTTCACTCCGATGAAAGAGCAATGTTCCTACAAATCCTGACAGTCTCCAGCCATTGTACATTTTAATGAAGGCAAAGAAATGCATGCTGTACAGGTTGTCCCATGAGGAACAAAACAATTACAGTAAAACTCCAATAATCCACTATCCACCTAATTGGAAATCCCAACGGTTTGGCAATCTGGCTCATAGGCGATGTTTCCTGCCCCCAGTTCCCACACCCCCCAGAAATTTACTGGGGCCCTCACTCCCTCACACCCCTTTTCATAGGATATTTAAAAAAGTTAAATGCGTGCTGGGCCACTGGTAGGGACAACATTTATTAGTCCAGAAAATCCCCCAGTCTGGCATCAAAATCCTGAGCATACCAGATTATCAGAGTTTTACTGTAATCTCCCTCCATGCCCCAACAAACTGGAGGCACACGCCACTTCCTATACTCGAAACTAGGACTTTCAGCTGCACCATGTCTAATCTTACACCACATCACAGCTTTCAGATAGTTCAACATTTATGCCATAATACTGCCCTGGAAAAATGTGGAATATTTACCAATTCCTCCCTATTCCCTGTAAAACTTCCAATGGAATAAATGAAGAGTTTCCATAAGGGTACAGGAGGGATTAGGATACAACAATGCCTATGGCTACATAGTTAAGGCAAAATCCAAATACTTTAAGTTGTCTAGAAATTTGATCGTGTGTACTGTCATGTTTTTTTCAGCACAGATTGAAAATGAACATATCCCCAAAGGGAAACGGGGTAACAACATGTTGTTCTGCGCCTTTGAAAATTCAATCACTTTCTGACATGAGTGGCACATATCAAATGATGTCTTATCGACCCTTTTCCAACATTGGGGAAGTTAGACCACATTCTTGTGAGCAACCTTGCTTTCACTTGGGAGCCCAAGTTCCAGTACTTAGCTTTTTCCTTTGTGCCCCTCCCGATTGGCTCAATACATATGCCCCTATTGATCGCAACTTCACAACACAGAGGTCCTAATCTTCATTCTCATCGCACAGAAAAAAAGACAGCCAAATCACATTCCCCCATCCCCAAATGGGCCTTCTAGATCCCGACAGCAGCCCTATTTGCACACCACCCTCCACAGCTTCAATCCTGGGAGACAATCTTTTCCTTCAAGTGCTTAAGAGTGCAGAAAGGAAAACAAGTAACAGTGATTCATTAGTGCCCGAGGCCTTGGATGTTCCTGAAGTGTGCTGCACCAAGCCCACAGTCAAAGCCATCAAGGAAGCACTGCTCAACAGCCACAACATTCCTTGTAGGGTGCTCTACAATTTGTGGGCCAGTGCAACTTACCTGGAGCATGCAGCTTGAGTAAAGCGTTAATCCCCTTACTAAAAGTACAGGCATTCCAATTTGCTTAAATGCACAATGAGGCATAAACACATAGAAAAACTATTTTCTTTTCCATAAGCAAGATTCACAATCCAAAATTAGATAAAGCCAAAAAATGCCCAACTACAAGCAGGATACAAGTGGGCAGGTCCGAGACATGGGAAGAAGTCGGGCTGATGGTGACCACGTTTCTTTGGTTCCCTCAAACACCAACAGGAAAGTGACCATGTCCTTTAACACTCAGAACAAAGAAGAGGCTCATTTAGTCCCTTTGGCATAGCTAATTAATTACAACAAACAGGAAACAAATGATCTGAATAGTTTTTGTTGATTCAGCTTGCATTTGCTCCTACAAGTGTGGGCAAGAATTGTTTTCCTAAAATCAAAGCTAGCAAAAGTTACAGGCAGTTTCCACGGAGGAGAGAAACCAAAATAGCACAGCATCTCTGGGGCCATAGAGGGAAGCCAGCCCAGTTTAAGCAGATAAAATCTCCTTTGTCACTATGAAATTAGTAGGCACAGGACTACAGCACAACACTCAATTCAACAGAAATTATTGCAATGATGGTTATGCAGGAAAGTGCAATTTAAATGAATAGAGGAAGAATGCTCATCACTGTGGGTCTCTAGAGGGCGCTTCACTCTGCCCTTATTTTATACAATCTTTGAATGTGGACTCCCAAGGGCTCAGTGCTTGGGAGATAACTTCCAATTAAATCAAGTGATCAAACCATTAAGTTCAGGCAAAAATAAGCAGGGAATAAGGCAACAGGGAGAGTAGGACACCAGGTTCTATGTTAAAACTACTATAGTTGTTCTTGGGCAGCCTGCAGCTACTCAGTCATAGCCAACATTTGGAAAGCATTCCTGACCTGGCTGTGCATTCCTCATGAGCAGCGCAGAGAGAGAAAAAACCTCCACTCCTCCTAAACCTTCTCTTAATCTTCAAATGAACAAACAAGCATTTGGCTGGCCCAAGTGATTAGGGCACGCGTCTAAATTTAAACTTTCTATTTTCAACAATTTAAGTACATTTGTAATTACTTAAATCTCATCAACTTCCACAGAATGTAAGGCTCTTAGCCCTGCCCTTCACACTCCCATCCCCCATATATCCCCCTAGCCCTGACAGAGAGAACATTCAAATGTGAATAAAATTGCAATATATCACTATGTCACAGTGCAAGATTTTCAAACTGCGTCTGCCTGCATCCCTACTCTCTCTTGTTCAAGTCCCAGTTCAGAGGCCAAAGCAGTAAAATCGAGGCTGACCCATCTGCCATATTGAGGGAGTGCTGCATTACTGGAGATCCAGTACTAAGACAGACATTAGACCCAAGGTACTATCTGCTCCCTTGGATGGACACAAGATTCAGTGATTTTGCTTTGAAGAGGAGCAGGGGAGTTCCCCCTGCTGTTCTCGCCAATATTTATTCCACTCTCGACCATACTAAAAATTGTCTGTGAAGCAGATTGGGAAGTCCTGAGGTTGTGAATGGTGCTATAGATATCCAAACCTTTTTATAGAACTGACACCTGCCCTCTAAGCTGTTTTTTTTCCAATTCAAAATGCACTTCAACAGACATCACTGGAAAGATTCATCCGAGAGAAACAGAATAAGTGGGATTAGTTTAAATTAGCACAGTAATTTATTGTGGGTCCCTGAGTTCCAAGAAAGTCAGAAATGCAAGCAAAAGCAACTAACTTTGAGAGAACACTTGAGGTTCCAACAAGATACCATAAAAATGGATTCAGAAAGTGCTGTTTTAGAGGTTTTTGAAAGTGATGAAAGCTTGAGCAAGAAAGCATAGGAAAGTTGAGACCATGCCACTTGCTGAATGCTATCCCAAAAGAACTTCTCACTCAGTGAAATTGTGTTGAAACACTATCACTGTTGTCATGTATGAAATGCAGCAGTCAGTTTGGGCACAGCAAGTTATTTCATTGTTATTTGTGGCAGTGACCAGATAAGCCTCCTCTCATTGATACCAGCTGCAGGATAAATATTGGCCAAGCCCCAGGGATAATGCTCCTGCTCTGTCAGAAATACACCCTTCGGAGTACCATGCCCAACCACTGCATCCATCTATACAGGAGCGGGAAAAAAAACTGCTGGAGGAACCCAACAGATCAAGCAGCATCTATGGAAGCAAATGGATAGTCAACATTTCAGGTCAAGACCCTGCATCAGGACCAAGAGTATAGATGGAAGATGGCCAGTATAAAGAAGTGTTAGGGATGGGCAGGAAGGCTGGGTAGGTGATAGGTGAAAGATGAGGGTGGGGAGTTGGTAGGGGATGATGGGTATATGGAGATAGGTGGTGGAGGGGGAATGTCGAGACAGAGATTGCTAGGTGATAAATGGAAACTGGTGCAGGGAAGAGGATAGAGGAAAAGATTAGACAGATGGAACGGGCAGAGGCTACTAGGTGGAACCAGATAAGAGAGAGATGATGGCCTGATGGAACCAGGTTGGGTTGGGATGGGTGACACCCCCCAGCCAACAAAAAGTCAGGCTGGAGCTATGGCTGCATCTTTGATTTGTAGAAAGTGGAAGAGATCTAAATGCAACTTGTTGAGGGTAACAAGTTCTGCCAGGCAGATGAGAGTGTTAATGCAGGGGAACTGGTTGGGTCTTTGTTCCTCAAAGCAGCAGAGGGCCCCAAGATCTTCCTGATGGGAGGATGGAGGTGTATGGAGACTGGACATCCAAAATAAAGATGAGGGACTCGGGGCCAGGGAATTGGAAGTCATCAGAATGGTGGAGGGCATGAGCGGTGCCCTGGATGCAGGAAGGAAGGGACTGGGCAAGGGCAGACAGGATAGAGTAGAGGTATGAAGAGATGAATTCAGTTGGAAAGAACAGACAGAAACAATGCGTCTACCAGAGCAATCCTGCTTGTGGATCTTGGGTAAGAGATAAAAACAGGCATTGCAGGCTATGGGGACCATCAGGTTGGAGGCTATGGATGGGGAGGTGTCCTCATGAGATCTGTAATGGTCCAGGAGATAGTGGCCTGGTAGGGTCAGAGGAAAGTATGAGGAAGTGTCTGAGAGTTGCTGTCCAGTCTCTGCAAGGTAAAGGTCAGTGTGACCTGTGTGCACCTATCTATGCCGATTCCATTCACCAGCACTTATCCTGTAGCCTTCTTTTGCCTTGGCAATTCAAGTGCTTGCCCAGATACTTTAAATGTCGTGACAGCACGTCTCCACTCAGGAAGGTGCGTTCCAGAATACAACCACCCTCTTGGTGAAAAGCTTCTTCTTCAGAATTCCTCCAATCCTCATTCTGACCTTGAGGCTACACAGCTGGTTTTAGATCTCCCCATTACAGGGAAAAGTTGCTCACTATCCACCCTACAACCTTCAGTCTCCTCCACTCCAAAGAAAACAAACTCAGCCTATTCCATCTCCCCTCATAGTTCCATTCCAGGTAATATCCTGGTAAATCTATTCTGCATGCCATTTGAACCTTCCTTCCCACTCCCACACCGTCCTATCTGACCCTGGACTTCTCCATTGCTGCAGAGAGGCTAAACACAAGGTGAAAGAACAACATCCCATATTTCGCTTGAGTAGCTTGCAACACAAAAGGTATGAACACTAAGCAACAAACAATCTGCTGGAGGAACCTAGCAGGTCGAACAGCTTCTGTGGGGGGAGAGGGGGAGGAAAAGAGGAGGAATTGTTGACTTCTCAGGTTGAAACCCTGCATCAGGATTCCTGTCCACAGTACAATCACTGAATTTACCAATTTCAGGTAACCCATACCCCTTGTGTTCTCCTCCCACACACACTCACCCATCCACCGAGTCTGCTTCGCCCTTTGTTTATCTTCCTATCTCTCCCCCCACTTGGTTCCACCTATCTTCTCCCCCTCCCATTCTACTTATATACTCGCAATCTTCCCTCTTCATCCTGATGGAGGGTTTGGACCTCAAATGACCTACAGATGCTGGTTGACCTGCTGAGTTCTTTCAGAATTTTTTTTTTTGTTTCAGATGGGACACTGGTTTAATGTACCAAAAGATGTCACCTACGAAGCTCCAGCACTCCCTCAGTTCTGCACCGGGATAGAAAACCTAATTCTCTGAGGTGAGACAAAGTGCAGATAATGGAAATGTTCTTGGAAACATCCAGCAGCTCAGTCAGCATCTGGAGAACGTAAAGTCAAAGGTTTCAGGTGCAGACTCTCTGGTCCACATGGGAATCATTAACTTGCTTCCACAGATGGGGACTAAAGTTTCTGGCACCGCGTGTTTCTTAAAATCCTGACATCTTTCTGCATAGTTACTGAAGTTTACACATTTGTTGTACTATCTTTCTTTCAAGCAACAACTGCTGAGACAATGCAATACCAGAAAACTGGAAAAAAAAATTGCAATATCTATGGCTCAGTGAGAAGCAGACTCATAAGGGAAGGTTGTGGTTTAGAACCCATTCCTGAGGCTTGAGCACAAAAATCTAGGCTGCCAATCTGATGCAGTAGTGCTGGAGTGCGCACGTGTGGCATTGCAAGAGGTGGAGGGAAGGGGAAGGGTTTGTTAAGAGACAGGAAAGGATGGGAGGGAATAAAGAGGGGCCAGAGGTAAAAGATGGGGCAGAGAAGGCAGGAACAGAGGCTATTCAAAATACAAGAACTTTCACATTTTTACTTTCATTGCAAATATTTACTGCAAATGGTGGAAGTAAACAAGGAATATAACATCCATAAACACATGCTTCAAAATGCCCTAACCATTACCACAAACCCTGCCCCCAACACTCAGAATTGCAAAGATAATCAGATTGGCCACATTCAGCATTTTGCGTTAACTGAGAAACAGGAATGGGCTGAGTAGAGTTAAACGACATTGAGGAAGCTGAATGGCTGTAGACAATTAAATTGCCAATTATTTCAAGCTTTGGAATCCCTTCAAGCACTCATTAGGAAATGCAATTTTGCATGCACCACCCCTCGTATATTGGGGATAAATGAAAAGGGCTGGGCTGGAGGCTAAACACACTATACACGACCACTGAACTGGCTGCACAAAGATTATATCTGCAGTAGTTATGCCAGTCATCTGCATTAACTAGTGAAAAACAAGGCTGGATTGGGGCTCAACTCTCCAGTCAAGTGTAAATCCTGAAAACCTTCTCCTCAGGTAGAGAAACTGAAGAGTTGGTAGAATAAAAGATTATTATGCAGGGACCACAGGCTCATCCTAATCTATATTTTCAATTATGAAGTTAAAAGCAACTTGGAGGACTAGTTTAATGTTTCAGGTTAATGACCCTTCAGAACTGACCCAAAATGTTAACTGTTCATCTCCACAGATGCTGCCCGACCTGCTGAATATTTGCAAAATTTCATTTTTATTTTAGATTTTTTCAGAATGGAAACATCCAAGATTTGAAAGTCAAAATTAGACTGTTCAGACCTGCAGTGGGCAAGGTACCATGCAATACAAAATACAAAAAGGTGTATTTTTTTTTACAGTTTAACATTAACATCGGAAAAGAATTAAAAAAATATATATTTACTACAAAATGCGATTTTGGTACTGTCCCCCTTTGTCCTGTAAGGTACCAGAGTACCCACAGGATTTTCTACAAATCTAGCAGTACAAGATACCGATGCTTATTTCGAGTATTAACTATTTAATAACCAGTACAAATAATAAAAGGTGATTTGGACTAAATTTATGTACAGGAATCAGGTCCATTAAAAAAAAAGGCATTAACTCTTCTGTTACAATTCTTCTTTATGAAGAAGCAACACTAGCCTAAAAAGCATTCTGAATCAGATCCAGCTTTGTCAGCGATTTTGGCTATTTTTTCCCTCCATGGTGACTACTACATTTCACAGCAGCTGTGCTCGGGGCATACTAAATAAATGCTAATTGATTGCCATGGATTTTACCCCACAAAAAAAATCTAAAAGCTATATAGTAATAAAAATTGAAAATATAAAAAACTTCAGGTGCTGGAAATCTGAATACATAAAATACTGGAAGTGCCCAGGAGGTCAGGATGCATCTGTGCAAATAGAAAGAGATAACATCTCTGGTCAAAGAATCGTCTTTAGAATTGGCTCTGTGAGCCAGCACTCTACTGATAAATAGTAATAATTCTGCTTCCACTTCTAACACAATGCTGCATGTGCATCTTATAGCCTTTTTAATGGTTATGTGTAGATGTGTGCGTTTTGGGAATTTTGAAGTCCAATGCAAAAGGATTTAATAGCACATAATAGCTACAAATGTTAAGTTAGTATGCAATAGGTGGTGACCATTCATCCCATCAAGTCCGCACCAGCTTCCAGCAGAGAAATCTCTTTGGTCAATTCCCCCACCTTGTTTTTCGTGTAACCCATTGTCTCACATACAACTCCTCTTCGATAACTTTTTTTTGCTACTTACCTACACTAGAGTAATCTTACAGTAACTAGACTGTCTGCACTTTGGGGACATGGGAGGGAGCTGGAGCAGCCAGGAGAAACCCACATGGTCACATGGAGAATGTGCAGATTCCATAGACAGCACCGGAGGACAGGACTGAACTCGGGTCACGAGCTGGAGCACTAACTACTGTGCCATCCCACAGCTGTATACAAAGTACACATCTTAAGCCACAAATCCCCATGATATTCCCTTCCAAATCTATTAACAATATTTCTCTCAGATTGAATCATAGCAGACCATTTGGCCCCAACAAATCTGTGCTGGCTCACAAACAGCCAGGTGATAAGTCCCATTCTATGGCTCCAACTTTATTTTTTTGTTGCAATTCCTTTTGTATGGGTAGCATTGGATATTTCTTAGCTCCTTGAATTCTTTTTGATCCACAATCAAAATGCAAACATTTAAATGTTTTACTGTATAATAAATTCACCACAGGTTATACAAACTGAGTTACATGGGCTCAAGTGGCACTGGATATTTAAGCTGCTGGTTCCAAAGTATTTGACTCCACTACACCAAGTGGAATTACAAAATTATTCTGAAGATTTCTGAAGGCCACAGTGATAGGCAAACTTATTACTTCTCAAAACTAATCAGCAAAAGAACTAGAGTCAACAGGAAATAAAATCTGATGCACAAAGTTGTTAGGATCGAGAATGCACTGCTTTAAATGGTGAAATAGATTCAACGGCAACTTTCAATATGGAACTAGGCAAGTACTTGTAGGCAAAAATTTTTCAGACCATGGGAAAAAGAGCACAGAGGTTGATTAATTGACCGTCTCTACTGGAGACCCAGTATTAACATGATGGGCACATTGAGCCTAGGCTCATTTTGTGATACTTTGGGCAACAAGCAAACGTTTAACAGCTTTTACTTAACTATCAGAAAAAAGTGTCCAGAAATTTTACTGATAGTGTATTTAAAATGCAATTTTGTTCTGCTATTTGCATTAAACAAAACAGTTCTGGATTGTTAAAAGTGGAAGAAATAATATTTCTTCAACTTTGTAACAATAATGGTATCTATGCTGTAACCTTAAATATAACCATATACAATTCGCAAGGTCCTTTTTGTTTTCAAATCAGCAGTGTTCAAAAAGTATTTTGCCCTTCACCAGCTCTGTGTCAACTCTCTTCCTGTCACCATTGTGACAGATGGTAGCCACTCACAGTGAAAGCACAGAGCTGTTTTTAAACTCCTGCTTGCTCTGGGCCCAGGCAAAGCTCTCCACACTAATTTCAGACATTACTTCCTTCCAGCATATTCCCAGGCTTTGCTGTGTTAGGATTCCCTAATCCATTCTGGCCTAAGAGGAAGTTGTCAATCATCTTATTGTCCATTTGCCAATTCTGTCTCTTTCCCAAACAAAATAATGTTTACAAGCTGTGTCAGCCTGCTCTGCGGCTAGGGCCAAAGCTAAACGACAAAGAGATGATTTGTATGTCCTCTCTACCACTTCACCAAACGAAGAGAGACAGTTAAAATCTTCTGGAACTGCAAGCTACAACACTCATTTAACTTCATGCACACTGGTGAAGGGTTCCTGTTTATTTCATGGAAGAAAATGATATTGTGCAATACCTCCAACTGCTGAATAGAGCCCGACTCAAGTAGAGAGAGAGAGTGTGTGTGTGTGCGCACACGTGTGAAGGAAAGCACACCCACAGCCATGCAGCATATTCAGTTATACATCTCCAACCATATGCTGTGCATATTTCTGCATAATGAGAGCTAAAGCCATCTCTCTTCTCTCTCAAGAAAAATAAATGTCCTGGCAGTCAACTGTGCCATATTTCAACATGCAGTCAAAATACAGAAGGCCATAAACAACTGAACAAATATATTTATTTCTGTTACATCCATGTTGATCTTTATGAAATTTAGAATAGTGAGAATAAAACCTATTTCATCCCAATAGCCCAAAATAATCCTGCACCGGTCCATTTAAAACACACACAGGAGCAAGGGCCTTTTTGTTTTATATCATGGTAGACACAGATCAACGGGTGTCAGTGTGACACTGAATTAAGAGTTTCAAAGCTGCCTTGTCTATATTGGGAAAGAATTTTGGATACAATGACTCAAAAGTAATCAAGCACTGTAAAACAGCTCATAAATCTGAAATGTATCCAAGATGCCATTAAAATGAATAGCAAAGGAAGCAGGATTAAGCCATGTAACCCCAAGACTGTTCACTTCTACTTTCCTTTAATTATTTTGAAACCACGCAAGGACTTAAATTTGTGTAATTGGCACAATTTTAATAAGAGGCGAGTACATTTGAAGACAAAAATCATACAAAATGTATGACACATGGGGCAAATGGTCTCCTGTCTGTAGAAAAGGAGCTTCCCAACTGGCAGCAACAAGTCAATAGCTGGCAGGTCATGGGTCTTGCACACATCCAAGTATTGTTCAACTGTGCTGGGGCTTTCTGCCTCCATTACCCCTTCAGTCTGCAAGTCCCAGACTTTACCACTCTTTGGGTGAATTATCTTCCCACCCACCCCACCTTCCCTCAATTCCTTTTTATCAAATATTTTTAAATCTGCGCCCCCTAGTTTTTGACCCCTTTGCCAAGACCTCTCAATGAAATCCTTCAATTGCCCCTGCTCCAAGTAAAGCAATCCTAGCTTATCGAATCTTGCCTCCAAGCTGAAATTTCCCAGTCCTGGCAACATCTTCATAAATCTTCCTTGCATCCTCTTTCCTGTAATGCTTTGATCAGAACTAGATGTGGTGCTTCATGTGTGGTCTAACTGGTGTTGTAAACAGTTAGAACATAACAGCACAGTACAGGCCCTTTGGCCCACAATGTTGTGCCGACATCTTATCCTGCTCTAAGATCTATCTAACCCTTTCCTCCCACAAAGCCCCCTATTTTTCTATCATTCATGTGTCTAAGAGTCTCTTAAATGTCCCCAATATACCTGCCCCCACAACCTCTGCCGGCAGTGCATTCCACGCACCCACCACTCTCGGTAAAAAAAAACTTACCCCGACATCCCCCTTACACTTTCCTCCAATCACCTTAAAATTATGTCCCCTCACGTTAACCACTGTTGCCCTGGAAAAAAAAGTCTCTGACTGTCCACTCGATCTATGCCACTTATCATCTTGTACACCTCTATCAAGTCACCTCTCATCCTCCTTCTCTCCAAAGAGAAAAGCCCTAGCTTGCTCAACTTATCCTCATAAGACATGCTCTCCAATCCAGGCAACATCCTGGTAAATCTCCTCTGCACTCTCTCTAAAGCTTCCACATCCTCCCTATAATGAGGTGACCAGAACTGAACACAATACTACAAGTGCGGTCTGACCAGAGTTCTATAGAGCTGCAACATTACCTTGCAGCTCTTGAACTCAATACCTGACTAATGAAGGCCAACGCTCCATACGACCTCCGTGGCAACCTTGAGGGATCTATGGATGTGGATCCCAAGATCCCTCTGTTTCTCCACACTGCTAAGAGTCCTGCCATTAAGTTTGTGTTCTGCCTTCGAATTCGATCTCCCGAAGTGTGTCACTTCACACTTATCCGGGTTGAACTCCATTTGCTACTTCTCAGCCCAGCTCTGCATTCTATCAATATCCTGTTGTAATCTACAGCAACCGTCTACACTATCCACAACACCATCAACCTTTGTATCATCAGCAAACTTACTAACCCACCCTTCCACATCCAAGTCATTTACATATATAAAAAAAATCACAAAGAGCAGGGGTCCCAGAACAGATCCCTGCGAAACACTACTGGTCACTGACCTCCAGGCAGAATATGCGCTATCTACCACCACCCTGTCTTCCATGGGCGAGCCAATTCTGAATCCACACAGCCAAGTTTCCCTGGATCCCATGCCTCCTGACTTTCTGAATAAGCCTTCCATGAGGAACCTCATCAAACACCTTACTAAAATCCATGTACACCACATCCACTGCTCTGTCACATCCTCAAAGAATTCAATCAAGCTCATGAGGCATGACCTGCCCCTCACAAAGCCACGCTGACTGTCCCTAATTAGCTTATGCTTCTCCAAATGCCCATAAATCCTGTCTCTAAGAATCTTCTCCAGTAATTTGCCCACCACTGAACTCAGACTCACTGGTCTGTAATTCCCAGGGTTATCCCTACTCCCTTTCTTAAACAAAGGAACAACATTCGCCACCCTCCAATCATCTGGCACTACTCCTGTGGCCAGTGAGGACACAAAGATAGTTGCCAAAGGTGCAGCAATCTCTTCCCTCGCTTCCCATAATAACCTTGGATATATCCCATCCGACCCTGTCGACTTATCCATCCTAATGTTTTTCAAAAGTTCCAGCACATCCTCCTTCATCACGTCGACATGCCTTAGCATATCAGCCTGTCATACGCCATCCTCACAAACGTCAAGGTCTCTCTCTGGTGAATACTGAAGCAAAGTATTCATTAACGACCTTCCCTACCTCTTCCGACTCCAGGCATGTTTCCTCTTTTATCCCTGATCGGTCCTACCCTCACTCTAGTCATCCTCCTATTCTTCACATAACGTGTAGAATGCCTTGGGGTTTTCCTTGCTCCTACTTGCCAAGGACTTCTCATGCCCCCTTCTAGCTCTCCTAAGTCCATTCTTAAGCTCCTTCCTGGCTACCTTGTAACTCTCCAGAGCCCTGTCTGATCCACACTTTCTAAACTTCAGGCAAGCTTCTTTCTTCCTCTTGACAAGATATTCTACATCTCTTGTCAACCACAGTTCCTTCACTCTACCATCCTTACCCTGCCTCAATGGGACAAACCTATCCAGAACCCCATGCAAGTATTCCTTAAACAATCTCCACATTTCCGCTGTGCACTTCCCCAAAAACATCTGTTCCCAATTTACACTCCCAAGTTCCTGCCGAATGGCATAATTCCCCCCCCCCCCCCCCCCAGTTAAATACTTTTCCATATCCCTCTTCAAGGCTATGGTTCTTGCATATCCTTCCTGCTCTTGTATTCTGTCTCCACCAAAAATATCTTGCGCCTTTTTGATCACCCAAATGGTCTGCATTGCCACTTGAAAAGGTACATAGACATACACCTCCATGGTCCTCCTGTTGCTCCCATATATTGCTTAGGTTCTTGCCTTGTTACACCTCCCCAAATGCATTACCTCTTTTTTTTTTGGATTGAATTCCACTTCCCATTTTCCTCTCTCTCATTGACTAGACCACTTCATTTCTGCAGCCTAAAGCTTTTTCCTCACTGTCAACCACATGACCAATATTTGTTCAATTGCATCTTGTAGTTGCATTCTATATCATTAATATATGCTACAAAACTCAAGAATCATTTCCTGTGTAATCCTACTGATAGGAGCCTTCTTATGCAAACACCAAAGACCAAACACACCCATTGACCTTTACCCCTCCCTCCAGTTCACCGTCACTGAGCCAATTTTAGATCAATGGGCTTTTAATTTTGATCAGCCTGCCAATTGGTACTTTGTCATTAGCCTTGTCAAAACTAGCACAAAAGAACCATGGAGATTTGGTAGATTGTCTTCTATGGCCCAATCAATTTTGCATCCAAAGGGTAGCAGTGGGGGCTGTTATTCTGACTGGAGGTCAGGGACAAGTGGTGTTCCACAAGGATCAGTAATATACACACGCACACATATATAAAAACAAACGGCTTGGATGAAAATGCATGTGGACCAATTAGTAAATTTGCAGACAACACAAAAATTGGCAGAGCTTTGGATAGTAAGGAAGGTTTTCAAAGGATTCAGCAGGAAATACACCAGAGAAATAGCAGATGGAGTTTAATCCAGACAAATGCAAGATGTTGCACTTTGGGAGGTCAAATGCAAGAGGAAAGTATACAGTAAATGGCAGGACCTTTAGGAGCACTGACGTACAGAAGAATCTTGGTATGCAAGTCCACAGCTTGGGGTGTTGAGTATAAAAGTCAGGAATTCACATTGCAGCTGTACAAAACTTTGATTAAGCTGCATTTGGAGTATTGCATGCAGTTCTAGTTGCCATATTACAGGAAGGATGCGGAGGCTTTGGAGAGGATGCAGAAAGGGTTCACCGAGGTATTGCCTCAATTAGAGAGGTTGGACAAACATGGATTGTTTTCTCTGGAGTGTCAGAAGCTGAGGGGGCGACCTGATAAAAGTATATAAAATTATGAGGGGCATAGATAGGGTATATAGTCAATCTTTTTCCCAGGGAGAAAATGTCAAATATTAAAGGGCATAGCTTTAAGATGAGAGGGGGCAAGTTTAATGGGGATTTATGAGGCAAGTGTGTTTATTTAAATATACACAGAGAGTGGTAGGTGCCTGGAACGCAGTGCCGGGAGAGGTGGTGGAAGCAGATACGACATCAACATTTAAGTTTAAGAAATATTTGGACAGACATGAACAGACAGGGTATGCAGGGATAAAGACCATGTGCAGGCATATCAGATTAGTTAAGATTGGCATCATGGTTGGCACAGACACCGTGGGCTGAAGGGCCTGGCCCAGTGCTGTACTGTTCTATTAAAATCCATGTACACTACATCAAAAGCATTTTCCTCAGAGCCTCGTGTCCTCCTCAGAAAATTATTAGTCAGACAATGCTTCCTGTTAAATTCACGCTGATTGCCCTTGACAAATCTGTGCCCAAGAATTCATTCCAATAATTTGCCACTACCAAATTTGTCATAACAAGCCTATTATTATTCTGTTTATCCTTTGCTCTTTTTTCAAAGATTAAGCATGAGCCATCTTGCCATTGTCTGACATAGCCTGTGAAATGATGGTCAGTGTCTAAAATTTCCTCACTTGCTTCTTTTAACAGTCTGGATATTTCATCTGGGCATGGAAATTCATCCCCTTTCAAAAGATGCTAACCCTCTTATTATTTCCTCTTTTATCATGGTTTATCCATGCAATATTTCATATTCCTCCTCCTTAACCACAGTGGCATCATCCCCCACTTCTGTGAAGACAGCCATAAAGTATTCATTAAGATGCTTACCCACATCCTCCACCTCCACAGATAGATTTGAGTTTTTGGTTCCTAATTGGTCCTCGTCTTTCATCTCGCTCTTTATAAAACATCTTTGGAAATTCTTTGATTTTACTTGCCATTTTTTTCCCCCATAACCCTGCTTGGCTTTCTTAATAGTACTTTCAATTCCACTTCTACACTTTCCACACTCCGAGGCTTTCTGTTGTATTAACACAAGCTTCCTTTTATTCTTTTACTTTACATTCTCTGCACCTCATCATCCAGGGTCTCTAGATTTGGCAGTACCACCCTTTTCCTTCATGGGGGATCAATCCCTTGAATCTCCTTAAATGTCTCCCATTGCTTCGAGCCCAATTTACCTTCAAGCAGCTGTTTCCAGCCCACATTTGCTAAATCACTTCTCAACCAAATAAAATTGGCCCATCCCCAATTTAGAACCTTTACTCCTATTCTATCCTAGTCTTTTTTCATGACTAGGCTAAGTTTAACTGAATTATGCTCCCCCACTGATATTCCTACCACCTGCTCAGCTTCATTCCCTAAAACTAAATCTGGAATCACCCTGCTTTTTGAGCTCGCTCTTTACTGCAAAAACATCTGAATGCAACTTAGAAATTAGAAATTATGTCCCTCCACTATTACTGATCTCATGCTTTTGCACTTGTGAGATATGTGCCTACAAATCTGCTCGTAGTGCATAAATATCTGTAGTACACATCCTGCAATGTGCTAATCATTTTTTTGCTCTTTAATTTAATCCACAAAGCTTCATTTGATGAGTCATCCCTTTTCACTTGTGGTTTCTTGACCAATATTGACAACTCCCCAGCTTAATCATTGCCCTCTTTATTACACCTGAAAATCCTGGATCCAAGAACATTAAACTGCCATTCATGTTCTTCTTTAAGCCATGACCCAGTAACAGCTGATATACAAAATGCATGTGTATGTGTGTTCACGAGTGTGCATGCATACTGCTCATGGGCCTGTTTTGTTACACTCCTCACATTTGGGTTGTACTTGATGGTATTGGTATATTATCTTCACTTGTACCGAGGTACAGTGAAAAGCTTGTCTTGCATACTGATCATACAGGTTAATTCATTAAACAGTGCAGTGACACTGAGTCAGTACAGAGTGCATTGATGTAGTACAGGTAAAAACAATAACATTACAGAGTAAAGTGTCACAGCTACAGAGAAAGTGCAGTGAAATGAGGTGCGAGGTCACAACAAGATAGATTGTGAGGTCATAGTTCATCTCATCGTACAAGGGAACCGTTCAATAGTCTTATCACAGTGGGGTAGAAGCTGTCCTCAAGTCTGGTGGTACATGCGTCAGGCTCCTGTATCTTCTACCCGATGGAAGAGGAGAGAAGAGAGAATGTCCCAGGTGGGTGGGGTCTTTGATTATGCTGGCTGCTTCACCAAGACAGCGAGAGGTAAAGACAGAGTCCAAGGAGGGGAAGCTGGTGTCTGTAATGCGTTGGACTGTGTCCACAATTCTCTACAGTTTCTTGCAGTCCTGGGCAGAGCAGTTGCCGTACCAAGCCGTGATACATCCAGAAAGGATGCTTTCTATGGTGCATCTGTAAAAGTTGTTGAGAGTCAAAGGGGACAAACCAAATTTCTTTAGCCTCCTGAGGAAGTAGAGGCGCTGGTGAGCTTTCTCGGCCATGGCTTCTATGTGATTTGACCAGGACAGGCTGTTGGTGATGTTCACTCCCAGGAACTTGAAGCTCTCAACCCTCTCGACCTCAGCACCATTGATGTAGACAGGTGCATGTACACCGCCCCCTTTCCTGAAGTCAATGACCAGCTCTTGTTTTGTTGACATTGAGGGAAAGGTTGTTGTCATGACACCATTCCACTAAGCTCTCTATCTCCTTCCTGTACTCCGCCTCGTTGCTGTTTGAGATACGGCCTACAATGGTGGTATCATCTGCAAAGTTGTAGATAGATTTAGAGCAGAATCTGGCCACACAGTCATGAGTGTATAGGGAGTAGAGTAGAGGGCTGAGGACACAGCCTTGTGGGGCACCAGTGTTGAGAATAATCGTGCCGGAGGTATTGCTGCCTATCCTCACTGATTGCGGTCTGGTTGTTAGAAAGTCAAGGATCCAGTTAGAGGGAGTTGTTGAGTCCTAGGTCTCGGAGTGTGGTGACAAGCTTACTTGGGATTATTGTATTGAAGGCAGAGCTGTAGTCAATAAACAATAGTCTAATGTAGGTGTCTTTACTGTCCAGATGCTCCAGAGCTGAGTGTAGGGCCAGGGAGATGACATCCACTGTAGACCTGTTTCGGCGATAGGCAAATTGCAATGGGTCCAGGATGTCTGGTAGGCTAGAGTTGATGCGTGCCATGGCCAACCTCTCAAAGCACTTCATGGTGGTCAAAGCCACTGGTCAGTAGTCATTGAGGCATGTTACCTTGCTTTTCTTCGGTACCGGGATGATGGTGGTCTTCTTAAAACAGGTGGGAACCTGAGCTTGAAGCAGGGAGGAGGTTAAATATGTCCGCAAATACTTGTGCCAGCTATTCAACACAAGATCTGAGCACGCGGCCAGGGACACCACCTGGGCCAGGTGCTTTCCTCGTGTTCACTGTCCGGAAGACTGATCTTACGTCCTCCACTGTGATCACAGGTTCAGCTTCATTGGTGGCTGTCAGGGTGGATGGTGACAATCCACTTCCCTTCTGTTCAAAACGCACACAGAATGCATTAAGTTCATCCAGAAGGGATGCGCTGTTGTTAGCTATGCAGCCCGACTTTGTCTTGTAGCCTATTATGGCATGTAAGCCCTGCCATAACTGACGGCTGGTCAGGGACTCTATTTTGAGTCGGTATTGCCTCTTGCCATCCCTGATAGCTTTCCGAAGATCATACCTCGATTTCCTGTACAGATCAGGATCACCAGATTTGTGTGCAGCAGTCCTCTCCTTCAGTAGGGAGTGGATCTCTCAGTATGATCTTTCCCTTCAGTTACTCTACCATCTGAACTTCCATTAACCTGCTGCTTTCCATTCCCCCCTTCTGAATCCATATCCAACTTTGTACTCGACTGCCCAGCCAGTTTAAACCCTCCCCAACACCTGCCTGTGAGGACATGGGTTCAGTTTCACAACCCATCTGGCCTGTAAAGATTCCAACCTCCCAGAACCATTCCCAATATCCCAAAGATTTAACACCCCTCCTCTTGCACCATCATTCCAGTCACACATTCAGCTGAACCATCTTCCTATTTCTATGACATGGGAGGTCTTTAGGCTCCTTTATCTTTCTTTCATCTCCTTAAAAATCTGCCTGCAGGACATCTTCTCCCCTCCCCCCACCAAACTTGTGTTCATACCCATGATATCGAGCACAACTGTTGGCTCTTTCTGCTGCCCCTCCAGAATATGCTGCAGCTGCTCAGGGATACACGAACAATCTAATTACAAAAATCCACATAAAAACTGGCTACCATCACAATATTGCTTTAGATATGAAGCAGGCAAGATAAAACACCTGGCAAATCATCATACCAGGCATTTTTTTCTGCCCACAATGACATCTGAAATCAGATATTACATCAATGGGTAAAGAGAAACACAAAGGAACCCATACTCTGCTTCGACGCATGTGTTAGGAAAACTAAGATGCTTGGACAAAAAGATGGTTTAGTGAAATCTGTAGAATGCGAAGCAGGAAATGGGGAGGCCATGAGTTTAAAATAGGGGGTTTTTAAGCATGCTGGGATGAGATGATGAAAAGCCTGCTCCCAAAGGCAAGCAAAGGGAGGCTGGGATACAGCCAGTGTCAGAAACTAATTGTATACAAGACAACGTGAATCTGGAGGCAGCAGGCAGAGGGCTGGCCTAGGATGAAGAAAAACCAAAGCATGAGGATTTGTCTGGGGGTGGGGGGGAAAATGAATGTTGCTGGAACAGAGAATCAACATAAATTGGCAAAATCTGGTGCGAAGTAGAATATGGGCAACTGACTTTGGACAGGTTAGTACAAAAGGGAAGGTGATATACGAGACTCTGCACAGAGCAACCCCAGTACAAGGAGAGAGATGAGAACACATGGATAGTGATTGAAGTGGCAGCAGAGCTGGATACAGGCAACTTTGTAGAGGTGGAAGGAAGTGGCAGGTCGAATGTACAAATGTACAGTTTAAAGCTCTGCTTAGATAAAGAGGGAGTGGGAGCAAGTTCACAAACAGAACTTCAAATGGCATCAGGCTTGCTGGTGCTCACTTGAAGGAAATGCTGCCTTCGTGACCAAACTCAGCAGGTAGTATGACCACACAGGAATTAGTCACAAAATCTACACAAGGGATAAAAAGAAGCAAAAATTTAAAGGTGCTGGTGAAATGCTGGCCCACGGTGACACAGCTGCGCAATGTCCAGTTATTCACTTCAGGTGAGAGGAGGGTTCATTACTGGCCCTCTTTTGGATCTCTTCCAGTGAACTGCTCAACAGCAGCACAGGCAACAAATAGCAAGACTGAGTGAACAGCAAGTGAAAGTAAAGAGATCAGAGAAAGAACCTGCAGATCTTAACTGACAGGATAAAACACTAGCAGGAACAATTTATAAAAATGAAGCTGTTGATTTGAAAGCATCAGAGAAACATTTCACAATTACCATCTGTAGTCAAATAACACTGGTTTCACAGCCAGCTTTAGAACTTGTACTGAATGTTAAAAGTTCCAGAGTTGAAGTCAACCATGTCCTCATTGCTGAAGAATATGAATTTATAAAGGAAATGCCACAGAGCATTTTACTTCAATAACTGGTGATTATGTAGCAGCCACACTATTAATTCCAAATGACAGCTTGAATGGATGTGGGAGTATATATAGTTTGTTTAGTCATGATAATACATCAGCCATGCACCCTTCTTGCCCTCGAGCTCCAAATCCACATCAGTATTGCTGCTGTCCACAATTATTCGGCTCCATACAAGCATTTTAAAAAAAAAGGGGGTCACTTCCTTTCCTTCTGCTGCCACATTCATCAGTCAGTACTGACAGAGTGAAAGCAACTGTTTCTCTGACCCACCAATGCATCATTGGGCTATGGCTGCAGCATGAAACAAAATAAGCCACGTCAGTTAGCATTAGTTGGTTGCTCACCAGCCATGGTGAGTGAAAGAGGGAAAAAAAAATGTATAAAAAATCCAAACATTCCTGAACAGTACACGACAAATGGGGGCTAAGTTATATACTGAGCGTGTCTCCCCTTAACCACTGCTCTAATAAATCACTTTGGCAGGTAGTTGGGAAGCAGCTGCTAACGATAGTTTGACTGAAGAGCACAGGAAATGACCTTTTAACCCAGCCTCCTGTTACTCCCCTCGTAGACTGGTGACAAAAGATTGGAAGTGAATGAAATGCCAAGACTCCGAGCAATCTGGTAAACATGCAACGGGACATGAGCCTCACCCAGCAGTTATGAAGCAGTATTGTCAAAAGTTTAACTCTACAAGCAGGGCTTTAAAAGGCAGTAGGAGCAATCACCCGCAACAGGATTTCAAGCCCACTTCTGCAATGGATCACAAACTACGACCACAATTTTTAAAAATTCTAATACTAATGAAAAATTTGTGTGCAAAATTACATTCAAATTACATGTTAGATGTACCTCAATTCTAAAATGTTCTGAATGAAAATACAGATGTGTATCAATTTTTGATATGCACCCTACAGTTTGCAATGGAGCTCTTCAGAAAAATGTCATCCGAATACAGAATATAAATGCCTCTTTTAGTTAAACTAAATCATCTACCCATCTTGCAGGAGGCATGGAAGCCAGCACATGCAGTACAGAGGTGTCCAACAGAGCCACTAAATGCACCAGGTGACAGATGTTGTATGTGAAGAATGCACCCTTGAAGTAAAGGCATTATCAACTTTTAAAACATTAAGGCAAGCTTGTGAAAGTGGTGAAGGAAGAGAAAACAGGGAAGTGTTAAAGTGAAATTCTACAAAGGCTGTTTTACAAGGCAACAAACCACTTTATGGGGTGGGAGACGCGGTGGGTTGCTTCTGGGAAACACGATCTGCCTTTTGTGCTGCACACCAGCTAATTCCAAACTCTAACTAATCCCATTGCCTGTTCAAAACAAACAAATATATTTTATTTCCACATTAACAAAGCTGATAGTGCCTTGACTTCAAGGGTGCAATAGAAAGGCATTTCCACAAGTATATGAGACAAGACAGACATAATCCACTGCATGCATTGTGGGCAATACAAAGTTACCTGCATCTGGAGGAAACAAGAGGCACTCAAAAGTCATTCTTAAAAGGTCACATCATTTGAGGTCTTGACGACAGTTTGAATCGGGTGTGTGGATTGTAAGACGTGACATTCATAGTTACTACCCTTTATATGGCAAAGTGCTTCCCGACTTTAATCCCAAACATTCCAAGTCAATTTATTTATCTACCCTGTTAAAAACATAACATTTTCTACAGAGTTGAAATACCCATAAACTCTCTAAGCACAAGGGAATAAAAAACAAGTTTGTGTGACCTGCCCTTGTTGTATATAACCCTTTGAGTGCTGGTATTATTCTGGCAAATCTTTGCCATGCCAACTATCAAGGACAATATATTGATAGGTGCCCAGGACGGAATGCTTGACAGGTCCTGAAGGTGCTTTGACAACACTAAATCATAGCAAGCCAGAGGGAAGCAATACCAAAGAGGATATAAGTATTATATGGATTTAAATCTAAAGTACATGAAATTGACTTGCATTGTGTTGGATTAATTCCAATTTGAATTTGAGTGTTCCACAAAATATTTTAAATTACTATTTTTAGGATTACTCTGTAGCTTGCGACTTAATTCACATGCACATTGTACAGATGTACTGTTGAAAGTATCCTGACTGGTTGCTTTATTGTCTGGTACAGCAATTTGAATGCACAGGAATGCAAGAAGCTGCAGAGAGTAGTGGACAATACATCAATATATCTGCCCAATACATCACTGGCACATCCCTCCCCACCACTGGTAGCATCTGCAGGAGGCGCTGCCTTAAGGCAGCAACATCAAAGATCCCCACCATCCAGGCCATGCCATCTTTTCACAGCTACCATCGGGTAGGAGGTACAGAAGCCTGAAGTCCCACACCCCACCAGGTTCAAGAACAGTCACTTCCCTTCAACCATTCAGTTCTTGAACTAACCAGCAAAACCCTAATCACTATAGTTTAGCAATACTATGACCACTTTGATTACTTTGCACTAAATTGGGCTTTGTCTTTGTTCTAATTGTGTTCTTTGTTAAAATGTGTAAATTTATGTTTAATTTGTTTTTCTTGTGAATGCTGCTTATCTGATGGTATGTGCCTGTGATGCTGCTGCAATAAGTACTTCGTTACACCTGTGCATACATGTACTTGTGCATATGACAATAAACTCAACTTTGACACTGCACCTTAAACCCCTTAATAGGGATTTACAGAATCATGAGGGGCACAGGTTAGGTGAATGGTCAGTCTTTCTCCTAGGATAGGAGTCTAAAACTAGAAGACATAGGTTTAAGGTGAGAGGGGAAAGATTTAAAGACTTAAGGGGAAGGTTTGTGCACACAGTGTGGTGGGTATATGGAATGATCTGCCAGAGGAAGTGATAGACGTGGGTACAATTACAACTTTTAAAAGACATTTATAGAGGGGCATGGATAGGTAAGATTTAGAGGAATATGGGCCAAATGAGACTTGGTCTGGTAGGCACCGTAATTGGCATGGATGAGTTGGGTTAAAAGGTCCTGTTTCCGTGCTGTACGAGCTGATGACTCTAAAATGTTCAATAAACTTTAATCCCTCCAGACCAGCATCTTTTCCAAGTTATCTTTTTGTTTATAGATCCTCTCATCACCATGATTACTTTTTGGCACAATATACATCAAAACTTACAGTAGTCCATGTTATTAAAAGCACCATTATTCAGAGTCAGAGAAAATGTGTTAAAATTATTCTGAGATTGCCTTACTGGTTTTTATTTGTCATAATGCATGCTAGCTTTGATCTCTATGGATGAATATTCTGTCTCATAAGGAAGCACAATGCCAGAATTCAATTTTAAGTAAACAGCAAGCCTCATTTCTGCTATGTAACTCATTTACTAATTATAAAAAGCTCTATTATTCACACATGCGCAAGGACAAACATCAAAAGCTGTACTGGTGAGGGATGGAGAAGGTATTCACTACTAGATTGCAATTCAGAAACCAAGGAGGCACAACTCATTTGAATGACTGAGCACATTATTCACAAGTCAACTTTTAAAGATGCCTTAACATTTGGATTATGTTCAGAGCAGAGGCTCGTGACAAAATAAAAAGAAACAAACTTGTCTCCACAATGACAGAAGCCATCTAGTGAGTTCCTCGCACCAATCAACATTAGACTGAAGAGTTTCAACAGCACAACTTTAAATAACATCTAACTCAGAGTTGGACTGCTGTCCATTGTCCCAAGAAGCTAATGGATTTGGTGCTTCTCAATCTGTCACAAGTTTTAGTCGCTATCAAAACCTTGATAATGCCTTTTTGCAATTCTCAATCCCAGAAAAAACTGAGAACACTTACTGTGCTTCAAAGAATTCTGTCACAAGGTACCCCAAAACATTTTCAAGCAGTTAATTCCATTAATTTGAATACAAAATGCTGAAGTTCATTCAGCAAGTTATCACAAATGTGGAAAGTAGCCAGTTATGGCAATAGTTTGTACTTACTGTAAAGACATCATCGTCGCCAACCTCCACTTCATTCTGAATTGTTGAAGATGATGTGGTTGATCCTAGTATTGTTGGGGGAGAGGGTGCGCATGAAAAAGGATGAGAAGAAAAAGGATGAGAAAAAAAAGTATTATAAAGACTCTTGAACAAGTTGCTTTCCAAGTAATAAACAGAATTATTAAAAAGATTAGAGTCAAATAGTGGAGAGCACTGGACATGGCCTGTCAGACATCTGACAGCTGAGAGAACCCAAATCTAGTCATTTGTGAGCCAGCAACAGAGCTAA
Source organism: Pristis pectinata (assembly GCF_009764475.1). Taxonomy (NCBI): domain Eukaryota; kingdom Metazoa; phylum Chordata; class Chondrichthyes; order Rhinopristiformes; family Pristidae; genus Pristis; species Pristis pectinata. The sequence goes on along the minus strand of NC_067407.1, from coordinate 92,975,463 downwards.
ATGGAAAATTGCCAGAAAGTCTTTACAACCCAGATGATCTACTAATATTCAAGGAAAGCAGTTAAATCTATTCAGTCTGAACCTACAGGTTGAAAAGTTGATTTTTTTTTATGTTCCCAAAAGTTGTCGTACAAACATTAGAACAACACAAACCGCTTGGCAACAACTATGAAACATCCATCCAATTATCCTTCAAATGTGTTCTAAAATCTGGAGGATGGTTTGTGAGATGAGAGCAATTTCCAGACCTGTATCTAGCTCTCACTACTATTTGATAAGTGACTAGGACTATCAGTCAACATCCCTGTTACGTGACCTTCTCATCTTATTGTATAGTCTGATAAATCCGTCAATAAACTGCCCCACAATCAGGGCAGATCTATACAGCAACAGGACAATGAAATACAGCTGGGTAGGAATAGCTCTGGGAACACTCAACATTGAGCCCATGGGGTTTAATGGGGTCAAGCAAAAGCTTGCTGATCCCACCTCCAAATGACGAGAATACTTCTGCTACCTTGACCACCACTTGGTGGGGGGGGGGGGGTGCGTGGGTGGTGTGGGAGCACTGAACTATCCATAATATAAAAGTGCAGAATCAGGCCATTCAGCCCAACCAAGCTGGTGTTTCTACAACACTCAAGCTTCCTTCCAGCCTTTAACTCATCAGCATGACCTTCTTGCTTTCCTCGCTCATTCTCATCTTAAATGCATCTTTACTTGCCTCAACAATGGCCTACAGTAGCAAATCCTGCTATTCTTCGTGAAAAAGTTTCTTTGGAATTTTGTTTCCTTGGTGAGCATCTTACATTAATACTTCCCACATTAGTGGAAACACACTGTTCACGCCTGCACTATCAAAACAACTTAATTTTAAGTCACCACACAACCTTCCCTCCAAGAGAAGAAACCCAGCTGTTTATTCCACCATTAGAGGGATAATCTTGCAGATATAGCATCCTTGAAAATTTTTTTTTTAGTACCCCAGCCGGTGCATCTACTATTTTTAACTAATCCAAGGATAGAACTATACACAGTACCCCATACAGCCTAACAAAGGTTTGACACCAGCATAACTTCTATACTTTTCAGTTATATCCATTTGGAAAACAATACAGATCTTTGTCTCTGGCAGTCCCTTGGGATAGAGGACGAGCTGCTTCTATTTCAGTTTTGTGGTTTCAGGTGCCTGGTGGAACCAACATGGGACTCCCAGGACTCTACCACTGGTGAGGCAGATGGTGGTTCATGGGGCAGGTGGGTGAGGTAGTTTGGAAGGTGATGCATTCTTTCTGCTTGTAACGCTGGTCATCTATGTGCTCTTGAAGGGTCCCAAGGTCTGAAATGCTGTACCTCCATTTTCAGGGATCATGGGCAGGGGATGCTACACTTTCTCCGAGGCGGCTTTGGGAACATCCTTGATCCTTTCCCTCTGTAGAGTTGATAATCTCTTGCCAGACATAACCTGCATTAGAGTGTCAGTTTCAGATGTCTGGTGTTGGGCATGTGAATGATACAGCTTGTCCATTGGAGCTGAAGGACTGTAATTGAGGTCTGAGAGAGAACGGTGACATTGGTTTGTTCATCCTACCTGTGATTTAGAAGGCTTTGTGCAGACAGCATTGAAGGAGTCTCTCCAGCGCTTTGAAGTGCTCGAGTAGGTACAGAAGGGCAGGAATCACTGCTGCTCGTAAACTATGTGAATGGTGCTGGGTTTGGAGATCTTGATCTTCAAGCACCATCTGATGGTCAAAGGCTCTGCTAACACAGAGTCAATGGATAGAGGTATAGGGACTCTGAGCTAGGCCCCACATAGCCTGAAAGTTGGCAAGGTTGGAGATGGGCTTAGATGGCTGTAAAAATCACTGACTGAAGTTTTAACTAGTGTTTTAAATAGCTCTGATATTTCAAAATTCAAAAACATTAAAAACACCATAAATACTTAAAATAATCACAAGCAGGATCAATGATTCCCATAATAACCACATACCTTTTCCTTGGCCTACGATCTCCACTGGAGCCTCAGATCATGAGGCAGGTTTAAGCTGTCACAGTGTCCATGATGCAGAGGGAAATCCAGTAAAACTGGGCTCTGCCTCTGGACCCTGTTGTGGAGCAGCTTTCCAAATCTGCAAGCGCTGGACTTCTGCATGTGTCAGTGCGTGCAGAAATCAGAGGTTTAAAGCTTAAACTATTGGCAACAGTCAGCAAGGTCTGGCCCATTACATTAGAAAAGCATCCACATTAGTACCTTCTGTCAGATCCTCAATTGCTTTCCTCACCCCTCGATCAAATGCTCGCGCATCAGCAGGACTGTGAAACGTAAGTCCGAACTTTCTGTTGTCAACCATCCAATGGTGAAATGTAGGTGTTGCTTTAGTATACACCAGGTCTTTCTTCAAGAAACATTCCAATACAATCTTGTAAAAGAAAATAGGGTGGGGAGCGAGGACAATTACAGTCACAATAGAAAGAGACGACAGTGCCAAAGCACAAAAGACAAAAACAAAAATCACTTTAATTTTACTGCCCAATTTCAACAAATGCTATAACTGACTAGCTGTGCTTTAAAATAGTCTCTCTACACAATGGTGATATTAGTGCCATATTTTGTGGTGCTAGAGTCAGCAGTTCATGGCAAGTATAACAGGTTGGTCAAGATGTGCCAGTCTTTCATTACTTAAACATTCGGCTGGTACATGCTTAATGAAAGAATTTGAGGGAGATCAGATAAGCAGAAGATAGCAAAGAGGTATTAGAAAACTTGGCTTAAGTTAAAGCAGGGTAGTCACCAGAACTGGACAGGATGCCAATGATTTTTGGAAGTATTAAATTGGGGGAGGACAAATTATGAGTGTATTAGGCAGGAGCAAGGGAGAATTAATTGGGAACAGCTGTTTTTGGGCAAGTCCACATCTGACATGTGGAGGTTGTGCAAGGATCAACTGCACAGAGTATACGACGGACAAGGATGGCAAGGTAAGGGAACCTTGGATGACGGGAGAGGTTGTGAATTTAGTCAAGAAAAAGGAAGCATGTGCAAGGAATAGGAAGCTAAAATTGAACAGGGACCTCTAGAAATATAAAGCCAGGAAAGAACTCAAGGAGGGAATTAGCAGAGCCAGGAGGGGCCATGAAAAGCCCTTGGCAAATAGGATTAAAAGGAATCCCAAGGTATTTTATACATACGTCAAGAGCAAGAGGATAACTAGGGAGAGGGCAGGACCACTCAAGGATAGAGGGAACATGTGCTTGGAGGTGGAGGATGTGGGCGGGGCACTAAATGAGTACTTTGCATCAGCATTCACTAAGGAGAAGGACATGGAGGATAGTGAGATCAGAGTGGAACATGCTAATATATAAGGGCATTTTGAGATAAAGAAAGTGGTGGTGTTGGGTCTCTTGAATGTTAAGGTGTACAAGTCGCCAGGGCCTGATGGGATATAACCCAGGTTATTGAGAAGGGCAAAAGGTGAGATTGCTGGGGCCTTGACCAAGAACTTTGTCTTCTCTAGCCACAGGCAAGGTCCTGGAGGACTGACAAGTAGCTAATGTTGTTCATTTGTTCAAAGGAAATATGGGTAATCCTCGAAATTATTGATCACTGAGTCTCACGAAGCAGTTGAAGAGGATTCTTAGGGATAAGATTATGAGCACTTGGAAAAGCATAGCCTAATTAGGGATTTGTATAGGGCAGGTCACATCTTACTCGAGAAAGTGATTGATGAAGGTAGAGCAGTGGATGTTGTCCACATGGATTTTAGTAAGGTATTCAACAAGGTCCCTCAAGATAGGCTCATCCAGAAGATTAAGATGCACGGGATCTACGGCGACTTGGCAGTTTGGATTCAAATTTGCTTGCACATGGAAGACAAAGGCTAGTGGTCAATGGGTGAATTGTTTTTACTCTGGTCGGAGGTCTGTGACTGGTGGTGTTCTGCAGGGATCCATACTGGACATCCTCCGTTTGTGATATCTATGGATGAAAACATGGATGGGTGCAGATGACACTGAGATTGGTGGCATTGTGGATAGTACAGAAGATTGCCAAAGTATATAGCAAGATACAGATCAGTTGCAGAAATGGGCATATTAGTGGTGGATCGAGTTTAATCTTGGCAAGTGTGAGGTGTTGCAAATGTAAAGGGAAAGTACACAGTTAATGGCAAGACCCTTAAACATGCATTTAAGGTGAGTGGGAGAAACTTCAAAGGAGATGTGCAGGGCAAATTTTTGTTTGGTGGGGGCCTGGAACACATTGCCAAGGGTAGTGATGGAGGCAAATACGATAGAGGCATCTAAGAGGCTCCTAGATAGGCACGTGACTATGCAGAGAATGGTGGGATACGGACCATGTGCAGGCAGAAGGGATTCGTGTAAATAGGCATCATTAGCTTAATTAGTTTGGCACAACATCACAGGCCTGTTCCTTTGCTATACTGTTCTATGTTCTATTGAGGAAATCACAGGCCCCTGACCATAATGTACCAATGGATACGGGATGATGCCAGCAGATGAGTGAGTGGCGAATGTTACTCCCTTGTTCAAAAAAAAAGGGATTAAAGACAAGCTAAGCAACTACAGTTTAGTCAGTTTAACCCGAGCCGTGGGAAAGCTTTTAGAAACATTGATCCTGGACAGGATTAATGGCCACCTGGAAGAAAACTGATTAAGGCAAGCCAAAACAGATTTGTTAAGGGCAAATCATATTTAACCAACTTAATTGAAGTTTTTGATGTTTGAGTTGATGAAGATAATGCAGTTGATGTGGTGTACATGGATTTCCAGAAGGCTTCTGATAAGGTGCCACCTAATAGGCTTATCAAAGTTAAGCACAAGATATAAAAAGGACTTTGATAGCACAGATGTGAAGTTGGCTAAGCAACAGGCAGACAAGCATGGTAAACAGTTGATTTTGGATCAGAAGGAAGTGAATAGTGGCAGTCCCCAGAAATATCCGTTGGGGCCATTTATTTTTAATCCACGAGAGCACCTAGACTTGAGGATGCAAGCCACTCTCTCAAATGACAAACATGATTGTGAATGATTGTCGCTGGATACAAGCAGGCTGGTGGAATGGGCACGCTCGTGGCAAGTGTGGCTTAATGCAGAAAAATGCGAGGTGATACATTTTGGTCAGAAGAATGAGAAAGGGCAATACAGAATAATGGATACTATTCAAAAAGGTGTGCAGGAATGGTGTGAGCTGGTGGTGCATGTGCACAAATCACTGGAAGTTGCAGGGCAGGTTGAGAAAGTGGTTAATAAGGCATGCATTATTCTATTTCATAAAAGCTCAGAACTGTGCATAAAAGCAGGGAAGTCATGCTGAACCTTTATAAAGCACTGGTCCAACCTCAAAGAGGTAGTTCATACGGAGCGTGTTCATTTCTGTTCACCACATTATAGAAAGAATGTGAAGACTTTAGATAGGTATTATATGAGGGGTGGGGGGGGATCTGGACAAAGTAAATAGTGGGGGTGTGCTCCCATTGGTGGAGAGGTTGAGAACTAGAAGTCAGAAGGGGAAGAGAATTAAAAATAACGAGGAATAAAGTTCTTTTTAAATCCCATCCAGCATGAAATGGCACTACCTGCAGATGTGGTGGAGGGAGATTCTTTGAGAGAATTGGATAAATAAGTCAGAGGATTAAATTTTGTAAGGTTGCAGAGACAGGGCCAGGCAGGGTTGGGATGGAAGAGAGTTGCTCTGGGATAGGGCTGCTGCATACACAATGGCCCAAACAGTCTCCTCCTATGCTGCAACCATTCTATGAGGGTGCAGGAAATAGAAAACCAACATGTGAGAGGAGGTTCACGAGAAGCATAAATAGCAGCACAGACCCTACTGGGCCAAGAGGCCCATCCTTGTGCTGTAAATTGTGTTACATGCAAAACTGATTCAAGAGAAACACCAAGTTCTTGATTTTAATTAGATTGCTAGCACTATGCTTAATGTTGACAAGTCCAGCACATTACCACATGCATGTGCTGTGTAACTAATTAGTCAGTAATCACATGAAGATCATTTGTTCTTATTACTGTATTAGATATGAATTAAGAAAGTAGCTGTTATATCAAAACTAAGTCAAGAATTTTATTTTACAGGGAAGCAAACTATACTGAAGTTAATACACATCTTATCACCATTGGTTTTAGTTACACTTTATAGACTGTGGGAGTAGCATATTAGCATGCTTAAAATAAAATCTCTGCTAAAGATGCCTGCAAAGAATGGCAGGAAAATTATGCTCAACTCTTGCCCAATAGTCCAAACTACTCAAGAGCCATACAAACACAGCAGGAGCGGACCACAAAGCATTAACTTTAAGTCTGCTCTGCTACTCAAATGAGGTCACAGCTGATATGACTGTTCTCAGCTCCACATTCCAACCCGTTCCCCATAACCCCCAACTCACACATATCAAAAATCTGTAACTGCGATTGAACTAGTCGTTTCAAAATTTGTGTAATAAATGTCAGCAAACAGAAAAGATCCTCTGCATCTGCAATGTTTCTACAATGGAAAGACCACATCTTGTAATGTTTGTTTTGCAATTGGATACAACCCTTCACTTCTCTTGGCTATTCCAGATACTTGCACCCTAGATTGGAAGATCCATGCTCCTGATTTCTTACAACTTTGCATGCGTGACTAAAAATGGTCAGGACTGCATGTGATATTTTTCTTAATTGAGGGTGATGAGATTGAAAGGAAAAACCCAGGAAAAAAAAGGTCACATAATCCCATTCTGTAATGACAACAGGAGTTCCAGCATGTCAACCCAGACCCAATACTGTTGTGGGGCAGCAACACATGGACAGCAGTCTATGTGGAAGCAACACCATTACCTTCAAATGGCAACTGGAGATCACTAGCAACCACAGACTTGTGTGCCTATTAACACACCAGATGAAAGTTCTGTCAAGAACACAACAGAGAGTCATGGCAACAAACCTACACCAGTTAGAAAGGGCTAACATTTGTGCAAGTCAAACAAATATGGTGGCAAGTATCAAAACAGTCAAAAACTAATGCCTTCTCTGACATGTAAAAACACAAACTTTGGTACCAACAGGGCCAAAGATGATGCATCTATTCAGTTTTCTTGCAAAATCCACTAGACTCACCAGTTTGTCTTTAAGTCGTTCTCCAAGGATGAGAAACTCGCTTCTCCCAGTGCCCTCTGGTTGAATGGCCTTACAGACACCAACTCGACTGAGCCCACCTCCTTCCTGTGGTAACCATCCAGAGTCATCTCTGGTCATAACCACAGCATTGACACGTACAATGTAGCTGTCACTGCAAAGAGAAACCAAAAGTGGCATTGGTCACATTGACAACTGTACGTCATTTCAGCCACACAATCCAAAAAAGTATAAAATGTTCAAAATTGCAGAAAGCAGCACCAACCTTTACAACCACACAACCTATCATTTCACCATGTAATTTATGATGCTTAAAATAGTCCTTAAAGAACAGAGTAAAGAAAGGTAGTCTGGCTCACAATCTAGGGACAGTAGCACAGTGATGATGTAACTGGACTCAGAGGTCTGAACTGATTGTCCAGTGAGATCAGTTCAAGTCCCAGCATGGCAGCTGGTAAATTTAAAATTCGGTTAACAAATTTGGAACGTGCATCTAGTAATACCATTGCCATGCAAGAAACTCTCTGGTTCACTGATTAGGGAAGAAAATCCAAGATCCTTGTTGATGTAGCCAAAGTGACTCCAAGCCCACAAAAGAATCTTGGCCTAGGCCAGTCAGTTCAAGGATAATAAAATGCTGGAGTTTACATTGTAGCACTTAAATATTTTACCTCGTTATTGAAGAATTGGAAGAATCTGTTACATCTTTCTGGAGCACAAGGTGCATAAAAGAGATTTCAAAATTAAATCTATAAAGTTTTGAAATATGCTCTTTTTCTTCCATACATTCTTTACAGACCAAACCACATCTAGAATTCCTGATGGAAAGCAGGTCTATTTCGTTCACAAAGTGATACACTCTGCATTAGTTTGGTGCATGAAGTTCCACAATACCTTGGAAGATTTACCAAATAAAGTGATGGCATTGTCATCCAGCTGTGTTGTTTAAAATATCAAACTCTGGCTGCTTGAGGATGTCATTCGAGTTCTCAATGGCTGTACATCAACAATTCTCATACCATGTTGGTTAACTTTACATTACTACAGAAGGCTCTCTCGGGTGATGCAAGTTCGAGCCATCACAACTATTCCCTCTGAAAGGGCAAGAGTATGTCAGCAATGCTGATAGGGGGATAAAAACACTGATAGAGTTGGGTAGTGCCCCACCCCATGTTTAGAGATAAACAGCAATACAATGGCTGCACCCAATGCAACAATTCGGAAGTGCAGTCTGAATCATAATACCAAAGGTTAATTGCACAAATGCAGTTATCGATAGGTATAAAGTTTGAAATCTCCACCCTATGTAATGACTCCCACATCTCACATTGGGGCTCTGACATAAGCAATAACAGAACTGTAAAATACTTAATTTGGTTTCACTAATATTTTAATTAAACATATCTTTGTGGCACTTATCCTGACTCCTTGACAGAACTTTTTTGTTTACAAAGTTACAAATCCTCAACTTTACTTGCTTATTGCACTTGTGAAATAGGGGCTCTTGGATGAAATATATTATCCTAGCACAATATCCTCTAGGTTTGAGATCATTCTCCTCAGAATTGCATTGCTTATTCTTTAGATGAATGACTGGATCAAACACCAAAATATAACAAATCCATCAATATTAATAATGTATTCTCCCCCCCCCCCATTTAAGATAGTTTAAAAATCCTTAATGAAGCACCAGATGAAGGCATTGCTCAGCTTTAGACTAATCATAGAATATAAAATATCAGAAGGTCAAGGCAAGGAGGGAGGGGCTGTGGAAGAGGGTAGACCAGGTAGCAATGGAGAATTAATGAAAGCAGTTCAATGCTGTTGGGAAACATTGGATAAATTCCCTACATAGTCCAAATTACAAAGTCTCTTTTAATCATCCTTACTGATTTCAACTGCTTGCACATTTTAATATGCAATGAAAGAGCACTTAAATCAAAGAACTGCACCACCAGCTAATTTAGCCAATAGATGAATTCACTGAACATCACTGGCTCTGCCGATAAGTTATGGACATAATAGTCTAAAGTACTGTACATCATCTGCCAGAGGGAGGATGAGTATAAGCTTTAAACAGGTGACTGATATTAGGTCAAACAGTACACATGCTAACAACAAGAAATGGAGGAATTTTAGTCAGGAAGTGGAAAGAGCGATTACAATGGCTAAATGGAACTGTGATAAGAAGATAGAAGAATCTTACATGCATATAAGAAAGTAAATGGACAGCCGACAAAAGTGGAACCTGTTCATAGATGAAGTCTAATTTTGGATGTGAAAGAGATCAAGTGTTTTGCATCAATTTTAACAAAGGAAATGAAAAATGTTAGTGTATTGAAGGTGTAGATATACGAGTTGAGAAGTAACCACATAAAAAGCAATCAGCTCTGAACATCTTAACAAAACTTGAGCAGGGCAAGTCCCAAGGTCCTGATAAGATCCTGGGCTGTTGATCGATGTGGGGACAAGAGCAGCAATTTTTCTTTCACCCAATATACAAATTATTATGTGGAAATGGCTTTTTAAAACCTAGATAACCAATGCCCAGCAAGTTACAGAGGTAAATTCTTGGAATTAATAATTCTGGATCAAATGTGATTTAAAAATGCATGGCTAAAACATTTAGAAATGACAGCCAGCATGAATTTGACAAAGGTGAGCTGTGTTTAACAAATTAATAATTGTTTGCAGAGGTGACTAGTTTGATCAATAAAGCATTTGATTAAAATTTCTAATGGTAAGAGATCAGGAACTGTGGGGGAGTAATAGGATTTGGCACCGCTGTGTATACATCCATAAAAACAATTTAGCAAAGAAAAAACACTAATCAAAATCTGATGGAATGATGACCTTATCTCAAGTGTTTGCCATTTGAAAGGATAAACTGTGCTTCCATTGAATGCAATTGCTGCAAGAGTGCAAAGTGTTGAGTTTTGGCCACCAAATTCCTGAGTGAGCCAGATTTTCAGAACTTTACTGTAGATTGTTATCCTTGCTCCCAAGAACAGTTTCCTGTTCAAAAATCTATCTTGGGTTTAAACGAACTTAACAACTGAGTACCGACAGTGCACTGGGTTAGAGAACTTGGATGACAAATCGGTTGCACAACCTGGCTTCCAATGCCTGAGGGAAGACGAGTGAGAGTCTAGTTAGTATTCTAGGTAGTGAAGAATTTAATAAGAGTTTCAGAGAAACTATTTCTTGGTGAAACATCCTTCAGATCAATGGGATAAAAGAAATTGTGCGATTTAGTATGATATCTGGAAGCACTTTTCCCTACACAAAAGGTTACAGTAATAGAGATACAGCACAGAAACAGGCCTTTCGGCCCATCGAGTCCCTGGTGACCACCCACCCATCCTACATTAATCCCATTCTCCCTCCATTCTATCCATTCCCCTTTGACCATTGACCAACACAATAGGGACAATTTGCACTGGGCAATTAATCTGCTGACCTGCACATCTTTGGGATGTTGGTGCAAACATAGGAAATAAACACACAGTCACAGAGAAAATGTGTAAACTCCGTAAAGGCAGCACCCAAGGTCAGGATTGAACTTACGTCTCTGGTGCTTCACGGCAGCAGCTCTACCAGCTGTGCCACTGTACTAGTTGTAGAAAGCTGGAATTTTTCCACCCAAGAGGCTGGATGCATGCACAAACTTAAATTTACAAAACGGCCAGAAGATTTTTTAATTAAGGATATTCACTAATGCCAATACAGATCAAAAGAAAGTAAAGTGCAGTTAAGGTAGAGATTAGCCATGATCTAATCAAATATCTGAGGGGCTGAATGGCCTAAAACTCTTAATATTCAAAGAACTTCAGTTGGTACAGAACGAGTACCGTTTCCATTATTTCACTTCTTTCCCTCAGCACTTCACTGCCTCTGTCCCCACCACAACACACAACTTAAGAGTCAGACCTTACACAAAGCAGGAAGTTATATTTTGTCAGATTTTACCCACAGATGTTGCTGATTCAAATGGCTCAGGACAAAATGTTGGATGCAAGAGGGAAGGAATTTATAAGCCTCAAACGTGCCCTAGCACCATATGGAAAGCGCCATCAACATCATGCTTGATGTGAGGAAGTACAAGGTCAAGGGTGATATTGCACAATGAGTGCTATACAAAGGCTAAAAAGGAAAAGAAATCTGTCAGTTGGGCTGACTTAACACAACCCTGACAGGGGACAGATGCCAAAAATGAAAGAATTCTTCCAGTCACCCATGGAGTCACTGCTTTACCTATCAGCCACTTCATTTAGTCCAGATCAACTTTGTAAGATTAAGGAACTAAATATAGGCTAGCCAAGAAAGCACCCAAAATAAATTTCATTAACATAGAAATACTTGCATTAACATTCTTACACTGATGTGACTCAAATTTAAGTAACAAGTTAAGTTGGAATTTTCTTTAAAATAAACAAAAAAAGATTGGATTCACTATAAACTGTTACTGAATTTCTTTTTAACAAGGATGTAATTACTCAGAGAATGATAGAGAAAAGCATGTGTACAAGAAGAATTAGACAAGATTGCCTGCATAAAAGAAAATACCTGCACCAACTTACTTGGCTACGTTCCTATATTATAATAGTGATTAACCCTTTAAAAGTACCACAGTGGCTGTTAATACCTTTGGGAAGTCCTGAGTGTGTACATACTCTAAAAGGGAGTCATGATGTGGATTGTTTGGTGATTATTCAATGGTACAAGCATCTTCAACCACTGCAATTAGAATTCATCTGAATATAATTGCAGATCTGTCTAAGTTTTTGGCCTGTTCAAATAATGACAGCACCAAGATAGCAGTGCAAGGGACCAGACAACTTCTTTCAAGGAAAAATAAAGCATTTTCCAGATCACATTCAGTTGCACAGTGGCAGTTCACGAATGCTGCATTTGTATTCTTGTTCCGCAGCCAAGGATTCTCACGTCTCCATCTTTACAACATGTCGTTATACAGTGTCTGGTTAAAAAAAAAACAATGTACTTCATAGAAGCAATCAAACTAAATCTGACACCAATCAACTGGAGGGAGATACAAGGGCAGGTGATTAAAAGACAAGCGCAGGTCTTAAAAAGAATGAGAGATTATAGAGAATTGAGGGATTTCCAGATTTAGGGGCCAGGCAAGATCAACTGGTGTTGCAATGGTTGTGTATTGTGATCACAATGAAAGTGAATGAAGAAATCATGGAAGGACTTGAATAATGAGAACTTAAAAAAGACAGCGTCAGAGAACTTTGAGAAGCAAATGTGATTGGTGCGAGAAATGATATGGGCAGCAGGGTTTTAGCTGTGCTTCAGCTGAGGAGAGTACAAAATGCAAGCCCAGTCAGGTTTTTTTTTTAAAACTTATGTAGTGGCAAACAAGTTTTCATGTGCAGTAGAGAACATTTTTTTCCTGAATGCATGCAGTTCGTCAAAACCCAATGAGCTTGTAGGAATTTGTTTCTGCAAGGTTACAAGCTTACACAGCATGTAGCCAGGTAACACACTACAACCTCTGCCGAAAAGCTCTCCACAAAACTAAATTAATTTAGTTCATTTATATTGATGTCATAATTCCATTGAATATTTATCAATATCCTTTGGAAAATACTACAATTTCAACTTTCAACAATAATTTGCGAAGTTCTAACAATTTTATTTCTCAACATCTACTCAATTGCTTTGGATCAACAAGTTATTGCTGTGGAGCTACTAATTAGTGAATAACTCATTATCAAGTACATTTAGAATACCATTCTTTCAGAATATTGTATTAGAGGTCATGCACGTAATGAGAAGAGCCTCAGTTTTTCTAACTCTGATAAGTTACATTTTCATCCCTGATCTCATTTGGTAAACACTTGTCTTCCCTGTGTGGCCCTCTTGCTGAAATGTAACCCCCAAATCAAACCATAATTAACAGGCCATAATTAACAGACCAGTGATCAGGGAATTGGATAACAATGCTGCAAGGCTGAAACTCTTGCCACGTCTTTGTTGTGCCTAAACAAGACTATTCTAACGCACACTTTGGCAGTCTTTTGACCTCAAAATCTGACGGCCTGCTACCCATGTCCTAACTTGCACTCTTTCATTCACCCATAATTGTGATTATTAACCTACATTAAAAACCAGTTACACAAGGCTTTGATTTCAAAACTCACTTTCGAATCTCCCTACCCCCACCACCACCCCCCCCCAAGTTTGCCACGATCTCAAGTCTCACTCAGAAATATCCTCCAGCTGTCCCAACTCCACATCACACTGACAGTCCTCTAATTCTGTCCTCTTCAATACCCACAAACTTAATAACTCCATCATTGGAAGCCATGTTTTGCCAAGGCCCAACCCCCTGAAATTCCCTCCATAAACCTGTCACCTTACCTCTCCTCCACCAAGGAGCCATTCTGAAAATTACCCCCATGCCCAAGCTTTTGGTCATGAGCTCTACCATCTCACATGGCCCAGCACTGAAAATTGTTTGATGAGGTTCCCATGATGCACGCTGGGCATTTTGCAATATTAAAATTCAACAAGAATTGTTGGGTGGAATGATTGGAGACCTTATCCCAACTGTTCTGACAAAATAATTTGAGATGATCATATCCAACCACTAACCAAATTATTTTAGTACAATTAATACGATTTACATTAAATTCCATGGCAATCTGATCTTTTTCATAATCACTGTTGGAATAGGGAAAAAACATTTCTTGAAGGCCCCCAATGCACAATTAAATGCAGACATCTAGAAGATGCTTTGAGATTCCCTGTACCTCCACAGTGAACTGTGTACTGTCTTCTCCAGCTTAACCAGCAGAAAACTGGAATTGATAGGAAGTTCATGTATTTATGATCTAATAGTGCTTTCCAAAAAAAAAGTTTTGCTTGCTCCATGCAATTGTGTTTATCAAAGTCATAATTGCTGCTAAGAACTTTTCTGGCCCCGAAAGTATTTTTTTTTGTTTTACGTGGACTGACATTCCCTCAATTATGGGCATAGAATATAAAAGTTGGGATGATATGTTGCAACTTTTAAAACACTGGTTAGGCCACACTTGGGAGCACTGCAAGCAATTCCTTTTGCGACACTATAGGAAGGATGCGATTGTGCTAGTTATGGGGAGAGATTGGATAAATTGGGCTTTAAATTTGGAACTCACTGCAAAAGGAGGTCATGCAATCAGATACAATTAGTATGCTTAAGAGGCATTTAGACACTTAAAATAGGCAAGGCATAGAAGGATTATGGACCTAATGCAGGCAAATGGGATTAGTTTAGATAGGCAAAAAGGTCAGCACGGACATGGTGGGCTCAAGGGCCCGTTTCAGTGCTGTATGACTCTATGCTGTCCCTACACAAGTCAAACATAGGATATTTTACTTCTGGACTTACTATGTGAGAATTCTACAATGTGGTTGGCTCCTGGTCTGCTTGAGGACACCATTGTTATCAGATTCCTGTTGAAATGACACTCAAATGTAGGTGTTGGAGAAAGGGAAATCTCCTCATTAGAGATGGAAAACAAATGAAAATGCAGACGCTGGAATCAGAAACAGAAATTCTAAAAGAATTTAAGCCAGTCAAGCAGCATCCGTAGCAAGAGAACTAGGTAACATTTTGGGTCAAGAACCTTCCTCAGTTCTGCCAAGGGTGAAATTAAATATGTATTACAAACAATGTGTCCATTTCAGATATTAGTTTTCAGTTACTTCACTGAAATAAAATGCACCGTTGTAAATGGAGGAGAAACCATCAGATGGATTACCACCTGCAATTCATTCATATTAGTGCAACCTTCACAGAATTACAAAGAATTTATAGCACAGCAAACAAGCCCAGCTAGTTCATGTCAGTGTTTATGCTCCATTCCAGCTTCTTCATTTAAACAGCATCACAGGTCCATGTAGCCTTCCTCATGTAGTTATCTAGCTTTTATTTAAATCGATCTATTCCATATCCCTCAACCTCTGCCTTTGGGAAACAAATTTGTTCCTCAATTCCGTATTTGATAACCTCTGTAATTACCTTACAAATGCAGCTTTGCCCTTTCTCACAAATACAAAATATAATTTTCCTTCATGAAATCAACCTGCTGAGAACTTGACAGAATATTGGCATTTTGGTTTTGCTTTAGATGAAAAGAATACTTTTCCTCATTCTGACAATTATCCAGTGGTTCAAAAGAAAAAAAACACTGATCTGTAGAGTATATCATACAATTGTTATGGCCTCTTGCAACGTTACACTACTGTGAACTGATCACTTTAAGTAAACATCTGATGATTAAAAATGTGTAAATTCTTTCGGACAAATATTTTTCTACAAAGTACAGCGGCATGAATGGAAGATTCATTCATTAAAAGAGGGCCACAATAGTGTATAATGCAATAGGAACCAAGTTACAAGAATTTCAAAACAAACCTCTTTACCATAGAGGAAGACAAAATAAGCTTAAGCTTTAAAAAAAATCCTTTGCAGTCACTTGGACAAGTTCCAACTACAAAATCCAAGGATATTAAGTTTTCATTCAAATGCAAAAGAAATCCAAGCACACATGCTTAAAATGAAGGACTCCACCATACAAATCATTCAAAGTTCATCTACATGCATTAATTGTAAAGAATCAGCTTCTCCCCAGGTCTTAGAATGAGATTTTTTTTGTGTGCATGTGTTTGTGCAAATGTGCATGCCTGCAAAAGGGGAGAGGAATGAAATTAGCTAGGGAGTTCCAGGATTTATACCCAGTGGCGGTGAAGGACCAGCAAAATATTTTCAAGATTTGAAAGGAGCCTGTAGGTGGTGTTCCCTTGTGTCCGCTGTTTTTGCCCTTCTTGTGATAGAAGTCATCGGTTTGGAAGATATTGCCAGAGAAGCCTTGACAAGTAACCGCAGTGCATTTTGTAGATGGCACACACTGTAGCCATTTGTGAGCTAGTGGCAGAGGGACGGAACACTTAGGGTGGTGGATGAGCTGCTTTATTCTAGATGGTGTCAAACTTCAAGTGATGTTGGAACCACACTCTGCCAGGCAAGTGGAAAGAATTCAACACTCCTGATGTGTCTTATATATAATGGAGAGCTATTGAAGGAACTGAGTCAGTGAATGCAGGATTCCTTGCCTCGGATTTGCTCTAGAAGAAACAGTATTTTTGTGGCCTGCCCAGTTGAATTTAGTCAATAGTCCATGAATTAGAAGCACAAGACACAGAGGGCAAGATTAGCCAAGCAAAGCGACTGCTATAAGAGGGATAGCTTGGGAGTGCTAGGACTGTTTTGTTATTTATCACAACAGGTTTTGACACCTCAAAACTTTATATTTAAATGTACAAATTCCCACCTTAAACCTTTAAAGTGCTCTAGCACATCTGCAGAAAAAAGAGATCAACTTTGGATTTTTTTTAAAAAAACAATTATCTAGTATTGTTGACTTTAGAACATAATTAGTAAAAATCCATACAACTCCTCAATCTTCCTCCACCATTTGATATGTTCATGATTCTAATAGGCTTTACAGCCCTTCCAAATAACCCTTGGTTCTTATTGTGCCTCACAAAAAAAGTCAATCTCAAGTTGGAATACAATTCAGAATCCATACATAGGGAGTTCCAGTGACTGACCAAGCAATGACTGAAGTTTCTCAGTAAAAAAAAATGGAAGAAACCATTAAACTGCTCCCAGGGTGAAATCCTCTTGGTCATATCAAACCTAAAACTTTTTTTTTGAAAACTTTTCCATTAGAACAATACTTTGCCAAAAGAAAACATAGGTCCATTCTACTCAATATAGAACAAAGGCTAATTTTAACAATTTTTTTTTAAAATACAGATTTGAGCCAACCATACCTTGGTAGTTACATCCTAAGGAAGACATTCAATAGAATGGGAATGATAATGATTCATATTAGTAACAGTAGAGAACTAATTCCCACTAACTTCAACTAACAGAACCACAATGTTTAAAAAAAAGCTTTGTTAACCAAACACCTGAACTTATATTTTGCACTGGTAGCTGGCTAAACAAGCTATTGAATAAAGTAGGCAATGAAAATAAACTTTTAAAAACTGCATTCCTTTTTATATTGAGCAGACTCCCTTTTTGCTCATCTGGGATTGAATGTTTAAACTTGGCACTGAGGCCAGAACTCTGATACTTGAAGCATTTCCTGTATAGTTGTAAATTCAAACTTGTGCATTTCATGTTACAACCCAATTCCTAGTAACCATGAAAAAAAATCAAAGGGAAAGTTCACTTTACAGAATGTTACAGCAATCAGTCCATTTAGCCATTCATTTAGATGGCACTACTGAGGATTTAAGGTGAATTAAAAAAAAATTAAGCATGGCTTAAGACAATTTTTAATACTGCAATTTTTGGTGGCATAGAATATCCAAAAGTTAGAATGCTGTTTATATGCATTAAGTCAGACTGAAAACGCAACAAATAACTTGCAATGTGAAGGAGTAAAAAGAAAGTTTTTAGGGAACTTTTTTTAAATTAAATTTTTCTTCCCTCCACCCCTATACTTGTCATTATTTTCCCAATTATTTAATAGCCCCATATTACTTCATCCTCTGTCAAATACTGCTCTCACCTCAAGTGCAAAAGCACTGTCAGCACATGCTGCATCTGCAGTCTTTATTATACTGGTGAGATGGCCCCAGGTCAAGGCAGTGTACACCCTGGCTGATTCCTGGAGTGAAATATGTTCCAGACAGCAAACCATTCCTTAGCATTAGCTGCAAAGCACATTAGTGCTTCTTTTAAATGTATTGCGTAGACTAGGAACTGGCCATGCAGCCTTCCAGTCTGTTCTGTCATTCAATATTATGACTAATCAGTGAATTAGCTCTCTATACCACCTTAAAAGTGGCACAAATCAACTTGGGGTCAGCTCCCATATGCAGTATAGAATTCCAAAATTCTACTACTTAAAGACATAACTGTTTCTAGAGCAAGCATTATAGTCCTAGATTTGCCAATTAATGGAAATAACTTTTCCCTATCTGCCAGATCAGTTCCCCTGAATAATCTGAAAAAAATTGATCAAATCACCTCTGGAATCTGAAGTAATTTCATTCCCTCAGTTTGCTTGCCACCAAGACTGCTGCCTTTGCATAATTTTCTATGATTCTTCTCATCTCCCCTTTTGTTGAAACTTGGCTAATATGATTCTGTGAACATCCAAATGGCCATTCGTGTCCAGTGTTTGAAGCGATGGAAGGAAGGCAGAGGTGCGGGGGGGGGGGGGGCGGTGAGGGTGAGGAAGTGGGGAGGAGGTGGTTGGGTGCAGGTAGATTACAATTAAAACTGACCCTCTGAAATAGACACCAGC
This sequence comes from Pristis pectinata, assembly GCF_009764475.1. NCBI lineage: Eukaryota > Metazoa > Chordata > Chondrichthyes > Rhinopristiformes > Pristidae > Pristis > Pristis pectinata. The sequence continues at coordinate 92,956,975 of NC_067407.1, read as the reverse complement.
ACAATTCTAAAACAGGGTTATTGGGCAATTACCAAAAATGTGTATCCTGACCCAGTGATCCCATCTTTGCCTTTCTACTTACTGCTCTGCCTACAGTCAGTCAATGCAACCGAAGACAGAGATTAAGTTTCTTGGCTGCCCTATCCAACTGATCTGTGAAGGTGCTATCTTTAGGCCTTGTAGCACCAAAGTCTTGTGGGAATCAGGCCAAGAGAATTTTCTAGACGAATTCAAGTCATGGGGGCTTTAAAAAGAATTTTTTTGCAAGAACATTCCAAATGTTGGAGAGAAAAATTGTACACAAGCTGGATGAGTAAAAATTGGGCCGGCACACAAGATTGTTTTAAAATTTTTTTTAATATAAATGCCAAAGGAGACTGGTCACTGCTAGATAGGCTGACTTTCATGTTACTGTACACCCTTTTCCCTTCAGTTTAAACGCCTACCATTTTCCTATCTTAAAGATCCCTTTAAATCATTTTTTTCTCAGTGGGTTTTGCACTAAGGAAAGCCACTAGTCAGGAACCTGGTTAACTTTTTCATTGCTATTAATTTTCTGTATGCAAAGTCCAAGCATTTTTATTTGCCAAGTGATTTGACAGGGACTTTATATAATGTGCCCAAGATTAGATCACTTATCTGATAAAACTGATTTGCAGTTATATATGAACTTTCATCTACACAGGCTTCCCGATTTTGAACCACTCCTCCCTACCAATGGCAGCCGTGACACATCTGCATACGTGCTAAGCTTTGGAGTTTTCTCTCACAGTCCACTCAACCAGTCTTCCCTCCAAATGCACTTCTTTGACCAAGCCTGATTTAATCTCCTTGGGTTGATCACCATCTCATTTTGTTTGATAATGCTCTTGTAAAGCAACTTGGAACACGTTAAAAATTGCTGCATAAAATGCAGGTGACTGTTGTAGCGTACCATTTGGGTTCATGCCAATAACCTGATGATTTCATGATGATGCAGTTGTCATGTCCTGGATTTAAGCTACATTCCATTTTCAAACTGCTACATTTTGTGCCATCACAGGCTAGGCTACCACACAACATTCCCCCACCTTGCCTTGCATAAAATACTTCACAAGTCAAGTATTCTAATACTCCATGGGACTCCCTCCAATGTTTACCTTCTTATAAACTTGAGCTCATCCAAAATTCTGCTGCTAGTAACTTTAATGCTACCAAAACTTGTTCACTCATTGCCTCTGAGCACCAACTTACAGCTGCTTCCAAGCAATTTCAAACCCATTAGGGTCTTTGTCTCTAACCATCTACAGCCTCCTCCAAGCCCTCAATCTTCTGAGATTGTAAGACTCCAATTCTGGAAATAGCTTTAATTGTTTTACCATTGGAAACAAACTCTTGTTACATGGGGTCTGGAATTTCCTTCACTCTTTTAGTGCATCTCCCTTTTCCCGATTTTTGAAAGCTACTATTTAATCAAGTGTTTTTTTGACTACCTGAGCAAATATCTCACACTACTCTCATATTTCAACTATGCTCTTGTGCGTATAAATACTCAGGTATAAATACCCAGAGCTGATGCACCAATGAAGTGTGCGAAATATGTGGCGATAAAGTGCAAGCAAAGTCAGATCAAACCAAATTGTTTGGTCTGGTAATAACTGAACATTGGAAGAATTTTGCTGGTGGTGAACATCACCAGACACAGAGGCAGCAGCTGGCCTGTTGAATTATCAAGGTAGGAAGTGCCACGCCAAGATCTCAATGGAACACGTTGCATAATAAAGCAACACAATAGGTACAGTGCAAACATTAAAGCTCAAAAGGAGAAACTAAACAGTTCATGAAAAACATCAAAATATACTGACAAACTTTAGGAGGGGACTGTACAAGATTTGTGTTAAAGTTACAAGGTCATAAAAGTTTATTATACAGACCAAGGACAAGAATGCACTGCTTGGAGATTTCTAGTGGCCAAACTCCTCCAACTCTTCTTTCTCTCACAAAACTATCACTTAAGCACAGAATGTGGAGATGAGCAAGTGGTGTCCTCAACTCAATACAGAACTAGCACACCAGCCAATTTACTGATCCTCGTGATGGAGTTCTGAGGGCTGTTCCTAGACCTAGCCTTCACATTGTGCATTTTCTTGAACTTCACTAATTTTTATTTGAGAGTGTGTTTACAACCTCTACTCCAAAAAAAAACCTCCTTCCGCCATATTGTCCTCAACACGTCAGATAACCTTCGCTCATTCCTTTGGCACTGCTTTCTTTTTACTTATATAAAAAATTAGATTGCTTAAAACACCAGGAGGGCAACCAGGAGGACAGGTCTTCAGAAATGTTTGTTACAATACTTTTCATCCCTAAAATGATAAGGACAGTGCTTTATGAAAAGTAGCAATAAACTGCCAACAATGAAACAACAAAGTCCAGTGGCAGTAACTCACGAATATAAATCAGCCTTAGTGGACCCCAGTTCAATACTTGGTGGTCTTTCAGCTTTCAGAAAACTTCAATCATCTCCCTTCTCATTCCCTCGAGTCTGGCGTAAAGCCAGCAGGCACTTGCCAGAAAGTTTGAGTTAACACTCAAACAGCTACATAGAAACTTTGAGACTTGCTATCATTAACTAGATTGAAGAGCTTTATCTCATTTCAGAAATGTTGATATTCAGTCATAAGTACATAGGCTAAACATATTACACAACAGATGTTTCCACTGTATCTACATTCTAAGTCATTCAAGTAAACGCAACAAGCCTTCTATATAAACAAAATAATTTTCATATTTTCCCTATCAAAGGCGTTAAAGCCCTTAAACTTTACAGATCCCTTTGAAATATAACCATAGTGCACATTGGTGTTGGGGGGGGGGGGGGGGGTGCGGGGATAGTAGGAGTGGAACGAGATGGGGAAATCAACTTTTAACTGCTCTCAATTATCTACATTATACCTTTGTTTTATTCATTTATGAGATGTGGGTGCAACTAACAATTTCCTGCCCGTTCCTAATTGCTCTCAAGATGTTGTTGGCAAGTCACCACCTTAAACAGCTGCAACTTTTCAGTAGAGGTGCTGCTACAATGTTAGCAGGGAGAGAGCTCTAGATGGAAGAGCAATAATTTTCTAAGTAAGGATGGCACCTGCCTTGGAGAGGAACACGCAGTTGGTAGTATTCCCATGCACAGTTGACACTGTCCTTGGTGCTGGAGATCGTGGTTTGGATGGCACTTTCACAGTAACCCGGGCAAGTAACTTCAGCACATTATCTGTTCAGTTCACACTGCAGATATTGTGCACTAATGGTAGAGGGGATGGATGTTTGGGAGGTGGATGGGCTGTTAGTCAGTGGACTACTTTGCCCTAGATGGTGTTAAGCTTCTGAAATAGTGTTGGAGTTGTACCCTTCCAGATAAATAGAAGGTAATTCATCACTTGCCTTTGTAGATGGAAAGGCTTTGGGAATTAGGAAGCGAGTCACTTGCTGGAAGATACCCAGCCTCTGATCTGCTCTCATAAGCACAATACATGTGGATGGCCCCATTGATCAAGGATGTGGCTGGTGGGGAACCTGACAATGGTAATGTCACTAACTGTCATGACATATAGTGGTCAGACTCTCTTGTTGAAGATGGTCATTGCCTTTCACTCGTGCCCATGAATATTACTTACTACCTACAAGGGCCAGGTCTGAATATTGTCTAGACCGAGACAGCCCATGCCTGCATGCAGTATGTGCCAAGGAATTGAACAGATGTCTGCTAATGATTACAGACCAGAAAACACTGCCCTGAGGAACTCCTGCAGTCACGTGGGGCTAGGATGGTCGACCTCTGACAACCATAACCATTTCCTTTTGTGGAGTGTTTTCCCCTTGATGCCCATCGACTTCAGTTTGACTTGATTCTTGATGGAAGTTAAATGCTGCCTTGGTATCAGGTGCAGTCACTCACCTTGTCCTGCTTGGAAGAAGGCTGTGATGAAGTCTGGAACTGAGGGGTCCTGGTGAGACCAAAACTGCGCGTTGATGAGCAGGTTATTGCAGACCAAATGCCAGTTGGTCTCAGTGTTGCTAAACCTTCAAGCAGTTTGCTGATGAGAAAGTAGGCTGCTGGGTAGTAGTTGACCAGATTGGATTATTCCTGCTTTTTGTGAAAATGTATCAGGGCAACTTTTCATGCTGCTGGTCAGGTGTTGTAACTATGCTGAAAAAGCTCAAGTCCAGTTAATTCTGAAGCACAGGTCTTCAGTACAACATCGAGTCGTCATCTAGCATAGACTCCTTAGGAATAGTCAGCAGAGCTTTGTCTGGGAGAGGTCACGTCTTACAAACTTGACTCCATTTTTGAGGATGTAGCAAGATGATTGATGAGGTTAGGACAGTGCATGTCGTATACATGGACTTTACTAAAGCACTTGACAAGGTCCCTCATGGTAGGCTGATCCAAAAGATCCATGGCGACTTAGTAGATTGGATTCATAATTGGCTTTGCCATAGAAGGCAGACAGCAGTGGTAGAGTAGTATTATTCTGACTGGAGGTCTGGGACCTCTGTTGTTTGTAATACAAATAAATGATTTGGATGGAAAGGTAGTTGGCTGACTAATAAGTTTGCAGATGGCACAAAAACTGGTAGAGTTGTGGATAGTGAGGAAGATTGTCAAATGATACAGCAGGATATAGACCAGTTGGAAATAAGGGCGGAGAAATGGCAGATAGAATTTAATCTGGACAAGTACGAGGTGTTGCACTTTGGGAGGTCAAACGTAAGAAAAAAGTATACAGTAAATGGTAGGTCCTTTGAGATCATCGATGTACGGAGGGATCTTGAGGTCCAAGTCCATAGTTCCCTGAAAATGGCAACACAAGTTAGGGTGGTAAAGGTGGCAAATGGCACACTTGCCTTCATCAGTCAGGGCATTAAGTACAAAAGTTGGGAAGTCATGTTGCAGCTGTACAAAACTTTGATTAGGTCTCATTTGTAGTACTGTATGTACTTCTCGTCACTAGATTACAGGATGTGGAGGCTTTGGAGAGGATGCAGAAGAGGTTCATCAGGATGTTGCCTGGATTAGAGGGTGGACAAATTTGGACTGTTTTCTCTGGAACATTGGAGACTGATAGAAGTATATAAAATGAGAGGCACAGATAGGGTAGATACGAGTCTTTTCCCCAAGTGCAAATGTCAAATACTAGAGGGCATAGCTCTAAGGGCAAGGGGGAGAAGTTTAAAGATTCACAAGGCAATTTTTCTTTTAATACGGACAGTGATAGGTGCCTGGGATGTGCTGCCAGGGTGGGTGGTGGAAACAGATACGATAGCAGCAGTTAAGAGGCATTTAGACAGGCACACGAATAGTCAGGGAATGGAGGGATATGAAGTGTAGTTTAAAGTGGCATCTTGGTTGGCACAGACATCATGAGCAAAAGGTCAAGCTCCTGTGCTGTACTGTTCTTTGTTCTGTGCCCTAGTCCCAGTCTTTTCTGTATCCAATACTCCAAACCTTTTGTTAATATCACTTGGAGTCAATCAAATTGGTTGAAGAATGACTTCTATGTTGGCTTCCTGTCAAGGTCAGTGCCAAGTTGAATCGTGTACTTGGCACTCGTGGCTGAACGTGGTTACAAACATCTGGCCTTATTTGCCTCTTGCACTGGACCTCATCATTATCAAGGGTGGAGACGTTCTTGGACCCCTCTCCTCCCATTATCTGTCCAGTTCACCCGCACTGGTTTTCAAGAGGTGGTGGAATTGCAGAGCTTTGATCTGCTCTGTCGGTTGTGGATAATGCATGCTGATGTTGCAATTCAGCACTCAAGTCCCATGTTGCAGCTTCTACTATGTGGACACCTCATTTTTTAGGTAGGCCCAGTGCTGTTCCCAGCCTGCACTTCTGCACTCTTCAGTCAATGACATCACAACAGTAGGTCGTGGGATGGGCTTTGACAGCTTTCACCTGCTACAACCTTCCAACTCTACCCCTGCTCACCTCCTCTACCTGCCTGTCATCTTACACCCCTCCTCAGCCCACCAATTGCCTCGGAATCCTTTCTTACCACTCCCCTTCTCCTCTGTGCTGGTCATCGCACGTCTCTCCTCTCAGTCCCGACGCAGGGTTTTGACTTGAAACGTCCACAATTCCTTTCCTCCCACAGATGCTGCTCGACCTGGTGAGTTCCTCCAGCACATTGTTTGTTGGTTAGAATACAATTCTGCTGCTGCTGATGGCCCATTGCTTCGTGGCTACTTAGGTTTTGCAGTGTGATCTGACCTGGCTCTTCACCATTAATTCAACAGCAGAATGCAAACCAATACCAGGGCAATAATTACAAAGTTTGGCCAGTGCACACTTTGAGAGAAACATCTCTACCTGTGGTTTAACCACACAATATTTCACAAACTAAACTCCAGGCTCAGCCTTGCTTTGGCCCATAACCAATATTTTAAAAATAGTAAGCAGCAGGGAATTGTTTCCATGCCTGTCAAAGACTCCATGCTTCTACTCATTCACAATGTGTTTCAAACAAAATTTGAAACCAAGTGCTACTTGTTTCAAGACTTTGAAGCACCTTAAGCCAAGAAGCAGTAGCATGTTAATTAATATTAGTCTGTCTCGCCTGGAAATGTACCCATGTACTTTTTAAGCAGTTGGTGACTGGCAGGGTTACAGGCAAAGAATCTCCCTGGCTCTCAACAACTTCATTTCATCTTACTCCAAGTGGTAGCATACAGGAAGGCTGCTGGATTGATTGTCACCACCCCAAACCACTACCCCCTGCCCTCTTTCCCTGTCAAGTTGGTGACCTTTAGACATGCAAGTGTGAAATCAACTTGACGCTTTTCCTAAGGTTTCCAAATAACCTCACACAAAAATAAATTCTTGCAAGATTCTGGGATAATGCATGCACATTACCACATAATTGTGTGGGCTGGAAGGTGGAGGGCGGTGGGGTGGATGGTTAGGAAAAGAAGAGGATGTGGATAAACAAATTTAGCTCAAACAGAACACAAGAACATTCACTGAGTCATGCAGGAATGACCACTAAAAATTTGCTCTGGGTCTATAACAGGACTGAAGACAGTGGGGAGAAAAATCTGATGCAGCCAATGCCTTTTAATTCTTGCAGCTGCTAGAGGAAGGGCAAAGGAAAGGGACGAGGATGATGAAGAACCAATAGGTAAACTGGAGGTATACATTTCTTTCAAGACAATTGTTAAAATTTTTTTCTCCCTTTGCTCCCACTTTCCCTCACAACCATGCCAGTATCTACAGATGGAGCTTAAATATTCAATTTACTCCAAATTCACAATGCACATCCTGAATCAAACACAAATGATACTGGTTTTGCAAAAATTGCATAGATGGAAAATCCAGACCAAATGCTCTCCAATAATTCTCCCTGGTCCCCAAAGGAGCTTTCCTAAAACTGTAGGTTGCTGGGTTTTCATTCTTCTGGTGGCAGTTATCTGCTCATGGATACCATTTTGCACGTTTGAGTCTTTGCAGTCAAAATGGGCAGGTTTTCAACATGGAGCGACTGCTGCCAAACTCAATCTTGCGTGCTCCCAACGAGTTCAAACACACTTACAAATCAGATAAGCAGGAAACGTGCCCCATTTTCCTCCTGTTGACACAGAGGTACAGAGACCAATCATGGCGCACCTCCTGCTGACTGGGCTGAGATAAGCCAACATTTATAAAGACACCAGGGAATTGCACTTGAACAAGCAGACTTGCACACTCCTGCATGTTCTGCACAGTGGGGAAGAGGCACTTGTACCTGATCCCTAGTATTCATGCAGCCAGAGTTCTAATTGTTCACGAATCATTAACGTTTGGATTTATCTTCATACAACATGCATGCTCCTGCAGAGTAATGATAAATCACTAACAGTACATACAGCAGGCAGTTTGCAGACAACACAAAGGTCAGTGGTATTATGGATAGTGTGGAGGACTGTCAAAGATTGCTGAGGCATATTGATAGGATGCAGAGCTGGGCTGAGAAGTGGCAGATGGAGTTCAATCCGGAGAAGTGTGAGGTGGTACACTTCGGGAGGACAAACTCCAAGGCGAAGTACAAGGTTAATGGCAGGATTCTGGGTAGTGTGGAGGAGCAGAGGGATCTGGAGGATCATATCCACAGATCACTGAAAGTTGCCTCACAGGCGGATAGGGTAGTTAAGAAAGCTTATGGGATGTTAGCTTTCGTAAGTCATGGGATCGAGTTTAAGAGCCGCGAGGTAATGATGCAGCTCTACAAAACTCTGGTTAGACCACACCTGGAGTACTGTGTCCAATTTGGGTCACCTCATTATAGGAAGGATGTGGAAGCATTGGAAAGGGTGCAGAGGAGATTTACCAGGGCCAAACAATCCATTTTGCTTAAATGGAAGGATCCAATACCCCCTACTACTTTTCAGTGGTCCTCTCAAACTATATCATGTTTAAACTTGGAAAAAATTAGGAGTGGTACTGTTGATCCTTCACTTAAATTTGAGGAAGTTTGGAGTCCATTTATTCAATATTTTCACATGATATAGATCCCCTTATAATAACCTTTCAATTTAGAGCAACAGAGTTGATGACATAATATTGCTCTGTTTCTACTGAGAAATTTTAATCCAGTTTTTTTCTGTTTTTGTTTTTAATTTTTTTTTCCTTAGCTTGGTTTGATATATTGTTTATAATTTTTCTTAGTGTTTTGGGGATTTTTCTTCTCTCTTTTATATTTTATAATAAATCTTTTTTTCCTTTATATTATATTCATTCACTAACAGATCGTTGGATCTACAGATTTTTTTATACTTTATTGTTCTTTATGATTATCCATGTCACGATTGTTCTCCTGATCTCTTTGTGTTACATGTATAAACATTGATATATTAATCTGTATTAATTTGAAAACTAATAAAAAGATTGAAAAAGAGATTTACCAGGATGCTGCCTGGTTTGGAGAGTATGGATTATGAGGAGAGACTAAGGGAGCTAGGGCTTTACTCTTTGGAGAGGAGGAGGATGATGAGGGGAGACATGATAGAGGTATACAAAATATTAAGAGCAATAGATAGAGTAGACAGCCAGCGCCTCTTTCCCAGGGCACCAATGCTCAATACAAGAGGGCATGGCTTTAAGGTTATGGGTGGGAAGTTCAAGGGAGATATCAGAGGGAGGTTTTTTACCCAGAGTGTGGTTGGTGCATGGAATGTGCTGCCTGGGGTAGTGGTGGAGGCAGATATGTTGGTCAAGTTCAAGAGATTGTTAGATAAGCATATGGAGAAATTTAAAATAGGGGGATATGTGGAAGGAAGGGGTTGTATAGTCTTAGGCGTGGTTTAAAGGTTGGCACAACATGGTGGGCCAAAGGGCCTGTCTTGTGCTGTATTGTTCTATGGTAAATGCTGGTCTTACTAGCAGAGACCGGGTCCTGAAAAATAAAAAAGTCTCAATAGACTCAAAGGGCTGAATAGCCTCCTTCTGTGCCATTACAATTCTCTTTTCACTCTGCAGAAACCCACCACAGAATATAGGCTTGTAACATACTATACTCAGAGTATAATCATCAGCTGCACCTGGCAGTTAGAGGACCGCTGGCTCGTCCCATTCTGGACATCTGACAATGGAAATTTGACTTGTGCTACTGAAGGAACAATCTTCTGAATGAGACATTAAATGCAGACCCCACCTGTCATCCTGGGAAGTTGTATTTCACAATAAAGCAACAGAATTATCTGCAGTGTTCTGCACAATCTTCAACCAAAACTGATGTGGTTATCAGACTGACTTTTGTGGGCATTTGCTGGGTGCAAGTTTGGTCTCTGTATTTCCTAATTCACTGCAAACTGCTTTGAAATCTTGAAAAGATGCTATATATAAATGCACATCTTCACCCTCACCAAGAAACACACAGCAGTCAATGGTGATCAGTGCCTGCACAAAAACCAGAGCTTCTCCCCTCATAAACCCATTGAGCAGCCTAACACAAGTCAAAACAGATGCAAAAATCAAGAGCCAAACCTTCAGCAATACGTAATGACCACATGCTTACCTCATCATAGACCATGTTTGCCTCCGAATTATCACTGCAGAGGACAGCCTGCTTCTTTCAATGTATACCCCTCACAATTCCCAACCCACTGTAGCAAACTGTGGAAATTTGACTATAGCACTTTCTGTCCATGATTCAGCCTTCATTCAATTGGTGCACATGAGTCATTTAAGTTTCAGTCTGCACTTCGACCTGTAATTCCCTCATGTCATTTTCACATCCGGCAAAGATATCCGATTAAAAATAGTATTCTTACTCAAAATTTGCAACAAATGTTATTACTCAACATTTATAGCCTTTAGAATATGGTCCAATAATTCTACCAGAAAATGACTCAAAGCAAACATCAGTTCAAGTCTGTGCATCATATATACAGACTTTACCCATTAAAATTTATTCCATTATGCTAACCAGCAAGGTGCTCTGCCATCTCATTAGATCCCTAAAATATCTTAACAACTTTCAACTCAAAGGCCAGTTCAGTCAACACAAATACATTCATCACTGATAAACCTTTATCCTTCAGTGATAATCACATGCTCTTTTTAAATTTGTCCAAACACACTTAATGATATTTCAATAAATTTAAGATTTCCATCCGGTTTCCCTTTAAAGGTAAGCAGGTGTAGGAAGTAGTTAAAACTGGAATTCATAAACAAGGGCAAAAATGCCAAACTTGAGGTCCTGCTGGTTTCCACAAAACAAGTCCTTTCCCTCACTGTGATCTCTTTGGGCATAAAATACCCACTACATGCCTTGCCACAATTCTGCTTCAAACTCACAGTAAATTTTGTACTTTGAAATAAAGTATAAAAGAACATTCATTTGGAAGAACACGGTATACTTAAACATAAGAATTTCTTTTTCTACCTTTAAGGTATCAATACATATCCAATATTATTTGTTCACAGAAAATCCAGGAAAACTTGTGCACCAGTCAGATGTCAATACTCGCATCAATGCGGCACAATAAACCCCTATGTGTTGGAAATGCCTTCAGCAGGATTGATTGCAACTGCTACAGCTGCTGGATCCTGTTCAACACCTTCAGAAGCAACTGTCTGTCGTGACACATCACATCAAACTAGTCCACCTACTTACCAGAAGCTTCCCCTTCACTCAACTCTCCCACAGCAAATTATACTGAATTGGTGGATTGCGCTCATTTGCGCATTGCATTGATGGCTATAATACCAATTCATGGGCTTTCATGTAGATCAAGTATAGGTGTGTGCAAAAGTGTGTTCAAGCATTGATGCAATTTCTTTTTAGGCAGTCCTTCCAGGTCAAGGCTGGTGCCTCCATTTCAGCTCCTGAGGCAGCTGAAATACCTTAAGTGGGGCTTGAAAGTGTTCTCCGAGATGTAGTGTGCTGCTTCGGCTGTTGTTGCAGAGCCTCTGTTCCATTGCCAGAGATGCGAGGTGCTCAGTGCCTTCCTGGATGCTCCTTTGGCATTTTGAGCAGATATGGGACTAAGGAGTTGAGAGGATGTTCCTTTCTCCCCCCCCCCCCCCCCCCCCCCCCCCAGTGGGGACTTAGGGAATATCCATGTATGTCCTGCTCGAAATATCTTGCCGTGATGGTGCCAGGGTAGAATGTCAATTTCAGGAGTGTATGGATGTTGTACCCACCCATAGGAGCTGGTTGGGCTCATTCAGAGCTTCAAAGGGATTTGGCCCAGAGGAAGACACACATTGACATTGGCTCATCTATTCTGTCAATGGTGGCACTAGCATCATCTGTCCAATGCTTTCAGGTGCCTACTGTGGAGACTCTCATTGGACTGGGAATAACTCTTTGGCCTCATCCACGGCTGCAGCACATGCGATCCGATGATCATATTGTGCATGTCCTTGCGTTTGAGTGAGCCAGAGAATCATGATGCATTCATTCACTTATTCCATGAAGAAAAGTTGCTGAGATGCCAGGGCAAGCTAGCTCATCCAGCATGGTGATATACCCGTGCAGCTACACGTCACCTTGCATCTCAAGCTGGACTTCTCCTGTCGATTCTGCGTCATGCAAGGCAGCAATATCAATGTTGAAGTGCCCACGTTCCTGGTCTATGATAGCGGAGCAACATTAGGGCTTGTCACTGTTGGGGATGTCCATGACTGTTGATATTCCAGGCCCCAAAACTGGAAGATGCCTGTACGAGTCCTTTAGTGTTGGGCAGCCATTATGCAGCAGCTGTCACATAGTCCTGGCAGGGAGGAGTATTGGACACACTTGCCATTGGACCAAGGCGATTAGAGACCAGACTCTGCTGCACAGACATGGACACACACTCTCGTCCCATCATGGCACATTCAAGCTTTGCAGATAATTAGTGTAACGCTATTACAGCGCCAGTGACCTCGGTTCAATTCCGGCTGCTGTCTGTAAGGAGCTTGTACGTTCTCCCCGTGTCTGCGTGGATTTCCTCTGGGTGCTCCGGTTTCCTCCCACATTCCAAAGACGTACGGGTTAGGAAGTTGTGGGCATGTTATGTCGGTGCCAGAAGCATGGCAACACTTGAGGGCTGCCCCCAGAACATTCTACGCAAAATATACATTTCACTGTTTTTCTCGATGTACACGTGACTAATAAAGAAATCTTATCTTAAAAAACAAACAAAATTGCTTTACTGCTCATATGCAAATAGTGCACATCTCACACTTCACTTTGTAACACTGCAGAAAATGAATCTTGGCAAAGGTGCAATTAAAAACATTTGCCTCATAAAAAGACACCATTAATACTTTCAATGCTGGATTAACTTTTTCCTCTTCCATACTAGGATTGATCATCAAGATTTTTAATATTAAAACATTTTAAAAGCAGGGATAAAATTATAGCTGCATGGTCAAGAAGGAACAAAAGAACAATGTGTGGTGGTGCTGGTAAGGGAACCAGGCAAAAGGCATTTCACCTACAGTATACCTTGATCCAGAAGCACCAGGCTACATATCATATCTGATCATTCAGATCTGTACCATAGTAATGAGGGATTCTTGCCTTAGAATTGCTGTCTGTAAAAGTTAGCCGCAGTCAGCCTATAACATTGCACATACTTCGATGGGGAAGATTTTTATCTGCTGCGTAGGTAGTAGTGAAAACTGGAGTTCACCATATGCCAATCTTGATGTAGCAACAGTTCCTCTTCTCCATTTGAAGTTGCCTTCCTCGGTGACCACAAAGCTGGAGCATAATCAGGCTTAGTAATAAAAGCAAAAAAACTGCTTTATTAGGAATATACAAAGCCCCTCCTTCCATACAGTTTAAGGATTTGCATCTTAACATCAAAACTGGTTTTCTGTCATAAGAGTAACAAATGAATATGCATCGATTCTACTTTCACATTCAACTGTTTCACAGCCAAGGAATGAGCTTGAAGTGCAGCCACTTTGTGTAGGTAAATGTGGCAGCTGTTCATGCATGGTGACGCAGTGCTTGTAGCTCCAGCCTCAGTTCCAGGGATATGGGTTCAATCCCGACCTTGGGTGCCGTCTGTGTGGGGTTTGGATGTTCTCCTAGTGACTGTGGGTTTCTGCCAGCTGCTCTGGTTTCCTCCCTCAATCTAAAGACATACTGGCTACTGCAAATTACCTTGGTGTAACGAAGTGGTACAAGGGAACTCGGTGGGCACGTGAGAGATAATAGGTCACAGGGCTAGAGGGGGACAAAGTGGAGTGGGATTGCACTGCTTCGTGCTGGCATGAACCAGATGGAAATCAATCTACTTTAATTAGGGGCCAAGTGAATATAGCAATTTGAAGAGTGCCACTGACTCTTTCACACCCACTTAATATGCAGATCATGCTTTTAGTTTTTTTTAAATCCCCATAAAAAGGCTCCTCAACAACATAGCCCTCAGTACTGCACTGGAGCATTAACCGATGATAGGTGCTTTGCTCCTGGAGGAAGATTAAACACACCACCTTCTGACTTTGACGCAGATATGGGTGTCACTGAGCCAAGATACACAAAGTTCCAACTGAAAAAAAACTGAAGCATGGATCACTATAAATGCACCAAGTCAAGATACTTGTGGCAAGCAGATTTTGCAGAACCTTCAGTGCCCATCTCAATTTTTGAATTCCTTAATAATAAAACTCCTCCATAGTCATCGCCCATACCCGCAGGATCATACTTCAAAAGATCAAAGCGAACAAACATTCTCCTACCAGAAATAGACAAAGTTCCACGAGAGATTAATACCAAAATCTCCTTTTCATGCATCACTGGTGAATTAGGCAGTGAATGTAGCAGTAAAGTCAGTATCAACGCTCCAGAACTTCCAACAATGGTAATTCAAATAAAAAACAGCTGACTAGAGAAACAAAGGACTGCAGATGCCAGAATCTAGACGAAAAGCACGATGATGCTGGAGAAACTCAGCAGGCAAGGCAGCATCCGTGGAGAAAAGCAGGCGGTCAACGTTTTGGGTCAGGACCCTTCTTCAGGACTGAAGATAGGAAAAGGGGAAGCCCAATATATAGGAGGAAAAGCAGAGCAGTGACAGGTGGACAAAAGAGGGGAGGCGGGGTGGGCCTGCCAGTATCCATGGAGAATAGCAGGTAGTCAACCCATGTACACCCCGCCCTGAAGGGTCCTGACATGAAACGCTGACTGCCTGCATGCTGCCTGGCCTGCTGAGTTCCTCCAGCATCAATGTTTTTCAACAAAAAAAAAGTCACAACATTTGTACCTGCTTGGTTCAACTATGCTCATCACCATCATGGCTCACACCAAGGACAAAGGGGACTGGACTGTTGGCAGGGAAAAAGGGGGAAGTCAGCTATCATTCAACTTAACCTACCATCATCCCACCTTCCCAGAAACTAACCTCCAACTGATACCATTAGGTACACTTTACTGCAAGGGATGTTGTCCATAAAGAAACAAGGCAGATTTAAAATAATTTTTACCTGGGTGGCAAATACAACATACTACATTAACACTCCAAGCTTCGATAAGTCAGCAAATATACTGACTTGCCATGATCAAATTAATACCACTGGAGCTTGAGCAGCAACATGCTGAGTGACTTCTGTAGGTATCAGGGAAACAACGACAGCCACATCCATTTAGCACCAACCACTATTCTGACAGATTAAGGACCCAGTTGACAACAGACCAACATTGGACCAGATGTGGTTAGAATCCACTTTCTACTCCTTTGAATCACTGGAGCTTACAATATGTATTTTGCATTACAACCTCCAACTAAACAATACTGAAATCTCACTTTAAATAGAGGACTTGAGAGAAGCAGTGCACGACTATTCTGGAGTGTGGGGCTTACATTGCTATTAGATTCCCTCTCCCTACCCATTTCTGACAGTTTGGGAATCAATGATAGAGGACAGCCAAAATAAAGAACCAGGTCTCTCACAAATGAAGTTTAACTTTGTGAAATTTAATTCCATTGAAAGAAACAGGGAAATGCCTCAAGGTACTTGAATGAAGGTTAGATATTTAACAAGATGAGGGCCAAGCATCTATATCAACTTCACTTCCTTCCCCACAAACCACACTTCCCTCGGCTCCACGAGGACCTCAAGACTATGGATCTTAATCTTCTTCACTTGCAGTGACAATACATCCATGGCCCTCTGGTATACAAAAGTCATAATGACACTTAAAACCATCATTCAACTCATCAATACATGCCAGTTCCCCCAAAGAGAAATCCGTTCTGTCTTCCCCATAAATTAATTTCCCTCGTTCTTATTCAATTCCCTCTTGAAAGGGCCAAATGGCACTTTCTACCATCTTTACTGGCACTGAATTCCAGATCACCACCATTCTGTGTAAAAGGGTATCCCCCTCACAATTTTCCTTCTTTTCCCATTGCTTGGTTTCTGCATTCTTTGAGCCACTTGCCAATGGGACAGCTTTTCCTTGTCCATCTTTACACCTATCAAATTCCTTCTCAACCTTATTTGCTATAAGATTCCCTGCAATAGTTCGCCTCACATTGGTCTACAAGTCTCAAAACACCTAGCTCCCAAAATCTATCCTTCAAAAACTCCATATAAAACAAAACAAATTAACATTTCCAGCATCTTTAGCTCACTAATATTACTCCTACATCAATCGTCTATATATTTGTCAATATACTTGCCTACTCTATGAAACAAGCAGCTCAGCCAGGTATCGGGAAACTACAAACACAATACATACCACATTTTTGCATGGAATTATGAGCATTTCAATGATTAACTTTGATCACAAGTCAACTGCAAATTGTAGGCTGGAATCACCATCTGTGACGTCACCCCAGGCTTAATGCTGGCAGTGCACTGGGAAAGGAAATGATTCAAGGATTAGCAATACCCAGCTGAGTCTCCTCACACAGTCCTGGGAGAGCATTGCTAAGTTCTGAGAACTGTAAAGACTAACCAAGACTTGAGTAAGATCCAAACGCCTTTCATCCACATTCTACAGGCACCTCTCTGATTGGGGAAGAAAAAAAATCAACATGACCTATTAAACACTATTTTGACATTGTTTCTTAAGCTTTCTTATGAATCTTGATCACAAAGTTACAACACGACTTATTAAAAAGACATGATTTATCGCATCTGAACTTTGATTTCTCTTGCAATCACTTCTATAAATCTATTCATTCCTAGATTAATTAAATCAGTCTGGATAAGGAGGGAGAGAAAGAAAGAGAGGATAAAGAAAAGAATTGCATTGAGAAATTATAATTTGGCCAGTAGAATTTTTGCAGAGTTGTTAGTCACAAGCTAAACAGAATGATCTGCAAATGCATTACTAAGATTTTCTTGAAAACATATTGTGAAACAAAAAAACATTATAATCCACTACATTATATCAAATGCAGAGAGGGAGCCCCATGCTATTTTCCATGACATAGATCAAAACCTAAGATGCCTTTTTTTAAGCATTGTAAGTGTTCAAATAGTTGAAGATGATGAATGCACATGATACTTAAATTAACCCTAAATAATGCAAATAATAAATATTACACAAATTACTTTTCAAAAGTGTCAATCATGGGAGAATTGTTGCACAGTGCCTAGGCTCTAGCCAGTTCAATATTCAAAGGTATAATAGTATCACCTCCCAAAACAGCTGGGGGGCAGGGGGCGCAGTTGTGTAGCTAATAGAGCCACTGCCACGCAGCATCGGAGACCTAGGTTCAATCCTGACCTTGGAAGCTGTCTGTGTGGAGTTTGCACATTCTCCCTGTGACCGTGTGGATTTCCTTAAGGTGCTCCAATTTCCTCCTGCATCCCAAAGATGTGCAGGTAGCTAGATTAATCGGCCAATGAAAATTGCCCCTTGTGTATAGGAGAGTGGTAGAATTTGGTTCCAATTGACAGGCAATATTAACTTGATAAATGTAACAAATGTATACTCAAAGGTTGCTGAGCTACAATAACACCCTTTCAACTATTAATGGCAATAATGACATTTTAAGAAGAGATGAAGAAATTGTACCTGTAAAGCAGCAAGACATAGCCAAGTACCCCAAAGCTCTTGAAGGCATGATTTGTTGGGTGGAGGGGTGGGAGAGAATGTTTGTGGGCAATGTCTTCCCCTCCTCCAGCACCCGCAGGGAGTATAGGCACAAACCACGAGAACTGAAGGATGCAAAGATAAATACTTGCAAAACTGAAAGAAGGGACTGAAGACAACCTCATGATATCCTGTGTAGTTGGGAAGCTGTTTACATGGGTATTATTCAAAAGGACTATGAATTCTTCCTGAGAGTCTACCCCAGGACCCAGAGTGATTTCAAAGCTGGACATAAGACACACTGCCTTCCCACTGCGTGAACTATAAGAACAATGCAAATTACTTCACTCTTAATCTTCAAAAAGACACTCAACATATCAGCAGAACACTGCCTAAAATGGACCACCTACACAAATTTCAGTTGCACAGTGGAATGACAAAAATCACCCAGTATGAAAACGAGATCAGTGTTTAATATCGACGCAGTACGAAGTACATGAAAATTGAAAAATAGAAGATGCTGTAAACATTAGGAATGGTCTTTGACCCGAAATGTTAACTTTCTCTTTTATTTGTTTTCATTGCAGCTCTTCAATTTGCTATGGGAATGATTAATCTGGAGCACTTAGTGAAACAAGGATGGACGATAGCCTTTAAAAGAAAAGGAATGTTTCAAACAAAAGTTTTACTGAACTTGTTCTGGCCTTTTCTGATGACACTACATCTCTCCCTAACTCACCTGTTAACTGCACCCAAGGAGCCAATGTTCTAGATTTTGCCCAAATTCAGGCAGTCATTACTTGTCCCATCACAATGCACCAATATTTCCCCAAACATCGTCATGAACAAAGATTTTTATAGATGCGAGAAACGGGTTACAAACTCCATGACAGCAGCCATCTTTGTTGCCTTAGACAGAGATTGACACAACTTCACACCAGCATGTTACCAGCTGCCAACCTCTGAGACCACCAACCTAGATATTGTGCAGACAATCTTGAATGATCATTGATGCTGGTTGAAGCATGCCAATTAAATGCCTCAAAAACCACTTGCCCAAGACTGCTCTATTGGCAATGAAAGGGCAAACGTTAGTAAGACCAAAACTATTTCACTGACAAAGCACACCAATGCCTGAAGTTCAGAAGCCCTGATGACAGCTGAATTAAATGCCTATGAGAATGCAGTTTAGTAAACTGTCCCTTCTTCCCAGTGGGCACATTTTCACTGTGGGAAGGTCTGTTTCTCCTCACTCATGAGAACTTGGGAATCTCCATGTAACCTCTGTTACATCCTCTTCATCTACCAAGATGTTGGTTAACTATAAGCCAGCTCCTGAAGCAATAGTATGGGTGCCTGGTCCAGTTCGTGCTCTGGTTGATGGTGACTGTTTATCGGGTGGAATTCAATCACGGTAATGTTATTTCAATGTCAATTGGACTTAGTAAGAACCACTTGTTGGGTGTGATTGTCAGATAGTGAAGACACTAACATTATTTGCCAACTCATCAGCTCATGCCTTGATATCGTCCTGGTCTTGCTGCATGTAGTTGTGGGCTTCTTTATTAACTGAGAAACTGTGAATGGAACTGAATACTGTGGAAACAACAGCAAGCATTCTTAACTTCAAATGCTATGGGGGTGGGGGGGGGGTGGTGGAGGAGGGGAAGATTGTTCAACACTCACACATCTTATTCTGGCAATTCCTAAGCTGAACATCTGTAGACACATCCTTGGGTTTAAAAAAAATTAAACTTTCATCCATAGTGATTGCCGTCACCTTAACTGTTGATCAATGGTTGCTCATCTCAAAACCCTGGGTAAATTAGCTCTTGAATTTGCTTCGGAAAGAGAGCAAAAAAGGTACAGAGGGTGCATGCTTACCCCACTGTGGACATAACCATCAACCCTGCATTTGTACCATTGCATGGTGGCAAAGGTGCAAATCAGAGTTTTTTTTAAAGACAAGATTCCAGTAAAACATTGTACGTAAACTTTGGAAAAAATTGAGATCTTTTTAAAATCAAGTTGTAATAAGCAATTGAACAAAATTTTGGTAGGGTATGTTTCTTTGAAAAAATACGTGCTACTAGTGAATTAAGCAACTGATGTATTTGCCAGAGCAAACAATACTTTGGAAATGTCCAAAAACAAGATGCAGAACACAGAAGTGAAATCCACAAGACAGGATTTCAGGGTATTGCTGTTGTTTTCGATTGAAGGGGCAAGGCCATTGGTGTGAATGCAGTCAACACCTACTGGAATAAAGTGTAGCAGACACATCATAACATCAACGAGGATGCAGTATTGACTTTAGTGCTGCCCCTTTGGATTCTGATGCTCCTGTTAATACTCTCTCAAATGTTCTGCAATGGAAACACCCTCACAGGTGATCATCCACTTCCATATCAGTATCTAATCCCTCTACATCTGGAACTTTTAAGACACCTTAAACACTGTTGAAATGTGGCAATGTCAAAGGACATTTTGCCTGCTTCAACTTTGACACGAATCAGATAAAGTCGACAATCCATGTAGAATACGACGTGACTTGAAGACTGAGCAGATTTAGTACAGAGAAGGATAAGCTATAAAAGGGAGGAGGCGGCAGAGGAGGATGACAGAGTAAGGCTCACAGCAGGAGGCTGCATCTGCCCAGGATGTTCAAGGAGCTATTTTGCTACCTGAAACTCAGCAAGGAAGAGCATGTGTGAATTGTCTTTGTTCAGTGGGTACATCCTGTGAACTGCTCCAGTCACAGTGCACATTCCCTTTAAACAGTGCTAGCAGCTCACAGCTTTTCAACCCCCTACTGAGTGTCGTTAGTGCTGGCTGGATGCTGCCATCATGTTCATTAGCAGGCAGCATAAATCTGGCAATCTGCCTGCAGCAGAGGCATTGGGTTCAGTTAGTCCTGCACTGTGGACCACATGCCAGTTCTGGGGGACTATCAAGTTTAGTCACCTCAATTCCTTAAGGGGAATTTACTAACATTGTTTTCACAATCACTCTTTCAATCATTTCTTTTACAAAGTTATCATCATACCTTAAGGTCCTGATATATCTTGTACTCAAATTTGTATACCCTAGCAGATGGGGAAAAGTCCCTTTCTTTATCAGAAACAGTAAAAAGTTCTCTGATGGCAATCATCTCCCTCCAAGTAAACGGAACATTTACCTCCGAAAAAGTCAGTCGCAAAAACTCCTTCAATAAGAGCATCAACCATGGCTTAAAGTTAATGATTCTTGCTTTGACCAAATATTAACAGAAACCAACAATAAACCCTCTTGGATTCATTTGCTTGCTTCATCGTTTGCTTTACCTAGTAAGTATATGTTTACGATTCCTTTGTAGGATTAAATGGGTAGGTGGGAAACACAAAGGCACCATAGCATTAACTAATACAAGGAAATTCACCAAGATTTTGAGCTATGCTGACAGCAGCATCAATGACAGAGACCAAGGAACTATCTGTCCTGGTTTAAGGGCACAGTGACATTAAGTATTAACATAATTGGATATTTGAAGAAGGGTTTTATGGAGGCCACTTGAGGTACCAAATCTACACTGAAGAGAAATCCAGTTGGTCCAACTGCCTGATTCTTTCCCCCTATTTTAGAGCAGCAGTGGTGCAGCTAATAGAGTTGCTGCCTTGCAGTAATCTGGGTTCAATCCTACCTGTTGTGCTGCTCGTGTTGAGTTTGCATGTTCTCCCTGTGACCATGTAGGATTCTTCCCATATCCCAAAGACATGCAGATTGGTACGTTAGTTGGCCATTGTAAATTGCCCGAGTGGCAGAATCTGTTGGTGTCTATGGGAATGTGGGGGAAGACTTTTTTTAAAAAATGGGATTGGTGTATGATTAGGATAAATGAGCGCTTGATGGTTGGCATGGACTCTGAGCTGAAGAGCTTGTTTCCATACCGCATGCCTCCATGACTCTACATTCCAGCAGAGTTTAATTTAAAAATATGACCATGGAACTATCACAAATGACCTATTTTATACTCTTAAAATGAATAGTAAACACCTTCCTTGTTGGGCTCCCCTCCTCAAAAAAAAACTTACTGGTTGAAAATCCTGTGGGTTACATTATATTAGAGATGGTCAAGTGAAAAGAAAGTCAAGTCCACTGGCACAACTAGCTGACCAACACATTTACCATCACCTTCAGCGTATTTCTTTCACGATGCTAGGATATCATTCCAAACATTTTAGTAGCCAATTAAATACTTAAGAAACTACTCCTGTCATGTAAAAACATGGCAACCAATCGGCAAGCTCCCACAAACAGCAACACGATACAAACCAGACACTCCATTTTAACACTGTCGATTCAAAGGATAAATATTAGCCTGAAATTGGGATAATTCCCTGGCCCTTTGAAATGGCATTATGGAATCACTTATGATGAAAAACACTATGATGCTGGAGGAACTCAGCCGGCCAGGCAGCAGCCATGGAGAAAAGCAGGCTGACAATGTTTTGGGTCAGGACCCTTCTTCAGGACTGAAGATAGGGAAAGGGGAAGCCCAATATATAGGAGGGAAAAATCAGAGCAGTGACAGGTGGACAAAAGAGGGGAGGCAGGGTGGGCACAGGGTGGTGATAAGTAAATGCAGGGGAGGAGGGGAGAACAGATCCACCAGGGGATGGGTCAAAGGTAAGGAGGAAAAAAAGGGTGTAGAAAAAAAGAGATAGGCTAGTAAAGGGAAGAAAAGAGACATGGTTTGGGGGAGGGGGGTTGAGGGGATTACTTGAAAGAATTCAAATGTTCCTGCCGTTAGGCTGCAAGGTTCCAAGACGGAAAATGAGGCGTTGTTCCTTCCGTTTGCACTTGGAATTCTCCTGGCAGTGGAGGCCAAGGACTGACATATCTGTGATGGAGTGGGGAGTTGGATTGACTGGCAACGGGGAGATGCAGATCGCAGTTACAAACGGAGCACAGGTGTTCTACAAATGCATTTCTAACCTTACGAGGAGAAATTAGGCATCTTCTTAATAGGGTTGATAAGACTACATGTCTTCCTTTAAAGAGCAGCTGAACACACTCAATTTCTTCCAATGAAAGTCATGCGTTATCCTCCAAGGAGTGAATGCAAAAAGTAATTTATAATCTTTTTTTGGGAGTGGGGCACATAGGAAGTAAATCTTACATTATTCATTGATCCTGGTCACAGTTTGCCAACTTCATAGTGCACCTAATGCAAGGAAAGTAAATGTCAGTACAGCTGCAACTGCACAGGTTAATGTGCTGTTTTGGCTACAGTTTCAAGATTCGCCAGCTTTAGGAAAACACAGCAAAAAAAACTTCAGGGTGGTGATGAATCACAACCCTTTGATTTGTAAAAGGCAAACTCAAATGGTCAACATTAGATAAAAGTATTCAGCAACAGATTAAAGAAATGAAATGGTATAGATTTAACTCACGGGCAAATTGCAAGGAATGACCTGTTTTCTTGCATTCATCCAGGCTGATATGGAAAAGGAACTTTAGGTGCACAGGTATTCCACCCCCCAATATATTTTCAGATTATTTTTTCTTCAATTTGTTACTCAGACTGATGTAACTATGATTTCATTCAAATAAGTTATTTCCCAGTAGTTGTCTCTGCAAACTAATGAGTGTTTAAACTTGTAACAGATGCCGATTCCTTTTATTGAAACTTAGTATTCAAGATCAAATCCTAAAGCTTTGAATGCAACACTCCCTGTTCTCCCCCTTTAAAAAAAGTCTCTTCTCTGTATCAAAAAAACGTGAACAGATGATAGAGCGGAACAATGGCTGACATTCAGCAAGAGTAAAAGGCCTGTGCGCGATTGGATTTTAAACTTCAACACATTGGAGAACCTAATTTTAGAATTTAAAAGTTTACCCATCAATAAAGACACTTGCCTATCAGTTACCTTCAGAGAAACTGTTACAAATTTCCTGTTTCGTTTGCACAAAGAGGAACAATGCAAAGTTTTCTGCCATTTCTTGTAGGAAGAGCAAACTCAACAATATACAAGCTGGTAATTTAACACAACACATGATCTGAACTGGGGCAATGATGCATAGAAACCTTGCTACAGGTGCCGGGTTAAATAATAGCTCAAAAATTAGGAAAATCAAGTCAAACATACTTCACAAAAATAAAAATACTAGATATTGAGACAGTGCCACTTTTGTGCAGTACTCTGATTAGAAAACCTTGCATGCTGCATGTTAATTTGTTGTCAACGCAGGCACCACACAGTGCACAATTTAATAGCTTTCTGGTACATTCAACTTGTACAAATCTGGGGGTGTGGGGTAGGAGTCATCTGCAGAAGCTTCATGGCACTGGCCATGAAAAAGTTCAACTTCAACTATAAAGAGCACAATTACTCTAGGGTGTAGAGCATTGTTAACATCGCAAGGCACTTAAAGTGAGCCTCACCATTAAAAAAAATGACAAAGCCATTGCAGGAGATAGCAGTGATGTATATAACACTGTACAAGTGAGGATGAGTATCTAGTGTTCCCCAAGATCACTCCAAGAGTTAACTTCAACTTTTGTAAAGCTTCAATAATTTCACAATACTCTTAATTTAACTACTCATAACCAGTTTGCTGGTTAGCATATCAATTTTTTTTAATGAAAGAACAGGCAACTTTAGAATACTTAATTCTTTCCCATAAAAATACAAAATCTCAGTTTTCCTTAACAGTTGATGTAACCCCACTGAAATAACTGGGCCGATGTTACCTCATGCAAATGGTTCTTCTAAAGACCAATCCCTTCTCAGGGTCAAAATAATTAGAAAGAATACAAGACAGATCCCAGTTTGCAGGTTTGATCTTGCTTGTAAGGATGACAATGTCCTTACAAATAAATATGTCCAATGGTGAAATCAGTAGTGAATTGCATGTTCTTTTTTCCTTACTGACACTAGGCTCACAAATGGAACAATAGAAATAACAGTGAATAAATCTCTGAACCTGTGCAACCAAATCCCAATGGTTTCCAGGAGAAGGAAATGAAATCGCATCAGCTCACTTCCCATCTAACCAGGAAGTGTTATCCTATTTTCTCCTCCACCCAGTCTCCACAATTTCTGCTGCAACAAATGCAATGGACACACTACTCCACCAGTCGTTACTATAAAACACAAGTACTCACTGTCATAAATCGACCCCTCTGCAGCTCAGATGCAGGAGCTTCATAAAAAGTGGAGCCTTAAGGATCAGTACCACAGCAGAACAATGCCTTGCTGGAGCTCAAGTCCACACCACAAAGCAGGTATGAATGCACATCTTACCATTCAAGATTTCCCATTGCAGCACAGCCCAAGCTCTATTGGCCAAGAGGCAAAGTTACCACAGCTGCACAAAATCCAGGCAGATGTTGCTGATAAAGCACACTGTTCCAGTCTGTCAGTTGTACTTTTTGATGAAACCTTAAACTGAGACACTATCCGTCTTACAGAATTGCCACTAAGTTCTACAAATCTATCCCTGGAACACATCTGTTTGGGACTATTGGTCAAGATTGGAGACCTTCTTATGCCAACTCAATACCTCACTAGCTATAACATACTCTGGGACTTTGAGGAATACAAGTTCTCTCAGTACTGCTTCTATGCTGATAGATTAACCCAATATTAGGTATGTGCAACTTCAAACATATTCATATTAACAGGAGCATTGTGATAAACATTAATTGCAGCTAGATGATGATGATGATGCACTCAAATGCTCCTCAGAACAATGTGGGGACTCCAGATTTAGCAAAGATAAAATGGACAACTCAGTTATAGTGCATGAATAGGATTTAAATTAGTCAGCTGGATGAACCCTATCTTAGTTCCTCCATCTTGATAGGCCCAGTGCGTCCTTTAATACAAAGCTCATTACTCTTAATTTATAACTTACAATCGCAGTGTTTTCATCTCTACAGGAATTCCATTCCACACTTCAATCACTACAAGAAAAGCTTCAAGCTATCGATCTCAAGATTACAATTTACTAGTTTCAACCAGTTCTCTCATCGTGCCCTTGGAATTTAAAACTATTACCCCGACTGCAAGTTCACACTCCAGTTGCCTCATTTCCTGGCTGAAAATCCCAAGTCCCTACAATCTCCACACGAGGAAGCCACCCATCCCACCCAGTTATCTCCAACCCCAAAACTCTCCCTAGCGCTCGAATTCCTTCTTGTGCCACAGTTGATGTCTGACGATGAAAACAGAACTTAAGGCATAGTCTAAATATAGGGTTATACATTCTTCCTTGGTATTTCAACACTATGGACCTCAATGGTTGGACTTAATGTTCACTGTATCCAATTGGCCCCAAGGATTTGCTCACTTCCAGCTACTCAAAATGCATAGGCAGTGTCTTGCCAATTTTATCTTCTTTTGTGACAACCTATATGTTTTGCCTAAGTCATTATGCAATTTAAGCTGCCTCCAATGTCTTTGTATTTCAACATAATTTTCATAAATTCAAAAGGACATTATTTAAAAGAAATGCTACTAGGACATTACGCTTTGGGAACCTGCAAAATATACAAAGACTACCATAGTCTGGTTTACATTAATGGAGATCAATGTTGCCAGAAATGGAGGAGTCACTACAGATTTTCACTAGATCACTGCTCATGAGAATCCATAGAACATAGAAAAACTACAGCACAATTCAGGCCCTTCAGCCCACAAAGCTGTGCCGAACATGTTCCTACCCTAGAAATTACTAGGCTTACCCACAGCCCTCTATTTTTCTCGGCTCCATGTACCTACCAACAGTCTCTTAAAAGACCTTATCGTATCTGCCTCCACCACCGTTTCCGGCAGCCCATTCCACGCACTCACTACTCTGAGAAAAAAAACTTAACCCTGACATCTCCTCTATACCTACTCCCCAGCACCTTAAACCTATGTCCTCTTGTGGCCACCATTTCAGCCCTGGGGAAAAGCCTCTACCCGATCAATACCTCTCATCATCTTATATACCTCTATCAGGTCCCCCTCATCCTCTGTCGCTCCAAGCAGAAAAGGCTGAGTCCTTCAACCCACTTTCATAAGGCATGCTCCGCATTCCAGGCACCATCCTAGTAAATCTCCTCTGCACCCTTTCTAATCCTTCCTGTAGTGAGGCGACCAGAACTGAGCACAGTACTCCAAGTGGGGTATGACCAGGGACCTATATAGCTGCAACATTACCTCTCGGCTCCTAAATTCAATTCCCTGACTGATGAAGGACAATACACCACATGCCTTCTTAACCACAGAGTCAACCTGCGCAGCCGCTTTGAGCGTCCTATGGACTCGGACCCCAAGATCCCTCGGATCCTCCACACTGCCAGCCAAGAGTCCTACCATTAAGACTATATTCTACCATCATATTTGACCTACCAAAATGAACCACTTCACACTTATCTGCCACTTCTCAGCCCAACTTTGCATCCTATTTATGTCCCTCTGTAACCTCTGACAGCCCTCCAAACTATCCACAACACCTCCAACCTTTGTGTCATCTGCAAACTTACTAACCCACCCCTCCACTTCCTTATCCAGGTCGTTTATAAAAATCACAAAAAACAAGGGTCCCAGTACAGATCCCTGAGGTACACCACTGGTCACCGACCTCCAAGCAAAATACGACCCTTCAACAACCACTCTTTGCCTCTGTGGGCCAGCCAGTTCTGAATCCACACTGCAATGCCCCCTTGGATCCCATGCCTCCTCACTTTCTCAATAAGCCTTGCATGGGGTACCTTATCAAACGCTTTGCTGAAATCCATATACACTACATCTACCGCTCTCCCTTCATCGATGTGTTTAGTCAGATCCTCAAAAAATTCAATCAGGCTCGTAAGGCAGGACCTGCCCTTGACAAAGCCATGCTGACTATTCCTAATCATATTATACCTCTCCAAATGTTCATCAATCCTGCCTCTCAGGACCTTTTCCATTAGCTTACCAACCATTGAGGTGAGACTCACTGGTCTATAATTCCCTGGGCTATCCCTACTCCCTTTCCTGAATAAGGGAACAACATCCGCAACCCTCCAATCTTCCGGAACCTCTCCAGTCTCCATCGACGATGCAAAGATCATCGTCAGAGGCTCCGCAATCTCTTCCCTCGCCTCCCACAGCAGCCTGGGGTACATCTCATCCGGTCCCGGCGACTTATCCAACTTGATGCTTTCCAAAAGTTTCAGCACCTCCTCTTTCCTAATATCTACATGCTCAAGCTTTTCAGCCCACTGCAAGTCCCCACTACAATCCCCCAGATCTTTTTCCGTCGTGAATACTGACGTAAAGTATTCATTAAGTACCTCTACCATTTCTTCTGGATCCATACACACTTTCACACTACTGCACTTGATAGGCCCTATTCTTTCACATCTTATCCTCTTGCTCTTTACATACTTGTAGAATGCCTTGGGGTTTTCCTTAATCCTGCCCGCCAAGGCCTTCTCATGCCCCCTTCTGGCTCTCCTAATCTCCTTCTTAAGCTCCTTCCTATTAGCCTTATACTCTTCCAGATCTCTAACATTACCTAGCTCTCTGTACCTTTTGTAAGCTTTTCTTTTCCTTTTGACTAGATTTATTATAGCCTTTGTACACCACGGTTCCTGTATCCTCTCGTGACTCCTGTCTCATTGGATCATGCCTATGCAGAACTCCACACAAATAGCCCCTGAATATTTGCCACATTTCTTCCGTACTTTTCCCTGAGAACATCTGTTCCCAATCTAATCTTCCAATTTCCTGAGAGCCTCATAATTCCCTTTACTCCAAGTAAACGCCTTTCTAGTCTGTCTGTTCCTATGTCTCTCCAGTGCTAACGTAAAGGAGATAGAATTATGATCACTATCACCAAAATGTTCACCCACCGAGAGATCTGACACCTGACCAGGTTCATTTCCCAATACCAAATCAAGCACAGCCTCTCCTCTTGTAGGCCTATCTACATATTGTGTCAAGAATCCTTCCTGAACACACTTAAACTCCTCCCCATCTAAATCCCTCACTGTCTGGAGATGCCAATCGATGCTTGGGAAATTAAAATCCCCCATCACAACAACTGTTATTCTCACACCTCTCTAGGATCTGCTTCTCCATATCCCTGTTACTATTGGGTGGCCTATAAAAAACACCCAGTAAAGTTATTAACCCCTTCCTGTTCCTAACCTCCACCCACAGATACTCTGTAGACAGTCCCTCCACGACGTCCACCTTTTCCACAGCCGTGACACTGATCAACAGTGCCACTCCCCCACCTCTTTTACCTCCCTCCTTGTCCTTTCTGAATCATCTAAAACCCGGCACTTGAAGCAACCATTCCAGTCCCTGAGCCATCCAAGTCTCCGTAATGGCCACCACATCATAGCTCCAAGTATTGATCCAAGCTCTAAGCTCAGCCGCCTTGTTCACAATACTCCTTGCGTTAAAATAGACACATCTCAAACCTGTCTGAGTACGTCCCTTCTCTATCACCTGCCTATCATACCTACTACTAGCTTTCTCTGTTTGAGAGCCAAACACCTCTTCCCCAGTCTCTCCAGTTCGGATCCCATCCCCCAACAATTCTAGTTTAAACCCTCCCCAGTAGCCTTAGCAAACTTCCCTGCCAGGATATTGGTCCCCCTGGGAGTCAAGTGCAACCCATCCTCTTTGAACAGGTCATACCTGCCCCAAAAGAGGACCCAATGATCCAGAAATCTGAATTCCTGCCTCTTACTCCAATCCCTCAGCCACGCATTTCACCTCCTCCTCATTCTGTTCCTATACCCACTGTCACTTAGCACAGGCAGTAACCCAGAAATTACTACCCTTGAGGTCCTGCTTCTCAACTTCCTTCCTAATTCTCTATAGTCTTTCTTCAGGACCTCATTCCTTTCCCTACCTATGTCGTTGGTACCTATATGTACCACGACCTCTGGCTGTTCTCCCTCCCCCTTCGGGATATCTTGGACGCAATCTGAAACATCCCAGACCCTGGCGCCTAGGAGGCAAACTACCTTCCGAGTTTCTTTCCTGCGTCCAGAGTTGCTTGTCTGCCCACCTAACTATAGAGTCCCCCATCACTAGTGCCCTCCTCTCTCCTTCCCTACCCTCCTGAGCCAGAGGGCTGGACTCTGTGCCAGAGACACTGCCACTGTTGCTTCCCCCAGGTAGGCTGTCTCCCTCAACAGTACTCAAGCAGGAGTACTTATTGTTAAGGGGATACAGCCACAGGGGTACTCTCTAGTACCTGACTCTTCCCCTTCCCCCTCCTGACTGTGACCCACTTGCCTGACTCCCGTGGCCCCGGTGTGACCACCTGCCTATAACTCCTTTCTATCACCTCCTCATTCTCCCTGCTCAGACGCAGGTCATCGAGCTGCATCTCCAGTTCCCTAACACAGTCCCTCAGGAGCTGCAGCTCGACACACCTGGTGCAGGTATAGCCCTCCCGGAGGCAGGGAGACTCCGGGAACTCCCACATCTGACACCGAGTACAGGAAACTCCACTCATACCCCTTCCTTAACTCAAGTCACCTACCTTTCCTTGCCCCTTTATGCCGAAGCCCCTTGAGCCAAAGCCCAAAATGGCGGTGATGCATCCTGGAAGGCCACCAAGCATTACCAGTCTCTTTGACACGGAGGCCAAGCACAAGCAGGACCAGGCAACGACCAAATCAACCCAGCCAGCTGACCCATTAAGCTCCCTCATGCAGCAGGTTCTGCAGATACTGCAAATACTGCAAAGGACTTAATCACCTTAGAAGACATTGACAAACTCAAGAGTCTGCGCAAATGCAGCATTAAGATGTCTGCCTTAGGCACACTTTCGTTCATTACTTAACCCTATTTCAATCCACCAGCATGCCTTTAGTTACTTCTGACCTGGCCATTCCATTCCTCTCCTGGACAAGTCCCCCATCTCCCATTGCAGGTAAACGCGTGCAAACGTTCCTCCCCAGGTTCTGCCTCACACTAAGGACTGACAGCAAACGCGATAAAACTGTAATTTTGTTTCAGTAACATTCATTGAAAGACAAGTAATATCTAGGAGACCACAAATAACATTCTTGCTCTTCTTTGAGTCAATGCAACTGGATCTTGCAAATCCACCTAAGAGAATGGAGAGGACATCAGTTCAAATCCCATTCAACACATAGCACCATTGACACCTTAGGACTCCCACTGCACCATGCTGAAGGATATTTGTGTTGGAGTGTCTTGAGTGGGATTTGAACCAACACGGTGATCTGCTGCAAGTGAGATCCATGGCTGATGTTCAGTTATATTGAATCCACTGTAAAAATACAGTAGATCATGCAGTCCAACTGGTCAATGGAGCATTCACACTCCACACAAGCCAGATTACAAACTGAAAAGCTACGTAGTTCAAATCTTAACCACATACTACAGTATTCACCTCATGACTGAATTAGCAATCCTGGATAATTTTTTTGGTGAAATATATTAGTCATGAACAAGACCTCAACCGTCTCTGGAAAGGCTGCCTTAAATGAAGTTATAATTAGGGAGTTTTATTTCTTGCTGAAATTGAACCTTTTCTTTACCCTGTATGTTAAAAGGAAAACCACAGAATTCTTCAGGAAAACAGCAATAAATTATGATTGCGTCACTCTGGGCTTCTATGGCCAGTATGCAGATGCTGGAGAACTAAAATACAAGGCAGTGGAACTGAAGCAGCAGAACTGGAAACATACTAAAATCAACCAGACAAGCACATGTCCTGACAACATTGTTGAAACAACACAAGAATTGTGAAATGCTACTTAATTCTCCATAAACAGGACAGAAATGAATGTCTTTACCACCGCAAGCATCAAGGTCATTTGATTCATTACCTATACACCCACATAGTTGCCTTCAGGATAACATTTAATATTTACTTATTTTATTAAGTCAACAACTTTAAACTTGCCTCCATATCCAAGCTATGTTTCTAAAAGGGCAAATCTTACTACCTAAAGCAGTGGGGTGGGTTCTATAGCCATATTTACTTTGGCATGAAGTTCCTTGGACAAATAAGCTAGCCAACACGTCGTCATCCAAGAGCTCACAGCAACTCAATCTGTCATTCATCCCATGCGATTAATATTACTAAATTATGCCTCCACAGAACATCTCACTGTAGCAGGTGGATCAGTTTAAGTGGCCTAAAGTGGGTTGCTTAGTGTATATATTTCCAACCAAAGCATGCAGATTCAGATAAGTAAAATACTCAAATTTTGGAAGCGATTTAGCAAAACAAAAATTGCTCCTGGCTTTTAGTGGAGAGGTGGGAAATGGTTGCCTTGGCTTGTGTTCAAAATAGATGCATTATACAAATTGTAGACGGATTAAAAATTCATAAGGGCCATGAAAAATCTATGCAATTAAGTAAACACTATTCTTTTAAGTTCCCTAAAAAAAAATTCTATGGTCTAAATGGGAACACAAACATAATTCTTATTCATTCCCAACATTTATCTCTGGCCTCAACCGTTCAGACAATCTTCCCACTTCCCTTTACAGCGTTAACTGTGATGTCCTGAAGATTCTGGTTTACAAGACTGTTGATTGGCTGTTGTCTAAGTTGTATTCCTGAGCCATGTGGCTTACATGCTTAAGGAACTGCATCTTCCTTAAGATAAAAAGGAATGTGTTCTGTGGAATGGCCCTCCCTCAGATGATGGTGGAAGCAGTTAACGTTGGATTTAAATCAGGCATTTTATTTCTGAAAACATTATTTTGGGGATTACACACAATTTGAGATGATGTGGTGAGTTTAGCTTGCTTAGGGGGAAACCTGCATTCCTCAAAGCTCTCCACTTCTGGGTCAGTGACTCCATTAGTGCATCACCAGTCTAGCAGGATTGAGGACAAAACTGTAAAGATAGTGGCCTGCACGTGGTATTTCCTATGATTTTATAATTAATCTACAATTTAGTGTAAATATTAGTACCTTATATCAAATTTAGTTCCGACAACTGGAAAAAGGCACACTACAGACCAAACACTGGATGGGATTCTACAACATTAAATACGGATAGACAATTCACCTGAAGAAAACCACATTAGACTTAGATCCAAAAACATTATCCAAATATTACAGATCCAGATAATATCTCTGGGGTTTCCGTCTAGACATTCACATGGATGTAGCAGGAAAAGGTCAAATCTGTAACCTTGAAGGCTAGCAATTTAGCCAATACTACAGTGAACCAGAAATCAAGTAAAGTGATTTATTAGAGACATGTGTCTATTTCATTACTGTATCAACTTGCATTCTTTTTAAACTCAATAGCAGTAAAATGCACTTTCCCGAAGTCTAAAATCATTGCTGGAGTACAGTCAAGGAAGCTCTGAAGGAATTAAAGTTGGGGCCCATCATGACAACGCCAGATTTTTGCAAGTTATCTAATGACTCACTCGTTTCTCTACCCTATTACTCTTTAATTTGTTGCTTTTCACAAAATGTTCCTTTCTTGAAAGTTACCATTTCTTTGCTCTGAAGTATTGCTTTACAGTAGATTTGGGGCAGGCACATACTGCTCTTGATGCAAAAGGCACGCAGATTCTGGCAGTTTTTCTTCAACAGTGACAGGAAGTTGATAGCCACAGAGTTACTTGCCAACAAGGGCTACTTCCCCTGCAACCCAAATGCCAGTTTCTCTTTTATCCTGTAAAACTGTACACTAGCCAGTGTTTCGCCCCACAATGTAAAATTAAGTTGCTTGCTTGAATGTTTTGTCCCTATTTTGGGTTAAATATTCATTATTTTTAAATAATCATAAGGAATGATACATTTTGCTGATTAACACACGTGAACAACTGCATACACATCTGCTGCGATAATAGCCGACAAAATCTTGATTAACCTCAGTTGCTTCAACTGGGTCATTTACTGCATAGAAAGTCAGCTGAGATACAAGATTATACCTTACAAAATTTGTCATTAATTTCAAACTTATGGCAAAAAAATTGAGCACATGCAGACAGGCACTCCACCCACAACTGAACCAACTACATAACACGAGACAAGTGTCCATAGCAGGCCTACACTTAAGGAAAGGCACGAGATTTTCTCAACACCCGAGAAAAACAAATACAAATTGGGTTTTACAAACCAAGGTGTACCAGGACAATTAATTTCTTTTAAATTATTGTTTAGATCAAAGTTGTATTAAGGACAGGCAATGAAGAATCAGGTTGCTAATTAGCTCAAACATCTAATGTCCTATGCAGTGAGTTCTGAACCATCTCTCATGGAGTGGCTGAAGCTGTGGTCAAATGCATTTACTGCCTTCAAAAGAATGAAGGAATCAAGAATTATGGCAATAATATGGAGAAGTGAAGGGGACTTCCAGCCATGATCTTCTTGAATGGAGGAGTCGGTTCAAGGGGCCTTTTGGCTTACTCCCATTTACTCTGGAGGAACATGTCAGAGGCAGACAATTTGCA
Organism: Pristis pectinata; assembly: GCF_009764475.1. Lineage (NCBI taxonomy): Eukaryota > Metazoa > Chordata > Chondrichthyes > Rhinopristiformes > Pristidae > Pristis > Pristis pectinata. The sequence continues at coordinate 92,923,035 of NC_067407.1, read as the reverse complement.
TCAGAGTTATCAAAGTGCTAGCAAAGTTCCTTTATTTGTTTATAACTAGCAGCAAGTTAATTGCTCATTCTGCATAGCATAAACCTATTTGCTGAGAGTCAATAGGGCATGTGGACGATATACTTAATAATAAAGAAAAAAACCAACTTGGCTCACTCCTGAGAGCCACTTTTTCTGGCACGTCTGGTTTATCTCATCAGGAGATTCCTATGAACCAGAAAATGCAAGCAAGTAAACAGTTACATCAACACCGGCTGAGTATAAGAAATTGGCCTTTGAAATCTGTTTTCAAGCAGAGGAAGTTTAATGAAATGTCAAATCTGTTTTTATCTGTGCACAGACACTGCCTGACCCGACAAGTACTGCCAGTATTTTTTCTTCAAGACCGTTTAAGTGGGTTCTAGTGCCAAAAAAAGGAGAGTGGAAAGCAGTTTATTAAAAATAGTTGATGAAAATTGAATTGGATAAGGAGCCATTTGATTTTTAAAAAATGCATGCAAATATACCAGCATATCTCCCTTTAATAACTTTCTCCCCCTTTTATTTGCTGGGGCTAAACCTGAAACAGTAAGACACAGCCCGCTTCTATTTTATGACTAACACCTTCCTGTTGTCAGATGCCAAAAACACTAGGGACTCCCCTTCAATCTTCCCACAGGCTACATGAGAAACCAACATTTCCCTCCTCCACTTAAATGTGATTCAAATCTGCAAGCATTAAATGCTGCCCCAATTTTAAACACAGGATTTTGAAAACTGCATTTTTATAAAACCACGATTGGCACAGGAAGCATAGCCATTATTAGATGCTATTTGGCTGCTTAGGATTAATCATGAATGCAATTTCAAAAATCTCATTATACCTCCTTGTTACTTTTACTCCCCTTAATACAAACCACAATTACAGTGCTGGAACAAAAACAGAATGCTGGAAGAACTCAGAGGGTCAAGCAGCATCAGGACTCAGGGTCTTAACCCGAAAGTTTTAGACTTGTACTTTTTGCCTCCATAGACGCTGCTTGACCCACTGAGTTGTTTCAGTGTTCTGTTTTTGTTTTATATTCCAGCATCTATAGTCACTTTTTCAGGGCTAGCTATGAATATATCACTTATATTTACTCTTTTGCAATTTTTAAGCCTTTACCACCAACACCCCCCACCCTTAAATCCAACAGTTTATGGGTAATTAATGTTTTATCAAGGAGATATTATTGTGGATGTTTTTGTAATCAGATAAAATTAACTCCAGCATTCAGGGAAAATTTACTCCATTAACATTTGCAAATATAGAATATCTTGAGTTTTGTCAAATTCACGTCGCAGCCTGTATTTAAACAATATGCTCTTACCCACAAACCACAAATAAAATTACTTTTGCAATAACTTTTGCTTAAAATGTTAACTCTATGAATTGACTAAATTATTAAAGCTGCCTATTATCTGAAAGCAATTTGGATAAAGCAACATGGATGCACTTGGGAAATGTTTTGGCTGAATATTCCAATTCCTTTCATAATTCGCTAAATTTGTAATAGAAATAATGATTTTCAACCAAAATGTCATGTTCATGCACTTAGTGAGAATAATCCAATGCAATATATACTTTTAAAAAAAGTAGAAAGTGGAAATTGTACCATGGTTAGGAGAATGAGTTTTATGATATAAAAATTCCTGTCTGTAAACTTTGGATGAATGGAAGTATTGAGCATATTAATTTTGGAGCTTGATATAATGGGATAAAATTCCCCATTTCCCAAGTGCAACTTCATGCCTCGACATTTTGGAGATGCTTGGATGCAATGTTTTGCCACTTTGAGTTTTGCTTTTCATTAAAAGTATGAAGCAGACTTAAAAGTTTTTTTTATATACAAAAACAGACTACTTTTTTTTAAGGGGATAGGGGTGGAGAAACAAGCATACTTGGCCACATTTAGCAGGGGTAATGAGACACAGCTGAACCTGCACTCAATATCCAACAGATCCATGTGCTCAATGGCAACAATTAATTCAATCTGCAATCTCCACCTCCAGAATCACAACCTTCTCGGCTGGGTCAGAGGCATGAATTTTAAGGTGACACATACATCCATCATAGTGTGAATCAGCACAGAAACATCAATTTTCCTTGGCTCCTGGTTATACACTAACCATTTTGCCAAGGAGAGTTCACAATATGACAGCTTTTACAAAAGAGATTAGACTTTCTAAATCATAAATTTACAGAACCCAGTTTTTTTTAAAGAAACATCAGCTTGTTTCTTGATGGCACTGGGTCATAACCAGAGTATGACATGCAATGAACAAGATACAAACCACCTGTATTTATTTCTACATTCCTAAAAATTACAGAGTATTAAAAATAATGAAAGATCATTTTGAAAATGTGCTTTTACTACTTTATTTCCATTGATATAAATCTGTACAATGCTTCATTTACAAAGATGACTTAAAGATGCAGCTCTCCCAACTTTCCTCCCAAAAAACATTCACTTTTTTTAAAAAAGGTTTTGCCTCTCTTGGATGTACATAAAAAGGCATACATTAACTCCTGCTGCAACTGTATTATACAGATCAACATTTCTGCTATCAAATAAAAACATTAAAATGACAGTAATTTTCCCCACAATTTTCTTCAGTTGAAACCTTGCTCGACATGAATTAAGCACTTAAAATATTGCAATGCAAGTGAGATATCCTCTAGTTTTATTATCAAAACATGTGGTGAAAATAAAAGACAAGTATAATCTTGCTTCACTAGTCACAATGAAAGAGAAACTAACACCAAGCAAACAAATGCAGACTTGTTATTTGTTAACTGATGTGTATCTTTTTTTTCTCTTTAATGGGATCTCCATTGGTTACAGTTGCAACTGTGTCAGGTAGTCATGAATGGGGCCTGAAGGTTACAGTATTTATGAATGGCCGATCATGTGACAATTATCGGCCAATTTATGCCACAACCAGGACAGACAGTGCAGCTGAACTCTCGTTGACACACTCCACAACTCACCAGACTCCCAACCCCCACATACCACCACCATGACACACATTCTTATCACAAACCCGAGAGAGAGATCTGCAGCTGCACAGCAAATACCCTCCTCTCCCTGCTCCACCCCAAATGAAGGTCCTTCACTTTCAACCTTCCCTCTTCTCACCCTTCTCCCCCACACTCCTTATTGTTTTGCTCATCCTCTACATTATACACATCCCCTTCCCTCAACCCAGACTCTCATCCACAGACTCCCCCCATCCTCTCACTCCATCTTTTTTGCCTAATCTCTCAATTTAAAACTCCCCACTGCACGATATCTTTCTTCACTATCCCCTTCACCTCATACATTTTTCCATCCACTCTCTTAATCTGCCTGGCCATCTCCACCATCATCTCTCAGTCTTCATTCACAATTACCTCCACCCCTCTTATTATCCTTCCCAAACACTACTTCTCTCAATAGCCTAACCCCACCCCCCTCTATTAAATAACCCCTAACTATCTCTTTCATTTCAATGCACACGACTGCCCCCTCCAGCTAGTCACCACAGCCCAGTGCCCCTTCCCCACACAACAGCTTATGCATAACTTGTCCCAAAAACACATCCAGCCCTCTGCAACCCCTCAACATCCATTCACTCTGACTCCCTCTTCCCACCCTATGCCTCCCCACCCCACTCCTCCCCTATTCTCCCCAACCCCCACTCCTCCCCCTCTCACCCCTCCTCCCCGAGTCTCCCCCCATTCCTTGTCCTCTCACCCCCCACTCCGCCTCCCAACCCCCTCATCCCCCCTCCCCAACTCCCCCCCAGACTCACCCCCTCCACTCACCCCCCTCCCCCTAACCCCCCTGCTCTCCCCCCAACTCGACCCCCACCCCCCACTCCTCCCCCACTCACCCCACACCCCCCCCACCTCTCCTCCCCTACTCAGCCCCCCCACTCACCACTCCTCCCCTACTCAGCCCCCCACTCACATCCACTCCCCACTCCACCCCTACTCACCCCCCCCACTCCACCCCTACTCACCCCCCCCACTCACAACTCCTCCCCACTCCTCACCTACTCACCCCACCCTCCCCACTCCTCCCCCCAACTCACCCCACCCTCCCCACCACTCCCCCCACTACTCACCCCACCCTCCCCACTCACCCCCTACTCACCCCCCTGCCCGACTCCTCCCCTACTCACCCCCCAACTCATCCGCTACTCACCCCCCACTCCTCCACTACTCACCCCCCACCTCCCCAACTCAGCCCCCAACCTCCCCCCTCCTCCCCGACTCATCCCCCCTCCCCTTTCCTCCCCTACTCACCCCCCCAAACCTCACCCCCCCTTCCCACTCCTCCCCTACTCACCGCCCCCAAACCACACCCCGACACTCCTCCCCAACTCCCCACTACTCTCCCACTCCCCAATTCAGCCCCACTCCTCCCCTACCCGCCCCCCCACTCCTCCCCCACTCACCCCCCTCCTCCCAAACTCACCCCCCCACTCCTCCCCAACTCACCCCCCTCCCCACTCCTCAGCCCCCGCTCCCCACTCCTCCCCTACTCACCCCCCCTCCCCTACTCCACCCCACTCCTCCCCCACCAGCCCCCACTCCCCACTCCTCCCCTACTCACCCCCACTCCCCACTCCTCCCCTACTCACCCGCTCCCTAGTCCTCCCCTACTCACCCCCCTCCCCACTCATCCCCACTCATCCCCTACTCACCCCCCCACTCCTCACCCCCCGCTCCCCAATCCTCCCCTACTCAACCTCCCCTCCCCCCTCCCCCCCACTCACCCTCCCCACTTCTCCGGCCTCCCCACTCCTCCCCAACTCACCCCCCCTCCCCACTCCTCCCCTACTCACGGCTCCCCCTCCCCACTCCTCCCCTACTCACCCCTCCCCCCTCCTCCCCTACTGACCCCTCCCCACTCCTCCCCTACTGACCCCTCCCCACCCCCCACTCCTCCTCTACTCACCCCTCCCCCTCCCCACTCCCGTACTCACCCCCCCTCCCCACTGCTCACGTACTCACCCCCCCTCCCCACTCCTCCCGTACTCACCCCCCCTCCCCACTCCTCCCGTACTCACCCCCCCTCCCCACTCCTCCCGTACTCACCCCCCCTCCCCACTCCTCCCGTACTCACCCCCCCCACTCCTCACTCCTCCCGTACTCACCTCCCCCTCCCCTCACTCCTCCGGTACTCACACCCCACTCCCCACTTCTCACTCCTCCCGTACTCACCCCCCTCCCCACTCCTCCACAACTCACCCCCCACTCACCCCCTACTCCCCCCGACTCACCCCCCCTCCCCACTCCTCACTCCTCCCGTACTCACCCCCCTCCCCACTCCTCACTCCTCCCCCACTCACCCCCCTCCCCACTCCTCACTCCTCCCCCACTCACCCCCCCTCCACACTCCTCCCCTACTCACCCCCCCTACTCACCCCCCCTCCCCACTCCTCACTCCTCCCCTACACACCCCCCCTCCCCACTCCTCCCCTACTCACCCCCCCACTCCTCCCCCCTCCCCTACTCACCCCCCTCCTCACTCCTCCCCTACTCACCCCCACTCCTCACTCCTCCCCTACTCACCCCCCTCCCCACTCCTCCCCTACTCACCCCCCCTCCCCACTCCTCCCCTACTCACCCCCCCTCCCCACTCCTCCCCTACTCACCCCCCCTCCCCACTCCTCCCCTACTCACCCCCCCTCCCCACTCCTCCCCTACTCACCCCCCCTCCCCACTCCTCCCCTACTCACCCCCCTCCCCACTCCTCCCCTACTCACCCCCCCACTCCTCACTCCTCCCCTACTCACCCCCCCCCACTCCTCACTCCTCCCCTACTCACCCCCCCTCCCCTACTCCCCCCCACTCACCCCTTCCCCTCCCCACTCCTCCCCCACACCCCTTCCCCTCCCCACTCCTCCCCCACTCACCCCCTCCCCACTCCTCCCCTACTCACCCCCTCCCCTCCCCACTCCTCCCCTACTCACCCCCCCCACTCCTCACTCCTCCCCTACTCACCCCCCCTCCCCTACTCACCCCCCCCTCCTCCCCTACTCACCCCCCACTCCTCCCCTACTCACCCTCTCCCCTCCCCACTCCTCCCCTACTCACCCCCCACTCCTCCCCTACTCACCCCCCCTCCCCACTCCTCCCCTACTCACCCCCCCTCCCCACCCCTCCCCTACTCACCCCCCTCCCCACTCCTCCCCAACTCACCCCCCTCCCCACTCCTCAGCCCCCGCTCCCCACTCCTCCCCTACTCACCCCCCCTCCCCTACTCCACCCCACTCCTCCCCCACTCACCCCCACTCCTCCCCTACTCACCCCCCTCCCCACTCATCAGCTACTCACCCCCCCACTCCTCACCCCCCGCTCCCCACTCCTCCCCTACTCAACCTCCCCTCCCCCCTACTCAACCTCCCCTCCCCCCTACTCACCCTCCCCACTTCTCCGGCCTCCCCACTCCTCCCCGACTCACCCCCCCTCCCCACTCCTCCCCTACTCACGGCTCCCCCTCCCCACTCCTCCCCTACTCACCCCTCCCCCCTCCTCCCCTACTCACCCCTCCCCCTCCCCAACTCACCCCTCCCCACCCCCCACTCCTCCTCTACTCACCCCTCCCCCTCCCCACTCCTCCCGTACTCACCCCCCCTCCCCACTCCTCACTCCTCCCGTACTCACCCCCCCTCCCCACTCCTCACTCCTCCCGTACTCACCCCCCTCTCCCCACTCCTCCCGTACTCACCCCCCCCACTCCTCACTCCTCCCGTACTCACCTCCCCCTCCCCTCACTCCTCCGGTACTCACCCCCCCTCCCCACTTCTCACTCCTCCCGTACTCACCCCCCTCCCCACTCCTCCACAACTCACCCCCCACTCACCCCCTACTCCCCCCGACTCACCCCTTCCCCTCCCCACTCCTCCCCGACTCACCCCTTCCCCTCCCCACTCCTCCGACTCACCCCTCCCTCCCCTACTCAACCCTCCCCACTCCTCCCCTACTCACCCCCCCTCCTCACTCCTCCCCTACTCACCCCCCCAGTCACCCCCCCTCCCCACTCCTCCCCTACTCACCCCCCTCCCCAATCCTCCCCTACCCACCCCCCCTCCCCTACTCACCCCCCCTCCCCACTCCTCCCCTACTCACCCCCCTCCCCAATCCTCCCCTACTCACCCCCCCTCCTCACTCCTCCCCTACTCACCCCCCCTCCTCACTCCTCCCCTACTCACCCCCCCTCCTCACTCCTCCCCTACTCACCCCCCCTCCCCTCTCCTCCCCTACTCACCCCCCCTCCCCTCTCCTCCCCTACTCACCCCTCCCCTACTCTCCTCCCCTACTCACCCCTCCCCCTCCCCACTCCTCCCCTACTCACCCCCCCTCCCCAATCCTCCCCTACTCACCCCCCTCCTCACTCCTCCCCTACTCACCCCCCCTCCCCACTCCTCCCCTACTCACCCCCCCTCCCCACTCCTCCCCTACTCACCCCCCCTCCCCACTCCTCCCCTACTCACCCCCCCTCCCCACTCCTCCCCTACTCACCCCCCCTCCCCACTCCTCCCCTACTCACCCCCCCTCCCCACTCCTCCCCTACTCACCCCCCCTCCCCACTCCTCCCCTACTCACCCCCCCTCCCCACTCCTCCCCTACTCACCCCCCCTCCCCACTCCTCCCCTACTCACCCCTCCCCCTCCCCACTCCTCCCCTACTCACCCCTCCCCCTCCCCACTCCTCCCCTACTCACCCCTCCCGTACTCACCCCCCCTCCCCACTCCTCCCCTACTCACCCCCCCTCCCCACTCCTCCCCTACTCACCCCCCCTCCCCACTCCTCCCCTACTCACCCCCCCTCCCCACTCCTCCCCTACTCACCCCCCCTCCCCACTCCTCCCCTACTCACCCCCCCTCCCCACTCCTCCCCTACTCACCCCCCCTCCCCACTCCTCCCCTACTCACCCCCCCTCCCCACTCCTCCCCTACTCACCCCCCCTCCCCACTCCTCCCCTACTCACCCCCCCTCCCCACTCCTCCCCTACTCACCCCCCCTCCCCACTCCTCCCTACTCACCCCCCCTCCCCACTCCTCCCCTACTCACCCCCCTCCCCACTCCTCCCCTACTCACCCCCCCCTCCCCACTCCTCCCCTACTCACCCCCCCTCCCCACTCCTCCCCTACTCACCCCCCCTCCCCACTCCTCCCCTACTCACCCCCCCTCCCCACTCCTCCCCTACTCACCCCCCCTCCCCACTCCTCCCCTACTCACCCCCCCTCCCCACTCCTCCCCTACTCACCCCCCCCTCCCCACTCCTCCCCTACTCACCCCCCCCTCCCCACTCCTCCCCTACTCACCCCCCCCTCCCCACTCCTCCCCTACTCACCCCCCCCTCCCCACTCCTCCCCTACTCACCCCCCCCTCCCCACTCCTCCCCTACTCACCCCCCCCCCACTCCTCCCCTACTCACCCCCCCTCCCCACTCCTCCCCTACTCACCCCCCCCCCACTCCTCCCCTACTCACCCCCCCCTCCCCACTCCTCCCCTACTCACCCCCCCCTCCCCACTCCTCCCCTACTCACCCCCCTCCCCACTCCTCCCCTACTCACCCCCCCTCCCCACTCCTCCCCTACTCACCCCCCCCTCCCCACTCCTCCCCTACTCACCCCCCCTCCCCACTCCTCCCCTACTCACCCCCCCCTCCCCACTCCTCCCCTACTCACCCCCCCCTCCCCACTCCTCCCCTACTCACCCCCCCTCCCCACTCCTCCCCTACTCACCCCCCCTCCCCACTCCTCCCCTACTCACCCCCCCTCCCCCACTCCTCCCCTACTCACCCCCCCTCCCCACTCCTCCCCTACTCACCCCCCCCTCCCCACTCCTCCCCTACTCACCCCCCCCTCCCCACTCCTCCCCTACTCACCCCCCCTCCCCACTCCTCCCCTACTCACCCCCCCCTCCCCACTCCTCCCCTACTCACCCCCCCCACTCCTCCCCTACTCACCCCCCCTCCCCACTCCTCCCCTACTCACCCCCCCCTCCCCACTCCTCACCCCACGAATGGACATAATTAGATTTATGTCAGCACCTCCTGCTCCTCCTCGTAATGGGAATCTCTCCCACCCCCTCCAGACGAGAACCGATGGCCGTAAATTCCTCTCAACTTGGGGGGGGGGGGGGAAGCAGGTAGGGGCAGAAACGGGGGAGGTGGAAAGGATTGAACGTCAGTTTGGAGGCGAGGTTGGGGGGGGGGTAGGTAAAAGAGGAGGGGGTGAGGAGCCGCGACGCTGCAACAACTCACTGGTCTGGATGCGATTGCTCGGTCATTTTTGTTGAGCCGTCGCGGACATTTCTGCAAACTTCATTCTTCTGTCTTGCTGCTCTTGGTGAAAAGTTGTTAATTCGTGGGGGTGGGGTTATTGCCCCTCCTGCTCCTCTGCCCCTCCGGCCCCTGCTCGCTCTGTGGCTGCCTGCTCCCCACTAGTATAGTCACATTATCTCTGCTGGCTCCGGGCTCCTGCCGTCTTTCCCCGGGGCAGCGCCGCCTGCGAGCCGCTGCTCTCTGCACATGAAGCCGCTGCGGGGGCCGGAGCTGGATGTTGCTGCAAACTGCAAGCCGGGCTTCGAGCTACTGCTGCCGCCGCTATTGCAAATAATAACGGGGGGGGGGGAGGGGGGGGTGGGGAGTGAGAGAAAAAAAATTAAAACACTCCCCGTGTTTTCAAAAGCCCATCTTACTCCATTTTGGATTCACCAAAAAGGAAGCAGGGCGGAAGCAATGACATCACCGCCACAGCAGCACTCCGGCTGGGACAAGCAGGATTCCCTGCGCTGCAACCAAAGAGTGCCGGTTTAGCAATCTGCCCTTCGCTTTCCCATTCACAAAAAAACCCTTCTAACTCTGTTGCATTACATTGCACCTGGATGGGTTCGATGTCTAGATTGCAAAACTGCTTTTTTGTTTTTGCAAACGGCAAATATAATACTTAGTAATTGGCGTAATTGCTTCCTTTGATTTTTTTTTACACCCCCTCCCCTCTATATTTATTTATTTTTTTTTGAAAAATGCTGAAGGTTTTCCAAAAAGGACTTGGGGTTGGCGCATTGATACTCACTCCACCAAATCGGATGTGATTGTAATCAGGTAAACGGAAATCTCAAGCATCAAGGTTGGCTGCTATTTATCAAAGGGATGAGATTGGGAGGCTCTTGCTTGCATGCAAAGGGAGAAGATGGTAAAGATTTTGAAGGGAAAGTAAAAGAAAAGTTGCGTATTTATGCGCAGATTACGCGCTTCCTTTTAAAGCCAAGCAACTAAATCTGCTGCGCTTTTATTTAAAAAGGCGCTGCTTGTGGAGAAAAGATTGTTGGAATTTTTTTCTGGCTGGGAAATCACATGATGTCCTGCCGGAGATTTTTTCCCAAACAAACCTGATATAAATGTTACAAACCGAAGGGGACAAAGTCTCATCTTTCAACGTTATGCGTCTGAACTTATTAGCAACTGTATAATATAAAATAACACCCCGCAATTTTATGCTACTCGTCCCTTTTCGGGGAAGTACTTTGTTAAAAGTAGTACACGGGGCATTTTCAAAGTTAGTGAAACGCTCTCCACGGCTGGGAAAATGGGGTCTGGCGCCTCCTCCCGATAAGTATTTGAATTGCTGGAGCTGCTGAAAAGAAAGCAGCCTTTGAGACCCTTACAAAAAACTAATTTGTAATCGGAGAAGTACGCTTAAAAACTGGTGACGATAAGTTTTCAAGCAGTCTGGGTGCAATACACTGAGCTTGCAAAGGATGAGCCAGGTTTGTGAATGCCCCTCCCTTTTCTTGTGCGATGCATCATGATGTCTGCTTTCCAACTTGCAGCCCAAGGATTCTGTGGCTGGTTCAACTCTTATCCTAATTAATAAGAAGTTTAGAACCAGCTTTCAAACCCTAAATACTACGCGAAGGCGGGGCAAAGAGCTAAATAAGAAAGCATTGGGTTTCTGTAGTGCCCTTTCGTGACCCTCCAACACATTTTACAGACAATTAAGTACTTTAGAAAACTAGTTTCCAGTGTTACAACGGTGATAAATTTAACTGGATTACGAAATGCCCGAGGCATATTAAGCTTGATATCAGGTGCTATCGGTTATGGTTTGGTAATTTTACAGAATTGCAGCTTCTTCATATTGCACATAATTTATAAAATAGCGTAGCTATTTCTAGTCCTGTTCAAGCCCGTGGGAATTGTATGACTTGCTCCTCTACCTAACGTCGCAATCCCTGAAGTGGGATGCCGACCAATTATTGGCAGTGAATGCAACTTTGAGTTGGGGCAATTTTTAATTGTGCCTGGTGAACAAATTTGGAAAATTGGAATATGCCTAGAAATTGTAAATTTTTAAGGTAAGGTTAATCTTTTGTGTAATTTTGCTCTTTGAATTTTTAGAGATATTTGTGGATCTCCTGCAGGGATGGTCACTGTGCTTGGGTGAGATATGAAGGATAATATTGTGTATTATTCTGTTACTAAGGTGGAGTTGCTTGCCTCCATAGGCATAAAATATAATTGCTAAATTCGTGTGGCTCAAGGGCAGTATATATTGGTTACTAAGACAACACAAATTTGAAATAAAAGTAGAGAATGTTGGAAATACCCAGCAGGTCAAGCTGCATTTGTGCAGAGGAAAACTGAGTTCAGGTGTTGGGTGGATGAACTTCTGTTAGAATTAACACGTCTGTGATGAAATGAATGTAGGGTTGGTTAAATTGGAGATGGGGCAGATGAAGAGTAAAGAAGGAATAGTTGTGGTGTGATGAAGAACGGAGGTGGGTGGTGAGAATGAACAAGGTACAAAGTATTTAAAAAAAAAGACAGGACTAGATGATGTGTAAAATGGTTACAGCGGTGGGGCAGGGAAGGAACATGGAATCTCTGGCAAGGAGATTGCTCCCATTGCGCATGAATGAATTTTTTGGCCATTTGGTGACGAGAGACTAGAGAGTGGAAAATATCTTAAAGTTCTGGATGTACAAGCCATCCCTTGATTATGGACATCCGTACATACAAACAAGCTCCCATATTATTACATTCAAAAGTCTGATGTAATACATACATTCGTTCCTACAGACAGCAGAACTGGTTTCCTTTCTCTCCACTTGTAGTAACTGTTCTTCCTTATCAGTATTATGTGCTTTTGATACCATTCGTTACAATACTGTGGAGGTATGGTAACCATATTGAGTGATTTTTGTTTACTTTCCAACTTGTGGACAAAATCGACTTATGGACATTTGTGAAAATGGAACCCCTTTGTTACTGTGGGGCAACCTGTAGTCGGAAGAACGCAGCAAGAAGTGCATTTGTTTTTAAAGTTGTTTGTATCTGTCGTAAAATAAGGTGCCTGAATTGTCCAACAAAATACATTCAATAGATTGGTAATGAAAAATGACAATTTGCAAATTGATTGCTTATTGAGTACAATATTCCCAATTGTGCTGGCAGGAACCAAGAGACCCAAGAGGTTTCTCAAAGGCTAAATCTGCAGTTAGCTATCCTATTTCAGAAAAGGGCAGCGTGCAAGATTTCAGATCACTCTCTTGCTGAATCTCAAATCCAGGAGGAATGATTTGTGGAGGTGTTATGTCTGAATGCTTTTAGACTGATCCTATGTTGAAACTCAGCTGGATTAGACCCTGCAATCAATTTGAAGGTCTGGAACACTAATCATTGCTGCAATATGGTCATCATAAGATTGCCCAGTTTCAGCTTCGTGATGTTGGAGGAAGGGTGTCGCAGCATGGAATAGGCTAGCATCTTGTTGTACGCTGGTCTCTGGCTTTTGACTGTGTGAACAGCAGAACGATGAGGTGGTGTGCAAAGTAGGTCCGCAGTAGCACATAAGGTTTTCTAAACTTGCAGCAATGGCAAATAAGATGTGTGTTTTCTTTATAATTATAGCATTTTGCCATTTTCCTCTTAATTTGCCTATTCTTAATTGCCCTTGAAGGACTGAGTTGCTGTATTGAACTGTTGCAGTCCTTCTGGTGAAGGTATCCCCATAGTACTATTGAGGAGGGAGTTTCAGGATTTAGACCCAGCAGTGTGTTTCCAAGGTAGGGTAGTGTGCAACATGGAGGAGAGTTTGCAGGCATTGGTGTTTGCAGATACCTGCTACCCTTGTCCTCCTAGGTGGTAGAAGTCGGGAGTTCGGGAGATGCTCTAAGATAGCCTGGGTAAGTAATTGCAATACATTTTGCTGTGCACCAGTGGTGAAGGGAATGAATGTTTAGGGTGGTTGATGAGATGCCAGTCAAGCAGGTTGTTTTGTCCTGGATGATATCAAGTTTTTTGAGGGTTGTTGCTGCTGCACTCATCCAGGTAAGAAGTGTTTTTTTTATCAAAAAAGCTCCTGACTTGTGCCTTGTGAATGGTAGAAAGGCCTTGGGATGTCAGGAGGTGAGCCACTTGCCACAAAATACCTAACCTCTGACTTCCTCTTGCAGCTATTGTATTTATCTGGCTGGTCCAGTTGAGTTTCTGGTCAAAGGTGACACCCAGGATTCTGATGATGGGGAACTCGGTGATGGTGCTGCTATTGAATATTACACGTGGAGTTGTTCTGCAATGCACTATCCAAAAGAGCATGGAACCAGATGCCATAAGAACTTTCAAAGTCAATTGGAAATATAAGGATTAGTTTGCAAATGGTGGGTGTGTTAAATAGATTGGGCTCCTCAAAGAAGGAGCATGGGACATGATGGATCTGAAAGCTTCCTTCCTTGTTGCAAGGCTCTGTATTGAGTAGTTTTATGAGGAAGGGTTGAAAGGCTGGTCCTAAACATATTGGTGTGTAAGATTCTGAGGGAGCTTGACAGGGTTGGTGCAAAGAGGACGTTTTCCCTTCGGGTATCTGGAATCAGCAGGCATAGTTTCAGAATAACAGAGCACCCATTTCAGACAGAGCTGAAGAGCTGTGAATCGTTGGCATTCTCTACTCCAGAGAGAGCTGTGGAGACTGAGTCATTGACTATGTTCAAAGTTGAGCGTGGCAGATTTTTTCAACAGTGTCAAGGCAAGGGTTATGGGGAACAGGAAAATGCGACTGAGGCCAAAATCAGTTCAGTTATAAACCTATTGAACAGTGGAATAGGCTCAAGGGAACTTATGGCCTGCTAATGCTCGTATTTATTTGTTTTCTTGTTGGTGAGTGACTGGTTCTGAATTTGAGGGCACCTGTCCAGCTGGTGTGTGATGGCAACACCCCATAAATTACAACATCTCATGAAGACTGTGTCCTAATCTTAGACTGAATGTAATTTGAGACGCACAGTGGCTTTAATACAGCTATATTTTTAAGGCTCAGCTATTTAGCATTAGGGTGCTTCCCAGTGGTGATGTCTGTGACATCAGTACTCTCATTCCAAGCTTATTACTTCATCCAAGTGCTACCTCATTCGGAACGGTAGATGAGTTGGTAGGCACCTTTAGTGAGTGAGGTGCAGCTGTAGCAAGTTTGGCAAGCAAAGCATGGTATCAGTTGTTGGAGTGAGGAATGTTGACACCCTGAGATGGTGCCATCTATAACCCTTTGCTGCCATGCTATTTTCAACTGAAATTGGGAACATTTTCAGGAAGCATGTGGCAATATAGATTGGGCAACCAATTTCCCCATGCAGCAATTGTAAATGCAAAGTTTGGGATGCCCCTTCAATGAAAATATTAACATCTGATACTAGGAAATAATTCTTCTTTTTCAAAGTGGCTCCATGGTGCAAACCTTGACATCTGGCAGCTGAGAGAACATACTAGCCCATTGGACAATGCACCCCTCTGTTGTTGTGTCCTGCTTTTATCCTCCTATGTTCCCAATCTTTCTGCTCTCTCTTTTCTCATTTTCCCTCTCAACTGATGTCCATAAGTTAAGTTTTTTTTCCCCAAGGCCTTTCACTGGTAGGCTGTTTTTGAGTTTGATCCGGTAAGGATCAGATAGGGAATAAGAAGAAAGATGTGCTGGTTGGTAGGTTATTTGTCTAGTGTCGGTGGGTGGTGGGAGAATGGCAGGCTGGAGTTTTGATGGAGATGCAAGAGGTAAATAAAATGGGATTAGTGTAGATGGTTGGTGCAAATGGGGTTGTCCAATAGTCTTTTCCATATTGTCTGACTATTATAAACATGGTGACAAAAATAGCCGTTCACCCATCAAACCTATTCTTCCACTCAATGGTATCACATGACTTAAATGCACATACTTTTCTTTGACTTAGCATACATTGTCATTTGTGGAAGAGAGTTCTAAATTATTCCCACCTTTTACATGGCAAGCGTTCCCTGATTATACCCTGGAAGAGTTTTGTTTTAACACTTAATCCATGCCCATTAGACTGCAACCCTCCAACCATGGGAAATGGGTTCCCTACATTTACATTAACAGTTCCCTTAACACCTAGATTGACTCGCCCCTTTTAAATTTCAGTGAATATGCTCATTTGTGCAATCTCCCAATGTAATCTAACTGTGGATTCCAGGAATGGTTGAGGGGAAAATAGGCAACAATTAATTAACAGCTCCAATGTATTTTGGCAAGAGTGTGTTGCAGAAGGTTTCACAGCTCCGAATTTGTTCCACATGCTGAAAGAGGAATCGTCTCTTAGCACCAGATGATGTGTAGGGGGAAGGTAGTGAACCATGGGAGGAAATGAAACTCGAGCAGTCACACTTACGCCTCTTTTAAGTTTGTATGCCATCCTGGTGGCGTTCTACATTCACCTTTCCAGGGCCACTTAAATGAGTGAGTAAGCAGTGACATTTATGGTGGGAAAGGAACAGCTCCATCTGGAATTTTGGGTAAATTTCCATGGAATGCAGATACAAGGCAAGCACGATTACTGCTGTTTGCAGGGTTGTCATCCACTTTGCAATTGTGGCAGAAATCTTACTTCCACTGAAGAATGGCATACTTGAAAGGCCTTTGGGAATGACCCAAAACACTAAAGCTGCATATTTCTAAATGATAACAGAGAGCGCTGGAAATCCTCAGCAGGTCGGGCCTCATCTCTGTGGAAAGGGGAGAAGAGGTGATCTTTCAGTTTGATGATCATTCATCAGGACAAAGAAATACTGGTATTGCACTGAAGGGGGAGGGGTAGGGCATGCAAAGGGAATGCATGTGGTGGGGCAGAGACCAAGAGAAACTGAATGATGCAATTGCTGGTGGAGAGAGAATGGTGAAGGCTTGTTAGTCAACAGCTGATCTGTCCAGAGGTTTAAATAGGATGAAATGAATGAGCACAGAGGAGAGAGAATTAAACAACATTGGAACTGAAGATGTCAAATACTGCACTTGCTGGAAATCTGACATAACAGAGAATGCTGGAAATATCCAGCAGGTCAGGCAGCACCTCTGGAGAGAGAAACATGGAGTTAATGCTATAGGTTGATGAGCTTTTATCATCACTGTTGAATTCTGACACAAACTGGAAAGAGTGGTTATCTGAAATTGTTGAATTTGGTGTTTACTTCGAAGGGTGTAACATGCCAAGCTGGAAGAAGAGATATGTTGTGCTTTGTTAGAACAGTACAAGATAGAGCTGTCAGAATGGGATGGAGCTGGATTAAAGTGACAGGCAGTTGGAGACTCAGGGTTACCTTTTGTGGATGGAACTTCTTAAACCAGGCTGCCAAATCACAATTTGTACCTGTGGGTTTCACTAGACGTCGTGGGTTATGTGCAGATAGGAATCATGTTGCTTTCCAAAGGCAGATGTTGTGCCATGAAGTAATTGGGATTAAAGATTCAACAATTCTTGAGGTGTAACAATGCTTTTAAAATACCAGCTGCCTGTTCAACAACCACTGTCCTATGTAGATCCAGGCTAGTGGTAAACCTAACTTACTGCAAATACAATAAAAGCTGAAGATTAATTTTATTGTAGTGAGTATATCATTGGCTCTGTTTGAAAGTTCATCATGCAGGTTCATCATATTCACGATATGTTGCTATCAAAGTCGAGGCTAAAGTGTTGCAGTTATCTTCAGTCACGGGCTGAGTGGTTGATCCATCTCTGCTTCCTCTGTTACAGAGACCAGTCCTCAGAAATGTGATTCTTTCTGCATGATACCAAAAAATGGCTGACAGCAGCTATGGGACCAGACAACATCCTAACTGTGGTTCTGAAGACTAGTCACAACACCAGCTAAGGTTTTCTGGTACAGTTGCAATACTGGCATCCACCTGATAATGTAGAACATTGCCCAGGCACACCCTCACAACAAATAGCCCAACAAATCCAATCTGGCATAATCCAGTTTGTCAATCTCTTCTCAGCCATCAGCAAATTGGTCACACTGTGCTCTCTTATCTTATTAAATGGCACAAACGCACCAAGAAGTGATCACTACTCCACAGTCTGGGCTTTGCTAGAGCTCCGGATCTTGATCCATGTATGGACAAAAGGTGAGAGTTGTTGCCTTTAACAGCAAGGCCGCATTGACCTCCAGTGACAATTGGAATAAAAGAGAAGTCTCTCTCCTAAATGGGCTGATGTCTTGCAAAAGGAAGATGGTTGTGGTTGTTGGAGGTTATCAGGACATCACTTCAGGAATTCAGTAGGACAGTGTCCTTGGCACAGCTGCCATCTGCTGCTTCAAGAATGACCTTCAAAATGAAGCAGCCTATACCTGTACGTAGCATAGTCTAGACAATCAAGGAAAACAATTTACTTCCACATCAGGATGCCATGAGACTTGGTGATGTTCCCATTCACCTCCTGTTCTTATCCTTGGAGGTGTGCAGGTTGTGGGTTTTCAAAATGCTGTCAGAGCCAACTACCTTCAGCAAGAGACTCTAACTATCTATTGTATTTATTTAAGGACAATATCATTAAGTCCTCACAGTTAATATCCAGGAGGTTACCATTGACTAGAAGCTGAACTGGACTAGCAGCAAGAATTGGGAAGAGGCTGAGTGTTGTGTGGTGAGTAATTTGTCTTCTGACGTGCCAAACCCTTTCTAATCTCTACAAGGCATGTCAGGAGTGTGATGTAAAACTTGACAAATGTATATCCAGCAACATTTAAGAAACTGGACACTGTACTGAACCAGGCAATTCACTATTGGTGCACCATCCACCACCCTAAACATTCATTCTCTCCACTACAGTTGTAATACGGCTACTGTGTGTACCAATGACAAAAAGCATTGACCTACTCTCCTTGGTTACTCTCACAAGTAGTCATTAAGTCTGTGATCTCGACCTGTTGGTCTTCCAAGCCATGTGACATCCTAATTGGGAATAAGAATAAAGCCCCAACAAACTCAAATTTAAATAGCTTGCAAGTGGAAAGTTGGGGGGAAAAAAGGACAAACACATCTGAACATACGAATTGGAAACCTATAATGATTATAATGGGTGGTGATGAGTCATTGTACAGGAGCGAGATGGGACATCTGGTTGAGTGGTGCCGCTGCAACAGTCCCTTGGTCAACTAAAGAATTGATTGTTGACTTCAGGAAGGAGAAGGAGGGTGGGCATGTGCCAGTCTGCAATGGTGGATCGGTGGTGGAGGGGGTCAGCAGCTTTTAATTCCTGGGTGTTAAAATATTGGTTGACCTGTCCTGGGCCCAGCACATAGATGCAATCATGAGGAAGATGTGCCGGCATCTTTACTTTCTTAGGAGGTTAAGGAGGTTTGGCTTATCACTGAACACTCTGACGCACTTCTACAGATGTACAATTGGAAGTGTCCTGACTGGTTACATCATGGTCTGGTATTGCAATTTGAATGCGCAAGAATAGTGGACTCAGCCCAATACATCACAGGCACATCGGTCGTATCTGCATGAGGCACTGCCTCAAAAAGGCAACATTTGTCATCAAAGATTCCACCATCCAGGCCATGCCATCTTCTCACAGGTACCATAAGGCAGGAGGCACAAAAGCCTGAATTCCCACACCACCAGGTTCAAGAACAGTGACATCTCTTCAACCAATCGGTTCTTGAACCAACCTCAACAACCCTAATCACTACCTCAGTATGGCAACACTTTGACCACTTTGCACTAAAATGGACTTTTTTGTTCTAATTGTGTTCTTTCTTGTATAATTTTGTGTACTTTATGTTATTAATTTATGTTTTTCTTGTGAATGTTGTGTATTTGATGCTATGTGCCTGTGTTGCTGTTGCAGGCAAGTTTTTCATTGCACTTGTGCATATGACAATAAGTTTGACTTCAGAATTCTTTACTAAAGCAGAGATCAAGGTGCTGCCATTTGTTCTACACAAGCAATGATTTGTGAAGTATTTCTGAATAATTAATCAGTGACATTGTATCAACTTCCTGATTAAATGTGTACTGAAAATGCTGAAGTTGGCAGAGCATCTGTTTTGGGATTTCTTTAGATCACAGTTCAGTCAATTTATCCTCAAAAGAAATAATTTTGATTCCTCAAAATAATGGCTATCAAGTACAATCTTCCACATGGTGAGCATCCATCATTAATTGCCTGTGCTTCATAAGGACGTAAGAGCATAAGAAATAGATTTGGGAGCTTCCACCTCAGAGCCACTTTCCTGCACTAACCTTGCATCCTTTGATTCCCTTGATATCCAAATCTATCCATCTGATATCTCAAATAAATGGATCAGTCATTAATGCAATGAAGAGATAAGTCAAAGGCAGTGTGATACTAATTCTGCATAGAATTACACTGATATGCAACAATGAAACACACCCAAATGGTTCATGTCAATGCTTATGTTACGAGTCAGGTTGCTATTTGGTGAATGTCTCTTTAAGGCACCTGGACAGTAGCATACTGTGTGTGTGGTGTCATCAAGACAGCAAGACTAAAATGACGTACTGGCTGTTTTGCTAAGTGAGTCAAGGAGAGAGAGAGAGAGAGGCACTGACTGCTGGTCTCCGTATCAATGGATGAAGAACAATAGCTGTGTCTGTCACTACAATCCATGTATGGATTTTTGGAGCAAACAAGTGGAGTCCACTTTGTCGTTAACCTGTACTGGAAAACAGGTATTTCTGTGGGCAGCCACGTATCGAATGCCTTCGGGGTGGCAGACACTTTGGAACAAAGCAGTGGAGATCATTGGAGATTGAGGTGTCATATGGGTTCCATTGTGGAACATGTGGATTTCGTTATTTTCTTTCTCTCCATTTTTCTCTACATTTTCTCTTCAGTTGGTGGTTTTGCAAAAGCCTTTGCTCATGTCTCACCTGATGACTTGCTGAACTGAACTTTGTGAACTATTTGTAGACTTGTGTTTGGGAATTTGCCACACACACACTTTGAGTTTTTGGAATTATGTTTGATATCTAACATTTTTGCTTTTCTTATTATTATGAGTAGTTATTAATAAAATAGTTCCTAACACTTATACATGACTCAGTGTGTTTCTGTTGTTGCTGGTATGTAACACATATTTCATTTGTCTTCCAACCCAACATTAGAGAAATGATTTTTACTTGTATTTCTCTCATATGGTTAGCTTCCCCTTAAATGCATCTAAATTGTGTCTCTTCCTTTTATTTTAATGAGTTAACATTCTTGTCATACTCACTGTAAACTTGAGCATGATATGTAGACTAACACTGTAGGAGAGTTGTGAGTGTGTGCTGCACTGTCAGTTACTGTATTTGAGAGGAGGCATGAAACTGAGACCTGTCTGTTCTCTCAGGTGGATGTTTTTTTTAAAAAAAATCCTATGGGACTATTTCAAAGAACAGCTGAGGAATTATCTTTGCTGTCTCAGCCAATATTTGGCCTTCATTAAACTTCACAACAGAAAGCAGATGAACTAGGTTTCCCTGGGGTCTTTAAATTTCCTCCCACATCCCAAAGTTGTGCTGATTGTTGGGTTAACTGGCTACAGTAAAATTACCCCTAAGTGTAGGTGGGTAGTAGGAGAATTAGGGAAATGTTATTGGGGATAAATTCAGAGATAGGGTTGTTCTGAAAGCAGGCATAGGCAAAGTAGGCCAACTGGTCCCCTGCTTTGTTTCCTTTCTACAGTTAATTCTTCACAATTAATCAAGAAAAAGATATTGTCATACTGAACAAGAAAAAAATAAACATAAAAGAGGAATGATTTCCATTTACAAAGAGCCTTTCACATCTCTTTCAAAGTATCCCAAAGTGCTTTCAGTCTACTCAAGTACTTATGAAGTGCTGCCCCTGTTATAATGGAGGAAACACTTATGTTATAAGGAAATATATTTGGTTATTATAACATTACTGTTTGTGGGATCTGGCTAAGCATAAATTGTTTGCTATATTTTCTGCATTATAACAATGACAGCACTTCAGAAGTATTCACTGGCTCTAAGGTGCTATGAGATATTGTGAAAGGGACACAGAAGGGTTTTTCAAAAATTCCTGTTTTAAGGACGCTCCTCCTGATTTCCTTCTGGATGTGTTTCAAAGTATGGAGGGAAATGTACTAATTTTGCAAATGTGTATTCAACTTTTAGACGAGATGTGACCAATCCCCCCACAGAAATTATAAATAAACTAAATTATAAATTGGCTTATTATTGTCACATCTACTGAGGTACAGTGAAAAACTTTTGTTTTGCATGCCATCCATCCAGATCATTTCATGCAACAGTGCATTGAGATGGTACAAAGGAAGACAATAACAGAATGCAGTATAAAGTGTTACAGTTACGGAGAAAGTGCAGTATGGGCAGACAATAAGGCCAAAGGTCATAACAAGGTTGTGAAGTCAAGAGTCCAACTTATCGTACTAGGGAACCATTCAATAGTCTTATAACAGCGGGATGGAAGCTCCTTCAGCCTGGTGGCACATGCTTTCAGGCTTTTGTATCTTCTGCCCAATGGGAGGGGGATAAGAGAGAATGTTTGGGGTGGGTGGGGGTCTTTGATTATGTTGGCTGCTTTACTGAGGCAGCAAGATGTAGACAGTATCCATGGAGGGGGGGGGGGGCTGGTTTCTGTGATGTGCTGAGCTGCATTGACAACTGTCTGTATTTTCTTGCAGTCTTGGCCAGAACAGTTGCCATACCAAGCCATGATGAATCCAGATAGAATCCTTTATGTGGTGCATCAATAAAAATTGGTGAGGGTCAAAGAGGACATGCCAAATTTCTTTAGCCTCCTGAGAAAGTAGAGGCAGCGGTGAGCTTTCTTGGTCGTGATGTCAATGCGGTTGGACCAAGACAGGCTATTGGTGATGTTCACTCCGAGGAACTTGAAGCTTCCAACCCTCTCGACCTCAGCACCATTGATGTAAACAGGAGCGTGTGCACCCACCCCCCCCACCCCCTTTTCCTGAAGTCAATGACCAGCTCTTTTGTTTTGCTCACACTGGGGGAAAGGTTGTTGACATGACACCATGCCAGTAGTCTCTCTATCTCCTCCTTGTACCCCGACTCATCATTATCTGAGATTCGTCCCTCTACGGTGGTGTCATCTACAAACTTGTAGATGGAGCAGAATCTGTCATGAGTGTAGAGGGCTGAGGACACACACTTGCAAAGCACACTCCTGTAACATTCATCGATAGAAATGCTTGTCAAATGAGTTTTGTGTAATCTTCATTCAGCAGAAATGCCAATGTGTAGTTGGAAAAGTGGATTTTTTGTTAGGCAATAATGCATTGACTCTTGTTATTGGTTTAGTACTTTGAGCAAATTTCTCTTCTAGAAGCGCATAGCATTAGAACAAACATTAAAACACCTCTCTAGTGCCATGCCACTTAAATAACATGTCCAGAAAACACATTAACTTACAGCAGTGTGGATTGCTAATAGGGAGGGTGATCAGTCTGTGATGAGTGCAGCCTGTAGTGGTTGCACAAAACTATTTATAGTTGGTACCTATTGACGGGCTGTTCCTTTAAGAAATATCACTCACCTAACATCTGTTGTAATGAAACTGGAAATCCAGATCCCTGTGATTTTATGACAGCTGAGTCCAGAATTTATGCCCTGTCGATCTGATGCATTTGGGGAAACATAAATGAAAATGAAAGATTGAAAATAAAAAGCAAATACAAAGCTGTTTGATTTTTAATTAATGATTTTTTTGGATATCACCTGCACCGTGGGTTGAATGGTAAGTTGTGCCAATCAGAAATTTGTTGTTAATTAAAAAAAACTCCATGAAATAAAGTAATTAGATTTAATTAAGTGATTTAAGATTTGTACATTCCAAGCTTAAGCAAGTTTAACATGATTTTTTTTGTGACTAAATAATTAATAGCTTTTCTGTTGATTTTTGTGCATTTCTATTGGAATACGTGAAATTATACATTGTACAACTCCCACCATAACTCCAGTGGGACTGCAGCAAGAGGCTGTGGATGCCTGGGGCTTTCAGGCTAGAACTTAATGAAGGGCACATCTATGATCCCGTGTGTTAGAGGAGTAGTGGTAGGACAGTCTCCTAAGTGTTTGAGCCCAGTCTTTACATGATGGGTGTGTGGATTTCATCCAGTGAAATCTGTGGGTCTGTTTTCTCTGGAGCATAAAGGGAAGTGATCTTGAGCAGCAACAAGCCCTTCACCCTCTAGCCTTTGTGATTGGTCCATTATTTTTCCTCACCGGTATTCCTCTGCAAGTTTAGAAAACTCTGGATGATCTTAACAATGTAATCAAATCCCAGAGGCTTTGCATAATGCACCCATATCTCCAGTACAATACAATATTATTGTGATGCTTTCATGTTATGTGAAATGTATTGCAATCAATCAAGTGATTCCATTTAAAAATTCATCATGGTTGAATCTGTGAAGTAAGAAGCTGTGTTTTACAACAGTGAGGAATGCATAACTCGCCCTACTTGCACAATCTGATCACCAATGTAACCACACCAGAAGGAGGAAGCATACAATTAAATTCATTTTACTCATCCCTTTACCTAAAGTAATTAGTTTACATTATGGAGGCCCATAGTTGTGGTTTATGTGTGGTACAAGACCTCTGGTACTGGAGCAATAACAATTCTTTGGAGGAAAATTGACATCTGGGACCTCGATAAATAGTTATCTCATTTACCAGTGAGATTGTACGAAAGGGATGAACTGCGACTTAGCAGGAATTCAATGTCAAATTATTTACAGAAAGAGAAATGCAGGGAAAGGAACATTCTGTTAGTAAGAATGATAAAATAAATTGTTTAAGGAAGTAAAATTTAAAATTTTATATTTTTAAATTTTCTACCAATTAAAATCTGAAAGAGTGTAAGAGACACAAGAGATGGCAGATGCTGGAACCTGGAGCAACACACAATCTGCTGGAGGAATTCAGCGGGTCGAGCTGAAACATTGAAAATTCCTTTCCCCTGAATTCCTCCAACAGATTGTTACTTCACTCTTTTAATAGGTCATTGCAGTGACAGAGAGGCTGACTGGCAGTGATTAACACCATAGCTGTGTGACTTATTTTGTCAGTAGGTGAGGGACAGCAGTGGCAGAGCTTTGTTAAAGGATTGTTTAGTTGGAGAGCAGTTTTAGTATGCTCTAGAACAAAGGTTTTCAACCTGTGGTCTGCGGACCCCTGGGGGTCTGCGAGCAAGCCAAGAAAAGAATGGAAAAGCAACTTGTTACAAAGACGTAGCTTACTTGCTTGCTCCAGTTTTCCACTATTCAGAAAATCGGCCATATCTTTTCTATCTGTTATAGGCGACAATCTTAGAGACTTAGACGGTGTTCCCTTCTGGTAAGCTGCCGCTTAATATTCGATTTGTGTAGTCACTACTCACTATTCTGTTGTGCACTGTGGTGTTAGCGAGACTGAGTGACGTTGTTGGTATGCCTTAATAATATTGCTTACTTACTGTGCACTTACGCCACAGTGACATCACTGTTAAATGAAAAGTGCACAAGCGTGTAAATTTTAGATTAGTTTTGATAATTTTGTTTATCAGTAATAGTAATTAAACTGTCCAGTGTGTATTGCTGAGTATGGAGAAATTTCTGAAGAGAAAAGCTGACCATAAACCAGAAGATTCTGATGACGAAGGGGATAAGGGTGACCGAAAGAGAAAACAATGCAAGTACGATCCAGAATACATTTCATATGGCTTCATTGCAGTGGGGACAAACGTGGACCAACCTCTCTCTATTGTGTGTTTGCAAACACTGTCTAACGATGCAATGAAACCAGCGAAATTGAAGCGCCATTTAACAACAGTGCATCCGGATATTGCCAGTAAGCCGAAGGAATATTTTGAGCGGCAAAAAGAGCTGTACCTCAAGCAGAAAGGCAAAATGACAGCCTGCGCCACTGTAAATGAGAAGGCTCTTCGCGCATCATATTTGGTAGCATTACGAATAGCACGTTCCAGAAAGCCTCACACAATTGGAGAAGAGCTTATACTGCCTGCAGCAGTGGATATGTGCGAAGTTGTAGTGGGAAAAGAATCCAGTCAAAAACTGAAAGCCATTCCACTGTCTGATAACACAGTAAGCAGAAGAATTGGCGATATGGCAGAAGATATACAGAGCCAGCTGATAGCATGTTTGCAGCAAGTCAGATTTGCGATTCAGCTCGATGAAAGTACTGATGTTGCCAGTGCTGCGCAGTTGTTGGTTTATGTTCGATATTGCTGGGAAGGAGAGGCTTTGGAAGACGTCTTGTTTTGCAAGGCGCTCCCAGGACGTACAACCGGTGAAGAACTTTTCCGTGTGCTTGACACTTTTTTTGTACAATCGGCATTGGCGTGGACACAGTGTATTGGAGTATGCACGGATGGTGCTGCCGCAATGATGGGACGGAAGTTGGGTCTAGTCACACGAGTGAAAGAAGTAGCTCCACGTGTATCAGCAACCCACTGCATGATTCACCGTGAGGCTTTGGCTGCAAAGGATATGGATGAAAATCTTGTGGATGTGTTTTCCACGTGCATTAAAATCATTAACTTTATCAAAGCCAGGCCGCTCAATCATCGTTTGTTTGAAAACATATGCCATGAAATGGAAGCCGAGCATAAGCATTTGTTGCTACATACAGATGTCAGATGGCTGTCATGAGGCCGCGTTGTGCAGCATGTATATGAATTGCGAGATGAACTGCTCATTTTTCTAAATGAGCATAACGGATCATTGGCACAGTTCTTGACAAATGAGATGTGGGTTGCCAGATTAGCTTATCTTGCAGATATTTTCAACATTTTGAACAGCTTAAATCTATCATCACAAGACAAGATCACAAGACAAGGGAGCAGAAGCAGGCCATTCGGCCCATCGCGTTTGCAAGGGCCTGGCTCAAATGTTCTGAAAACACATGACAAAATCAATGCCTTCCAGAAAAAACTCCGTATCTGGAAGGGAAGATGTGAGCAAAGCGTCTATGATATGTTTCTGTTTCTGGCTGACTTTCTGACAGTGAACAAGACTAAGAGAGGCCATTGCGAGCACAGTTTTGAACCATATTCAACAGCTGTCGCATTTCAACGACGATGACACGAGCATGTTTGATTGGATTCGAAATCTGTTTGAATGCATACTTACTGATTTAACTGGACGTGAACAAGAAGAATTGGCTGAACTGTCATCTGATAGGACTTTGCGCTTGCAGTTCAACTGAATGTCACTGTTGTCATTCTGGATAGCATGTTCCCAGGAGTATCCACTGCTGTCCGGCAAAGCCGTCAATGTTCTGTTACCATTTGCAACCACTTGTGAGAAATAGCATTTTCTGCAGTCACTGCCATGAAAACCAAATACAGATCAAGACCGAATATTGAGGCTGACATACGCTTATGTTTGTCGCACATACCACCACGTTTGGACAAACTCTGCAGTGCAAAACAGGCATAACCTTCACATTGAACTGAACACTGAAAGTCAACGCTGACAATTATCGGTGATTGAAATAGTCACTATTTCAATAGGGCCTCTGTGCAGTAATTTAAGTGTTGTATGCATGAATTATCGATTGTTTGATTTTGTGGGCTTTGGGGGTCCACATCTAACAAGGACATGTTCTGGGGGGGGGGGGGGGGCCGCAGCATGAAAAAGGTTGAAAACCACTGCTCTAGAATAGTGCAGCGGCGGGATGCCATTGACTGTTTCGTTGTTGGCTCTCCTCTGAGAATGTCTGTTACAGATGTAGTTGGTTGCATCTGACCCTCTGTCCTGCGGCTGGGCTCTGGAGATCATCTACTGTAGGGCCAGTCGAGGCTGCGCTCTGGCTGACAGAGATGTATGGGGTGGTATGTGATGGTTGCTACGATGGGGTGTGGGAGCCCTGCAATGTGTAGGTGGTGTGGGAGGGAGATTGGGAATGGCTGGCAGTTTGGGGCTAAGGGAGGAGGGGGAGCAATCAAGACACCATGCATTGTGGGGGCTGTGCTTGGGATTTTAATGTATTGGGGTTGATGGATCATTTCAGTGTGAGGGCCAGGCCCAAGGATGTAGGTCAGTTAGTTACTCACCTACACTCAATTTACAATAGCTGATTAACCTATCACCACATCTTTTGGATTTGGGAGGAGACCCATGCGGTTATAGAGCAAACACCACACAGAGAGCACCTGAGGCCAGAATCGAACCCAGGTCCCTGGAGGTGTAAAGCAGCAGCATGATCTGTAGTGCCACCATGGTGGAAAAACAAAATTGATCTTCACTTGGATAACACTGAGAAAAGCTGCATTATACAGTTGAATTCCTGGGCCATTGAGTTTTGTTGGGTATGTTTTTGAGGAGAAACAGTAGAAATTTCCTGTTAGAAAGAAAGATTTGCATTTTCATTGTGTCTTTCATTTCCTCACAATGTCTTAAAACACCTTATATTTTGAAGCCATGGTGGTGTGCCACCTATGGGGGAGGGGGTCCTGGAGATGGTGGGATGGTGGTGTTCCTGTGCACTTGCTGTTTATGTTGTTCTACCAGGTAGACAGGTCAGGTTTAAGAAGTGAATTAGCAATTGATACCTGGTCAGCTATCATCCCAAATGAAGTGCGGTCACTTTTATGATGCCAGAAGCACAAATTTACACACTGAACTCCCAAAACCAGCTCAGTGTTATCACCAAATAATCTGTGTTTGATGACATTGGTTTGGGGATGAATATTGACCAGGAATCTGGGAAAAACTTCCCTGTTCTCCTTTGCAACAATGACACAGCACCTTTAACATGCAGTTCGGAAGACATACTTAACATCTCACCTCATAGTACTGGACTGAATTAAGGGTCGAAGTTTATCCTTGTTTACATGCACACTGTTCTTCACATATGGTGTTCAGTTTCATTCACTTTAGTTGGAGGCAGGGCAAACTTTGGTGAAAAGATTAAAATCCCAAAAGTTTAAGAGCTGCAATTTGCATAAATGCAAAAATCTTGGAGGATTATAGGGCTGGTGGAGGTTTTAGAAATACATTTGTTGGGGTGTATAGGCAATAGGTGGGGTGTTAGCTGTAAGCTGATGGTAAAGCCATATAGGGATAATGCAGCAAATAGAATTTTTAATTGCTCAATTGTAGTTTCTGCTGTGGATGGTCCTGTAATGAGTTGGTGCGATAATTACAGACAGTTCCACAATAAAACAAATTAGTTATTTAACTCCTTTCAGTTCATCTTTGGTCCTCTGTCCAGATATCCCAGGTGCTTACTGGATACCATGGTGGCTTGTATATTTTGGATATATAATAATAATTGGAAGTTTCTTGGAAATTTTCCTCCTCTTCTTCCCTCTGACTAAAATGATGGATTTTGGCGCAGCTAATAAATTACCAAACTAGTCATCCAGACGCCTGGACTAAGGATGCAGAAATCTGTATTCGAATCCTCCTTTGATAGCTGTGGAATTTAAATTCAGTTAATAATCTGGAATTTTAAAAATAATGACCTACTGGTTTGTCATTAAAAACCCATCTTGGGAGAGCAAAGTTCGAACAAAGGAAATGTCTGTAATAGGATAAAATAACCATGGGATGGATAGTTAAACTCCTTTGTCTGTATAATGTGTTGCTAATGTGTACCCTTCATTCCCTTTGATCGACCCATTGCCCTCCACCACCACGTTTTCCACTTAGACTAACAAGCTTTCTCTCTCTCAGTTCTGTCCTCAACCTGAAATGTTAACTGTATCTCTTTCTGTAAATGCTGTCTGACCTGCTGAATTTTTGCAGCACTTTCTCTTCTTATTTTGAATTTCCAATATCTGCAGTGTTTTTTTGAAGTTTACATCTCTTTGAGGCCTGCTTATGTTTTTGTAACTTACTTTCCTACCTACATCATCACCATATTTAGCAACCATAAGCTTCCATTCCTTCATCCGGACAGTTTATATCAATTATATGAAAGTTGAGGCCACAGCACTGATCCCTATGACACACTACTCGTTCCATCTCACCAACCAGAAAGAGATTCATCTATGTGTACTTTCTGTTTCTTGATAGCCAGCCAATCTTCTAATCACATCAATTTGTTACTTCCTACATCATGAGCTTTTATTTTCAACCTTTGAGATGATGACTTACCTAATGCTTTCTGAATACCTAAGTACAGTACATCCTCTTTATCCACAATATTTGTTACTTCAAAAACTCCAATAAATTAGTCATACATGACTTCCCTTTCACAAAACCATGTTGACTTTGCCTGATTACATTGAATTTTTCAAAGCTAAAATGTCTTTAATAATAGTTTTTAACTTACAAATTCTGGAAAATTAAAACAAACCCCTCAGCTATCTCACTTCCTTTAAGACCCTAAAATGAAGCCCATTAGGATCTGATGACATGTCAGCCTCTACTCCAACAATTCACTCAGTACCACTGACCTGGTGAGTGTAATTTTCCAAAGCCTTTTCCTCCCTTCTAATATAGAGTTATTTCAGGGATGCAACTCACATCCTCGGTTAACAAATTGGACAAAATACCTACTTACTTCATTTGCCATTTCCTTGTTGTCCATTGTTAATTGCTCAGTTTCACTTTCTATAGGACTAACCTTTGTTGTTTAAAAGTATCTATCAGAAACTCTTTACTACCTCTTTTTGTATTTCGGCCTAGCAGGATGAAAACAAAAGGTAAATCCGGGGGTTGAGGTGGGTTGTAAATAGGGGAAGATGAATAATTGTGTGAAATCATGACAAGAAGAAAAAATTGAGTGATGGAAATAAGAGATGAAACAAAATTGCTGATAGGGATCTTGGTTAACATCACACTTACTTCACAATTTCCTGTTAAGGACTTTTGTTTTGAATGTATATTTGATGTAAAACACTTGTGTTACAAATATTTAACAATAACTTGTGAAGCAAAGGAAGGTAGAGACGTAATCAGTATTATGGCCCCTATGGAGATGTCCTGTTAAATGTCATTGTGTCCTCGAGCATGGTTAAGTGTAACCTTTTAATTCAGTTATAACTCTTGGTTTTTTGATAGTGTTTTGATAGTGACAACTAGTGACATCAGTGATGCCCAGGTTTATGTTTATTAAGGTTAAGGCTTAGAGATAACCTGCCATTTAAATATTGTCTAGGTGTTGAGATAATCAAGTCATGTGGGTGAGGTATATTAGAATCTCAACAGTAGGTATTTTAGCAATTTTTCCTTCTGTTTTAGAGTTATGAAGGAGCAGTACAATCTTGCAGAACTATAATTAGGTGTAGAATTATTAGTTTATGTAATAGGACTGGGCATGTTGGTATATGCAACTGAATATGTTACTTATGCTTCAGAAAAATAGTATTTAGGGCACAAAGTGAAGAATACAAGTTACTATTAGTGCTGTCAGTTTGATAAGTACTGTCATGAGTATATGTGACTTGTCATGATTTGCCTTCACAGCTTGCAGGTATGTTCAGTCAGCTGCCAGTGCTGGGTACTCATTGCAAAATTCTCCTCAGTGAGGGGGTTACAGTTGCAGTTGATAGTTTTTCAACTTGTGTGGCTGCTTTACCTATGTGCATGGCATTCTTTTTAAGAGGATGCAAAGAGATATGGATAGGTTAAGTGAGTGGGCAAAGAACTGCCAAATAATGGTAGGGAGGTTATGTTTTAGTTACATAGGACATAGCTGACACCACATCTGGAGTACTCTGTGCAGTATAGGTCTCTTTATTTAAGGAAGGATATTAATCAGTTGGAATTAGTTAAGAGCTTTACTAGACTAAAACTGTTAGGAGAATGTGAAATTGTCCATTTTGGCAGGGGAAATAAAAAGAAAGTGCATAATCTAAATGGTGAGAGATTGTGGACCTCTGAGATGCAGAGGGATCTGGGTGTCCTAGTGCAGGATTCACAGAAGGGCAGTGTGCAGGTACAGCAAGTAATTTTAGGAAAGCTAACAGACTGTTTATTGGTGGGGGAATCGAATATAATGGTAGGGAGGTTATGTTCCTGTTATATAGGGCAGAAGCTGACACCACATCTGGAGTACTTGTATAGGTCTCTTTATTTAAGGAAGGATATTCATCAATTGGAAGCAGTTCAGAGCTTTACTGGACAAACTGCTGGGATGGGTAGGTTGTCTTATGAGGATAGGTTGGACAGACCAGGGTTTGTATCTGCTGGAGTTTAGAAGAGTAGGAGCAGACTCGATAAGATCCTAAGGGGCCCTGACTGGGTGGATGTGAAGAGGATATTTCCTCTAGTGGGAGAATCCAGAAATGGGGGTCACAGTTTAAAAATAACGGGCTGCCCATTGAAGATGGCACTCAATTCGGTTGAATCTCTGAGCTTCATGAATCTTTGGAACTCTCCTTCTCAAAGGGTGGTGGAGAGATGAGATTGTGGAATAGAGGTTGGCTGCTCGTCAGCCATGATCTTGTATTCCTGCTCCTAATTTGTATGTTCGTATTTACAAAGGAGGTGATGCCATCACTTCTCCTGTCTCCATATCCAGTCACTGTCCACTTGAGAGCCCTTTACAGAATTGTCCTCAGTAAAATCAATGCCTTCCCCATATGAAGGCACTTGCTTTATTTGTAAAAAGGTTATGGCTGATTACAATTTAGTAAGAAAATCTTTCCTGAAATGTGGTGCCCAAAATTGAACATAACACTACAGTTGTGGCTGAGCCAGAGTTTTATAAGGATTCATAATGACTTCCTTGCTTTTGTACTTCATGCTTCTATTTAT
Organism: Pristis pectinata; assembly: GCF_009764475.1. Taxonomy (NCBI): domain Eukaryota; kingdom Metazoa; phylum Chordata; class Chondrichthyes; order Rhinopristiformes; family Pristidae; genus Pristis; species Pristis pectinata. Next base: position 92,890,990 of record NC_067407.1, on the reverse strand, counting down.
GAAGTCCAGCATTCCATAACCACTTTCCCAAACAGTTGTGTCATTTTCAATGAATTATTCCCATTCGTCCCCAGATCTCTCTGTTCTTGAACTCCTTTTAGAACTGTGCCCTCCAATTTATATTGCCTCTTCTCATTCTTCCTACCAAAAGGTGACACTTGGCATTTCTCAGCACTAAATTTCATCTGCTATCTAATGGCCCATTTCACCAGCTTGTCTAAAACTCCTCAGAATGCATTACTAAACTTCTTGTAGTTCCTATACCTGCAGGTTTTGTGTCATTTGCAAACTGTTCTATGTACATGCAAATATTCTTCATTAATATGTATTAAGAAAAGCAGTGGTCCCAGTATTGTTCCTGGGGAATCCACTCTAAACTACCCACTGCTCTGTAAGACCATCTTTCACACTCTGTTTCCTGTTAGTTCTGCAGTTCTGTGTCTGTTCTGCTTTAGCCCCTTTTCCTCGGGCTTTGGTCTTGATGACAAGTCTAATATGTGGCATGTAGGTATCACTGGTGACACCTCCTGCCCCTGTTGTTTTCCTGGACAATGGAAATGTCCTGGAGTTCTCTCCAGCCCTGGATATGAGGTGCCCTGCCATGTGTCCCATTTATTATAGAGTCAAAGAGTAGAGTCACAGAGTACTACAGCACAGAAACAGGCCATTCAGCCCATCTAGTCCATGCCAACCTGATCTTCTGCCTAGTCCCATCTACCTGCACCTGGACCATATCCCTTCAAACTGCTCCCATCCATGTACCTATTCAAACTCATCTTAAATGTTGCAATTGAACCCGCATCTACCATTTCCACTGGCAGCTCGTTCCACACTTGCACCACCCTCTGAGCGAAGAAGTTTCTCCTCAGATTTCCCCTTAAATATTTTACCTTTCACCCTAGACCTATGTTCTCTATTTCTACTCTCACCCAACTTTAGGGGAAAAAGCTTGCATGCATTCACCCTATCTATACCCCTCATAATTTTGTATACCTCTATAAATCTCCCCTCATTCTCCTGTGCTCAAGGGAATAAAGTCAACATCCTTATAAATTTTCTCTGCACTCTTTTAAGCTTTACCTTTCCTATAGGTAGGGGACTAGAACTGTACACAATACTCTAAATTCGACCTCACCAACATCTTGTACCACTTCAACATAACATCCCAACTCCTGTATTCAGTGCCCTGATTTATGAAGGCCAAAATGCCAAAAGCTCTCTTTACGACCCTATCTACCTGTGACGCCACTTTCAAGGAACTATGGATCTGTATTCCCAGGTCCCTTTGTTCTACCGCACACCTCAGAACCCTACCATTCACTGTGTAAGTCTTACCCTGGTTTGTCCTCCCAAAGTGCAACACCTCACACTTGTCTGCATCAAATTCCATCTGCCATTTTCAGCCCACCTTCCTAGCTGGTCAAGATCATGTTGCAAGCTTTGATGGCCTTCCTCGCTGTCCACTACGCCCCTAATCTTGGTGTCAATCGGCTCACAGATAAAAACATGGTGAAGGTACTATTATTATTACATTACCTATTTACCTTGACCAACTTTTTAAATTTCCCAGCTCTGTGTTTGAACCAAATACTTGTTTAGCTGACTGGTCTTGTTTCCTATGCTCTTGTACTTTAACATAATTAGCTAAAATATAGCCACATTTTTATAGTTAGTATATGATTATCAGGCAAATGTAGTTTTCTTGCACGTTTCTTTTATAGCGGTGGGGCACTGTCCCTTTGATATCCCCAAATGCCACCCCCATCGCTCCAATCCCACCCAGTTCTGCTCTCCTTGGGAAGAAGCACCATTAGTAGTGGTGCATTGATGACAGCTGGAGGAGTACTAAGTGGGATGATCCCACTGATCTGGACAGTGGAGGCCTTGGAAAAGGATGATCTCAAAACCAGGTACAGAACCACAAGGAGCAGAGGAGAAGGCCCTATGGTCACAATCACAAGGATCAGTGCTTCAGTTAGGATTATTGAGGTGCCGTGGGAGTGGTGCAAAGCTCATCCATGGAATTCTTTGACAAGGAAAGGGAGGTTGATGATTCAAAGTTACTTCTCTGTGATGGGATGGATGAAGCTCAGTGCAGAGTTGAAAGGAGGCTGTGAAAACGGGGAAAATATAGCTAAGATCATCTTTTTCTTTTTGCCAATCTCGACCGTAGCTAACATGCATCTCCATCGAGCCTTCATCTCTTTACTGGACTTTTCAACTTTGCAGAAATTACAACTTTTTTCAAACTCTGCCACCCATGTTGCTACCCACCCATGTTACAGCTAGCTGCCTTCAACCTTGCCCCCTCTCCCTCCCTCCCTCCCCGCTCACCAGTCCTACTTTGGTGAATTACTGCATCTGGATCCAGGCAGCTGGCACTTTTGGAATCAGCGTGATGTGACATTTTGCATGGGAGTTGGTGAAGTCTGAGGTACAGAGTCAGTAGAAACGTGACTGCTAATCCCTTGCTTGAGTAATGATACATCTCATAAGATGATACTGCGTCTTAAAAAAAATTCTTTCAGGTCGTTTGCTAAAGCTCCCTAACCATGGACAGAAGATGTGTAGTTATCAGAGTCCAAGAGAGATGCAGCATGGAAATGGGCCTCCTCAACCCACCAAGCCTGGACCAACCCTCACCCGCCCATTTATGCTAATCATACAATAATCCCATCTTTTTTTTCCATGCACTTCCATCAACTCCCCCCAGATTCTGTTATTCACCTTGCATACTGGGGACAGTTTACAGTGGCCATTCAGCCTACCAACCTGCGCATCTTTGGGGTGTGGAAGGAAACTGAAGCCCACGTGATCAGAGGAAGAATATGCAAATTTCACACCGACAACATGGCCGTAATTCTTCAGTTACTTTATGTCCCACATTTTTTTATTCCAAAATAAACTTGATTCATCATAAAAACAACAAACTATGTACAACAATAAAACAGTGCAAACCTTTACATTCGTTAGTGTTAACTTTTTATATAAAAAACACAGCACCGATGCCACTCGTGGCTCCCTGGGGTGCTACCCCAATCCTGTATTTATGATATTTAAGGGTGAAAGATGCCCTTTGGTCTGCCCGAAACTTAATGGTCTCCCAGCCCTGCGAGATGTCCGTAGGGAATGCTGCCGACTGGCACATTCCAGGCTGCAGGAGTACGTGCTGAGGGACGCACTGAAGCTGGGTGCAGCCAATGCGAGGGCTTGGTGGGGAAGGACGACAGTTTAGGGTTCTTCTGCCACTGGAGAGGGGGAGGGTCAGGTGAGGAAGCCCATTAAAGAGTGTAAATATGGGATTGGAGTGTCACCCCAGGGAGCCACACGGGTGGCATTGGTACTGTGGTTTTTATAAGACGTAACACTAATGATTGACCTGTACATGAATGTAAAGGTTTGCACTGTTTTATTACTGTATATAGTTTGCCTTTTATTATGAATAAAGTTTATTTTGGTTAAAAAAAATTTAAGGGGCTTTCTTCATGTTCCACATTGAAACATTTTAAGGCACTATTTGGGTCATTGAGGGACATCGGTAAGAACAGAGGCAGGTTTATGAGGGCAGGGTCCTCATCGTAACACCACGCGGAGGTTCTGGGTGGTGTGGAGGGATCTGCTTGAACCCTTTGAGCCTGCTTTGTTCTGCCCAAAGGGGCCCTGTTACCTTTGTCAATATTACGATAGACACATCTTACTGCAAATAATTCAGATGGAGAATTTAAATGAGGACATTTACATGGCTGTTATTAAACCTTAAATAAGCAACTGACTTCCTGAAGGAAAACAGCAAGTAAAATCGGACTGGCCCACTTGTTCTGGTTGTTCTTCAGGAAGTCAGTAGCACAGGGAAGCTTTGTCAACAGCCATGTAAATGTTCTCATTTAAATTCGTCATTTGAATTGTATTCAGTATCATGACAGGACAATATTGGCAGAAGTAATTGGGATATGTTCAGCTGTGACTGCTGAGCTCATTATTTCAAAATGTAATGATGCTTTCTTTCATATCTATGTTGGAATATGAGAAGCAGGGTCCTCGCATTGGTCTGACCATTATCTATCCCTCACATTACTGAAAAAAATACATAATTTGGTCAATTACCTCATTGTTTCATGTGGGAGCTTTCTATGCATAAATTGGCTTCTGGGTTTGCCAACATTACAGGTGTGACTACTCTTAGTGTTTCACTGACTATGAAGCACCTTAGGATGATTGTAGGTTGTGAAAGATACAACAGAAATACCACGCCTTGCTTCAAACAATATTCCCCAGACAAATCCAACTCTCCATTGTGATTAAATAGAGACACAGAGCAATGCAGCAAGGATAGAGGCCCTTCGGCCCAACAGGTCCATGCTAACCATGGTGCCCACCCAGCTAGTCCCAATTTCCTGCGTTCGGCCCATATCCCTTTAAGCCCCGCCCCTCCATGTACCTATCCAAGTGCCTCTTAAATAATACTATTGAAACTGCCTCAACCACTTCCCTTGGCAGCTCTTATACTCACCACCATCAGTGTGGAAAAAGTTGCCCCTCAAATCCCTTTTAAATCTTTCCCCTCTTACCCCAAATCTGTGCCTCCTACCCCTGTTTTGGACTCCCCTACCTTGGGGAAAAGACTGTTACCGTCCACCTTATCTACGCCTCTCATAATTTTAAACATTTCTATGAGGTCGCCCCTCAGTCTCCTACGCTCCAAGGAATGAAGACTTAGCCTGGCCAACCTCTCCATGTAACTCAGGCCCTCTAATCCTGGCAACATCCTCATAAAATATCAGAAATTGTAGGATCGCCATGGCGCTGAAGGAGCCCATTCAGCCTGCAGAATCTGTGCTGGCTCCAGTACAGTGGTCCCCTCAGTCCAATTCCCCTGCTTCTTCCCTGTTGGCCTGCAAATTAATTTCCTGCTAGGACATGATTGGTCCTGCTTTGGCCATCCCTAGAGGCAGTGGGTCCCAAATTGTCCTGCTCTTCCCCCTCCAATGATGTTGGCACACCTGTCCCACATCTCCAGGACTGCAGTCCGCTGTGGTCAGGTAGCTGCTCTCTGGAAGACAAGGCAATCGACAACTAGGTTCCAGTTCGCCACAACTCTCAGGCAGTACAGATGTTCTCCAACCTTCGACTGCCTGCCCCCATCACCAGCTGAAGTGATGTGCCCCTCTGTGCTTCAGACATCCATAAGTGCGGGTGTTCGGATTGAGGTCTCAACATATAGTGATTTAATGAATGTGTACAAGCAGATTATGAAAGATGTGTACAGTAAGGCTGTTACAGCGCCAGTGACCTGGGTTCAATTCCGGCCACTGTCTGTAAGGAGTTTGTATGTTCTCCCCATGTCTGCATGGGTTTCCTCCGGTTTCCTCCCACATTCCAAAGACATACGGGTTTGGAAGTTGTTGGCGTTCTATGTTGGCGCCAGAAGCGTGGCAACGCTTGCGGGCTGCCCCAAGAACACTCTCTACGCAAAAAGACGCATTTCACTGTGTGTTTCGATGTACATGTGACTAATAAAGAAATCTTGTGTGTGAATTTCAGATGTGGCAGATTGCGTTTGGTTCTGAGATATGTATTGAAGGCACAGGTGGGTCTGAGGGTGGGTCCATGACCTTGACTTTGAGGGAACAGGTCACTGAAGATGTACCTTGCGGGCGTACTAGCAATGCCAGGCATGGGGGCAGGGTCAGTGACATGGGACATTGACGTTAGGTTTTGTTTACAGATTGACTTACAGATGGTTTTGTGCTGTGCTGTTTGATGTTCTAAAGGTCAGTGGGCAACACTTTTGGTCTGAGTTCTAGATCCCAATGAAAAGTATCCTGATGCCTCCAGTACAATGCTGAGGGAATGTGCTGCATTTTAGTAAAATTCTTCGCCGTTTCATGTGGATATAAGATATCCCATGGCACATCTATGAAGGACATCAGGCAGTCTTTCCCTGGTACCCCCTCCAAAGTTTATCCTTCAATGAACACCACTGAAACAGATCACCACTTTGATGTTCTGGGAGCTTGCCGTGTGGAAATTGGCTGCTGCCTTTCCATCATCACAGTGACCACATTGACTGCAATGTACTTTGGGATGCTCAGAAGTTGTGAAGCTGCAACGGAAACGTAAATCTCAAGACAGAAAATTGCAACAGTCCTTTAATCAGGCAACAAGAGCAGTTCGGATCAATGGGTGGGGAACAGATATCTTCCCCATTAAGTCTGGAGTCAGGCAGGGTTGTCAACTCTCCCCTGTTTTCTTTGTGTGCTGTATAGAACCCTTTGCCGAATCCATCAGGATGGATGAGAGCATAAGAGGGGGGAGTGGCGTTGCCAGGCAGTGGAGGCACCCAAGTCAAAACCTCCCTGTACATGGATGACGTCGCCAACTTCTGCTCGGATCCAAGGTCAGTTCGCAGATTGATCAGCATCTGCGAACAGTTTGAGTTGGCATCGGTGGTCAGAGTTAACTGCGGTAAGAGCGAGGCCATGCTCTTTGGCAACTGACCCGACCGATCCAATGTCCCCTTCATTGTCGGGTCTGACTACCTGAAGGTGCTGGGGATCTGGTTCGGAGGGGCTGCGGTGTGTAACAAGAATTGCTGGAGCGAATTGGGAAGGTCAAACAAAAATTAGGTCTGTGGAAATGGTATTCTCTGTTAATAACAGAAGAATTTGGTCATCAGGTGTGATATGCTCTCAGGGCTGCTGTACTTGGTGCAGGAGTGGCCTGTTCCCTGCTCCTCTGCCTTGGTAATCACCCGGGCTGTCTTCCAGTTCATCTGGGCATCCAAGATGGAGAGAGTCCGATGGGTCACACCCTACAAGTCCCCAGAGAATGGGGGCAAAAGTGTACCCAACATTGCCCTCATCCTGATGACCATCTACGTGTGTGGCTGTATCAGGCTGTGTGTGAACCCAAAGTATGTGGGCACCAAGTGTCACTACATGCTGAGGTTCTACCTGTCCCTCTGGATGGCCGCAGTGGGGAAGAGACAGTCACCTGTTTGCAGGCTGTGGATTTGAAGATTGGAAGAGGAGGATGCAAGGATCCTTGTTTCAGTTTATTCCCAGCAGCTGCATAACAGAGGACTCTCTGATCTACGAGCTGTTCCCAGGGTCACACACCGAGACAGACCAAGTACTGCTGGAAGGTCATCAGCTCCGTGAAAGATGCCCTTCCAACTGCCTGAAACTTGTTGGTCTTCCAGCACAGTGAGTCATCCATCAGGGGATGCTGCTGACTGGCACATACCAGGCTGCAGGAGGACATGCTGAGGGTGCAGCCAATGCAAAGGCTCTGTGGGGAAGGACAAGAGTCTAAGCTCCTTCCACTACAGGACATGGAGGGGCTGAGTCGGGTGGCAAGCCCCTCAAACAATGAAAGGGTGTATCACCCCAGGGGCCACATAAGTGGAAATGGTGCTATGATTTTAAAAAATAAGATTACCCTACTGAATGTATTGACCATGAATTAAAAAGTTTTTTCACTGTTTCTTCCTTATTATATATTTTTTATTATGAATAAAGTTTATTTTTGAAATAAAAAGGCAACAACATTATTTATTTTAATGGTAAGATAGCTGAATATGTACAATTTTAACAAAGATTTGAATAAATAGGATCTGATTTGACTTTACTTTCAGATTTGATCATTTTAATGATTTTTTTTCTTTAAAATGCTGAGCTGCACTTGCCCAAATCGACCATCAGGCGGCAGCCAAAGGCTGTGCTAACTCAATGTAGGAAACAAATAGGCAGGAGCAGATAGAGAGAGATCAGAATCATCAATCCTTACATCAGGGAAGGAGATCGTTCTACTGCAGCCCTGCGCAAGAAGTTGGTTTTGGAGTCAAATGACTCTGCTTCATGGAAACTTCAGGTGACGGGCAGATGTGTCATAGAGCTATGCAGCACGGAAACAGACCCTTCAGCCCAATCCATCCATGTTGACTCAGTTGCCTACTTGAACTTGTCCCATTTGCTGACGTTTGCCCCATATCCCTTTAAACGTTTCCCATCCTTGTAATTGTACCAGTCTCTACCACTTCCTCTGGTAGCTTGCTCCACATAACCACCAACTTCTGCCTGAAATAGTTGCCCCTCAAGTCCCCTTTAGATCTTTCCCCTCTCACCTTAAACCTCTGCATCTGGTTTTAGACTCCTCTTCCCTGGGAAAAAGACGGTGACCGTTCATGTTGTCTGTGCCCCTGCTGATATTATCCACCTCTATAAGATCACCCCTCAGCCTCCTATGCTCCAGGGGAAGAATACCTCAGTCTATCCAGTCTCTCCTTATAACTCAAGCCCTCCAGTCCCGGTAACATCCGTGTGAATCTTTCTGCACCCTTTCCAGCTAAATGACATCCTTCCTATTGCTAGCCGACCAGAACTGCACACAATACTGTGTGGTTTCTCCAATGTCTTGTACAGTTAACACAGAACATTACAGCACAGTACAGGACCTTCGGCCCACAATGTTGTGCCGACATTTTATCCTGCTCTAAGATCTATTTAACACTTCCCTCCCACATAGCTCCCTATTTTTCTATCATTCATGTGTCTAAGAGTCTCTTAAATGTCCCTAATGTATCTGCCCCCACAACCTCTGCAGGCAATGTGTTCCACACACCCACCACTCTCTGTGTAAAAAAAAAACTTACCCCTGACAGCCCCCTTGTACCTTCCTCCAATCACCTTAAAATTAGGTCACCTTATGTTAGCCATTGTCGCCCTGGGAAAAAGTCTATGTAATATGATATCCCAACTCTTGTACTCAATCCTCTAACCAATGAAGGCAAGCATCCTAAATGCCTTCTTCACCACCCTGTCTATCTGTGTCGCCACTTTCAGGGAACTATGTACTTGTAGTCCTAGGTCTCTTTCTAAAGCACTCCCCAGGGCCCTGCCATTTACTGTGTCAGTCCTGCCCTGATTTAACTTCCCAAAATGCAACAGTTTGCACTTGCTCCAGTTAAATTCCATCTGCTTTTCCTTGGCCCACTTTCCCAGTTGCTCTAGATGCTGTTGTAATCTTCAATAACTTTCACTGTCCATTATACCACCAGTTTTGGTGTCATCCACAAACTTACCAACCATGCCACTTACATTCTCATCCAAATCATTAATATTGATGTCGATTAACATTGGACCCAGCACCGATCCCTGCGGCACACTGCTGGTCACAGGCCTCCAATATGAAAAACAACCCTCCACTACCATGCTTTGACTCCTTCCATCAAGCCAACTTTGTATCCAGTTGGTTAGCTTACCCTGGGTCCCATGTGATTTAACCTTCTAGACTAGCCTACCACGCTGGACCTTGTCAAAAGCCTTGCTAAAGTCTATGTAGACAACATCTACTCCCCTGCCCTCATCAATCCTCTTTAGTTACCTCTTCAAAAAAAAAGATCAAATTTATGAGACATGATTTCCCACACACAAAGCCACATTGACTATCCCTAATCCGTCCTTGCTTTTCCAAATGCAGGTAGATCCTGTCTCTCAGAATCCCCTGCAGTATCTCTCCCAACACTGAGGTTAGGCTCGCCTTGCAGTCCTTTTTAAATAAAGGCTCAATATTAGCCACTCTCCAATCTTTCACTACCTCACCCATGGCTAATGGTAATACAAATAACTCTGCCAGGGTCTCAGCTATTTTGTACTTGGCAATTGCAAGGAAAATTGCACTTGCCAAAGTGAATTGAAGTTTAAAAGAAAAATGATCACTAAAACTGATCAAATCTGGAAGAAAAGTCAAATCAGATCCAATTCATTCACATCCTTGTTAAAATGGTACATATTCAACTATTTTACCATGAAAATAACCAACAGTTTTGTTGCCTGATGTGATGTTAAATAAGGAAGTCCTCAAGTGATGATCTGCCTCATCATTTAATGGACTGAATAACCTGAAGTTGCTGCGCTTATGTGGTTGGCATGAACTAACTTGCTGCAGGTATTAATGGTCAATACATGAGAAAGTCACGTAGCCTGTAATTGCAAAGATGTAAGGGATTACCTTAAACAATATGAGAAATATTAATTGCTATGCATTAACCACTGATGGTTAATCATTACATTTATGGAACCTCTTTCCTTCATTGTCCTTGATTGTTTAGGATGATGTTAATGGTGTTGGATTTACCTTCTTACCACCCTGCTTGTGGTTTTCTCTGTCTCTCATAATCTAACCTTTCCTCATCAATTCTCATCAACTTCTCAAGGGCACTTAGGAATGGGCAATAAATGCTAGCCTTGCCAGTGAAGCCCAGACCCCAAAAATATTGACTTAAAAATAACTGAAGAAGAAGTGGTAAGAATGGTTTCCATTTTGGGTAAGGTTCAAGACAAGGTGCATTAGATACCAGATGGTTACTGGGAAAACAGAGGCAATAGGAGAAACTTGCATATGTAATTCTGTTTAAGATGTTGCAAGAAGTTCCATATGATGTCAATGGAATCTGATGTTACTCCCACATTCTAAAGACGTACAGGTTAGGATGTTATGGGTATGCTATGTTGGCGCCAGAAGCGTTGCGACACTTGCGGGCTGCCCCCCAAAATCACTACGCAAAAGATGTATTTCACTGTGTGTTTCGATGTACGTGTGACTAATAAAGATCTTATCATTCAGCAAACACTTACAAGGGCAGCAATTGACATTCGATGATGGCAGGAAGGGGTGGCTTAGTTTCTTTTGTCTTAAATAGTTGTGAACCCTTGGTATTCTCTGCAGTGGAAGCAGGGTCCTTGAATATTCTGAAGCAAGAAGGTGAATGGTTACCATAGGTAGATGGGAATGCAGGGGTGATGTTATAGTGTGATCAGTCATGATCTAATTGAATGGTGGAGCAAGCCTGAAGGGCTGAGTGGCCCACTTCTGCTCCTGATTCACATGTTAATGCTGAGATTAATGGCACTCAGCTGTAGTTGTCCAGTGATGATCTAATGGCTTCATACGAGCGGCAGTTTGCGGTTGCAGGGATTCAGAAGTTGCTGTCTGGTTGGTGTGGCTGTTTCCCCTTTTAGTCAAACCAGCTTTCAGATCTCATCCCCAGCATGGAGTGGAGGAGCTTTGCTGATGTTGTGCTGCCAACATGTACTAAACTCGCTCTTCAAAGTTATGTTTGTCAGGATAGGTTGTGTTATAGGTTGTAGGTTTTTGTACAATTTTTGTATAATTTATGTTTTTCTTGTGAATGTTATGTGTATCTGATGCTATGTGCCTGTGATGCTGCTGCAAGTAAATTTTTCATTGCACTTCTGCATACATGTACTTGTGCATATGACAATAAACTTGACTTTGACTTTGTCCTTGGATAATGTGTTTATTTTTGCCAGATAACCTCTCCAGGATCAAAAGCAGTAACCAATGCGAAGAATGAAAACTCACTTTTATAGAGTGTATTTGTTAGAGATTTTAAGGGTTATGTTTAAAATGCCATTTTCTTTACTGTCAGTTGCTCTCAGTCTCTTCAAACTTCCTTTTTCTCTCTCAATCTCTATTTCAATACCTGGTTTGAACTTGCCTACTTCAATTTGCATTTGCTGCTAGGTCCTTGTGTTGTCAACTTCACAGTCCTCCATTCTGATTGGAGAATGAGATGTGCAGTCAGCTGATCTGTTCTCTCAGATCTCACGTGCTTGGTTTCTTTCAGTGCAAAGCTTAAAAGTTGCACTTTCAGCAACTTGCCAGACAGACAAAGTCTATAAAGCCCCAAATGTGTGAGCGCAAGTCTAATTAGTGGTGGACAACTTGGATGCACTGGAAAGAGCATAGAAGAGATTCACCAGAGTGTTGGAGACACAAGAGACTGCAGATGGTGGACTCTGGAGCAACAAACAAGAAGTTGGAGGAACTCAACGGGTCAGGGGCATCTATGGGGGGGGGGGAATGGACAGTTGATGTTTTGGGTTGAGACTCTTCATCTGGATGTAGGGTCTTGACCCGAAATGTTGACTGTCCATTTCCCTCCACAGATGCTGCCCGACCCACTGAGTTCCTCCTGCTTCCTGTTTGTTGTTTGACCAGTGAGTTGGCTGGGTCAGAGGACTTTAGTTATGGGGAGAGACTGGATCTGCCGGATTTGTTTTCCCTGAGGCGAAGGAGGCTGAGATAAGATTGAGAGGCAGAGATAGGGCAAATGGTCTAAATCTTTTTCTCGGGGTAGGGGTATCAAAAAAAGAGGACATAGGTTTAAGGTGAGAGGTAGGATTTGAGGGGTAAGTTTTTTTTACACAGAGTGTGGCTGATATCTGGAATGTGTTACCAGAGAAGGTGGTGGAATTGGATACATTTACTACATTTAAGAGACATTTAAGGCTGACATTTAAGTAGGCAAGGCACGGAAGGATACAGTCCTAATGTGGGCAAATGAGATTAGTGTTGATGGGCAAAAAGATTGGCATGGATATAGGGGGTCGAGAGGCCCATTTCTGTGCTGTTTGACTCAATGACTACGTAAAACCCTGTCTGTTATATTTCCAGAGTGCCTAAATGCTTGTTGTAGACAAATAAGCACCAGTGGGTTAGCATTGCAGTTTTATTATTGTATTTGACATAAATAGTTATTTTTCTCAAGGCTCATTTCCAGGGATAGTTAAAGTAGGAAACTTCCATAAACTTTTATATCCGCTCCATATCTTTAAGATTTAGGAGTGTTTGAAGCATAAAATTACACCTCTTTTTTACGTTGATATCTAATTTTGGAAGCATTCACCAATTCCTTCTGACACTTGCAGTGTTGTATTTGCTGTTGCTGCATTAAGGTTTGGTGTTTGTCTATCTGGCTGCTAATGAGTTATAAGGAGCACTGTGTGCCTTCAGGCTAACAGTGGAAGTGTTGTCTGTTTTATGGTTAACTGGAATATTAAGTCTGTAATGATTTTACAGTAAATTCCATGTATGTGCGTGGGACAATGATGTAACCAAGGTAAGCATTGAAATCAATGTGTGGTTTACTGTTTCATTTATGGGAAAATCAGTGTGAAATCAGCAGTGGGTTCTAGTGCCGTGAAGTTAAATAGCTGCATTTTATGGCAGTCTGTTCTGAAAAGCAAAGCACATTCCTCAGAAGAGAGGTGTAGAAAATCAGTTATTTAACCGGGAAGTAAAAATTAATGCAAGTGTTGAAGCAAACCCCTGCTTGGAACCTTTTCTCTGAAATTCCAGAATATTTTAATGTGGGAGGTTTTCCCATTAGAGTCATACAGCACGGAAGTAGATCCTTTGGTCCACTGAGTCCATGGCGACAATTAAACACCCATTTACACTAATCTCGTTTTATTTTCCACACATTCCCATCAACTCCCCATAGATTCGACCACTCACCTGCACACAAGGGGCAATTTACAGTGGCCAATTAACCTGCCAACCCGCATGTCACTGGGATGTGAGAGGACGCTGGAGAACCCGCAGGAAACCCCCACGGTCACAGAGAGAACATGCAAACTCCATACAGTGAGCACCGGGGCTCAGGATTGAACCTGGTTACTGGAGCTGTGAGGCAGCAGCTCTGCAGGTGCTTCACTGCACAGCTGACTTGCATCTCATTTCAGCATTGCAGAAAGGTTACAGTGTGGAAGGAGGCTGTTCAGCCCATCAGGTCTGTACCGACTCTATAAGAGTAAACACAAGCAGAACGCATTGGAAACACTCAGCAGGTCGGGAAGCATCTGTGGAAAGAGAATCAGAGTTCACATTTCAGGGCAATGACCTTTATTCAGAATTAGGAAAAATGAGGAATTAAAGATCTTTTAAATGGCAGAAAAGCGAGAGAGCAGTGGAGAAAGCAGAACAGATAGGGTAGAGGTCAAGAGAGAGTGAATGATACATATGATGGTGGTGTCGGCTGAGAGGGAGTGGTGAATGGCTGTTGTTTGCATCTGTCATGAATGTAAGAGGGAGATATGTGAGGACAGAGGAGAAAGGAAACGACGTGAGAAGGAGGTGTGAAATACAAAACCCACAGTCAAATGCTAAGTAACACAGAATGTTGGAAATACCCAGCAAGTCGGGCAGCAGGAGACATGAGCCCACAGAGGCTGGAATCTGATGCAAAAAAACCAAACCGCTGGAGGAACTCCGATTGAACCCGTGTAGATGAAGTTTGGCAGTGACAATGATGTCAATGAGAGCTGTAAAGAAGAAAATGTGGACTTGATTACCGTAAGTTACTGTACTTGGTGTGGTTAACTAAATTTATGGCTTGAAGTTCAGCGTCAAGCAGGGCAGTGAGTTACTTCACACTCTGGTCTCTGCCCCACTCTAAAGGTTCAAGGCTACTTTGTTAGCCCACGTCTATTGCGTGATAAGGTTTTATAGCAACCAACCAGGAGCTGAATGAAATCTTTCCAGTTAGTCAGTACTATCAGCTGGTCTCGAGGGAACTTCCTGCGTGTAAATTGGCTGCTGCATTTGAACATTTATGACTGACACATGGCTTCACAAACAATGGGAGTCTGGTTCTGAAGCTTGCTTCTTATCTCTGATGGAAACCTCTGGACAAACTGAGGAAATGCAGTGAAGTCTCCCACCCCATCCCAATGTTTTCCACTCTTCCCTTCACAGACGATTTGCTTGCATTCAGAATCAGTAAATGTCTGTAGGTGTTGCAGCACTTAATTTGAAAATCCCAGTATTAAAACAAATGTCAAGATTTTGTTATCATCAGGTCAATAATATATGCATATTAAATCAGGAAAATTATATTCCGTATAAATTTCATAGCTTAAAGTTTTGTTTCAGCTTTAAAAGGGAAGTATGTTAAAATAAAGTTGTGTGTATCACAGCCGTATCATTGGCCAGGCAATGAGGAAGAGCTGGCAGTAGAGGGCAGGATAGAGCCAGTTTCTAAGATGAAGGAGGCCTGTTCTATTTCTCCACCACCCTCGGCAGAGCAAGTCAATCATTGTGATAACAGGCTTTCTACAAAAGGATATAGTACCATTAACTTACTTTATCTGATTAGAACTTTTCGAACTAAAGTACTAATTTTATATTTGTATTAGAAACATATCAGTTACTTGGATTGTATGGCAATAGCACCTTGCGTTTATCCAGCACTTTTAAGATATGTAAACTTCCCATGTCGATCCACAAGAGCATTTAACAAGTAATGTTTGACTCTGTGCCATATATTTCAATGGGCAGACTGAAAATTGTTTTGGGGGTTTTAAGGAAGCCTTAAGAGAGAGAGGATGAGTGGTTTGGGGATGGAATTCCCAAGCACTGGGCCTCAGCAGCTGAAAGCTGGAACGATTTTAAAATCTTGGAGAAGAGCAGGTCCAAGTGATGAACGCAGAGGTTAGTTGTGCTGGAGGCAGAAACAGAGTTAAAATGGGCAGGGGCATGCACAAGGGGCAGCAAGCAAAGTGCTGGCCCCCATCTCCCACCCCTCAGTGGTCATCCTTTTAAAAAAAACTGAGTGAGGTTCTGGATGTGTGCTGACACGCTCAACCCCATTACACTAAGGATGTGCAAGCTGTCCCTCTGAAGCTGCCAAATTTAAACTCTGTGCTCATGGGGGGATTACCACTTGTTCTCCATTCTTTGAGGGATACGATTCACTAAAATGATGAAGGGATGCAAGGACATCAGGCTGAACTGTAGGTGCCCACCCACTCACCGATCTGGAAAAGCAAAGTTTCTGCTTTTAAACTGATCTGTCATGAGAGATGCAAGATTTGGTTACCGTTGACAACATTTTACCCGATACAATTGCTTAATCGCTTTTGAACCTTTTCAGAGCATTTTATTATCCAGCACGTGCTGCAAATCAAATAGGTTAGAAAGACCTCTTCCTATACCGAATGTAATTATCTAATTTAACTTTCAAGTCTATTCGTATGTCCCTGTGGAAGCTGCTCCATTATGGACCAAACGGGGTGGACTGCAGTTCCTCAGGGGCCACTTTTTTTTTGTATAAAGAAGGATAAATGGTGTATCTTGAGATTGCATGGTTAGATAGAGGTCTCTAACTGAAAAGGATTACCATTAAAATCCCCACAGGGCACAGCTAGTTTATCGTGTTGAACTCTTTTGCCCCTTTTTGATTTTCTATGACAATTACAAGATGTTTGAATGATTTGCTATACTCCCAGAGAGACTCTTTCTCAAATGTGCATAAATACAGTGACTAGGGATGTTTCCAAACATGCCTGCAGTGCATTATCTGTGAAAAGCAAAGGTACAATTGCCTCTCGGAATTATTTACTGTGGTGCAGCAGTGGGAAGTGGGATTAATCTGGTGAATGAAAGTTAATTAAAAAACACCACATTATCTTGTGCGGATGGTTGCAATTTAGACATCTTTGGAAGAGTGGTGAAGAGATTAATTTGTAATTTTATTCAATCATTTCATGGAAGTTGGGGCAGGAAGGAGGCCATTTGGCCCATAGTGACTATCCCAGCCCATGGAGCAGCTGTTGAGATTAATGCCCTTTCCAGGTTTCAGTCCATAACTTTGTAAATTATGCCACAGCAATAATCGTGGAGATAATTTTTAAACATGAGGATCATTTCTGCTGCCATCATCCTACAACACAGTGACTTCCAAACCCCACTTCAGGCAAAAATGTTTTCCTGAAACACTCTGACACCTCTACCTGAAATCTTCAACCAAGCCCCCTTGTTACTGACTTCAGTAATTTTCTATTATTTTACAATTATGTGCTTGGGCTGGGTGTTGATCAAAGCGTTGAGGAATCAGCGCTCAGCAGGTTGGGCAGCACCCGTGGAAAGAGTCACCATTACCATTTCAAAGTTTCAACCTAAAACGTTAACACTTTTCTCTTTCCACAGATGCTGCCTGACCTGCTGAATACTCCCTGCATTTTCTGTTTTCTCTATCAATACAATCACTTGGTGAGTTCCAAGCTTTTATTGTTTTTACTCTGTTGTGGAGGACTCCACTGGGGGGGGGGGGACACTCCCCAGCTGAACTGCTAGGGGCCACCACCTTAGGAGGATGTCACTGCTTTGCAACTTGAACCTGAGGGTAGAGCAGAAGTTTTGGAGTAGTTGCAGACTGGGAGACTCTTCCGGTCAGGGACTGGGTGAGGATGTTCAGAGCTCTGGGACTGATGCCAAAGGTGGAGCCTTGGAATTGTTGTGAAGGTATTTGCCGCAGAAGTTGTAGGCTGTAGATTTATGGCAGTCAGAGGAAAGTTTACGCAGTTGACATGGTGTCTGCACAGGATGGTCAATGGGATAAGGATCTGAAAGGAATGAATTTGCAGAGCAATGGCTCTTTCACCTTCTCTCCCGGTCTAAGCTTCTGCTTCAGGAATCAGCCAGCCAGTGTTGTGATCAACCGGGCCTTGGATGTAGTCAGCTGACCCAGAGTTCGTTCTCTGCTTTCTTCCTTCAAGTGGCATCAACAATGAGGCGTGCTTACGCATCAGCTGCAGGATTTAGTATCTGTTGAGGAGCAGGAGGCATCGACAACCCGGTGAGACTTCCATGGATCAGAATTTGAGGACCCGTGGGTCCACTCAGCCCTGTGCCTCACCTCGGGTACATCCATCCTCCTGGCTAGGCAGGTCACTCTGAGGGATAGTGTTGGGAGTAGGTTAATTTATTCTGCATTTAATCTGTAGGACACCTCTCCCAGTGTGTTTCCTAATCTCAGTTGTTAATGGGGCTGAAAAGCTTTTATATGATGCTTGGCTGCTGTTGATGAGCCTGCCTGATTATTTCTGTATAATTGACCGCTTCAGTAATTGTTTAGATCTGAGTTTCTGGGTTGTTTCAAAAGACATTCAAAGTCAACTTCACAGTATGGGATTGGAATCGTGCGTAGGCCAGACTGAGTAAGTCCTATTCCCTGAGGAGTTTTACCACAAACTTCTGACCTGATCCTGGTCCAAATCCCCTTCCCAACCCTAATCAATCCCTGGCAACCAACCTCTTCATGAATTCACCTGTCCCTCCAGCCCCAAAAGTTTATTGGGCCACCAAGAACCACTCTCTCAAGGTGCCTTTGCAGCTGCCAATCAGATGTCGGCAATAGCCTTTAATATTTGTAAAGATGCCTAAAATATAGCTTTATATGTGAAGGGTCCTCCAAGGCTGGGAACCAAGCATCATTAATGGAGACTTGCTGCATTTGTTAATTGTATCTGGGGGTGGGGTGACGTTACCACCTTTGTGGGTAAGGCTGAGTTGAGGCTCGATGATTTTGTAAACCTGTGAAAGAGATCGCAGGAACTGAACTTGCACCAGAGGTAATTTGTGTTTAAAATTTTGCTTTTTGTGGTACTAATTTTGGGTGAATGCTGCTGAAAACCTTGTATACCTAAGAGGAAGGATCATCCTCCAGCTTGCCAATCATTTAGCTGCACACATCAAGTCAAGTCGAGTTTATTATTATATGCTCAAGTACGGTGCGGTACAGGTACAATGAAAAACTTGCAGCAGCATCACAGCCACGTAGATTCAGACAACAACAAACAAAGCATAAATTATACATAAATGATACAAGATAGTGAAAATAAAAGACTGTGTGCAACACAAGACATTAGTGCAAAAAAAAGCAACCAGAGACATCCATGGTGGTGCAGGAGGTCCATTGTGTTCCATAGCCGAGGTGGGATTAGGCTTTCATTTCAAATATAAAATTAAAGTGCTATTATTTCAGATATTTTGCTCTTCTGTTTCGATAAATTCCACTCTCACTGTTAGGAACCAGGGCATTGAACTTTCTCTTGCTTCAAGCCTGCACATAATGTTGTTTCTGTGTTCAGAATAGATGTTTATCTTATGCAAAGATAGGGTTTAGTCAATGCAATTGATAATTTAGTATTTCTTGCTACTGTATTTATCTCCTATTTCTTTTATCCAAATAAATCAAAGCAGACAAAATAGCAGAGAAGTAACATTGCCTCTGCAATTCAACTGTATGTCAGTGAATGACAGGAGATTTACTGTTTGAAGGCAGCATTGCTCATTGAGCACTCTTGGAGTTTCGCGTTAATAAATGCTGCATAGATGGCACTGAAAGAAGGTGAAATCTCTATCTAATTGGCGTGGCTGTTGTGTTGAAATGCAACATTGTGTAATTAGAGTATAACTCACGTTAATTCCTGATGTACAAGCCATAACCATCAAACTTGTAGACAATTCATTGGACTAAGCCATGCACATCTCGGGTAGGTCATTGCGTGCACATTGAGGATAAATTTGACTTATTGCTGTTATATGGTGGTGCTTTTTTTTAACATGATGGGAATAAGCAGAATCTAACAAGCAATAAAGAGACGTTTGAAATGGTCAGTGAATTGTACCATCACTGCTGTATTTTTCCATTTTACTGTATATTCAATTGACACCAAAGTAAAGAATATTACCATCTCCCATCTTTCTCTTGCCTGTCAATAACCCTGTGATTATGATCAGGACTTTTAGCAATTTTATTTCCTTTGACGGTTGCAGGGCACATTAATGTGACCAAGTGGAGATGGAACATGGAAGTGATGCTGTTAAGATTGTGAATTGTTCCACCTTGTGGAGAATATTAGGACTGATGGGCTCCATAACGTCTATGGGCCCCTTTTAGCAGTAAATGGGCACTGAATAAACCTGTTAGTTCAGCTCCTGTTCCTGCTTTAAAATAGCAATTTTGAGCAATTGTACTCTGTTGCACTAGGTGCCTGATCTTTTCAATCTGTGTGCCAGTGAGGAAAATGAAGCATGTATAAAAATCAGTGTAAACACACACAAAAAATGGAAATGAATCAATACTGGCAGCTTTCGTTTTGAGACATGAAACTATTTTTAGATGGTGTGCTGCTGTTAAACTATTCAGATTTTCACAACACAACTTCCAATAATTTTAGGGTTTCTAAAAACTAACAATTGACTTTGAGTCAGAGACTGTGGGTTCAGGCCCTGATTGCTTCTGGGATTTTAGGTTACACGTGTATGGACTGCTCATGCAGAAACAGTCCCTTCCCAACTGGTTCTAGGACATGGAGTCTGTTGCTGGCAGCCCACCATGAGTAGATTCCATCTAAATACTATACATCTGGGTCCTCCTCTGTCCCCAGTCCCTAGCTTCTGAGCACCCCAGCCCAGCAACCCTCCCCACCTTCAACCCCACCACAATCCCGTGTGGCTGAACGTTTCCCTGACCACGTTTTGATTCCATTCCCCACTGACATCTCCTGTGTGGAAATCCTCCAACAACCTGGACTCTAATTTACTTAATTCCTTCCATGTGATCTACAATGGTGAAGTGCACAAAGGAATGAGAAATAAAGGACCGCAGATGCTGGAATCTAGATGAAAAACACAATGATGCTGGAGGAACTCAGCAGGCCAGGCAGCGTCCGTGGAGAAAAGCAGGTGGTCAACTTGGAAGAAAACTTCTTCAAAGTGGGCATCCTTGAAAAGACTTTGCAGTGGAGCAGTAATACTGGTAATACTACGTTAACCGTCTGCTTTTCTCCATGGATGCTGCCTGGCCTGCTGAGTTCCTTCAGCATCATCGCCTTTCTCATGCACAAAGGAATGGCCTTGTGTCAGGCCTGTTCGGTGCTTTGTGAATTTTGCAATGGTGTACTGCCCTTTTGCACTGCCCTAGTAACCTGCCTTTACTGGCACTATTCAATCCATGGGTTAAATTTTTTTTTCTTTATTAATGGATCAAAAGTAAAAATAAAATTAGGAACACATTCACTCTCCATCCCTCGCCAACTGCCAGCTGCACTGATCCCCTGCAAAGTGTTTTCAACCCAGCTAGCTCTGGGTCTTTGAAGTCTTTGTGAAGATTGAGGCCTTTCCATAATTGTTGGCATGGTGGATCTCTTTTGTGTCGTGAGGACCTCTGTGTGCTCAACTGTGGAACATAACTTGAAGTTACACAAAAATTAATTTTTAAATTCCATTTATTTCTATTAAATTAAGTCTTATCAGAGTTGATCTTACCTGGTCTCTGCATTGTTTGGAATCTCATGTCCGATGGCTGGCAATCAGATTTGGGCATTGCTGGTTACTGATCAACTGATGTTAAATGGTGGAATTATATGAGAACAGGTCAGAACAGTTCAACTGTGTCAGTTGCAGCAAGCTTGGTCAAACTTACATGATGCCAATAAATAATCATGCCATTCGTAACTGCCACTAAAGCCATTGCTTAGTGAATAACTCTGCTCTGAATTCACAGTAAATTATGCAAGTGTAAAACCTAGGCCAGCCAAGGCAATTTAATGAAATCAAGATTACAAGTTTCCTTAATCAAAACCAGCCACTTGGAAATTACTCCCTCTCTCTATTCTGTTACATATCTCCTGGCCCACATTCAATGCTTTGCATCATACACCACTCTCACCAAAGCAGGCAAAAAGAAAAGCTATTTGTGGTCCTCTCCGAACAATACAGAGAAACCACGAGCTGTGGAAATGACTGGTTTAATGTACTGTAGGAGTGAAGTTAGAAAGCAGGCAAGGGTTGTGGCGGCAAATAATGGAGCCGCTTCCTCGTAGCTCCAGTGACCCGGCTTCAATCCTGAACTTGGGTGCTACTTGTCTGGAGTTTGCACATACACATTGTGACCACGTGGGATACCCCCCTGGGTGCTCCAGTTACATCCCATATCCCAAAGCGGTGCCGTTAGGGTAATTGGCTGCTGCAAATTGCCACCTAGTGTGTAGGGGAGGGGAGTTACTGGGAATGTGAGGAGATTAAAATGAAATTAGTGTAAATGGGTGCTTGATGGTCAATGGGTGCTTGGTGGGCCGAGGGGCCTGTTTATGTGCTGTATAATTTCATGACCTATGATCACTAATTGGCTGCTCGTTGCACGCCTTGCCTGATATCCTTTGTGAAGCTGGTTCTTGATATAGCCTCACTCGTTTGTGTTGTCACCAAGGGCCAATTTCACCCGTGTATCTTTTCTTGGTCTGGTGTGGTTTAGCTCTGTTAGCTGCCCCACCAAGCAAGCTCCATCCCCTATCCTGCACCTCACCTGTATGAAGGGGTGCAGGCAGAGGTATAGTCACCCACCTAACATAGAAATAAAAATGGGGAATGACAAGATGTTGCAGACGGGTGCAGCAGTCCCTCCAAAAAAAAATCTAATTTAAATTCCTGCCCAAACCTTGACAGAGCTGGAGTATTGTGCCCCATTCGGGTAACACAGTGGTGTAGCCGGTGGAATGATTGGGACGAGTTCATGGGGGTGTGAGAGAGTTACAGGGAAATAAATAGGGGAATGATGGAAATGTTCTGAGAGCTGACACGGACTCGATGGGCTGAATGATGCCCTTCCATGTCATAAGAAAATACATCATCGTTGCAGATACTGCACGCAAGCAAGGATATATTGGGCATGGAAAGGGCACTGTGTAAATTTGCCACTATGAACTCTAGGTTAAATTTCAAAGAACGATTATACAAAATGGTATCCAGAAGATGAGTTATTGAAAGTACAAGGGAACTGATGGGAAGTCTGGATCAGGAGGCAAAGTCTAAAATTCGAGCCCTGCCTTTCAGGAGAGACACTGGGAAACCTCTCTGCATAGTGGAAGTTTTGAACTGTCCTCCAGAAACAGCTGTCAGTTGTTAATTTTAATTCTGAGAGTGATGAATTTTTGTTAGACAAGTCACTAAAGGACACGGAGCAAAGGTGGGTATATGCAGTCATGTCATGGACCAGTCACAACCTCACTGACACACGGAACAAGCTGGAAGGGCTGAGTGGTCTACACCTAGTTTCTATTTAGCTTTACAGTCAAGGGGCCTGGTTTATTATTATTCTCTGTGGAACTACAGTGGATGTGTTGAAACAGGCTACAGAAGAAAGCAAGCAAAACTAGGGGGCTTCTGTTTTTGACTGCTGATGTAGACCTTTGCTCTAGGGTCTTGGTGTTGGGGAAAAGATGAGATGCAAGTTCTCTCCAGTGTAATGTCCTTTGACATTTACAGCCCGTGTGAAGAAGGTGATACTGAAGAGCAACCTGTGCTCATGGAATAATATTTCAGAAGAAAGAGCAAGGGAGAAAAGGCACTGTGCCGGATCATTCTTGGTTATAATGCTACAGCTCAGAGCTCAGCAAGCATAGCCTGCCTTTTGACCTTAGACTACACTGTTCCAATGGACCAAAAGGGACATTGTGTTGAAAAGCATTTTAGTGGGCAAACGCTGAATGCATTTATCGCTTAATAGCACTCTCTCTGAATTACTTTAGGGTGTCCTTCTGCTGCTGTGCTATTAATATAAAATTGCTATTATCCACCACAGGGGAAGTGACTGAGCTCATTCAGTGCAAGTCAGTGCATTTTATTGGGATCTTGGCTCCTGAAAGTTTGCAGCCCTTTCCTTCAGAAAAATGCAGGGACAGATCCCCAGATTTGCCTTATTCTCTGTCATTGGTGATGTGAGTCATTTGCCACCTTGGGTTTAGATGTACTTGCCTTTGTCAGGTGCCACGACTGAGCAGCATGTCAGTGCACGGTTATACAAGTTCACACATGGAAAGCATAAGTGGATGAGCCACACCAGGAAACATCCAGACAGTTGCACTGTTGCCGGCACTGAATGTGTTGCCATATTGTTCCTGCTACATGTCTACGCCACAACTCATGCTGCCTGTCCTATTGAATGAACATTGTCAATGCTCATCTTCAACCAAAGCCAGAATAATGAACAGCAGATGGATTAACAATTCAATGGTGGTATTACATTCCCCCCCACCCCACCCCCAATGAATGCAGTAAAATCTCGTCCAAAGCTGGTGTATTCTCACCATTGCATAGGACTGACACCCACCACTGTAAAATGGATACCTTCAGTGCTGTATTGTCCTTGTCGTGGTTGCTGTAACTCAGTCTTGGGGGAACAATGCTGCTGGGAAGTTGATCTTCGGTAAACAAAGGACCAAGTCACTTTGTTCCCATACAGTAGATGCTGCTCGCTGGATGAAATTTGGATTCCTTTATTTGTTCCCTGCCTCCTGTTAAATGTAGGAACTGACTCTGCAGATGTCCACGCCCACCCCAGTCCCCTGCTACTCAGTCTGCTTCAATCTGCGAAGCAGGGTCTTTTTTGGACAATATCTCTCATTTCTTGTGCTATAACTTAAAATCTTCTGTATGGATGGAAATGTGTAATCTTAGAGTCATCTGTCTTTAGCATCCAGGTCATTTAATAAAATGGAAATACAATGCCTCCTTCTTGTGAACATTTTTGTTTGGATAAGGCAGGTTTTGCTGACCTCCAGCTACAGTAGTGATTTTTTTTGGCATGATCTAATGGAACCTTATTTTGTATGTTAAATACAGTAAAACTTCCTTTCACTGGACTATTGTCAAATGAAATCAACAGAAGAAAATGCTGAAACTACTCAGCAGGCCAGACAGCATCTGTAGGGAGAGAATCAGTTAGCATTTCAGGTCCACCTTTCACCAGGAGTTTCTCTTTCCACGGGCGCTGTCTGGCCTGCGGAGTATCTCCAGTGTTTTCTGTTTTCAGCATCTGCGTTTTTTTTTGCTTGTTGATGTATAAACTTTGACAACCTGTCATCTGGGGTGGCAGTGGGTGGGGAGGGAAGGTGGGGGGGAGTGAGTGAGGAGAGAGAGGATTGTGTAGGGGGAAATAAGAAAGAGAGGGAGATATTTAGGGAGGCAGTTCCTGATCTTAGACCTTTGGTCAACTGGAAGTTTGGCCTCCAATGGGGCAGTAATCCTGAGATGATCAAGATCCCAGTGAGAACTACAGGGCTTCCAGAGTTTCATCCTCATACTTGCTGCAATTTACACCTTTCAAAACCAAATTTTTGTGTGGTCTTACTCATGGTACTTGCCTCTCCCACTATCCCTTTCTGCTTCCCATCCTCAGTTACTCCTTTTCAGAGGGGGTTTATTTGGACTTCAAGTGATGGTGTAAAAGAGGTGAATTGAATTCAGCCACTGCATGGACGTCTCCCCTGATTTTCATTCCCATTTGGATTCAACAAGAGGTGAAAATCAGGGGCAATGGATAGTGAGCAGCTGAATTGATGTGGCTAGTTTACAAGCTCAAAATTATCCCCAGAGAGTTCTGGGTGTTAAAGTTCCGAGCCCTTTTCCAGTGGATTTGGCCACTGTCGGTCATTGTACTTCTGCATGCTTTGCTCCAGCTTTTCTTGTGTTGCACCACTTCCATTCAAGGGGATTAACGAGCCGTGGACATGCACATAGGTTTTCCAAAATGCTGAAACAAACTGTGGCCCAGTTTCAGTCATTTCTACACTGTTCTTAATGTCTTATCGATCAAGTAAAATGTGCCTGCATTGTAATTGAAGAGCAGTGACCTGCAGGGCTGTGAACCGAGTGCTGGAGGTTGGGATTAGGCTGGGCAGCAATTTTTCGACTGATACTGACAGAATACATTGAATGGTCCGCTTCTATGTCATAACCTTTTCCTTGTTCAGTGATCCAAATTATACTATAGTGATCAATTCATTGTGGGCTTCTCTACAGGCACTCTGCAAGGTAGTTTCTGAGGTCCAACTATTGAGTATGAACGCATCAGAAATCTCTCAATAAAAAGCCCCAAGCAAACACGAGACAGGAAGAGAAAGAAGGAATTAGTTCCAATAATGACTGCCGATGCTGGAGTGAGCAAAATCAAGAGGCCAGAATTTAAGGAGCTCCGAGATCCCGTGGAGTTATTGAACTGAGGACATTGCAAAAACATGGATGGATTTTTCAATAAGGGTAAGAAATGTGGATTTGCTAACCTGGAGCAGGCATGGAAGTGCTGGATGAGCAGAACCTGGCTTGAGTTAGGATAAGGGCAACAGAGTTCTAGATGAGCTTATTATGGAAGGGGAAAGGTAGGAGGATGGTCAGGAGTGCATTGATACAGCGGAGTCCAAGGTAGAGCCTCCCCCTCCCAGCCAACAGCATTCCCCTCAAGGCAGGATGGTAAAAATCAGGTCTCCAGCCTCCGAGGGCCAAGAATCTATTGCTTTTCACCAAGTTCATGGATCCTTTCACTGTCCAGCACAGTGGTACTCAGTGAACTGTGATGTAGAATGTGACGCGGATGAATCTATTGCGGTACGTGGTAGTGAGTCCAGGCGATCAGTGGGCAAATATGTGGCTGGACTTGGCAGTCCATTGGCAACAGCACGACCAGAAACATTAAGCTGTATCACATTCCAACGATGTGAGTGGACTGCTGTACTTGTTTCCAGAAAAGACTCTGTTATTAGGACTGAATTATTTCCTCCTCCTCCTATCTCATGTTTTCTTCTGACTCTCACATGTCAATCGCCATACCACATGTTCCTACAGAGAGGAAACTAGAACTATCTGGGTTGCAGAAATGCTTGTAATTGTCCTCATTGGTGTTCTGTGGCCATCTGTTTGGAGGTGCCATTGAAACAGAATAAAAACAGGTACTTTTTTTTCACTTTTTCCAATATGCTGCAGAGAAGCTGAACAAATCAATCCTAAACAGAGTAATAAAAATATATGAACCTTTGGAGTGAGTTACTTAAATAGGGAACAGCTGCAAAAGGTCACTAAAGATCAGATGTGTTAAGAAAGCAAAGAAAGAAGCCATGAAGTATTTGAGATAGCTACACAAGTACATGGATGTTACTGGTATACCTAATTTTTGCAACAAATTGGCAGCAATTTCCTTTGGCCCAATAGTTGTAGTCTGCATCATAAATGGGTGTGGCTCCAGTTTGATAATTGTGGTGGCTGAAATGTAAACAAAATGTGAGGTAACCTATCTTATTACTAATAATTAATATTTCACAAGATTGACTAACTTGCATTGTTTTGACAGAATAGCAAATGATACTTGTAAATTAAAGAACAATTTCCAAGAGCAATTTTCTGGCTTTTGCTATCTTCCAAATTACTGATGCTTAGGCATTGTCATTTTAAATTTTAGGGAAGCTTATTTATTTATGTATGTTGTCCTGTATAACATACAAGCCACTTCCTGATATATAGTCGACATTTTGAATAACTTTTACAACTTTACAAGTAGTAATTGTCAACAGGATGCCAGAGCTACAGACGGAAACCGACTGACTTACTACTTCAATGGCACTATATCAGATTTCCTTGAAAATTCCCAGAGCACAACCTTGAATAAAAGATTTTGGACACTTTGATCTGATACATGTTGCAAAATAGCTTTTCACAGCAATCGGGGGCTACATAATAATTCATACCACAAGTATTCCGTAGAACAAGGTTTAAGTATGTTCAACTGTTGTAAAACTTCAGGCTGTCTTAATAAATACAATTCCAAAGTATTCACTCTTCTGCTTCTACTTGAACTGAGACATCAGAAGTAATTTGGAGCTCTTTGTACATTGACAGCTTTTTCCCTCTACCCATTTGTTCCAACTGATTTCTCTACGATTACATTCCTGCTTTCACTTTTGAAGAGCTTAGGCCTGGGGATGGGGGGATGCGATGGGTGTAGCTAATAGCCGGTTGGAGACTTGGTGGAAACAGATGCCTGGGTCTGTGTGCTTTGTTGAGATTTCCCCATGCATCCTTCAAAGACGTTCCATACTAGTTTGTTTATTGCTGTACAGTGGAAATTCTGTCCCACCGCTCCATGCTGAGGTTTACTCCATCTAGTGGCCAGGAAGAAAGGTGCAGTAACCCGCACACTAAGCCTCAGGTGACCAGTGAGGGCCTGCCTGGGTCTTCATCTAAAAGGCTTGTCAATGTGGTTGCAGGGCTCTGCTGTTGCTAACGGGCCAGATAGTTTGTATTTCTGAGGGCCATGGTGATTTCACAATACATCTTAACTATTGGGCTGCGGCAGAAATATTGGTGAGGTTTTTTTGTGAGGTTGGTGGAAAACATTAATGAGAAAACAGAGCATTTAGGAAGTAGCTTTAGTGAGTGTATCTGGGGATTTCTGAGCTGCTGTCAAGACAAAAAGTGTTTCTGCTCATTTGTCTCAATTTAAAAGGACAAGTTTGAAGATCTGGAAACTCCACATCCACCCCTACAGTCCCCCCAAGCTTAGAATTTTCCCTCTACTTTAAATCTGACATTTCCACTTTTTTTTAAAAAAGCTTGGATTTCTTGGTTGTAATTGCAGAATGTCCTGGCACTGACAAAGACAATGACACTGAGACCGACTCTGGAGTACACATGTGGGCAGTTAATCCCAGAAATCCAGATGTTGCTCTAACTGATTCCCCGTTTTTCCACAAGGTGTACTGTTTTCCAACCTCCAGCACGATCTTGAGAACCATGGCATATTTACGACACGCCGAGAGCACGTGCAGCCATTTGTGTCTGTGACCATCGCAAAAGTGTTCTCCTGCCTCACCCCACCTTTCAACAGTGGTTGTAGACTTGTAGGTCACGGCTCTTCAATTACACATCCACAAATTGTTTTCGTCTGTTGAGGGTTTCTGCCTCTATCACACATTCAAGGAGAGAGTTACAGGCCCCCACCATCCTCTGGATGAAAAAGTTTTTCTCTCACTTTCCCTCTCATCTTGCTACCAGTTCCTTTAAATCTCTGCCCTAGATTTTTCACCTTTCTGTCATGAGAATTAGATCCTTATTATTTACTCTGTTTCAGCTCCTTCTAATTTTATACTCCTCAATCTATCTTCAGCTTTCTCTGTTCCAAAGGAAACAGCCCTAGCTTACTGATATTTTCAAGTCTAAGCTGTTCCTGTCCTGGCAACAACCTCCACTGCACCCTATAATTCCTGCAATGTAATGACTGAGTGGTACTTGACTGTTGCTGAATTGGTGTGGTGCATAGTTCTAGTACAACCTCCATGCTCCTATATTCTATGCTTTGGCTAATAAAGGATAGTATTCCTTATGCCCTTTTAACCTCTCCTGATACCCTTTTTGAGGATCTGTGCACATAAACTCCAAGGGCCCTCTGTTTTCCCACAGCACTCAATATGTTCCCGCTTATTGTATACTCCCTTGCCTTCTTGGACTTCCCCAACTGCATTAGCTCACATTGTTTTTCTGCCTAACTGTCTCTATTTTCCTGCAGTCTGAAGTTTTCCTCCTCACTGCCATTCACAGCCAATTTCTGGATCATCTCTGAGAAGTGGCTGAGCTGATGAGGACTTCAGGTGTCTGAATTATCCATGCTGTAAAAATGTTGTGCTCTGTTACGTGAATTTTAAAAGGCATACCAAACTACAAATATTGCTCAGCAACCTCTCAGGCATGATTTATTTAAAAATCTTTGTGTAGATTGTAATTTCTTTAGAATAATACTTCAAAATATATTGAATTTAAAGATGAAAAATTAATTTTGAATACATTTTTATGATATTTTGGTCTACTGCAATCTTGCATCAGGTCTAATCATTATTTAAGATGTTAATTTAATGGTAGTATAAAAGATGTGCATTTTCCTTCCTGGTTTTCAGCCTGTGAAAATCATTGCAGATCATTGGTTGTCTGTTCAGTTTGATGGATGTCAGGGATTCCCTTGAACTGCCACTTGACAGAAAAGGGGAAACCCACATCACAGAGGTCGTTAGTTTTTTGCACGCAGCCTTCTTTGACGTCAGTAGTGTTGCTTCATCAGTTACCACAAAACCCTAGCCAGTATCTTTATCACAAAATCCTTTTTACTTGCAATGATGTTAGGTTGGTATCCGCCTTAAAGTTAAGATCATATGGAATAGAAGGAGTCGTCTATGAGGTCTTTCAGGCCTGTTCTGTATTTAGTAAAATCATGGCTGACTCTCTGCCATATGCACTTTTCCACCCAATTCCCATATTTGTCGGAGTCTTAGAAAGATACAGCACAGAGACAGGCTCTACCACCCAGTTACGCTAATCCTACGCGAATCCTATTTTTTAAAATTCTCCCTACATGCCTCTCAACTCCCCCCCGATTCTACTATTCACCTACACACTCGGGACAATTTATAGTCATCCATTAACTAGCCAACCTGCATACCTTTGGGATGTGGAAGGAAATGGGAGCACCCAGAGGCAATCCACACAGTCATAGCAAGTGCAAAATCTACACAGACAGCACTGAGGTCAGGATTGAACCTGGGCCTCTGGCGCTGTGAGGCAGTAGCTCTATAATTACTGTGCCACCTAGTCATTAGTTTTCAATCAGCTGTTATCATTTGCTCTTGATTGAGAGGTTCTTGATCGGTAAGGGGGTTAAGGGTCCCGGGGAGAAGGCGGGACAATAGGTTCGAGAAAAGAAAAAAAAAATCAGCCACGATTGAATGGTGGAGCAGACTTGATGGGCTGAATGGCCTAATTCTGATCCTATATCTTATGGTCATCTCAGTCTTCCATAGTCAATGACTGAGCATTGGCAGTTCTCTGGGTAGAGAAATTCTGGCCCTCTGGAGTAAAAGCAGTTGTCTCAGCTCAGTTCTGAATGGCCAACTCTTTATCCTGAGATTACTCCCTTAAGATTTAGATTCTCCTCTCAGAATTTTCCTGTTGATGGTGTATGCTATCTCTTGTGAGTAAAGCTGTGGTTGGAGTCTGCAGAACTGATTAATTGGGCCATAATCATTTGCTCCCTAAAACTAGTGTGCTTCACTGATTGATTGGATAAAGCTACAGACTGGATCCAAAGAATCGTGATTATGAAGACTCCACAAAGTTTTCATGTGCGTATTTCTTTTTGGGTATAGTTGCACTTTTTGAATAAAGTCAATATGATTTGATATAAAAAGGTAATTGGATCAAATCTGCTTTGCTGCAGGAGTTAGCAATGTAAAATCAGAACGAAGTTTGAGTGACATTTACATAACTGCTAAATTTAATATCCATATTTGGTCTGTGTACATTTTATAAATGCAATAATGCCTGTCTTTCAGATGAGGACCCCATCCTGAGATCCTGGCCAAT
The DNA here is from genome assembly GCF_009764475.1 of Pristis pectinata. Lineage (NCBI taxonomy): Eukaryota > Metazoa > Chordata > Chondrichthyes > Rhinopristiformes > Pristidae > Pristis > Pristis pectinata. The sequence continues at coordinate 92,860,162 of NC_067407.1, read as the reverse complement.
ATTTAACTCTGAACCAATGTCATTAAAAGCAGATTACCTTGGCTGTTAGAAGGGTCTTCTTGTATGCATATTGGCTCGTGACAACATTGACAGCACTTTAGTCACCATCTGTGGATAGAGGAACATGAATCCCAAACAAAGGTCACCTACCTTTTCCCCTCTCAGCAGATACTGCCTGATCTGCTGGGTTCTTCAGCCAAATTTGTTTATTATCTTGCGTAAATTTGACCCCATTCCTTCTAAGGGGATCTAAAGACAGGCGCTCAGACATTTTGTCAAAGTGGTAGAGTTTAAAGGACACCTAAGGGGAAGGGAGAGAAGCAGAGACGATTAGGGCTCAGGCGGCTGAAGGTGCATCTAACAATGGTAGAGCGATTACATCTGGGGATATGCATGCAGCCAGAACAGGAAGCGTGCAGAGATCTCAGACGGTAGTACATCTGGAGCGGGTTAGAGAAATAGCAATGGTATGGCCAAGGAGGGTGGAAGCGAGAGATTTGGTGATTTAATCATTCCAAGCTAATTTTCTTTTCAATAGCACTGGTGAAAAACCTGAATCTGCTCACTTGATTGGGGAGAGGAATGTAAGGAATAGTTTTGCAGTCATTTCCCACCAATTTATTCCTGCACCACGGAAGGCACTGGTGGTTGTTTAAGGAAAGTTGGGTGAAACCGTGCACTCTCCAGCCACTCATGTTAAAGTCTTCGTTTAGGCAAACAAAGAGTCAAAGTCAGAAGGCTATTCCACGATAGGCCTTCAGTAACATATAAAGGAAATGCCCATGAAAATTTGAAGAAAAAAGAAGCAAGAGTTAGACACACTCAATGTCACTGGGTCATTGTGCAAGATAAAACTCCTGTTGTGGTTTAATATTTATTTATTTAGTTAATTATTTATCAGGATCATAGGATGTGGGTCTATGATGCTAAGTAATTGAATTGTCCTCCTGTGTGCACCTGGCTCAGATAGGGAACATTCCTGTGTCAGTCTCGTAATTCAAACCGTTGACACAACAATACAACTAATATTTCAAGATGAGGGAATGGCCTTCACTGAATCAGATAACATTTGGGGTCTCCACACTTCCAGCCCAGAGTTTTAGAGCCAAGGCTGTTTGATATGCCAGCAAATCAGTCGCTGCTCCTTGCTCAACCACTGGTGGGTGTAGACGGTCTGTGAAGAAGGAAAGTAGCCAATTGTAGTTTTTACACCAAGAGCAATGTTGGAGGTTTCTCCTCTGTTATCTCCTTCAGTCCTTGCACTCTGTTGTTCAGCCACAATGTCAGGTAGTTAAGTGTGTCACCGACTCCATACGTAACGATGAAGAATATCAACATATCGGTTTGCGCCATGCAGTTATACAACCTGCTGCCTTTTCTTGGAGCTCAGTACTACAACTTAGTTTAAGCAAATACTGATCTGGAGAGATTCAAAGCTTCTGACAAGTGGAAAGGCTGGAGAGACCTGGCTTCTCTCTGGAGCAGAGAACATTTTGAGGACATTTGATAGAGGTGTTTAAGATCACAAAGGGTTGTGAAGGAGTAACTGAGATGCTGTTTCATGCAGATGGGTCAGTAACCGAAGGTTGCAGAAGATGAGATTAATGATAAAACAGGCACAGGAAAGAAAAGAAACCTTTCATTCAGAGTGGGTTGTTCTGGAATGCAGCGGCTGAAAGGATGGCAGAAGGTTTATTATGGATTTTCAAAAGGAATGAGGGGAAAGTGTGCAAGACTGAGGAGAATGGGCCAACTGGAGAGCTCTGATTCCATGGATGAGAATGATAGAGTGACCATTCACTTCTGCATACTGCACTCATAATCTATGTTGGTATCAGTGCAGTACCATTTCTACACAACTGCTGGAAGCTGACAACAATAGCCATAATTTCTATTAGAGTATCAACTTTAGCAATGCTAAAATATATCAAAGTGCATCACGGGAGTATTATCGAGTTTAAATAAAATTGTCGTTGGGCCATGTATGGAGATACTGACGCAGAGAAAGAAAGGTCCTGTCAAAGGGGCAATTTTTAAGGAAGTCTTAAAGAAAGAAAGAGAGCAAGTGCATTAGGGAAGGCATTCCAGAGTCCAGGGCTTTTGACCATGGCTTGGCCATCAGTTTTGGAGTTATTAAATTCAGGGTGGTCTAGAGCTGGAGGGGAACAGTGAGTGAAGGGTTGTGTAGCTGAGAGAAGAGGTTAGACCATGGAGGCATTTGTAAACAAGGATGAAAACTTGAAAGACAAGGTGTTTCTTAATTTAGAGCCAGTGAAGGATAGCAGGCACTAGTTGAGTGATATTTGAAGCAAGTTAGGACATGGGCAGAAGACTATGGTGATCTCAGGTTAACATAAGGTGGACTAGCCAAGTATGTGGAGGAGTACTCAAGTCTGGAGTTGGCATAGCCAGGGTCAAAAGTTGCTGTAGCAGCTAAAATAGGGTAGAATTGGGTCACTTTACGTATATAGAAATTAGCAGATCGATATGTACATACCTAGTGGGCATTAGTCCAATACACTGAGGCTCTGAAATGGGGCAGCACCTTGTTGAGGGACCAGCTTTTTTTATATAAGTTCAGGCTCGCTTTGATGATATTTGCCAATCACTTTAAAAGAAAGAAGTAGACATTTTGCATTCATTTACCGCAGGATGCCTCAATAAACTCCACATCCACAGAACTACTTTTGAAGTGTAAGCAGTGTTTTAATGCAGGAAACATTACCCACAAATTATGTGTAGTGCATGCCTGCACTCTTAAGTTACAAAAGACGGGCTATCACTGATGGTGCATGCTTTTACAATTAACCCTGCTGTGTAAATAGGACAACACCGGTAGTCAATGTGCTGTTCAACATTTTTTATTGGATGCCAGTATCTGGGTACATTGTACTACTAGAGACCTTGACCTTTGGATAAGACATTAGACTGAGGACATTGTATGCTCCCCAACTGGATGCAGAAGATCTGATGGCACTACAGAAGGAGCAGGGGATTTTATCCCAGTGTCCTACCCCGATACTTTATCCTTCGACCAACGTTGCTAGAAGAAATTCAGCAGTCAAGTATTTCTGTTTGTAGGACCTTGCTGTGTACAGATCAACTATTTGTAGTTTTTGCTATTGGTACATTGAAAACATTTTTTAAATACTTCATTGGCTGTAAAGTGATGTGGACTGTGAAAGGTGCATTGGAAATTTCTTTTTCAGGAACTGCAGGGACGATTACAAGAAAACCAGACTGTCTATAGATTGCTCCAACCAAAGGATACAGTTTCCTGCACCACAAAACATTTTCAGCAAATAATGCCTTCAGAAGAGAGATTATCATATTAATAGTAAATAATGGTCTCTTCTAATATTATGAAGGGATTAAAGGGACTGAATCAATGCAAACCAAGAGACACTTAGAAATTAAAAAATGCAACAGCAAAGACTTGCATCTTCTCCCAGGGTATGATTCTTGATGTGTCTGTGATAGTCATTGGGCCACCTCCACCCCACCCCCCCCCCCCCCAACCCAGGAGAAGTGAGCATTTATTTTCACCAGACTGCTTGCCCATTTTCCATTGAAGTTGAGGAGGATGTAAAACAGGTGAGTATTTCACTGTCGCCTGTTCAAACCTCACAAGGAAAGTTTAAAATGAATCCTAGTGAGTTAAAATCAGAGGATGTAAACTACTCGTGTCGATCACATTCTACCTGGATGAGTTAATAATTTATTAATTGGAACGCTTTTTCATTGTCCAAAAATATCGTCTTATCTAATTTTCTGGTGACTGCATGATGTGCAAGAGAATGAAGTTTGTGATCTGAAATAACAGATTGCAGGGCATGGGAATCAGCTCTCTGCCTTGACCCACATCCACTCTCACCTCCAGAGAATTTTTCTGGTTTGTGCCCTCGCCACATTTAAAATTCTTAACCGAGTTTTCAAAAATCTCTAATTGGCTTCTGCTGAACTTTTACCGACCCCACAACCTCCAAAACATCTGCTCTCCTCCAATTCTGGCCGCTTGCATATCCCTGATTTTCACCACTACCAGTGGCAGTTATGCCATCTGCTGCCAGATCCCTATGATCTGGAATTTCCTCCCTAAATCACTCTGCCTCTGCGTCTCGCTCTCCCCTATTGCATTGATCACCATTTTTGCATCGCTGTTCCAATATGTCCTTGCATAGTCTGGCATTAAATTCGGTTTAGTGATCAAGTGAAATCCTCTGAGAAATTTAGCTGCGTTGTGAAGACAAGTTGTTGCTGCTCCAGTCAGCCAATAGCAAGATATGCTTTTTTTCTTTGTCTGGAGGTTGGAAGTGTGATGGCAGTAAACTGCAGTGCAAACATCATTTTGTTTTGCTGTTGAGGGAGAAATGTAAAGGTCGATTGGGAATATTGGAAAAATATAAGGGAATAGTTGTTGGCTGGGAATGATTACATGGTTGTAAAGTAATCAAAGGGTTCAAATGAGGTCATAAATAAGGAGAGCCCTGCTTGGCATCTGTTTAAAATAAATATATACTGGATTAATGTTCAAGGATAATGTAACCTAGATGTGCAACTGGCCTTTTAGCAGAGAGCGAAGAACAGTGATGTCATTACTGCAAGCTTATTCAGAAACAATATGCGATTGATTAATCAAAAATTCTTTCTTACATGTAGATGGAGGAGAGACATTTTAATTGTAGTTTCTCAAAAGATGGATTTCATCATGAACATTCTTTCACATGGCCTTTGGACACTTCTGTCTGAGTGTGAGTTAATACTTTGGATGCCACTTTAAGCAGTGGGAAGAGTAAGGTGATTCTCTGGCCAGCCAGGAGAGGGAGACAGAGCTCTAGAAAACATCAGTCTGAGATTGATGATGAACATTGCAAGTGAGATAATACAAATTAACACATATTAATCCATGATAACTTTCGCACCCTGACAACCCCCCTTCTTAAGGTATCCTTTCTGTCATTAGGACAATGACATAAAGCTGGCTTGTCTGTCCTGTCACTGTGACCTCCGTCCTCTGCACTCCTTCATTTCTGGTCTCTGGCGGTCCCTGTTGTCACTCTCTCCACCTATGACAGCCATGCTGAGAATTCCCTCTCTGAAGATAACTGCCTCTCTATTCTCTTCCATACTTTAAGGTGCTCCTTAAAATCATTCTCGACCAGGCTTTTGGCCATTGGTCCAAAAATCATCTTGCATGTGCTTTGGTATCAAATTTAGTTTGACGGTATTCTTGTGAAGTGAGGTGAGCTGGTTTACTTCAACAGTGATTATGAAATGCAAAGGGCTGTTGATGTTGACACATTATGGTTGCAACTGATTTTTGTAATTCAGAATACTGGTGGGATTGGGAGGATTTGGGGATTGGAGCTGGCTTCGATATTGGGATTAGGTTTGGCCTCTTAGGTTTTTACATTTCAGTGCAGAGGTATTTCAATCCCAGAGCCCTGCTTTCTGATTTCTTCGTGGGTGGCCCCTGGGATTGACGATTACTTGCTTCCACTTTGGTTGTGTGGGTTCTGAGGTGCAGCCTTGATCACACCAATACCCAGAACTAAAATCTGAAACATAAACCCAAATGAAGCCATAAATTAAAATCATGGAATCACCCAGGAGATTATTCAACCCATAATACCTGTGCCGTCCCTTTGAAAGAGCTATCGAATGAATTTTGCTCCTTACCCCCAAGCTCTACTCTTCCCTCATGGCCCTCAATTGGAATCATCAGTAGATGTGGTTTTAAGTCACTGCATTGGGAGTCTGTTAGATTTGGCCAAAGGCAATGAAGGAGGGATGAGATGTGGCGGCTGTGAATGTGGCTCCTTGCTCACATGCAGATCGGCCCCTGGCAGCAAGTGAGATCTACTGGTGCATAATACTTCAGAGGGTGCTGAATTGCCCTTCTCAGGTCTTCCCAGAGGGAAAATTGCAGGCAGTGGGACTTAATAATTACCATTCAGACAGACTGATCACAGAGTGCTTCTGCAATCTCTGAAGTACCAATAATTATAAGTATCAGTGTTGCAGTAAGCCACTTGGATTTCTGTGGTCCCAAATGTAGTCACTCTAAAGATGAGGGTCTCAGCAGCTGAAGGTGTGGCTGCCAGTGATGGAGCGAGTGATGTCAGGAATTGCCAGAGGCCAGAATTGGAGTGCAGAGGAGTTTACAGTAACAGGGCAGACAAGCCAATGTTTTGTCAACGGATAAATTATTGGTCAGGACATTTGTGTATTGAAGAAGTGATGTGGGATCTCAGTTTAACATCTTATCTGAAAGACAATGCCCCTGACAATGCAACTTTTTCTCAGTATTGCATTGGAAAGTCAACCTTGAACCTCAAGCCTCTGGAATGGAACTCGACTATCTTCTGACTTAGTGGTGTGAGTGTTATTCATTTAGCTACAGATGATACTGTACACCTCACCCGTCCAAGGCCAGGATCCACACTGACAGCTAATTTTCAGTACTGCTGTCTCTTGGTGTCTTAGGTCTCTAAACACAACTGATGATGAGCTTCACTGGAAACTAAACCTGAATGATTTTTCATCCATGTGTTTATATTTTGATTTACTGCCTACAGTTTCAAAATCGGAAAAAAAAATTCTGCTGAGAAATAATCAGTTTGAACAACAGTGAATTTAACTTGGAGAATACCAGATGGCCGAGTGGTGTGTTACAGCCTTGAATGCATTCCCAGACCTTTCTTGCGCCCTCACTTATAAACAGTTAGTTCTGGTTTTTATGTTGTGAGTCTTTGTGTTGGGCTCTGCTAAAGGCTTTTTGCATCTTCTGTCGTGGTGCCATTCTTGTTTCTGCACTGGGCTGTTGTTAGCGGTTACTAAGGGTTTGAAATTCTCCCTTTCAATAAATTGCAAGCGAATACTTGTTTTTCTTTGTACTTAATGACCCATAAATGAAATTGCATGGATGTGCAGCTCTGAAAACATGTGATTTCTGAGAGTTCTATTTTTTTAGCTGGACATTAATAATGGAGAAAACTGGGCAATTTTTCTCTCTGCATAAAAGGGATAATTTTTTTCTTTGAAGGGTTTGTTTTACTTCTCCAATAATAGGGATGTAATATTCCAAACAGAAAATTTCAGGAGTGAGAATCATTGTCATACTGCAACCTTTGGTTTCTGTTATACAACACAATCTTTATAGAATTATTTTCCACCCAAACCCATTTGTGCTTTATTGGACCTGGTCTTGACCCCAGTTCACTGTGAAGTGCTTTGGCTGGGTCACCATTAGCTGCACAGGAGCAGGCTATTCCTCAAGCTGACTTGGGCCCAGACTTTGCTCTTGAAATAACAGTGAGCCTAGTGGTGCTCAGTGTGATTTATGCCTGAGTAGTGCCATAACTACTCGATGGATGGGAGGGATGGGTGTGTGGTTAAAGGGGAAGTCTCGTGCATTGGTGTTACGATGCCGCACCACTAGTTCTGAGGACAAGACATCTCACTGCCTGCCTTGAATTGCTTGCTTGCTGTAGATGTGCTATATTTGTGTCGTAGGTGCAAACTAAACCTGCTGAAGGAAGTTTAAATTTGGTCCATTTCAGTTTTGAGTGTTTTTGTTTTTACTTGGGCTGTTGAATGATGCTACAAATCAGCCCCTTTTCCTCCTGGGCACAGCTGTGCCTGACAGATCTCACCCCAACAGGAGTTGGGGCTGTTAACTTGTGTCTTTGTCGCTGGATGTCGCCAGGTCAGGTTGGCCTTCACTCCCAGGCCCTGTGTCCCACTTGTAATGTGGGGTGCCGAGGTGGCAAGATGGCAAGTGTCTGACCTCCCAGGCATCCAGTGGGGTATGGAGTATCTGCCCTCTAAAGGAACCCTTGTGGGAGTGGTGGGAGTCACTTCAAGTTAAAGGGTTGACAGCTTCAAGTTCCTGGGAGTGAACATCACCAACAGCCTGTCCTGGTCAAATCACCTAGATGCCACGGCCAAGAAAGCTCACCAGTGCCTCTACTTCCTCAGGAGGCTAAAGAAATTCTCACCAATTTTTGTCGATGCACCATAGAAAGCATCCTATCTGGATGCATCACGGCTTGGTACAGCAACTGCTCTGCCTAGGACTGCAAGGAACTGCAGAGAGTTGTGGACACAGCCCAGCGCGTCACGGACACCAGCCTCCCCCCTTGGACTCTGTCTATACCTCTCGCTGTCTTGGTGAAGCAGCCAGCATAATCAAAGACCCCACCCACCCAGGTCATTCTCTCTTCTCTCCTCTTCCATCAGGTAGAAGATACAGGAGCCTGAGGGCACATAGCACCAGACTTAAGGACAGCTTCTACCCCACTGTGATAAGACTATTGAACAGTTCCCTTATATGATGAGATGGACTATGACCTCACGATCTACCTTGTTGTGACCTTGCACCTTATTGCACTGCACTTTCTCTGTAGCTGTGACACTTTACTCTCTACTGTTATTGTTTTTACCTGTACTACCTCAATGCACTCTGTATTAACTCAATGTAACTGCACTGTGTAATGAATTGACCTGTACGATTGGTATGCAAGACAAGTTTTTCACTGTACCTCGGTACAAATGACAATAATAAACCAATACCAATACCATTACTTGGGCATAAATTACACTGAGCACCACTAGGATGTCCTTTGTTCAGAGCGGACATTTAAGCTTCCACTGCAGCTCTCCTACATTAGGTGGCTGCTCTTAATGCTAAATGGAAGGGCCAATGCTGGCTGTGCATGTCGACTCCTTCCACATTGGGAGGGATGGGCTCCCTGCTCTGCACAAAGCTCCATGCTCTTTGGTGCTGAGTACAAAATCTCTGGCCACTTTGCTGATGTACCAGGCATTTCATTGTCCATATCCATCACTGTCGCCTGCAGATTTCACTGTTGTGGTACTTGTGCCCGACTGCTCTCTCCATAAAGTGGCACTTGCACTGTTCAAGCTGCAGTAGACTTGTACCGAGGTCACTTCCAGTCTGTCCCCTCAGCTGTGTGCGGTGTCAGTGCCTGAGCTGGCAGTTGTCAGTGCGGCAATGAGTGATGCGGTGGTCATCATCCTTACCGGCTTGGTGTTCCCCCCCACTGCCTGGCCAGGTAACAGGCCTTTGGTCTGGAAGGAGAAAGCCACAAATGTGGGTTGCGTTTAGTGGAGGGAACAGAGGTGCATGCAATGCATTAAGCGATTGTGGAATGAGGAGGCAGTGGGACGAGAGGAGGAGGATTAGGTACAAGGATACAGTCAACCTTAAAGGCATCACCCCTGCCACTGTCCCTAGCCTGGGCAATGACTGTTCCATTAATGACCAATATCCTCTCTTCCGTGGAGGTTAGGACATGCAGACTCTCCTGTTGGTGTGTGTAATCAGTCAACAGTGTGGTCAGTGCTGGCTTAAAGTGGCTGTGTAAATGGCATTGCAATCAACTGAAGCAGGTTAACTCTGCATTGTGCTCCGTGTCCTTTGTTAATGACTATCCACTTTAGCCTGCTCTTAAGTGTGGCTTTCACTTTCACGAAGGCTTACAGACTCTAGTGAGTGGAATCTCACCGTGATGGTGCATTCACTCCAAGGCCACAGCCAGGGCTCTCACACCAAATCACAGAAACATAACTTTCACTGGATGCAATTTGCATTTGTGATGACATGATCTTTGCTGATTTTAGGAGAATTGCACAAGTAACCAGGGCAATGGAAACTCTAGGCCAATGCATCTAGTGGATGAAACAGTGCCCATACAATACAGATAGCAACCAACTGTTTTCTTTCAAATATTAGTCTCCTCCCTTGTTGAGTCTACCAGCTCTGAGTTGGATTAGTTTTCAGATTAATATTTAAGATCATTGAATAACCAGCATCTAAAAAAAACTGCACTTGAAGGCCTGTGCTATTTGTCGGGCAACATATTGAACCTTTTATTGAATTACATCTTTATTATGTGAACTTTATTTGCCCATTGTTACGGAGATGTGAAAGTATTTCGACTGCCTAATAGTGAAAACTTGAATGTAAACTGTAAGTGTGTAGAAGACATTTTCTTCAAAACAAAGGGTCATATTAACTGGGTTTCTGTTAACACACTGGTTTACGTGATTTACATATGTTATGTTACTCATTACTGAACTCTGGGAATACTGTTGGCTTTAATGGAACTGTGAGGCAGGAGGCCCACGAATTATGGATCTGAAATGCAATGAGAATGATAGTAACAGATGTCATGAGGGCATAGACAAGTTATAACAGAAAGATTTAATTCAGAGAAGTGTGAGGCAACACATTTTCTTAGTTAAATAAAAGAGGCAATATGAACCAAAACTGATTAATTATAAAGGGGATGCAGAAACAGAGTGACTGCTATATGCAGATCTTTGAAGGTGGGGTGACCGGTTGAGAAGACAGTTTGGGGGAAAAAAGAAACACATGGGATCCTTGGCTTTATTAATGGAGGCAGAGGGTAAGCAAGTTGCATTAAATCTCTATAAATCACAGGTTAGGTCTCTGCTGCACATGACATTGAGTTCCCGAATGGGTGCGGAGGAAGTTTACAGGATTGGCGTTAATGTTTTGGGTCAATGACCTATCATGAGAATGATTGGCCAACAGGGGTGTTTACTCCTTTTCTCTCTCCACAGATGCTGCCTGACTGGGTGAGTATTTCCAGCACATTTTATTTTTATCTCATATACTCAGAGTTGTGTTTTACTGTTTTTACTAGAATTGTACCAGGGAAGAAGTTCTATAGAGAGACTGGAGAAACTGGGATTGTTCTCCTTCAAGGAACAAAAGCAGGGAATTCTGGAAATATCCAGCAGGTCTGGGAGCAACTGTAGAGGGAGGGACAGATTTAACATTAAAATATTATTAAAAAAATCAGAATCCATCTTTGTTTCAATATGGGATTCAATGGATTAGAAAAGCGGACCAAACATTTAGTACCTTTCCAAGTATTGGCAGCATATTTCTCTGCAGATGAATTCGGGTGAAAAGGATAATATGTTCAGCAATGAGTGCTTTTGCCTCCATTAGTAGTTCCACAAACTGTGGATCCGAATAAGCAGTTGGGCAATTTTTCCAACAGAACCCACTTATGAAGCAGCTCAAAGGAAGAGAGGGGGGAGTAAACAAATAAAACACTTGTTTTACCTGGAAGTAATTAAACATCCTGCACAGACGGAATGGATTAAGTACACTGGAAATTGAGAGCCAGATATTAAGGACCATCATTGCCTTGGACACAGTTTTGACTTGAGCCTGGTACCTGAGTTGAGTTTGACAGGACCCGAGTATATCTGTCACGGTAAGGTGTCTATTCTGCTGGAACATTAGAGTTTGAGTTGGGTCAGGCTGTAGTGTGCCACTGTGGCTCAGTACTTAATCCAGGTCAGTTTGATTTGGTGTCAGTGAGTGCTGGGTGTGTTTGCTAGACACTTGGTCAATGAGTGGACATGGGATATTGAGTGTCGATATCAAATTTGACTTGGTGTCAGTAGCATGATGTGACAGAGAGGTGGATGGGGGATGTTACCCTGGCTTGCCGAACTCATTCAAGAGCCCCTGTTCGAAGCTGGCCCTAGTGTCAGTGGTAGGGTGTGATACCTGCAATGGGAGTAGATGACAAACCTTGCTCGGGCTTGAGACATGTTTTATGGGCATCAGTTTCAAGACCACCTTGGCACCAAGATCACACATTGATGTCTGCCCCGGGAGCAAGCGGTGATTGTTGTCTAGGATTGGGAAGATTTTCTCCTTGGTGTCAGATTCAAGTTCGCCTAAGTGCCACACTTAGGGGGTGACAGCTATCCAGGCAGTGTATGAGGGGCTTCACCCGGGCTATGAGGGTCTATTGCAGACTTGGATGTCATCTGACGCATTGTCTGCATCTGGGCCAGATTGTCTGCCAACTGCTCCCAGGACAGGTACGAAAAGAATCACAAGTACCTGGGCTCGGGTGGGATTTGGATTGCCTATGGTTGGTTTGGTTTCAGAATTTTACATCTGAACAGACCTCTAATTCTATGTATATGCGGCATGTTTTAAGTTTGGATATTTAAGCTGCAATCAATTAGGGTCTGGTGTGTTGAGTCTAGTCCATGGGCTGATGCCCTGCCCACTGGAAATGGTTATTAAATTTTCATTGTCCATCTTTGGTAAAAATTGGTAAAAGAAAATAATTTGTGGCTGTACATCTTCTTCTCAATCTATATCTTGAAATGCTAACATGAAATATGCTTTGAAAATAATTATGATTTGTGCAAGCTCATAGATGGTTAAAGTTTTATTGCAATCCTGGAGGCTGTGCCTAAAATTCAGTCACTTCTGCTCAGTGTAGTTGGTGAGATTCACTCTTTCACAAATCTTACCTCAACAATCTCTAAAACACATGTCAATGGAAATTAATACAAAATTCAATTGTTTAACCATATTTTGGAGTTAGCTTTTTAAAACCTAGATTATTGTTAGGTTTTGAATCTGGATTAAAGTGCTGCAAATTTCATTTGAATTCCAGTCCCAATATGGTGTAACAAGCCACCTCCCATTAGCTCTCTATGTGCAGAAATCCCACAGCAAACATGACACTTAAAACAACACAACGATAATTGCTTATTCACCCAGTTTTGGCAGATTTTCGAAGAGAGTGAAGGAGCCATTCATCTGATTTGGTGCACTTATGCCATTCGAAGTTCCATATCTATTAAACCAATTTTCTACGCTGTGTAGGCAGAAAGAAAATAAAGAGTGAAACAACAGGGGAAAGAATTTACTTTTTAAGTAGGATGTTTATGTCTCCTCTCATGAATCAAGAATTGATGGGTTTGGGAGCCTCAATAAACATTGTTACATGTGTCTCAAGCTTTCCTCTCCACTGGAATTCAGGAAATTTTTTTTGTGAAAATCAAAACACAGGTTTATGCTGGAGAATGGGGTTTAAGGTTAACATATTAGCATTGCTTTCATAACAAGCTTTCTCAAATTCTATCGCTAATCCTCATGGTTAAGGTGAAAGTTAAGCTTGGCTACTATCAGCTAACATGTTTAGCCTTGGGCCCCTATCATTTAATAGCGTTCAGGTTCGAGCAAGCAAGAGATGCAAAGGTTAGCTCTCAGTTCCCACCAACCCCCTCACCCCACCATCTTCTTTTCTACATTGAGACATTCCCCAGCAGTAAATAAAATTGACTGAAGGAGATGGTGTTGAATTTCCAGCCCAGACAAAATTAATCTTTAGTTTCCTCTCGGGAGACTTAAGCAGAAAAATGCAATGCGGGAGGCACACAGCACAAAGTCGAGACAAGAGTGTATCTAGTTTTCAGTAATGTGCGCAATGGCAGAGGTCAAGAGCAAACTAGAAGGAAAGGAAGAAAACAGCATAATGGTTAATTCCTAACCAATGGAGCTGACATAAGAAAATTACTGCATCTTAACCATAGCTATGGACAAAGCTGACACAGAAATGAAATGTAATGAAAGAAATTGTGTAGTATGTGTGGAGGGAGTTCAATGCAGTCCATAAGGGAAGGATACACCTTTGATGTTGGTAAGTTATGCTTGTTTTCATGAGGTGTATCTGGTAGTGTGATATAGTCTTGCTCCTGTTCGGCCAGATCAATGATTAAAGCAATATATTCACACCTACCTTGTGTTAGCACACAAATATGTAATAGTGAAATCAAAGGTACATCAACTGTCGTGTAATATTTCTCATTCTCCTTCACAGCAGTGACTCTGTTTCAGAGGTATTAAATTGGGTGAAAGATGCTTTGGGGCATCCAGAGGTTATATAAATGCCACCTTTGCTTTTTTAGATGTAACGTTGAACTGAGAATGCTCTCAGGTGGGCATAAAAGGTTACGTGGCACGATCTTGGAAATGAACAAGGGCATTATTCCTAATGTCAGCCAATATTTACCCCCTAATCACCATCACAATAGCAGATTGTCAGGCCATTGTCAGATTTATACTTGTGGGATCTTGCCATGCACCAATCAACTGTCTGTTTCCCACAATATAAAAATACATAGTTAGTCCCAAAGCACTTTAGAGCCGCATTATTGAGAGGCGTTATTGAAAAGTCTGTCGTTCTTTCTTTCAATCTTTCATTTAACAGGTCCTTGCAACTTTTTGGAGGATGAACAGTTCAGTGAAGTGACATGGTATTGGTATTGGTTTATTATTGTCACTTGCACTGAGGTACAGTGAAAAACTTGTCTTGCATACCGTTCATACAGAACAATTCATTACACTGTGCAGATACATTGAGTTAGTACAGAATGCATTGAGGTAGTACAGAGTAAAAACAATAACAGAATACAGAGTAAAGTGTCACAGCTACAGGGAAGTGCATTGCTACCCAAAGCATTAAAGTTCTGCAGTGTTTCTGAGGTGAATACCTGCACATACACCACACTGTACTCATTTGTATAATCAATTAAGTGTACCAGCAGCTTGACAATGTGAATAAAGGAAATGCAGACTGGACAGGAAATCAGTGAAGAATTTGCCCCAGATACTTATGAAAACTTTCCCAAGTACAGAGGTAGATTGTCTCCTTTCAGCAATTCACCATGGCACAATGCAAGAGTGTATTGACTAATTAGCTGCGAGCTCAGATCCTTGCTCCACCTCACCATAGAGAAAATACTTAGAGACCAACCCTGGAGTAAGGTATTAAAGGACTGGTAACACAGTGATCTGTAACAAAAAAAAACTGAGAATGCCAGAAAGTCTCAGCAAGTCAGGCAGTATCTGTGGAGAGAGGACCAGAGTTATGTTTCAGATCAATGACTCTTCCTCAGAATTGTATTTTCTGACTTTTGTTTACAGTTCTCCAGCAACTAGAATTTTTTGCTTTTGGTATTGGTTTATTAATGTCATTTGTACCGAGGTACAGTGAAAATCTTGTGTTGCATACTGTTTGTACAGGTCATTCATTACATGGTGCATTGAGTTAGTACAGAGTGCATTGAGGTAGTACAGGGTAAAAACAATAACAGAATACAGAGAAAAGTGTCACAGCTATAGAGGAAGTGCAGTGCAGGTAGACAATAAGGTGCAAGGTCACAACAAGGTAGATTGTGAGGTCAAGAGTCCATCTCATCATGTAAGGGAACCATTCAACAGTTTTATCACCGTGGGATAGAAGCTGTTCCTTGAGCCTGGTGGTATGTGCCCTCAGGCTCCTGTATCTTCTGCCTGATGGGAGAGGGGAGAAGAGAGAATGACCTGGGTGGGTGGGGTCTTTGATTATGCTGGCTGCTTCACCAAGGCAGCTTTTCAATGAGGATTTCCAGGAGTGCCTTACAGGAGGAAGTAGAAAGGTTTAGCATTGGAAGATTAGTGCCTAGGGATGATCAGGAAATTGCTGCAGAGTAAGTTTGGGATATGTACATCTGGGCCTGAATCCTGAGACCTGCTGGCACATACACTGAGACAGGCAGCCACATCAGTGCTCCACTGCTGGATTCTGCAATAGTGTCCAATGTCTGAGCAGGAGCTAGCTGACATTCCCCAGCAAAGAATTTGCTCTCTAATCCTGGTCCAATGTTGGACCTAGTGCAGTCCTTCTAGACCATTTACTTAAATGAGGATGATGCATGTTGCGAGAAAGAATAAGAGAATGTTACATTTATAAAAATGATATTTGTTTGGGTTAATGTTTCAATTATTTTAATGTATTTTGATATCCAGGCCATTGGCTTGAAAGAATGTAGGTGAATAGCATTTCTTTACAAACTGCCCAGCTTCCTTCCTTGAGATGTGGTGCTGGGTCATTATTGGTGAAGGGTTCTGAGCTAATTTTGACGTCGAGAGGGTCAAGCTTTGCCTCAACAGCTCCATGTTAACTGATTTTCAAGCTTGTGAATACAAAAGTTAAGGAAGCAAATATTCCTGAAGTGATGACATCATTGATGAGTGTTAATGTCATCCAGTTGTCCTTCACACATGCACAGTAAATTAGAAGGTGCACTAATGAATTTCAGAATAGTTCTGAATGAAGGATGGTTGTAAACAACACGAATCAATCACTAAAATCTTCATCTTTCTCATTGCAATCTCACCTATCATTGTTTCAGGTTTACATAGCAGTGTGAGACACCATAACTGGAATTCATGTTTGACATATTTGAAGGTATGGGAAAAGTGGGGGCACTGGAAAACTAAGTGGATACCTCTTTCAGGAACCTGGTGCAGATGGATGGTTCCAGTGGCCACCCCCGTGACCTTGTAATTCCTGTTAAACATGTGAGGATTATGGTGAATCTTGTGTAGAAACTGAATCATTCTTCCAGCATCGTCAACAAAAGTCTGGTACATTTTTACAGAAGCACATAACGAAGTTGTGCAATTAAAGGAAATTCAGCATCTTTCATCTGTGCTTGATCATCATGAGTGTTTGGACATTGCTTCCCAGCAGCCCCTAAGTTTGAAGGGAAAGTGTGTTGACTGGGGGCAGAGTAATCGCTTGCAGGACATCTTCAACTCAAGTGCTTGACTGTTGCACTCCATTTTGCAGCTTTGTTACTTACTACTGAATGTGTGCAGCAGATGTGACATTAAACTAAACCTTTCCCGTCTCCCCTTAGAGGTATGATCACTATTTCAATGGAGAGCAGGGGAGTCCTCCCTAGCTAATTTAACAACTCTCATAGTTTGTCTGGGCATATAATCATGTTCTTTTTAGGAGCTTGCTGCGAGCAAACTGACTGTCACTTTTCCTACATCACAAAGGTGATTATATTCAAAAGTTACTTCACATAAAATGCTTTGGACTGTTCTGAAAGCTGGTTTTAAATTTGTTTTTAACTGAGAAAGTTTGTCACGCAGAGCATGTTTGAATGTGGGACCCACGCGTCTGGGGCCAGTTGGTTTTATTGAAGGGGAACTTGTCTCAATACCTGGGCAGAAAGGAATAGGAAGGTGTGTTAATGGAATTAGAGGTGGAGGAGGCTGATGTGAAGCATGAACATTGTCATGGACTCAGTGGCTTGAATGGCACATTTCATTGTAAATACAATGTAACCAATTACATTTTCCAGCACACATTTTATATCCATATTTTCATCTTATGTGAGAAGCACTTCCAATCTAGCCTGGAAGGGAAAGATCTTGGAGTGGGATTGGTTAATGAATAAAGACACACTCACAGTAAGGCCTCACGAGAAAATGTGGTCAAGGCATCCAAAACCTGTTGAAACATCAGCTGCAACGAATGACTGTATATGCATGTCTCTGCGCTCTGTTTATACAAATGCTGCCCCAAAGGCATCGACTTGTTTTCTACAGTTGTATTAGTCACACCCAAACTTTTCTGGCATAGCCTGTGTACAGTT
This sequence comes from Pristis pectinata, assembly GCF_009764475.1. Taxonomy (NCBI): domain Eukaryota; kingdom Metazoa; phylum Chordata; class Chondrichthyes; order Rhinopristiformes; family Pristidae; genus Pristis; species Pristis pectinata. The sequence continues at coordinate 92,842,855 of NC_067407.1, read as the reverse complement.
TGAAAACTTGGCTACAGCAAGCCAGGATAATGATGTTTTGGCTAGTGTTTAGGCTTGCTTCAGGGGCTTTCATACGCCTATGAAAGCTGAAAGTTTCTGAAGGCTTTCCAGTCTCCATAGTAACGCTTTTGTTGTCCTACCACTGCAACTTTTGTTGTTTACGGCACTCAGTTTTAACCGTTTAACCCTATTTAAAGCAGGCTTAAGTCGGTACTTGGAGTTAGCATTTTCTTTTATAAGTAAACCCATTCCAAGCCCTTACTCTAAATATAACTCCCTGGGCACTGCTTTAAATGCCTGCCAATAAATAAAGAACACACGACCAAAAAAAGAGCACATATTGAAATAATATTTCAACAAGGTAATGTATTTAAAATTATCTTTAGTGGAGAGCTGATAAAAGCCACAATAAATAAAGAGATACCACAGATAGAAATCTTTCTTTTCCTCAGTGTAACAAGCTGTCCACACAGTGGGGCTAAAGGGACATGTACATACAAGAAAGAGCAGATTCAAATCAAAGTAAACCACACTGTTGCAATAATAATGTTGGCTTTCCATTTTATGACTTAGCATAGGTCATGGACTCCCAGAAAAGTCCCAAACCAACACTGTTAAATAACAATCAAATTTATTTATGAGATTGGATCAGTGCCAGTACTGCATATGGAATTGAGACAGTTGGTTGAATTAAGAGATGTGTCCATCGTATTTTGCTGTGCGTTTTTTTTATTCTTTACTCTTCATTGGCACCAATGCTTTCGGCTGTTGTAAGTGTGGGAGACAGCATACATACTATAATTTGTATTGCATTGTGAGGCTGGCCTTTGGTAGTTGCGTCAATCATATTCAGGTGCTCTGAGATGGCTTGCGAAAGCGCTTCAATCAATCAACCAGGCCTCTCCATTGTCTTTGCGTGATGTAACATTTTAGCTGAGAATAGCCTTTTCAGGGGGCTGGGAGAAAAAAAAATAAAGCGTGTAATTTAAATAACATTATTATCTCTGTTGAACTAATCAGTTAGTTGCAGGAGATATTTGCTTTAGAAGGTTTTTGCCTGCTACTTATGGCATTAAGTACCAGTGCATGGACCCAGTGTTGACTCAACGGTACATATTGATGCAAAACATACTATAAAATTGGAAGGGTCAAAGTTAGATTATGGGCCTAAAATACTGCATAGTGTTTTATAATAATAACTTATTCTAATATAGTACATTAAGTTTAAAGACTTTTGATTTATACTCATTTTCAGATTGCTTGAAATTCAGGATGCCCAATAATGTATAGTTTGCACAGTTATTTTGGATTTTCATTGGCTTCAATATTTTCTTACAACATTTTGGCTTTTGAGGCTCTGTAACTATACCATTGTGAAACTGGGATAAATGGTGACATAACAAGCTAAGATGATGATACAGTTAAGTTTATTCGGTTTTCAGCTGAATCATACAAACTAGGAAGGTCCAAAGATTAATGTCCAACCTGTGCTGCCAGCTGATCCTACCAAGTGCCATGGAGTTAAGTGAAGGAAACGGTCAAAGCTCCCCTGAGTTAGGGAACTGGAATTACTCTGGGTCACTGTCCAAAATGGCTGCAATGAAGTGGATGTGTGTTGGCTCGGGTTGGACATGAGATTGGACGTTGCTACTGGTTGAAGAGGCTGCTATTGCTCAGTGGTCAGTGTGTACCATGGCCACTTGTACATTTCCACTTCAGGGGGTACGGTAGCTTAGTGGTTGTATTACTGGACTAGCAGCCAGAATTTTGAGTTGATGAGAACGTGAGAAGAATAAAAAGTGTGATTAATATAGAATTAGTATAAATGGATGGTTGGTGTGAGCTGAAGGGCCTGTTTCTGTGCTTTACTTCTCCATGATTCATGTTCTGGACTATTGAATTTGAGTCCTACCGTGAGAGCTTTGGAATTTAAATTGATGTAATTAAATAAATCTGGAATTAAGATCTCAGAAAGCGTAACCGTGAAACTACCAGATTGTTGTAAAAACCTAGCTGGTTCACTATTATCCTTCCTCCACTAGTCTCTGCCTTTCAGGCCTATCTTTGGTTCCAGAAAGCACCAATGAGATTGACTCTTAACTGTCTTCTCTGTTTAAGGACAATAAATGAACAACAGAAAGTCAACTCAACTGCAGGAAAAGCCGAGTCGATGAAATTGGAAAGACAATAAAGGAACACAAGCAAATTAGTGAAATACTCAGAAAACATGATCACAAACTGGATGAAAGCTACCACTTCAATTCCATTTCCCCCTCAATGTGACAGTCTCAGCATCACTGGGAAAGTGGGCACATTTTACTTTGCTGGATAATAATTAATCGAGGAGCATTCAGTCGCCAGATGAATTGAACTAAATATTGCTTAAGAATGATTAAGCATTTGCTATGTACTGCAATCACATGCAGTGCAGAAATTTGCATGAAGACATTTTTTTAAGCTAAATTGCATCAGGAATTGGGCATAAATCTGTTGTTTTGGAATTAGCCTCTTGGGGTTCAATTCAGATTGTGAATTTGCTTTATTGCTTGTACTTGGCAGCTTAAAGGAACACTTTAATCAGCAAGCAACTAGTACAGGAATGGTGGGAATTGCATTGACAGAAAAGACCCAAGCTTTCACTAGACTGCACAGCATCACACAGATTCACCACCGCCCTGAGATTAGATGCTTGACCGGACAGATAAGTGTATATACTTGCCACAGTAGAACCAGTAATGCTGTCAGAGTTATCAAACATACTATTGGTGTCCATATCTGGGATTAATAGGTCATTACAGTAGAATACATGCATCTTGCAGGGCTTGTGGAATAGTTGGTATTTGCTACATGCTCCATAAGTTTATTTTGAAAAGAAGTCTATCTGATGACGTCAGGAAGCATTAATGGTACCAGCTGTAGAAGGAAGATTGAGGATCCAGGCACTAATTCCAACTCCCATCCAATAAGTACATCAATTACATCATCTGTAATGGAAATGATCACAACTGTCATGCAAGTAGCCAAACCACAATTTCCTACACTTGTTACTCAGCTCTTCAAACACTACCGAATAGAATATTATTGGAACCACCATTATATTTCAAGCAATGGCAAATGAACATGTCTCACACAAGTCAAAAGCAGGGCACAGGTTTCCCTTGTTGCAAAGAGCAATCTTGGATTGGCACAGTAATCATCCTTGTGCTAGGTTTCAGAAGTAGGACTGTTACAATAAGATATTTAATAATGCACGTAATAATACACTTAAAGTGATTTTTGTGATGTTTATTTGGCATCCAGTGTGTGCAGTTATGCTGAAATATACTCTCAGGGTGTATTTAAAGCCCACAGCCGATGGTGATTGGCTGGGATATTCTGAAGAAGAATGGTGGAGTTATCCACTGTGTTCTGGCCAATGTTTATCACTCACTCAACATTCCTGAAACAGATTATCTCGTCATTATCAGGTTGCTGCTGTGCAAGGTTACTATGGGTGAATTGGCTGGTGTGTTTTCAATATTACAGCCACGACCATGGTTTGGGATGTCCTGAGATTGTGAAAGACATAAACTAAGTGCAAGTCTTTCTTCAAATTCTTGATAAAAGATAAATCTATAAATTCTCTTAAATGTTTTGTATTTTAACATTTGTAGGATTATTTTGTGCAGTATTGTGTGAATTGGAAAGAGGGAGCAACAGAATAGTATAAGGAATAACAGTTTGTAACACATTTGGATTTGTAAAATTAAAAATTTTATTTCACAACTGTAACTTTAAACAAAAAAGAATACTTTTTGTTTTCCTTAATTTGTCAACTTTTCTTTCCAAATCAAGAAAACTCATTATTTATTTATTAATAACAATTTCATTCTTGGTCTACACAGCTGCCACTCCACAAATGAAACTTGTAATTTTAAGTTTGTCTTTTTTTTCTATATCTTTTATACCAATTAAGAAGAAACAGAGTATGCCTAGAGATTTTTCTTTGCAGAACTAACTGTTTTCTCCAAAAATTAAAGTAGTGTAGATATCAGAAATCTTGTCTTGATGAACGGTGGTCAACCTGAAATGTTAACGCTATTTCACTTTCCACAGATGCTGACTGACTTGCCGAATATTTCCAGTATTTTTTGTTTTATAACTGTTCTCCTATGTTATTATGAAATGACTAAAGTTCTCTGAAACTTATCAATAAATGTGGCATATTACTAGTTAAGCCCTTTATTGAGACTAACCAGTAATTTAAAATCAATCATGGCCTGACCTAGCCACAAGGCACAAGTCTGGGAAGTGATGCAATGCTCTCTGCTTGCCTTCACAAGTGCAGTTTTAACAACATTTAAGAACCTCAACATTCAGGACCCTGGTTGACTGGCACATATCCAATCCTGAAACCTTCATGCCTACATCATCCACACAGTGTGAGTGCAGTGTTTACCATCTACAAGAACCAAAATATGTGTGTGTAGGAGAAGTAACTGGCAAAAGCAGGAGATCACCAGAGACTGAAGGGAAGTAGGAGTTTTGGTAATGAACTGAAAATGGTTAAACTCGATATAGAGTTCAGAAGGTTATAATGCAAGGGTCATAAGCTTACAGAGAGATACGACACAGAAACAGGCCCATTGGCCCACTGGATCCATGTCAACCATCAAATGCTTGTAAAAGGAGGTGGGGCACCTGGATCTTGCGTTGAAGCTTCAGTGAAGAGAGTAGGAGGTCAAAGACAGAGGTCAGTGTGAGTAGGACAAAGAATTAAGGTGTCAGGAAACTTGTGGATTGAGTTACACTGGCAGACTGAGCAGAAGTGTTCTGCAGGACAGTTGATCAACTTGTATTTGTATTCCCCTATTTAGAGATGACCACTTTGTGAGCAGTGAATGCAGGATGCTTTATGTGCCTCATCAATTAAAAAAAACCCACCCTGTTCCATTTTATTTGTATTCTTTCTCTGCTCAATTTTTTTTAACAGCATTAGTGTGTACATTTTGCACATTCCATTCTTTTCAATGAGGAAATAAATCTCTCAAATTTAACTTCAGAAAAATTTGGCCTCGGAAATTTGACATTGACATCATAATGCAAGCAGCCTTCTGCCAACTCTGAAGAATATATTTTCAGTAAACAATGTGAAAGGGAGAGACAGAGATCACAGAGGAACATGGAGATAGCTGCCAAGGAAACTTAAATCTTGTAGAAACTAAGGCCTCGGTTCCATTGTGAAGATGCATGGACATGGATCAGTGCAAAATTAGTAGTGTAATGCTTCAAGCACTCAGCGGCTGAGCTATGGGGTTCCCTACCAAAGAGGTGTTCACTGGAAGGTCCCAGTCCTGAAGCATTATCTGTTTCTCTTTCCATAGATACTGCCTGATGCAGAGTGTTTCCTGCCTCAACAGCCTCCAAGGCACCTGAACCATCAGTCACTGTTGCATATGTAAGATCAGTCTTCTGGAGAGTGAACCCATGGAAAGCATCTGGCTTGTATGGTGTCCCTGGCCGTGTCCTCAGATCCTGCACAGATCTGCTGTTGGGGATATTTGCAGACACTTTTAACCTCTCCCTGCTTCAATCTGAAGTTCTCACCTGCTTTAAGAAGACCACTATCATCCCGGTACCTAAGAAAAACAAGGTAACATGCCTTAATGACTGCCACCTGGTGGCTCTGACTTCCACCACCATGAAGTGCTTCGAGAGGCTGGTTACGGCACACATTAATTCCAGCCTCCCACACAACTGCGATGCACTGCAATTCACCTGCTGCAAATCAGGTCTACGGCGAATACCATCTCTCTGGCCCTACACTCATTTTTGGAATATCTGGACAGTAAAGACACCTATGTTAGACTATTGTTTATTGACTACAGCTCAGCCTTCAATAATATAATTCCAAGCAAACTCATCACCAAACTCCTAGTTTTGACTCCTAGGGACTCAACACCTCCCTCTGCAACTGGATCCTTGACTTCTTGATCAACAGACCACAATCAGTAAGGATAGGCAGCAACACCTCTGCCATGATTATTCTCAACACTGGTGTCCCACAAGGCTGCATCCTCAGTCCCCTACTCTACTCCCTATACACTCACGTGTGTGGCCAGATTCTGTTCTAATGCCATCTATATTTGCAGATGATACCACCATAGTGGGCCGTATCTCAAATAATGATGTGTTGGAGTACAGGAAGGAAATGGAGAGCCTAGTGACATGGTGTCATGACAACAACCTTTCCCTCAATGTCAGCAAAACAAAAGACTTCAGGAAGGGGGGCGGTGCACATGCTCCTGTTTACATCAATGGTGCTGAGGTCGAGAGGGTTGAGAACTTCAAGTTCCTAGGAGTGAACATCACCAATAGCCTGTCGTGGTCCAACCATGTTGATGCCACGGCCAAGAAAGCTCACCAGCACCTCTACTTCCTCAGGAGCCAAAAGAAATTTGGCATGTCCCCTTTGACCTTCACCAATTTTTATCGATGCAACTTAGAAAGCATCATCTCCAGATGCATCATGGCTTGGTATGGCAACTGCTCTGCCCATGATTGCAAAAAACTGCAGAGAGTTTTGGACACAGCTCAGCACATCACGGAAACCAGCCTCCTCACCATGGACTCTGTCTACACTTCTCACTGCCTCGGTTAAGCAGCCAACACAATCAAAGACCCCATCCGCCCTGGACATTCTCTCTTCTTCAACCTCCCATCGGGCAGAAGATACAAAAGTCTGAAAGCACGTACCACCAGGCTCAAGGAAAGCTTCTAACCTGCCGTTATAAGACTATTGAACAGTTCCCTAGTATGATACGATGGACTCTCGACCTCACAATCTTCCTCGTTATGACCTTGCACCTTATTGTCTACCTGCACTGCACTTCTCTCTCTGTAACTGTAACACTTTATTCTGCTTTCTGTATTGTTTTACCTTGTACTACCTCAATGCACTGTTGTAATGAATTGGTCTGTATGAACGGTATGCAAGGACAAGTTTTTCACTGTACCTTGGTACATGTGACAATAATGTCAATTTGCCAATTTACTTTCTGCCTTCAGATTTCCAGCACCTGCAGTTTTTTGTCTTTCATTTACTGCTCACACAAGTTGATTGCGATTCAAGTGTAGTAAACTTTAGATGACAGTTTCGCAAAAATTGATCTTGTTTTGCCTGCGGTGTTCAGCGTAAAGGTGAGGTTTAAGCAGTGTTCTTTTTAAGCAGTGGTTAAATTTACCCTTGGTCAATCTGGTTCAGTATTTGCAAGGGATGAAGGAAAGACTTGTGGGACCTTGGAAGGCCTAAGTACACTGCAAAGTCAATGTGGAGATGCTGGAATCTGGAGCAACACAAAAGGCGCTGGAGGAACTCGGCAGGTCAAGCAGTGTCTATGGGGGGAAATGAACAGTCAATATTTCAGGTTGACCCTTTCTTTCCAGTCTAGATGAAGGGTCTCGACCCAAAACGTCAACTGTCCATTTCCATCCTTGATGCCGCTGAGTTCCTTCAGTGCCTTTTGTGTTGCAAAGTCAATGTGATCATTTTGAAGTGTAGTTGTTGTTTTAATGCAGGCTATGCTGTAGAGGTTTGTACAGAGCAAGGTCCCACAGCCAGCTATGTGAGAATGATCAGATGATCAGCCTTTATTGACATTTGAATCTGCCGAAATGAGGAAGTGAGCTGACTGACATGCTTGTCAATATGATGTCGATAGACTAAAAGCTCCACTCTGCAGATATGACACAAACTGTACTTCCAACACAAGCTAATTTGGATTAAGATTTAGGGATTCATGAAATAGCTACATTTTGCTGTCTGGGTCAAATCATTTGTTCACCTCTATTATCTGTCTGGAATATTGAAATAGCTAATGCTATAATCATGAACCATGACTAGTTATATTGAAGCAGTCTCTTAAAGATTAAAACATATTAGGTGAACGTAATCAAATAGTGTGACAGAAATAAATGTAATGTTAGGTTTTGCAGTGTTGATTTATTTTAATAGACTTACTGACAATTGTATTGAGGCATCAGTTTCATTAACATAACATAAGCTTTCAGCAGAAAGCTTCAAGCATTATTTAATTCTAAAACGTGCCAAACAAATTTAGCAATCTATGGAGAAAGTACCAACAATAGTTGTGGAAAAATTCTGGGAAAGAATGGCCAGAAACCTTTTAAATAATGGAGACAGGCTTGAAATGCATGACATGTATATCCTGTTCTTGTATCACCAACCTTGTCAGTTAGCTTCTCAGGTAATTAAGTAATCTTGATGGTGAATGATGTTAATGGGTGTGATCCTGTTAAGCAAGTTTTTCTAAGTGAGGGGACCACAGTGGCATCTAACTGGGGCTGCATTGCAATTTCTAGTGAAACAGCAACAAGTGTTTAATAATGACAGCTTGATTTCTTGTTTTGCAGTGAAACTTAAAATAGTGCAGAATTTCAATCCATTGTCCACTCACAACTGTAAAAGGGTGGCAAACACTGAATGATTCACAGAACATTGCAAGCTCTTTTGATGGAATTGAGCCAGCAAACATGAAATTCTAATTATACCTAAGAGGACAGTGATTGATTGGGTACAGCACAGGTACTCTGTTATTATTTGATGAAGGAAATAATATTTCATACACATCCTGTTCCTTCTACCATCTCCCATTAATAGTGTTTTAGTTAGAGGTTACTCTGACAGCAGAGAGGAATAAAACCTTTTTGAATTGTTTGCCTTTGACTCGTGCCTTCCAGGTATGTGCCTTTGAAGTGGTTTATTCCTATTTTCTTTCATTGGATTTTTCCAAAATTGAAAATCAAACAATTCATTCTCTCCTTCTCAAGCTGCTAAACTTTTAGTCTAAATGTTCTTACCCAGATGAGTCAGTTAAACTATTAGATTTCATCACATCTGTTTTTTCACTTATTCTCTGGCTAAATAGTGTTGCAAATTATCTTATGACAAGTTGCTGACACCTGACTGAAATTCAACAGCAGTACGTCTTTCAAAAAAGATTATGGAACCAGCATTGTTCATAAAGGTGTATTAATGTGAGACATTGTTAATGGTCCAGTCTTGGCAAGTGACCAATGCCATTACAGCAGGAATGTTTTGTGGGTATGAGTGTTGCTACAGCAACTTGTTTAGGGCCGGCTGAGTCCCATTTGTTGCAAACTAGTTTCCCCTGATACTGGTTCTTGCTTTCAGTTCGGGTTAGGAAAAGGGCAGCCAGAGACATGTAGGTTTTGGAAAGAACAAGTGTATTGCTCAGACTCTGGAAGAAAAGGTGGAAAGGCGGCACTCAATCTATGGAACCCTGATGCTTATCAGGATCTGACCCTCAGGAGAGCTATACGGTACCTACCAAAGTACAGCTGCAGTGGCCGGCAAACACCTACTCAAGAAGGTGACCAGTGCATTGTGTAATGTTGGGTGGCCCATGCTGAAGGGATCGCAGACCAGGAAGACTGCTGCTTTCTACATTGCAGCAGGGACATGGCTGAGTGTCGAATGGATAGATTTCACCATGAACCTATCTTCAGTGCTTGAACATTGTGTCTCTTCTGCAAATCTCAGACAACCCTCTCCATTGTAATTAAAAGTTTAAAATCACCTCGTGACCTGAGTTACCAAATGAATGCAGTGCCTAAGGAGTTCTGAGTTGTCAAATCGTTCTTCTGATAAAAAAATTAAACCTGATTGTTAAACTAATGTTTATCTGATTGCTCGAATACATATTTAAGAACTTGTGCTACTATCTGAAGAAGTGTGGAGAGATCCCCCAGTGGCCCAACTAATTTTCTGCCCTCATTCAAAAACATATGAGCTAGCCATTCACCTCTGCTGTTTATGGCCTTTAACTGTGAGCATATTGGTGACTACAGTGACCCCGTAATACAACACTACTCTTCAAAGCAATTCATTGTATCTAAGGTGTTTTAAAATCACCTGAGAGGAGTGAGAAGATGCAATATAAATGGTAGTCTTTCCTGAAGACAGACAGAGGGCAAAAACTGAAAAATGCACTTTAAACCCATAATCTTTTTGCTCTTTCAAAACCAGATCACAGTTAACGGGAAATTGAGGTGTGTGAAGGTGTGTAATAGTTGTAGGCACATGATTACAAACTTTTAAGATCCTCATTCTCATTTATAATTCCCTTTCTTTGCAACTCCTACACCTTTACGATCCTTCATTTTGCACATCCTTAATTTTAATCATTCCGCCATTTGCCTTAAGGTGCTTAGGCACAATGTTATGGAATTTCCTCTCTGAACCTTTCCATCTTTCCACCACTCTGTTTTATTAAACCTATGTCTTTGACTAAATTTATGGTCAATTAGTGTGATATCCTTTATTGGCTTGGTTACAGTTATTTTTATTAGCAATGTTCCTGTGCAGCTAAACAAATACAATGTTTTGTTATTGGTTCACCCAGGTTTCCACACCTCAGTGCACCCTGCAACTGGATCTCCTGACAGGAATATCTATCACCAGCAAACCCCACTCTCTGGAATTCGTAGATAGATGCTCTGACCTGCACCGTTTTCTTCTCTTTGGATGGGCTGAGCACAGTGGTGCAGCTGATAGAGCTGCTCCTGCACGGTTCCAGTGACCTGGATTCAATGCCGACTTCTGAGGCTGTCTCTGTGGGGTTTGCATGTTATCCTTCTGGGTGCTTTTCTTTTTCTAATATCCCAAAGACCTGTGTATTGATAGGTTAATTGGCCAGTATAAATTGCACTGTAAGTTGGTACTAGCTTCTCATTGGTTGCTGGCAACTGTCACATCAAGAGCTGGCACAGCATCAGGACAACTTCTTTCCCCTTATTGGACTGGTACAGGAGGTCTTGATATTCACAGCATCCAGAAAGCAAAGGAAGATGGGCTACGCTTCAGTGTGAAGGTCAGGCAAGGAGGGGTCAAGTTGTTGGTGAATGTACAGCTTGAAACAAAATACAAGAAGACCATGTGGGAAGAGATCCTGTGTGATGCTTCATCTAATATTGCCCCTCTCCATGACCATGACTCCTATGCTCCTGGCTCAAGTGGGGAGTGGGCTGCTGATGCCCATTTGCTTGACTGTTCATTACCTGTCAACTCACGTTATGTGTAACCTTCTCTCTGGCCTTAACCACTGCTGCGATACCCTTTTCAACTCAATTCCTCTGTCTTCCTCTCTACCACTGCATTACCTCTCATCCCACACCCTCTCTCCTCCCTCCGTGCCCTATTTTGGTCTCCCCCACTCCCCTCCCCCACCCCACCTCACCCTACACCCCTACTCTCAACCAATTCAATTAATGGTCCACCAATATTGTTGGCCCAGGACTATAAATGCATAGTAAGAAAGTGAGTTTGTATTTTGGGCTGTGAACATGATGTATGTCAGATGGGACTGTACAAAGCAACACAATGCAGTGATAGCTCACACATGAAGATCCTGGTGGATAATTGGAAGGGCAGTTATTTTCTTAGATAATTGCGTTTCCTCTGGACCTAAAAAGGAAAACATAACAGTCAAAATAGTATTCAATAAATGCATTTTGTAATGAAAAGCAATCTCTTCACTGTCGTTCTTATTATCACATTCAAGTTAACATTGTGTGTTGCTTCATTTTAGATGTAAAATGCTGTTAAAATGCAAATTATTAAAGCTTTTGCTACAATGAAATAATTGTCAGGCATGTGTAGTAGGTAAAAGAATAATTGTTGAACCATCTGAATGTAGAACTGCATCAAGGGCTTTTGTCTTAAGTTCAACTGCTTTCTGTATGGATTAATAACTGTGCTGTGATGTAACTCACTTAAGGCCAAATGTGATCAGATTAAATCCTTTTCAGCTGAAATACTTTTCATTCATGTCCAATGTAATATGACAGCATCTTGTTTAGTTGGAGTGCTATTGAACAAAGGTAGATAGTTGTCATTATAGCTTTTGATTGATGAAAAACTTTGCAGCATGTTGCTTCACATTTTTTTAAGCATTCAGTAACTCTGGCTGACATCTAGTGACCTACTGTTTCGTGACATAGACACAGATTCAGACAAAGGAAATCCCAAGCAGGTCACTTTGCATAATGTAGTGTTCTGATGTGCAGTCTATCTGTAGGAGCTGTTGATACTGCTCCTTGTTTTGAAAATCATTTGAATACACAAGACTGAAACTAAACTTCCAATGAAACTGGTTGAAGCTAGTTCATAAGGTTTGCTGTTGGAACATACCGATGTTGTTTTGCTCCCCAGATGCAGGTGAGCCACAAATCTTATCTGAGGAACGGAGAGGGTGGTGGTGTAGTGAGAGGGCTGGGCTGGGGGAGATCTATTTCAGCCCTGTACTATGTGCAGTGAAATGGAATTCTCAAATATTATTGTAACAGTGGATCACATGACACAAAAGCAGGATTGTTGCCCTTCCATTTGTTCTATTGAATACAAAGTGTGTTTAGCTCAAAACAAAACTGGCTGGTGGAAGTTTTTTTTAGCAGAGAGTGATTTTCCTGTAGCACCTCTGCTGTTTTGCTGAGCTCTGGGTCGGTCCACTTAAGGGAAGTGAAAACTGCCTGATCAAAAGTGAAGGCTGCCATTACACCGAACTGAGTGCACAGCCAATAATATCACCTGCTCCTATTTTGAGGATAGTTTGGGTCTGCACAGACAGGTGCACACCTGATTTAAAAAGTGACAAGTGTTGGGCACGCAGAGAAAATTGACCTGAACATTTATGCACATCAGTGACTTCAGACCCCATAGAACCTGAAGTGAAAATAAGCCATCCTCAATTCCTATGAAAAGCCTGACAAGGTGGAGGAGAAGACAAATGGTCAAATGCTGATTATGTTCTGCATGTCTGGCAATTGCCATTTCAATTTGAGATTTTAAACACCTCATTTTCTTTTTTATATAAGAAACATAATGTTATTTAGTGTGACAATAGTCATGAATCTTGACAACATTATTTCTGTCTCCATGCACGTAAGGCATAACCACTGCTTTAGCTTACTAGGAGTGATGATGGACTTACATAACCCCCTGTGATATGCAGGGCAATCCTGGTTTCTGTATTGATATATATACTTGCAAGGGTCCAAGTGCAGAGCTTATTGGGAAAACTCTATAAGGTAGCCAATGTGAATATGATTGACTGAGTGGCCTCCTTCAGTATTATGCCATACTGTGATTTGTGTTTTCTTTCATTAAAGTTCACTTGAAAGAATCAAACAATACGGAAGTTCAAATTCCATCTTTTTATGCTTGTATTCAAAGATCACAGCAGTGGGATGTAAAACAGACAGCATAATCATTTAATGCAAGCATTAATACTGTTTAGCTGCATAAAATATGTGAAAATCAAAATATAAGCAGGTTACCCAACACCTTTGGAAAGAGAAATGGTTAATCCTTGCAGCACTTTTCATTTCTTCTCATAAAATCTATGGTAATTTTACGTACATCATGTATGATGTGTTGTACTTATGATAATCTTATTCAATGAAGACCATTTTTTTTCATCTTCGAACTTCCATCCAGTATTGAAATTGGAATCAAAGAAAGAAAGAAAGATTTGTTCATATAGTTCCTTTCACATCCTTTTCAGGATGCCCTAAACATTACAGCTGATTTAAAAAAAAATCTGCTGCAGGAACTCAGCAGGCCAGGCAGCAGCTGTGGAGGCAAAGCTGACTTTTCAGGATGCGGAGACACAAGAGATTCTGCAGATGCTGGAATCTGGAGCAACGCACACAAAATGCTGGAGGAACTCAGACAGTATCTATGGACGGAAATAAACCATCGATGTTTCAGGTCGAGACCCTTCATCAGGATGTGACCTTGATGCAGGGTCTTGACCCAAAACTCTGACTATCCCTTTTTGTACAGAGATGTTGACTGATTCACTGAGTTCCTCCAGCAGCTTGTTTTTTGCTCCAGATTCCAGCATATGCTGTCTCTTGTGTCTCCATATTATAGCTGATAAACTGCTTAAAGTGCAGTCATTGTTGTAATGGAGGGAACAGGGAAATCCTCAAATTTTTCACAAAAGCTTGCACAAACGAGAATGTGATGATGACCAGATAATGTTTTAGGTGACATTGATTGGGAGATGGATATTGGCCAATGCACCAGGGAACTGCTTTCCTGCTCTTTGAAATTGTGTCTTGGGATCTTTTGTGCCACTGCAGTTAAGGCCTTGGTTTAACGACATGATCAAGAGACCCTGCAGCATTCCCTATGTACTACACTAGAGTATCAGCTTAGACGATTGTGCCAATGTCACTGGAGTGGGGCTTCAACTCTCAATTTCTAGTAGAGAAATTATAAAAAAGATTTTAAGGAGGCAAAGAGTGTATGCAAAAAGTGCTGGCAAGAAAATTTGCCGAAAATCTAAAGATGCTTTACAAATAAAGGGCAAGATGACAATTAATGAAAGGAGATAGGCCTATTAGAAACGTGTGAATGTGGAGGCTGAGATATGGGTATGATTTCTGATGAATGCACTGTGTCAGTTTTTACAAATGGGCACCAGACACTGACATTATAGTATGCATGTCCACAGATCCCTGAAGGTGGCAGCATATGGTGGTTAAAAAGATACAGGTATATGGGATACTTGGCAGAAGAGTGTGAGTTATTAGATGAAGCAAACAGAGCGAAAGAGAGAGAATATTAAATTTTTAACTAAATAAATCACCAGGCTCAGATGAAATGTTTTTTAGGCCATCGAGAGAAAGAGAAGAAAAAAATACCAAAAGATAAAACTTTTGTTTTCCATTCGTCTCATGTCACAGGGATGAGTCAAAGGATCAAGGAGGGTTGACAGAGATTGTGTGCTTGACAAGTGAATTTTTAGCATTGACAAGATGTCACGTGACATATAAATCACTGGAAGCCAAAGGAATGTGATACATTGGATCCAAAACTGATTCAGTGGGCAGCAGTAAAGAGTATTGGTTAATTGGTGGTTTTATGACTGGAAAGTTGTTTGCAATGCGTTCCATAGGGCTCAGTTGCTAGGTACAAAACTTTTTGTGGTGTGTATATATCAATCATTGAGACTAATAGTACAGATGATACAAAAACTGTGGTCGATATTTAAAAAGAAACCTGTAAACTGCAGGAGCATGTTGGTGCGCTGGTTAGGTGAGCAGACGTAGAACATGAACAAGGAAACGATAGATAATGCATTTCTGACAGGCAAACAAGGGAAGGGAATACACTATAAATAGTAGGATACTGAGAACTGTGCGGAACAGTGGGACTTGGTCTGCACATTCACAGAGGTAGCAGCAGATGGTGGTTAAAAATATATCGGATGTTTCCCTTGATTGGCTGAGACATAGAATATTTGAGGAGGGAAATCACGGTGGAACTGTATAAAACAATAGTTAGGCCAACCGGAAGAGGAATGTGTGTCGTTCTGAGCATCTCACTATAGGAAGGATGTAATAAATCTTGGGGAAGTGCACAGATTTGCAAGGAGTTTGCCTTAGTTGATAAAGTTTGATTTTATGGAAAGGTTAACCAGACTATAGTTTTCTTTGGATCAGAGGAGTCTGAGAGGAGATTTAATTGATATGTAAAATTTTGGGAGGCAAATCTTGTGAATCGAAGAGCCTCCATGCCTTAGCAGAAGGGTCAAAAACTGGGGTTGGGGATATTGATTGAAGGGAAGAGATAGACTTGAAGGGTTTGAGGAAACGTTTTTACACCCTTAGGGTGGTGGTGACCTGGAAATCACTGCCTGAAAGTGTGGAGAAGGCGGAAATCCTCAGTATATTTGGAAATGTATCTGGATGAATAATTGCAGAGTCATAACTCACATCGCTGTGGACCGAGGGTTAGGAAGTGGGTTTGTTCAAATTGCTCTTTCTCAGCTGGCCTGGAGATGATGGGCTAAAAGCCCTTTTCCTTCTGCCATAGACTTACCTGATTTTATGATGCACACAAAGTCAGTTTTGGATCCAACTGAGCCTCTGTGCATTTGAAAAGGCAATGAAGTAACCTATGTTTTAATACAAACCATTTTATTAAGTGATTAAGAATTTATTATATTGCTGTGGTGTTTCAAAGAAAAGCAGTTCAGTGATTCCTTCTGTTACAAATTACTGGCCTATGTTTATACCTCAAAATAATCAATGTAAGGATGATTTTTCACTTTTACTGAAGGCAGCAGTGGAAGTGTGAACAGAGTTAAATGGGTTAGGGAGTGAATGGGATAGGCAGCAATGAAATGGTGAGTGAACGGTGTGGGTGTGACTGGGGTGGGTACCAATGGTCAGGTGGTAATGTTGCAGGGTGTGAGTGGGAATCACCATCGATGGATGGTAATGGGGCAGGGTGTGAATGAGGGTGGGTGGCACGGTGTGAAGAAGGAAGGTATGAGTGAAGCATGGATTGAATTGGGCAGGAAGTGAATGAGAGTGAATGGACATGACTAAATGGGATGCTGGTGAATGGGACATGTGTGAATGGCATGAGGTGTGAATTGAGTGATCTGCAAAAGGCCCAAGTGTGATAGGTAGTGAAGAGAATGTGGCAGAATGTGAAAGATGGGCTGTATAAAGGGCAGGGGTGAATCCGGTGGGCATGTGTTGGTGGTTAAGTGTTGGACTGGGGAAAAATGAGGAAGTGGTTGGGGGAGGAGCATGTGCAGTTTGCCCCTGCCTGGGTGGTGTAGATGTTTACACAAGTGTTCTGGGATATCTGGCTGCAGCAGATTTTGGAACATTGGATAGGTGGGTATACTTTAATAAATAAATTGTCTAAGAACATTGAATCTGAGGGAATCCACCACATGTTTTGACCTGTCTGATGTTTGTAGTCCTTATGGAATTCTCTTAAATATTTTCTCAATGAAGTAGCAAATGCCATGAAAATAAGTTAGGCACAATGCAGCCTGTGTGTATTACAGTGTGCCTTTATTGTGAGGGATGAAAATGGGGAATTAAGCAGCAAACAATTGTACAAATTGGGTTGTGTTACTAATCTCAGCATTATCACCATTGAACAAAGCTGCTTTAGAACAATATTGTATGACAGCACAGAAACAGGAGTCAACCGAACTGTTGTAAACCATGTTTTATGTGCCACACATGGCTTATTCCTCCCTTTCAACCTGTCAACATGTTCTTCAATTCCACTCACCCTTGTGCTCGAATTCTCTCTTTAAATATATCTCTGCTGTCTGCCTCACTTACTCCTCGTGGTATTGAATTCAACATTCTCACCATTCTCCAAGTGAAGCATTTTTTCCTGAATTTCTGTTTGGCTTCATTAGTGACCATCTTTTGTTATGAATATGATAGTGTACCATTTAACTTACTGGACTAGCAGCCAAAGGTCTGAACCATTGATCCAGCTGCAAAGATTCAAATACCACCAATGACAATTGAGGAATTTGAACCTGAGCAATCAAAAAAAAGGATTTGGAATTTTAAAAAAAAGCTCTGTCAATAATGGTGACTATGAAACTATGGGATTGTTGTAAAAGCCCCCTTCTGGTTCATTTATGTCATTCAGGCAAACAAACTGGTTTCGTCACCTGGCCTGATTCGCATGTGAATCCAGTCCCACTGATAGGGTTGACTCTTGACTCTTCCCTTCATTTGAGATGGACAATGCTGACACCTCCAAAGATGTCCATGCCTGGGAAAGAGTTAAGAAAAAGATTTCCAACTCTGGTCTTGTCTACAAGTGGAAACCTGAAGTCCACCCTATAAAACCTTATCAGTTTTTGGGGATTACTATCAGGTCACCCTCAGTTATCCCTTTCCTGGAAGTAAGAGCCTCACATTGTTCAAACTTTCCAGATGGACACACCTTCACATTATTTTATATAATCTTTGCACCTTTCCCAGTGCATGGATATTCTTTATGTTGTGTGATGATATGGACATTTGGTGATCTAAGACATCATCCCAGCCTTGTGATAAAACTACAATATCCTTCTACTCAGGTAACCCAGCAGTATGTTTTCATTGTATTGAAGTAACATTGAAGGTACTTCAAAAGTGGACAAAGCGCTGAAGGAACTCAGTGGGTCAGGCAGCATCTAAGGAGGGAAAATGTACAGTCGATGTTTCAGCAGCAAGCAAACTGCAAGCAAGCAGCTGTATGTGGACCATTGTTTGGCAACAAATCAACTCATTTTTCCAAATGGAATCTTCTAGGCTGACCCCTCAATGCAGAGGGTCTCAGAGGCCTGATAGGATATAAACAATGTAGCTCGGTTAATACTCAGGGAACTTTGAGAGCCTAATCTGAGTATGAATCTGGGAACAGCGCAAGAGATGGTGGACAGAAGTGACAGAGAAGTAAATGTGTAAATAGAAATTGTCCAATGAACAGATTGCTGAAGCATTTTGGATTGTAGGGAAAATGGAGCCATAATCTCATTGAATGGGGATGTGGGCTTGAGAGCCTGTTCCTTCCTTTTTATATATAAAAGGAGTTTTCTGTAGCACCTTATGTGACCTTAGGATGCCAGAGTACTTTGGAAGCCAGTGAAATGACTGTTTCTAAATAGGAAATGCATCAATTAATATTTGCAGAAAAAGTCATCACAAATTGTAATAATGACAAAATAATCTGCTTTTGCAATCTTGGCCAGGACATGGCTAATGACTCCCTTGTTCTTAGTGGCAAGGTGATCTTTTGCATCTAGCCCACAGGGCAGATACAACTCAATTTAACATTTCATCTGAATAACATCACCTTGGCACTGTTGCACACTTTCTATATGGCTCTAGGCTGTCACCCTCCAGGTTGGGTATTTAATCCTCAAGCTGTAGACAGAAACAAGAGCACAACACAGTGAAACATGATTTATGTTCTTTTAAGGTGGGCAGGCTTGGTACTTTTCACAATTTCTCACATGATGTTGATTTCACATCTGTTTCCTCCTTTGAACTCCTTGCAGGATCTCAGAGGAACTAAGTGGTGAATATTGTGGGGAGATGAGAGACAGCCCGACAACATGTGATTAGCTGACACTTGTAATTGACACTGTGGCAAAAAAAACGGAGGCCACCAATTATTTTATCTCCCTGAAGCACAGCATTCATAAATGCCTGAGGATTTGTAACAATATGCTAATTATGATTAATATGCATATTACTTAATGGGCATTGCTTTGCTGATGTGTTTATTTCTAACAAAGAGACACCAGGTATTATTGATGGATTTGTGTAGCCCAGCCGAATATAATGCTGAGGTGCTGTCGTTGCAGCCCTAAAGCTGAACCTGTTATGACTGTGACCTTCTCAGGTGTGATTTCCCAGCTCTCCCACCATCCTGTTCAGTTGATTTGCAATTCTATTATTCTGTAGGTCAAGTGGCTCATTTCTACTCATCAAAGTAATAAATCTGAACGACTTTGACTTATCTCCAATTATGTGGCTTAAGCTACTCCAGTAAATAAGTTAAAACGTGATAGAGCTGAAATGTGGTTGGCTTTGGCTTTGCACAAGCTACTGGAAACCTTTTAAATTGCCTCTCTAACCAACAGTCTGAAAGGAGGACCCCCTCATTTAATATCCACAAGGCATTTATTCAACAGATGGGAAGAAGAAATGCCTGCTCAAACTACAGACAAGCTGCACAATCTAAATTTTATGATGCAGAGATGGGTCTCATTACTGGGAAAAGCATAAAAAGAAAATGGGTTTTGTAGAATTAAACATTACTGTTCCTGCAGAGGCAGAGAGAGAATGCATAGGAGAAGATTGCTCCAGCTTTAAATACTACATCTTTGGGCTCAGAGATATAGTGGATGAGCATGTAGAGTACATTTTAATCATGTCTGCAGGTCAAAGAAGACGGAAAACATAAAAAGGGCAAGGGAGACTTAACTATAGAGTATAAATTGAGGCAGATCTGCACGCTCTGGGCAGGAAGTGTAAGAATTGATCTGGTTGAATCTGAGGGACCCTGGCAGGAAGGTAGTGCAATGTGAAGTTATTAACTGAGTACGTATGGTATAACACAGTGAATAAAAATAGATTCCACTGCTGTATGCACGGACTTACTCAAGTAGCACAGTGACTGAACAAAGTGTTGCACTTCTACAGTGCCTTTCATGACTTCAGGATGCACCTTGGAGCCAATAGAATATTTCAGAAGTGTGGTCTCTGTTGTAAGTGAAGAAATGGCAGAGCCCACTTGTGCACAGGAAGCTCTCAGAAACAGCAATGCAATAATGAGCAGGTAATGTGCTTCTGGTGATGTTCACTGAAGGATAAAGGATCAACTGTCTCTGGAAAAAATCACTGATAAATGCCAAAATGGAAGGAAAGACAACAGACTCAGAGCAATTGTGGCTTAACCTTGCATCCTAGCACCATCTGTAAAATAAGATAAGATTTCTTATTAGTCACATGTACATCAAAACACAGTGAAATGCATCTTTGCGTAGAATGTTCTGGGGGGCAGCCTGCAAGTGTTGCCACGTTTCTGGCACCAACATAGCATGCCCACAACTTCTTAACCTGTACGTCTTTGGAATGTGGGAGGAAACCGGAGCACCTGGAGAAAACCCACGCAGACACAAGGAGAACGTACAAACTCCTTACAGACAGCGGCCGGAATTGAACCCAGGTCACTGGCGCTGTAATAGCGTTACGCTAACCGCTACGCTGCTGGGTGCAGTGACCTGGAGACTGGTTCCAGGATAGTGGGCTTACCATATGAGAGAGTGAGGAGGCTAGGCCTGTATTCTCCAGAGTTTAGAAGAATGAGAGGGGATCGCAATGAAACTTACAAAATTCTTACAGAGCTGGATTCTCCCAGCTGAAGAGTCTATAATCAAGGGTCATAGTCTAAGAGAAAAGGTTAGGCCATTTAGGACTGAGATGAGAAATTTTGTCATAGAGAGGACAGTGAATCTTTGGAATTTAGTATCCTGAAGGACTGTAGAAGCTCAGTCACTGAGTTTATTCAAAACAGAATTGACTTCTAGATATTAAGGGAATTAGAGGATATGGGGAGGGAATTGGACAATGCCACTGTGGTAGAAGATCAGCTATGATCTTGATGCATGGTGGAGCAGGCTTGAAGGACTGGTTGGCTTACTCCTGCTCCGATTTCTTATGCTTTTATATGTCTGCAGCTCTTGGGTCAGAATCCTCAGTCAGCCAAAGACCCATATATATATATATATATATATATATATAAAAACCTCTGGAGATGATCTTCTATTCATGTGGGCATTACTGCCAATGATCTGAGGAATAAATATCCAAGGTGTACTCATTTGCCTGAGAGAGCAGATGGGGCCTCTGTTCCATGCTCATCAGATTGATGGCAGCCCCAGGAGGATAGCACTCCCTTGGCATTGTGTTGTGACAGTCGATGCCTCACTCAAGTCTCTGGTGTGGGACTTAAACACAATGACTTTCTTTCTCAGAGTTGAAGCTGCTACCTCGAGCCATGGTAGCATCTATTGTTACATAATTTAAAGTTGTCACAGTTCTATCACTCTGTAATGATTTCTACTATTATTCTACCTTCAGAATCTGGGAGGTCAGCAAAGATTGTGTGGCACAAAGGCAAAACATTGTAATACCAGAACTCTGAGTCATAAACAGATAATGCTGGGAACACTCAACAGGACAGGCAGCATCTATGGGTCACTGTTTCAGACAGTGAGCTAGTCTGTGGTGGAAGGGAGGGCAGGAATGATTAAACAACAGATGGAATGTTGGACCCAGGCAACTGCAGATGGTTACGGGGCAAGTAAACAAACAATGGGGTCTAGTTGAGCTGTGAGTGGTAGCAGTACAATCTTTAACTGCAACCCTTCTCTAAAGAAATGGAAGCAGTGGTTATGATTTGTAATTGGTTGAACTCAAAGTTGTAAAGTGCAGAACTGGAAGTTGAAGTACTGGACCTTTAATCTTTGTTAGAAAGGTTTCGAAGGGGAAAAGCAGTGGGGGCAGATGTGAGCTGGTGTGAAGCTAAGACTTGTGCTTGAGAATTGGATTCAGCAAAAAGAATTAAGGAGACCAAAGGAAACCAGCTTATTCTTCAGTTTTCTTAAAAAAAAGAGGAAGTGATGGAAATTCACTGTCTGTTGTGGTGAGAGTATCTTGCTTTGGTTTGATCCTGTAGTTACAAGCTCCTCTTTATGCAGTCTATCCTCTTAATCATTACAGTTGGAGTTTGGAATGTGCTTCCTGCTAGGATGTTAGATACAGTGATCAAATGTAGCAGTTAAAAGGGAATCACTTAAATACTCGAGCCAAAAACTTGCAGGGATATCATCAAAAATTGAGCATGTGGGATTAGAATGGTCATCAAATGAGCATTACAGGCTTGATGGACTGAATAGCTGTATCATTCTGCTAAGCTTCTGTACTGTTTAGGGGTCACAGAATTAACCCAGCTGAAATGCTTCACCACTGGAGAAATAGGATAAAGGGAATCAGGGTAACTCTGCCTTTACTGTGCAGTAGGAAAGAAATGGAGGTACACATAAGCCCTGCAAGACCGAAGCGGGAAGCTTGCTTCCAACTCAAAAATTCACAATTATTCATTTGAGTGAGGGCCAAGGATGGAGATTATTCTTGAACTGGGAATAGAATGAAATGGAGATAATCCTTGCCTATAATTACAACATTGATTGTGGAACCATGTGATGGCAGTTCTACTGAACTAAAAACCAGATGAGAAATGTCGGAGGATCAGGGCGCGGATGATCATATCAAAGGTTGCCAAAAGACTGAGAAGACAAGAGTGTGTAATACACCAGAATCATATTTGCTGAAGATGTTTCTCAGAACTTTGGTTAGCATGTTCTGAATGTGGCCAAATCCCGATTGTGGAGACAAAGCAAGTTGGGGTTTCACACCACATACTTTGGATAGAAAAAAGGAGGTTGAAGATGAAATGATAGTTTGCAGGAGTCAAAGTGAATTGAGGGGGGGGGACTGACAATATTTGTTTGGACTAGTACCCGTGGAGAGAGAAATATTTACAATGCAGTAAAAGATCAGTCCAAACATCAATAGTCTAAAAAAAATTCAAAATCTGAATTTCAAGAAGGAGGTGACTCTTCAAGATGAATGTTAATGAATCCACCAAATATTTTATATTTTTTAGAAGTTCTATATAGTTCATAGGATTATTTACTTGTGCAACATAATGTGAAAATAACATTGGGTACACAAAAACCACCACTATACTATGGAAGTTTATCTGTATTCTGAATTATACTGGGTCCCAAGGAATGGGGAGTGAAGATCTTTCACTGTATTAGGATGTGGGCAGGGAGGGAAGGGCAATTCACCTCAAGTGGAATTAAAGGAGTAGGAGGAGGATCTGAACAAGGAAATGAACATGAGGTGAGTTGAGAGAGAAACCAGAACTTGAATTCAGTTTTAAGTAATGATCATACAGGATATATTGGAATTTGAGCACATTTTTAGTACTTGTTGTCTGCTGTTGATAATGTCAAATGTCAGAGTCCCTAGTGTCAAATTACACTAGGAACTCTTTGACATAATATATTTGATTGATCTGAATTTACATGCTACCACTAAATGTCAGTTGACCATCACCTCATTCACTTAAAGTATTGTAAGTGTATGTGTAAAAGTCACAAAAATAAGGATATCCCAATAGCCTCAAGAATATACTCAGATGAGGTAAAACAAAACTTTGCTGTCACTAGTAGGGGATTTGGTCTGTCACCAGTGGACATGGACTGGACAGCTTCCTGTCTTGTTATGCAGGTGCTTGACTTCTGAGGTACAAACTTTGGACTGTCTACAAAGAACGGCATTTCAGACATTGGAGAAATCAATTAGGCTTTGCTCTTTATAAAGCAAGTGTTCTTTTTGAAGTCGGCATATCTTTGAAAGTCCCTTAAAGGCTTCCCCGCAAAAGGTGAGTCTGTATGATTAAATTATAGACTCATCTTTCTGTTATGTTTGAGGACTTGATCCTTATGCCATGAATCAATTGAAAGATGAATTGCATCTCATTCCAGTCACTTAAAGGTGATGTGTTGGGGCAGCTTGTTTGTTTAGTTCTTTATTCTGTCTGTGTGGTTCCATTTTGATTCCTGATGCAGCAACTTCTCTTAATTTTCCTCCTTTTACAAAATTTTACTTGCAACTAATATTTTTTTGAATGTGATAGACAATTCAATAAATGGCAATTTAAAACTGGCAAGGTTGTGGAGCAATTCCCCATTTTATTGATCTATTACATTGATTTTCTTGCTTTTTTACTTAACTTTGTCTTAAGTGTGGTCCTATCAGTTCTGTAAAACTGCATTGGTGTGATCTTTTGGGTGGTCCTCCAATAAAAAAAAGCACCTGTTTTAGGTAAAATTAATTTATGGCAATCTGAGCTGAGTTGTTAAAACCAACAGTGTGATTATCCACACCAATAAATGCTATTTCAGGTAAACTTAATTCAAACCTCCCATTGGATCCGATTCCTAAATCATGCTGGAGCAATGTTAATTAAACTGCTTCAGAAGTGCTGCTTCAGAGACATCCCCATAAACTGTGTATAAACCATTCACTCCTCAAAGAATATTCTTTAGATTCCATAGTGCTTGCCAGTAAAAAAAATAAATTTCTTGCTCTTGGAAACACAGCTTCTGATTGACATTGTCCATTTTTTATATGATAGTCTACAAATGCAAAAATTATGCAACAAAAGTAAATGTGCACATGGATTCCAAATGATGTCATAAATGGGAAGGTTTGTTTGCATGATTCATTGCTGTGCTACTTCCGTCACAACCTGTAGTGGTTGACATGAGGCTCTTTCATTTAAGTCTCTGCATTGGACTCATTAAAACGACTTCATCTGAATCTTGCCTCACACAAGGTGACAAGTATGGTTGAAATGTTGTATGTGCTTCCTATCAGTCGAACAGACAGAAGGACTGTGCATTTTCATTGATCTGAAAGGCACCAGTTTCCTGCTTCCTGGAGATCCAGTAGTAAAGGCAGTGCAGCAAGAAACAGTTTCACTTATGGTATGGTTGCATTCATGTGCTCCCTGTTACTTCAGTGGGGAAGAAATTAATGTGTGGTGGCTGCTGACACTTGTGTAAGTCAGTACAGGTCACTCTGATATTCAATTTGAGCAAAAAGCTTTACTTTACTTCCCAACTTGTGAATATTATGGTAGCCAGAAACTTGGGAACTTGCCAATCAACTGCTTCAGTGTTCTAGAGGGGCATTGTGGCATTCTTCATTGCTGGTTCCCAACAGTGTCCAATAAAAGCATTGAGTAGAGAATAATGTCATGCAGCTAATGTTAAAAAAAATCAGTTCAATACTTGCAGCCATGTGGTCACTAAGCCATATTGACAGGGGAGTCTTCTCCACTTTGGGTGGGCATTGCATGGCCACGATTTGCTGCCTTCGTTTTATGCAAACAGTCCATGACTGGGCTGCACACAAAAACCTGCACCTTCTGTTAAGATAGAGCTGATGTCACTTTAAAGGTCAATTATGCTGTTACCTCTCAGGGGTCATCTGCATTTAAAGTTACTGCATGAAGTGTTGTGGGGGTGGGAGAGAGTAGAATCCCACGCATGTTGGATGGAAATGACCGACAGATTAAGTTGAGGAAGGATAAGAGGTTGTTGGAAGGTAGGGGAGACCAAACTCTTCTGGTGACTCCCTTTCATCAGCCTGCATTGATGGCCTCTGCACACAGTGAATGATGACGAGGGAAATTTACTATCACAAATATATATATAAAAAAGGGAATCTAATGTAATAGTGAAACAATAAAAGAAGCATTGTCAAATGATTCAAAGCAGTGTCTCATTGAAGCAGAATTTAAATGCCAAGGTTTCCGTTGAGTTGAAGGGGCACTGGAGAACAAATGTCACTGTATTGTCATGGTGCCAACTATCAGCTCCAGCACCGTGAATTATTATAATTGCTGTTAAGCTGCTATAATTATATGATCACATACTGAACATTATATACCTTACATAGTAATAAGTAAAGAAATTATAGAAGGTAATGGAGGCAATCAATAATTTTAATTGCCAAGACATTCTACTTATTTTATTATTTTAACTCTCTCAAAGGTAGTGCTGCCATACTTCAGAACCAAAGTAAATGAGAAGAGTGATGTTCTGCCAACATTTAAGTCGCTTCCTGCTCCTTCTGTTGGAGCTATCAATTAGCAGCTTGTAGAGGTCTGGCCTGTGGTCCTTGCTTTACACATAGAGCATAACACTATTCTCCAGGGACCGGGGCACTGTAACATTAATTTTTTTTTCAATACCTGTAATGTTGGCGAAGCCTGAATACAGACTGTAAATAAGAACAGTCTTCATCTACTGCCACGTTATCAATTATGGGTATAACATTGAAACCACCTTAGTACTGAGGTGGGACATTTTTCACCAGTCTCCTTGCAGATCCAATCAGCTCTGTTGCTTTTCATCTCCATTGAGGTAATTAGGGACAAATTAAATTCTGATTTCAGGTGCTATAAAATGCTATCTTCTCAGTGAAAAATGACCAGTAATCAGATGAACAACAGAACTTTGAATTTACAAAGGACAAAATAAAAATCTCAAATAAATGTAATTTTACCTAAGTTGAAAGGTGCTTTTCGTTTGCAACTAAACTTGGTTGAAACTGAAATAAGAGCAAAAGAAAGATGTTGTCTCCTATAGACTCTTTCATATCTTTGGCATACTCCACATCATTTGCCAGTGAAAAAAAGTACTTTTGAAGTGTCCTGATGAAGAGTCTTGACCTGAAACGTTGGCTGTTTATTTCCCCCCATAGATGCTGTCTGAACTGCTGAGTTCCTCCAGCACTTTTTGTGTATTGCTCCAGATTCCAGCATCTGCAGAATCTCTTGTGTCTTTGAAGTGTATTTATTGTCTTAGTGAAGAGAATTTCTCAGCAAATTTTCACGCAGCAAGCTCCCACGAGTAGCCACGAGATGAAAAGAGCAGGTTTATTTTTTCTGTACTGGTCGGGGGGATCAGTATTTGCCATGATAGCTGCCTCATTCTTTGACTTGGGCTGAAGAATCTGATAACGAAACCCGAGGTGAGACACGAGGCCTGGTTTAATTTCTCATTGAAAGATGTACCTCTGGTGCAGCACTTTCTCAAATTGCCTCGATCTATATGATTGTCTCTAAAGTTTGGCAACATTCTGACTCAGGTGAGGGTGCTAAACTAAGGGTGGTTCAGGCCCATCCAGTGATCATAGTGTGACAAGTTTACAAAGGCACCATTAATTGTGTATGCAGCAATCGATTAGGGAGATGTCATTTTGTAAATAAATAATTGTGCAGGTTCCAAAGGACATTTAGTACTCAAAGGGATCAATGCATCATTTCATTTTCAGCAATGTGTGACAGCAACAAAACACTTGCTTTGGGAACAAGTCTATCCTTAGTTTTGGAAGGACCAGGGTGCAAATTCACCAGGAAGTTAGCAGGGCTCCATGGGATAAATTGAGAGATAAAGTTACATAAAATTATAATATCCCATGCATTATAAACTATTAGGAGTTGATTTGCCTGGGAATAGTTTAATGTCCTCTGTGAAGCAGAAGAGACTTGAATGATTGTCATGGATTTAGCTCACTGGGGCCCATTGACACTCTGACCAACAGGATAAAACTGGCCTGTTATGCACCTTTGCCAATATTTGATTTAATCAGGAAGGATGTACAATAGGCCTCTGAGTTGATATTGCCTATTTCATCTGTTTAGCCAGTGTCATCTCTGTAGGCTCTGGAACTATACCACGTGTATGGAAGGTAGTAGTGACCAATGCTCCGTGTTTTGAGAAACTCTCATTTACTATATTCTGCTCCAGCATGGATTCTAAAAACTCTTTTTAGAGCTGTTTTTAGTTTTTGCTTATCTTGGCAGCTATTCACTTTTTTGGTTATTTTTATAGCCTTTAGGACTGGAGTTTTGGCCCAGATAGTTTAACATTTGCACCCAAGGTATTCTAACAAGAATTCCATTCATTCTATTAATTGGAGGAGTAGGAACATATGGGCGTGTGTGTGTGAGAGAGAGGGAGAGAATGAACTACCTAACTTGCTGACCCCATACTTGCTATGACCCATGTGTCTAGTTAAGGAGGCCATTGTTATATTGTACAATGCCAGCCTTTCATCATACCCTCCTTTACATTTGTTTGATTAACATGAAGAATCATCATTGGGAAACATTCTCCTTGTTTTTTCGATCAAAACCCCTCGTGATTTTGATGGTAGAAAGGAATGGTGAAAAAGGGGCATAACCTTGTGGAATCTTCAGTTCCCAACTTCCCCTCTCTGCTGGATCTCCCAGGAAACTCTTTGAAGTCAGTTTTAAATTAGGATCATAACCCCAATTTAAATATGTTAATGAAGCACCCTGTTTCTCTAGAGTGGTGCACTCGGGCTCCTCAGTATCAGCTGCCATGAAAATGATTGCATTCCCTGTATTTAAGTATTAAATCTGTTCCAGTCCCTGGCCTACTCCTTCCTCCTACGTACAAGTTAATAGCATTGATTTACATAATTTCTGAAAAAAGTTTATCAGGCTGACGTCCCAATCTCTGGTCTCCCTCAAAGTGGAGTTGTGAATAGTTATCCAATCGTCTTATTAGGTGCCTTCTTAAGGAAAAGCGTCACTTTCCCTGATATTCCTGGGGAATTGCTTTCAAAGGCAACAGCAAGTTTTGGCCAAGATTCGGAGAGCATTGCTGGCATGCCAGCTGCGGAGGGGGAGGTTTGGGGGGTGGTTTGAATCTCCTGCTTATTGTAGCTTTCCAGTCTTTCAGGCTTCTTGACTCTTTTACAGTTGACTGCATCCTACTGACAGGAGGTCTCGTATGTCTTCAGATTAAGTAGAATTCCAAAAGCATTTTTAAGTTTAGATGAGTCATTTATAAAATTACTGCTCTTACAGTATTATTTTCTACATGTAACTTCCCAGGTATTCAGCAAAGTGATAATAGCCAGAAGAAAATATAACAGAAAATGGGGGAGATACTCAGCAGGCCAGGCTGCATCTGAGGAGAGAGATGATGACTGGTTGTAACCTTATGGCCTGGGATATCCCCCCTACTCTACCTTTACTACCAGCAGCATTGAATGTGGAGCAGCACTGATTCATCAGCTGAGGCAGGACAGGAAGTTGTAATCCTGAGGAGGTTTCTTCCTCTGTGTTTGACATGATGTTATAGATGTCAGGGGTCCTGGGGTCAATAATGAGTACTCTTGTCTGTACATCACCACGCCTGCCCCTCCAGTAGGTCTGAATAAAAAAAAACTGAAGATGCTGGAAATCTAAAACAAAAACTGAAAATACTGGAAATACTCAGTAGGTCAGGTCACATCAAGAAGGTTATCAAGAAGGCAAATAGAATGTTGGCCTTTGTTGAATTTCAGAGCAGGGAGGTTATATTGCAACTGTACAGGGTACTGTTGAAGCTGCACCTGGAGTACTGCGTGCAGTTCTGGTCTCCTTACTTGAGGAAAGATATACTAGCTTTGGAGGCAGTGTAGAGGAGGTTCACCAGGTTGATTCCGGAGATGAGGGGGTTAGCCTATGAGGAGAGATTGAGTCGCCTGGGACTATACTTGCTGGAACTCAGAGAATGAGAGGAGATCTTATAGAAACATATAAAATTGTGAAAGGGATGGATAAGATAGAGGCGGGAAAGTTATTTTCATTGGTAGGTGAGACTAGAACTAGGGGACATAGCCTCAAGATTTGGAAGAATAGATTTAGGACGGAGACGAAGAGAAACTTCTTTTCCCAGAGAGTAGTGAATCCGTGGAATTCTCTGCCTAGGGAAGCAGTAGAGGCTACCTCATTAAATATATTTAAGACACAGTTAGATTTTTGCGTAGTAGGGGAATTGAGGGTTATGGGGAAAAGGCAGGTAGATGGATCTGAGTCCACGGCCAGATCAGCCATGATCTTATTGAATGGTGGAGAAGGCTCGACGGGCCAGATGGCCTCCTCCTGCTCCTATTTCTTATGTTCTCATGTTATCTTATGTTCTCATGTTATCTGTGGGAAGAGAAACAAAGTCAATGTTTCAGGTCGGAAACCCTTCGTCAAAACTGAAAAGGAGACAAAAGTAGTTTGTAAAGCTGCAGGGATGGTGGGGGCAGGGGTGTCTCTGATAGGGTAAGTCTGGGGTGACGATGGTAAGCTGTAAACAAAGTTATCTGGTGAGTGAGGGAATGGGAGCAGGTAGAGAGTGAGAACCGAGACAAAAGAATATGGGAATTGCAAAATACAGAGCAGGATGACGCACCCAGTAGATTAGGCTGGGCATGTGCTCCAGTCCCAGAGAGAGGAAAAAGAGGAAAACGAACACAATCTGAGCTAATATCACAGATGAACGACTGATGTGTACTGAGAAATCAAGCTACCTGAAGTTGTTGAATTTAATATTGAGATCAGAAGGCTGCAACATGCCCAGATAAAAATGAGGTGCTATTCCTCAAGTTTGCATTGGGCCTTAGTGTGATAGGAGAAAACAGACTAATGGGTTAGAGTGGGAGTGGGATGAAGAATTAAAGTGGCAGGCAACGGGAAGCTCAGGGCCACCCCTGGGCACTGAATGCAGATGTTCTGCAAAGTGATCACCCAATCTGCGTTTGGTTTCTCCAATGTAGAGGGGGCCACATTGTGAACACCAAATGCAGTACTCTAGATTGGAAGAAGTGCAGGTGAATCGCTGCTTCACCTGGAAAAACTGTTAGGGTCTTTGGATGGTGCAAGGGCAGAGGTGAAAGGACAAGTATTGTCTGTGGCTGCAAGGGAAAGTGCTCTGAGAAGAATGGACCAGGGAGTCATGAAGGTAACAGACCCTGCAAAATGCTGAAAGGGGAGGAGAGGGGAAGATGTGCCTGGTGGTGGAATCTCTTTGAAGGTGGCAAAATTGCAGAGAATATTAAATGCAGAGGCCAGTGGGGTGAAGGTGAGGACCAGGGGAACTCTATCCTTGTCTCGTCCCAGAGGAGAGTGAGTGAGAGCAGAGGTGCTAGAAATGGATGAGATGCAGTCAAGGGCCTTATAAACAGTGGTAGAGGGGAAGCCACGGTTCAAAAAGAAAGAAGGCATTTCAGAGGCACCTGTGTAGAAAGCCACATCATCAGATCAAATACAACACAGAGAGAAGAAATGGGAGAATGGGATAGTCCTTACAGCAGGCAGGGAGGGTGAAAAGTAGCTGAGATAGCTGTGGGAGTCAGTAGACTTGTAGTGGATGTTAGTAGCTAGCCCATCTCCTGAGATAGAGACAGAGGGTTCCAGAAAAGGAAGAGTCAGAGATTGACCATGTGAAGGTAATGGCAGGGTGGAAATTGGCAGCAAATCAAACTGTTGAGTTCTGCATGAGTGCAGGAGGCAGCACCAATGCAGCCGTTGATGTGCTGGAGAAAGAATTGAGTTAATGGGTCTGGGTAAGACTTGAGCAAAATCTGTTCCACATATCCCACGAAAAGATAGGCATAGCTTGGGCCCATGTGAGTATTATCATCATCTAATTGGTCCAATTCACTCATTGACCAGCTAACCTTGTTTAGAACTTACCACCACGGTCACCCCGGTTTTATCCTCCCTGCAACTTCACCAGCTTCTTTTGTTTCCCTTTCAGTTCTGACCTGAAATGTTGACTCTGTTTCTCCTTCCACAGATACAACCTGACCTGTTGTGTACTTCCAGCATTTACTGCCTCTGCTGAGTCTGGCTGATGGGATCGGATGTACCAGGGCTTTTGGTGGGGAAGTCATACTCACAAAATCATACCTTATGGAATATCATGCTGTAAGGTATATTTCTGTGAGTCTGCAGGATGCCAATTTAGACATCAGCCTCAGATGTTTGGAAGGCTAACTGGGTTGGGAGAGACATTTTTATATCTGAATTCAGTGTCTAAGTTGATGTTGGGTAGTCCAGTTTTTTTTTCTCTCCATTTCCCTCCACAGATGCTGCCTGACCCACTGAGCTCCTCTAACAGCTTGTTTTTTGCTCCAGAATCCAGCACCTGCAGTCACTTGTGTCTCTCTCTATTCTTTCTCGGTTTGAACTTAATGGTAGTTGCTGGGATTTGCTTGCCTCATTTCAGTGCAATTGCCATTATCTCAGAGGAATGTAAAATGCAGGACTCTCAACGCACTGCATGAATTTGATCCCTTGCTGAACTTCCATCATTTTAATTTGATGAAATCTGTATCAAAAGGGCTGAAGTCCTTTTGTTGAAGTCATTACTGCCAGTACATTCCAGAACTGGTCAGAACTTTCATCAGTTCTGTTAAACTGATTTGTGACCCCACAGATACCATTTGATCTGCTGAATATTTCCAGCAGTCTGTTACATTAGGTATTGATCACTGCTGTAGACCATCAAAGATTATTGCAGATAGAGGGGAATGTTTGTCCTGTAGTCCTAGTGTAGTCAGCTGAATTCTCAGTTTAGTCACCAGAGGATTTCTACTTCCATCTTAAACTGGCCCATTCTCATCCATTAGTGTTTAGTAGGATAGAATTTGGATGAACACTGTAAGTGGAGAAATAGTCCACTTTGCTGCATTATCATAAATGCAATGAAGTTGAAAATTGATGTGAGTGCACAACTGAGAGTCTTTTTGTTCCCATGCAGAATTTTTCCATTGCAATTATTGAGGGCTTTTCCTCAAAGGATTCTGCTCTTAGTTCAGTCACAAGTGACCTTGTTAATACTCACATTGCATAGGAAACATTTGGATTCATTTTCATTTTCACAGTCTGGATGGTAATGATGGCAAGTCCATTAGTAATAGAACTAATTGCATTTCCATCCCGTTGATATTAAGGGGATTATTTTCAGTTTCACTGCCTGTAGCTTGGTGGAAGAGTTCACCTGCCCAGATATGGTTTCTGTGATCTGGAGTAGGATGCTTGGAAGCAGGTTCAATGATAAGATTAAGAAGCAATTGGATATTTATTTGAAATGGGGAAAGGTTGTTGGGCCAGTGAAAGAGAATCGGAGGAGTGAAACTCAATGGATGGACCTGCCAAGAGCCAGTGCTAAGACGAATGCCGCCGTGAGCTCTTGTGATGTATCAGTCCATGATTCTCTGAACCTGCTTGATGTTCTTTCCTCGTTTACTCCCCAGGTACCAACAATGAAAATTTATTCCAATTATTCTCACCTTCTCTTACTTCCACTTTCTCCGTGTCACTCACAGGGTATAGGCTTTGCTGGTAAGATAAACATTTGTTGCCCTTCCCTAATTCCCCTTGAGGAGATCATGGTGAGCAACCTTGAACAGTTGCAGTGCAACGGTGAATGTATTTCCACAGTGTCATTAGGGAGGGAGTCCCAGGATTTTGACCCAGTAATATATTTACACCTGTTGCCATGTGGAAAGGAAAATGTAGCCAGTGGTGTTCCCATGCTGCCTGCTGTGCTTGTCTTCTTGCTGGTAGAGATCACAGTCTTGAAAATAGTTGCAACAGAGTCAAGGGAGGAGGCCAATCAGCCTGTGAGTTCAAGCCGGCTCTATGCATGAGCAATCTAAGTAGTCCTACTCCCCATAGCCCTGCAAATTCTTTCCTTTCAGATACCTGTCCAGCTCCCACCACTCATTGTCACTTTCTTGTGTCACTTTTGCTCATGATGCATCCCATGACGCTTAGTTCTTGACCCCTCTGCCAATGGGAACAGTTTCGCTAACTATACTCTGTCTATTTCCTTTATGATTTTAAATACTTCTGTCAAAACTCCTCACCACCTTCTCTGTTTGAAGGAGAACAACTTTGGTTTTCCTAGTCCATGTACCTAAGATCTCACATTGCTGGAATTATTTTGGTAAATCTTTTCTGCATCCTCTCTAAAGCATTACATCTGTCCAAAAGTGTGACACTCAGAACTGGATACAAAACTCCAGCTGTGGCCAAACTCATGTCTTGAATTAGTTCACTATGACCCTATGCTTCTATTTATAAATCTTGGGATCCTGTATTTTTTATAAGCACCTTTTCAATTATTCCTGCCCCTTCCAACAAACTATGCATAAATATGCCACATCTCACTATTTTTCTACCACTTTTAGATTTCTGCCTCTTCTCATTCTTCTTCCCAAAATGGCCACCTACCTGCCCATTCCAGCAGCACACAGTAGGCTGGAGGAACTCAGTGGGTCAAGCAGTTGACATTTCGACTGTCCATTTCCCTCCATAGATGCTGCCTGACCCATTGAGTTCCTCCAGCTTATTGTGTGTTGCTCCATTTTGCTACCCATTCCAGCAGCCTCTCTATATCTCTTTGAAGTCTATCAGTATCACATAGTTTGCTATGCCTCCAAGTTTTGTGTCATTTGCAACTTTGTAAATTGTACCTGGTACATCCGGCCAAATTATTAATGTATATAAGAATCTGCACTCTGATAAACAACTTTTCACTGCCATGGTCTGCTTTCTGTTACCGAGCCAATTTTTTGTCTTATGCTGTTACAGCTCCTTTTATTCCACGACCTTCAATCTTGATGACATATCTATTGCGCGGTGCCTTATCAGATGCCTTCTGATAGTCCTGTGGTTGTCCAGGTCACAGTAAGCATCCTAGAGTACTGACATGGTCCAGGAGGTGCAATCTGTTGGTCTAACATTCCCTGCTGTGCCGCTATTCATGAGATTAGCTAAACTAACAGAAAGAATATACTTAAAGTGCCTTTACTATTTGATTATTTGCTGCTTTACGCAATGTATAGGAATGTTTTTAATTCCCTGGTTCTTTGTTTAAATTAAGTGCTTGTTAAAGCCCATCAGAGCACTGTTCCTTGTACTTTTATTCACTGGGACCTTTTTCCACACCTATTTAAATTTGACAGCCCTCTGTGTCCTGCTCTCCCTTTAAACTCACTGTACCTTTGTTTCTCACACTAAGTTCACAATCCTTATTGAAGAAAAAGTCTTTGAAACCTTGGTGAGTTGCTGCACTTTGTCTCACTAATGGTACGCTGCAGCCATGGAGTGCTGGCAGCAGAGGGAGTGAATGTTTAACAAAGTAGATTCCATCCAAACAACTGCTTTGTTGTGGATGGCAGTGATCCTGCCATGGTCATACTAGAGCCCCAACAGGTGACGGACTAGTTTGCCCACCTAGTCATGCACTTGCTATGGGAGACGCTGACAAGTTTACCTCCCCAACACCAGCTATTCCCACATGACTCTTGTGTATGTCACTGATTGGCCTAAACACCCCTCAGATGGCCAGTGGAAAAGAGAGGTAAAGTAAAATGGTACAAACCAACAAGTATTTGGTCAGGGTTGAGTGTATATGCACAAACTACTGCAGTCCAGATTGGATAGATAAAATATTATTTTCTCCCGTTGCTAAATTTAGGGTTCAGTAAACCACTTTTGTTGGTTAAGCAGCTTATGTGCTGCTTGTGCAAACTTGCTCTCCACAAATTGTCTGCTATATTTCTACTTGGCAAGGATAATTACTGTTTAAGGTACTTATTTTGTGGTGAAATGCTATAGGATATTGTGAAGAAATAGTGTCATAGAGTTAAGCAGCACAGAAACAGGCCCTTCAGCCCAACTCATCCATGCAGTGTGAAAGGCTATTCTTTTAGTTCTTAATTTTAATGTTTACTTCAGCACCAAAGTTGATAATTTACTAAATCTACTTTCTTTGAGAAATTAAGTTCACTTTGCACTGGAGGTTCCCAAACAATTTGCTATCCCCTGCTTTAGAGAGATTAAATATGTTTGGCTGCCTCCAACCAAATTTCCACTGTTATAAGCATTGAATAAAAATTATTTGTTATAGTTATGCCTGCCCTTGCTAACTTTACTGTGCCCCCATAAAGGCCTTCCCCTCCCCAAGTTTGAAAACCTAGACGCCATCTTAAAACCACAAATGGCCTTTGGATAATGCAGTGATGCAGCAGTTAGTACCGCTACCTCACAGCTTTAACAACCTGGGTTTGATCCTGGCCTCTGGTGCTGTCTGCATGTGGTTCTTCCCATGGGCGGGTGGGTTTCCTCCTCTCCAATTGCTCTGGTTTCCTCCCACATCTCAAAGATGTACTGGTAGGGGAACTGGCAACTGTAAATTACCCCATAGTGTAGCTTAAGGGCAAAAGAGGAGTTGATAAATATGTGTGAGCCAGGTAGTCAGTCACGCAGAGGTAGAGGGAAATAGGAGAGGAGGAACAGTACTTATGGGGATGCTCCCATGGGAGTTGGTATGGGCTGAATGGCTGTCTTCTGTAAGCTCCAAGGGCTGTGTGGCCTACTCCTGCTCCTATTTCTTGAGTAGCACATGCGAGTCATTCCTTTGCAGTGTCTCCATGAAAACATCACTTCTCAGTTCCATTCTGGCATTGAGCACAAAACAGCATCCACAACCTTTATATGGTTTCAAAGCAGAACTTGACTTTGTGGCAGCAGATTTGAAAAATCAGGCTGTGAACTTTCACAATGTTTTTGGTGTATTTTAAGAAACAAAAACAGGTCAAAACCACAATTCTAAGTGGTTTAACTTAATTTGGTAATAAAACTTGTTAGAACTGAGAGAAAATAAAATGTGAAACAGATAGGAAAAGTATGTATGTTGTTGCTTTAAATCTTAAACTGTAATCCCTAATGATGGATTTTTCACTTGACAATCATTAAATTAAATCAAGTCAGCTCTTATGAAACTTGCTAATGTCCTGCTGTGTTTATATTTTTAATGTACTGCATTACTTTGGCAAACAGTAGGTACTGGCAGTTTATATTAAGTTATGCAGTGCAATATTTCAAATCAGGCAGCTCCTACAAAATTTAAAGATCATATTTAAATATATAAACAGTGGCAAATCATCAGTTTGTTAGTTTTCCCCTAAGCTGTATTTGTTTTAAGAAGTCATAAGGTTAAACATAAACTTTTTTTTCCAGTTTGTTTCCCTTCTCTGTGCTTAGAACACTTTAAAAAAATTATAACTGATTGATAAAATTCCTTATCGCTTGCTTGCAAAGAATTACAAAGTGTTTCCAGCACAGGAAAGGGACACGTGGCCCAACACATTCAGGCCTGCCTTTACGTTGTCCTCAAGTCTTCTCCCACTCCTTTCTGAAATCCCCGGTTACCACTTTCAAAATTACAAATGCAAGTAAGATGAAGGAAAGCCATTCATGGCACCTTTGAAATCACACCCATTTTGGGCTTGCAGTCAAGGGTCCATGGTCATAGTAAACCTCGAAAGATATGAAACAGAGGCAGGAGCAAGCCAGTCAGCCCTTTGAGGCTGATCTACCATTCAACATGATCATGGATGATCCTCCACCTCAATGCCATTTTGCTGTTCCTTTCCCATACCCTTTGGTACTTTTTGTGTCCAGCAATCTATCTGTCTCCTTCAGTACATTCAGTTTTGACCTCTACAGCCCTCTGTGGTAGAGAATTCCATAGGTTCACCACTCTTTGAGTGTAGGAATTTCTCCTTGTCTCAGTCCAAAACGTCTTGCTCCATATGTTGAGACTGTGACCTTTGCCCCCCCCCCCCCCAAGACAGCAGAAACATTCTCCCTGCATCCTGCCTGTTCAGCCTATCAGGATTTTTAGATTCCAGTAAGATCTCCTCTCATTCTTCTAAACTCTAGTGAATGCAGGCTGAGTTGATCCAATACCTCCTACCTTAGGGATAAGTCTGGTGAACATTAGTTACACTTCCTCTGTGGCAAGTACCTCCTTTCTTAGATAGGGAGATCAATCCCATATTACAGGTGCAGTCTCACAGGTACAATATGTTCCATAAGAGCATTTTGGCTATTGTGGATTTGTAACCCAAATATTACAAAGTGATTACTGAGGAAGAGAGTAATTTGGTCATTTGAATTACTCCATCAAGAGACATTTCCCAACTCCTATTGTGGATTCCTATTGTTCCTTAAATGACTGTATTGATTTTGCCTTACTCCTCTTAAACTCTGATCAGATTGGAATGAATTTTAATATTTTGATGCCCTAGGCCCAGGAGTGGGGGAGGGGAGAGTGGGTGTCTTTCCAGTACCTCAGAGGAGAGTCCAGAAGCAGGTACAGTACTTCTGCAATGGATTTTTAATCCAGCTGCTGTATTGCTATATCATTTTTGGGTTTCCCAATTAATTAATGTGAGTGGGTGTGATGATAACACTGCAAACTTGCAAGTTAATGGAGTTCAGTGCAGGAAAATCAGTCAAAGGAATTGGAAGAGTGAAGCCCAATCCTTCAAAGGCAGTGCCTTGTGTTAGTGATGCCTTCTTGGATGTGCTGCTGGGGCTGCTTGGAGAAACCCTTCCCAAATGACTGGAGAACGAAGCCTGCCAATGAAATGAAGAAGGTATAGCCAGAAGTTGTCTATGTGGTCATTACCAGGAGGTATTGGTGAAAGTAGTTTAATTACCTAATCATCGCTGGGAAGGTGACAGCACTGGTACATTCACCTCCAGCCCAATGTATTTATCACCGCATTCCCGTCTGTTTCCTGAAGCCTATTTCAGCATGTTACTCTTAACACTGACAGATCGTGCACTCTTCATGCTTCCACCTCTCCACCTATCATTGACAGTAATCCTCAATATTATGCCATGTCTCTCCCTTATGGTCACCCTCAACAAGTCACAGAGTCATAGAGAAATATAGCATGAAAACAAGCCCTTTGGCCCACCGAGTCAACACTGACCATCAAGCTCCCATTTTTTACACTAATCCTACCCTAATCCATTTTATTTTCCCCACGGTCCCATCAACTCTTTCCCTCTGATTCTACCACTCACCTACACACAATAGGTAAGGGCTGGATTCATTGGCCATTCCTAATTGACCTCTAGAAAGAGGTGGTAAGCTTCCAACTTGAACTACCATAGTCCTCTTGGTGCTGTTTGCAGGGAAGTTCCATGATTTAGGTGCAGTGAAAATGAAGGAATGATGATGTTGTTC
Organism: Pristis pectinata; assembly: GCF_009764475.1. Taxonomy (NCBI): domain Eukaryota; kingdom Metazoa; phylum Chordata; class Chondrichthyes; order Rhinopristiformes; family Pristidae; genus Pristis; species Pristis pectinata. The sequence continues at coordinate 92,803,955 of NC_067407.1, read as the reverse complement.
CATAACAGGTGACTTGGAGGGAAGCCTGCAGCTGATGGTGTCCCAATGGATCTATTGGATCCTCATCCATGAACGTAGAGCTCATGGATTTAGGAGATGCTGTCAAAGGAACTTTGGCAGGTGACTGCAGTAGTTTGTGTATTTTGTAGTTGATTCTAGTGCACCAGTGTTGGAGGGAATGACAGCTCTCTCAGTTGAAATACCAGTGCCTCAGAGGTTTGTGAGAAGGAATTTGCAAGGCATTGGGATGCAAATGACTTTGCTGTTTCTGAAGAGGATGGAGTTGAGGGAGTGAGGGCCTATGCCCAGGCTAAATAATATTTCTGTTCACAGAATAAAATGTATAGAAAAGTTATTTACCTCTGTGGGGGTGAGCTCCTGCGATTCCTTTGAAGGCTGCTGGTAAGGACCCAAGAAAACCATGCAGAACTTGGTGCACGTTTCCCAAAATGGGGCTCAGGACCAAGAATTGCATGTTCCTCATATCTGATTCCTGTTTCAAGCAGGCCATTCTTTAGAAGCCAGTCTGTTTCTGATCTGGGAGCTGGCAATCAAATGGTGAGCATGTGAGAGAAATTGCACCCAATAACACATCACCTCAAGACAGGGACACAAGTGATTCTGCAGATGCTGGAATCTGGAGCAACACACACAAAATACTGGAGGACCTCAGCAGGTCAGGCAGCATCTGTGGAGGGAAATAAACAGTCGATGTTTCAGGTCGAGACCCTTCATTAGGACTGGGGTGTGATATCGTCCAAACTCTCCTTTGTTATTTCCTGTCCATCAGCCAGTTTCCATTTCAGTGCTTAGGGTGCACTCTGAATTGACAGAGATTTGAGATCGATGTAGAGTTTCACATGGAATGCAAATTGCGTAAAGTGGAAATGCATCATGTCCTGAGACTTTAACCAGCCCTGTTGGTTAGTTGTTTCCTTGGCCAAGCTTTTGACTTGCATTAGTACAATTTGCAAAGTAATCTGTGGGAAGCCAGTTTGTAAAGGATCACCAGGAGTGTAGAGAGTATTGTGAACCTGAGTGAAATGGAAAGGGGCTGATCAACATGCTGTGGTCTGTTTGTGACAGCTTTCCTGCCCCAGTTGATTGAATTGCAATGCTTTCTAAAGTGGTCATGCAAGCCACTAAGTTGTAAAAAAATAATCGCCTGGAGAAGACCAGCAAACATAACTGTGCCCAAATCCTGAAAATTAGTTTTAAAACATCAGTGACAAAGTTGGTTGTCTGCAATGTATCCCTAGAATTCAAAGTTGCATAATGCAATTAATCTGCTAATTCAAATATTTTCCATTGTTAAATACCCATGTTACATTGTTTGCTTTACTTAATTCAGACCAATGTAAAATCAACTTGGTAGATCTTTGCGGCTTATGCCTTGTTTGCGTTGCAGAACCACTTTTGGCGTTTGTACAGCATTACTGGCTTCATTCTCAGGTGGTGTAGAAAGTTTTCATTTGCATTGCGGTGTGGACTTGTGCAATATTATTGCAGCTGTGCATGTGCAGGGTTCTGTGTCTGCAGTGATTCCCTGGTCATGGCTGCATCATTCTATGATTTTTATATTTCCATTTATTTCTCCGTAACTTACTGTCTCTCACGACCCATCAACTCGCCCTGATTCTCCAGCCAACCACCTACACTGGAGGCAATTTATAGTGGCTAAGTAACTTATCAGCAAGACTTTTAGTTGTGGGAAGAAACCGGAGCACATGGGAGGAATCCCACATGGTTATAGGGAGAATGTGCAAACCCAAACCCAAGGACAGGATCGAACCTGGATCGCTGGAGCTATGTGACAGCAGTGGTAACAGCAGCACCACTTAAGGAAGATGAGCAAATGGGCAATTAGTGAAGACTTGGTTAAAGAGTTTGGGTTTCAGGAACTTCTCAAAGAAGGTAAAGAAATTTTGGAGTTAAGCATTGGGGAAGGAATTTCAGAGTTGAGCTTTTATCACAGCTGCCATTGGGCAAGAGGTACAGGAGCCTGAAGTCCCACACCACCAGGTTCAAGGACAGCTTCTTCCCTTCAACCCTCGGTTCTTGAACCAACTGGCAAAACCCTAATCACTACAGTTTAGCAACACTGACCAACTTAATCACTTTGCACTAAAATGGACTTCAGTTTTTTTTGTTCTTATTGTGTACTTTGTTGTAAAGGTTGTGCATAATTTATGTTCAATTTATGTTTTTCTTGTGAATGCTGCTTATATGATGCTGTGTGCCTGTGATACTGCTGCATGTAAGTTTTTCATTGCTCCTATGCATATGGCAATAAACCTGACTTTGACTTTGCAGCTGAAAGAACAACCACCATCTAAAATTGGGGACGATCAGGAGTCAAAGATTGAAACAGCACAGATATCTTGGTTGGAGAGATTTTAGAGACTGAAAACAAAGGACAAGAATTTTAGACTCATGACATTCGGAAGTATTAGTCAGCAAGCACATGGTTGATGTGTGAATGGGATGGCTGAATTAAGACACAGCTGGCAGAGTTTTGGATGAGCTTAAGGTTATTGAGAGGAGAGCAAAGGAAGGCATCAGGAGTGCAGTTTGATTAAGTCTGGTAATGGGTGTTTGGTTGCTATTTGTTCCCTTCTATTGCATAGTCAGTTCAACAGTTCACAAAAAATGCTGCAAGAGGTCTTCTGGTTGAGGCTGGTATGCCATGCTCTTGGGATGTCTGTTTGTCTGCATTCCTGTCCTAAAGACAGTCAGGGGAACTGGATGAATGTAAACCTATAAGCAGCTGGCATGTCTACTGTCACAGTGATCCATATGTGAACTCATGTACACTAATTCTGTCTCACAACATAAGTGATTACTTATCTCTCAGTAATGAATATAAAGCAAGTGTTTCACTCGGCTTCTCTTCTACATTGCTGTATCCATGTCATCTTTAAAGCAAAGATTTGGAGAGCATGAGTAGTTTTTATGTATGTAATCAGTATATGATAGTTGTTATCAGAATTCATTTGTGAAGGAAAACAGATAGGGATGGTTGGGTGCACTCTATGGAGGACCTCAGTGGAGTCGACCAGAAATAAGCACAAACTAAACAGGCATGTGATTCATCAGCGCCATACAAGGTTTTCTTCGGAAGCTTCAGGCCCCTAGGATTCCCCTAATGTGTTTTCAAATATTATAGTTTACTTGAACATTCTCTATGTCGGAACTGAAGTTGATACGGAGCTACGCAGAACATTAAATGGGTATTTATATTTGTTGTGAAGGAAAACATGTTGCCTGCCTTCTCTTAATAGCCTTACTTGGCAAGGCTGAGCATTGAGTTAAGTTCCAAAACATTCCTCCAGTGTAAGAATAACAGTGCAACACCCTTTGCCAAATTTTAACCATGCGGAAAATGCAGAATTCAGATCAACACACAGATTAATTTATAATGTGGACTCTTGAGAAGTGTGAGACAAAAACCTGCCAAAAGCCCAGTGCAGTTATTACAACATTGCATTAAATGGAGCAGTCTAGACTTGTGCAAACCAATTCATTTCAGGAGATTATAGTCATGCCATGGGTTTAGTGTGATTGACGTCCCAGAAAAGTATGATGTCATATTATTCAACATGTCACAGCAAACAACATCTAATATTTACATTGGCAAAAAAATAACTTCTCCAACTAAGGGTACGTGGCAGATCTTTACTCACTGTTGCTTTAGTGTGGAAGCACTGCTTTGGAATGTTGCGTTTACATTACTGAGCAAGAATAACAGCCAAATTGGCCATACACTATAGAATTTATACTTTTCAAATAAAGTTTGCTAAGGCATTAATCTTCTGCACTGTAAAAGTAGTACCAAAAATGGACACACAAAGTGAAGTAAAGAGTGACAAGGTTCAGGGAATAGTTATAGCTCTCTGTGCATTTTCCCTTCAGGTATTTGCTGGCTCTTTCTACTGACCTGGGAGATTTGCTTTCCTTTCGCTTTCTATCCCACTGCTGGATTCCTTCAATTCCACAGCTGTGAACCTGCAGCAGAGAGAATAGACAAATGGAAGACCAAAATTAGAGCTTGCATGGACAGTAATTTATAGACCCTTTCTATCTGACATTTTATCTGGAAAGCTGATTACTTGACCTGTTTATAAAATTAATCCTGAGTATCTGATATGCTGATAGAGTGCTTGTCATTAAGGTAGCTTTTATACCAAATTCAAAACCCATTTAGGGGCTTTAAATATGCTATCTACTATTATTTACATCCACCTGCAATTAAACGTCTCACCTCTTTATCTACATAAGTATTCAGATATTTAGTTATTGCTCTGATTGTAAAGAAACCAAGGCTCCAACAGCTATGCTGCTGAATGATTGACAGTCTATAGCCCTTACTTTGATCAAAGTTTTAAATACAGGAGGAACTGATGAGACTAGATGGAGAGAAACTATTTCTTTTAGTTGGGGAATCATGGATTAATGGGCAAAAAATAATGCCATGCGTTTCGTGACTGAAACTAGGATAGGAAAAATGTTACGTGCAACAGATAGTAATAGTTCGGGAATCTCTTTAGGAATTGGCAGTTATTGCTTGACCAGTTGTTAAGTATGTTAACCAAAGGTATTAAAAGATACAAAGTAAAAATGATTGAGGTTAGGTCACAGATAATCTCACTGAAAGGCAGAAGAGGCTCAAGCTGTGAAATAATTCTGTTCCTCTGTCCTATGTTCCTGTAAGGGGGAAAAAAACTTTGCCAGAGAAAGCCACCTCTATAGGTTTGTTTAATACAGGCACGATTCATCAGTTTGCATGTGAAGCATTGGTTATCATTGGGATTTACAATAATGTTGAATGCCTCACTAGTTGTGCAGCAGATTAGAAGGAAAATCCTGGCATGCATGTTGAAAATGGTAATATGTTTCCTGTGATGATTAGTTTATCTTATTGTACATTACCACTTGACGCTTTTTAAAGTGTTATGATATCCTGCTGCTGCTCTGTTGAATTGGGTTGGTTTAAAGATTAAGTTGTTACATTCATATGTCTGATTATATCAACTGAAAATTAATTAACATCTGTATGACACAATAGCCCAACCTAAGGACATAAGTTCTGGACCATCATTACCAGGCAGAGAGAAACCACAAAATCCAAGCAGATTTAGTCTAGATACATACTGTTCTCAGGGCACAACCCTGACTCCCACCTATGAGTGTTGCAGGAGAAACCAGGCCCCATTGAAGCAGGGGCTTCCTTGGGTCACTCAGGCGTACAACTTTTGATCTGGGCTTTGTTCAGTGCATTAGCAACTTGTATTTACTGAGCATCTTTTTCAAAAAAGTGAATATTTTAGAGGGCCTTCCACAGGAATGATTAGTAGACAAATGTTGACACCCAGCAATGTAAGGACATATCCTGACAGGGTTGTAGTCCATCCTACTCTCTCACACACAGCCCAGTTGATCCTTTGTGAGTTTACTTTCTGCATCATGTAATACTTTGACTTTAAAATCCTTTGTTTTCAAATTTTTCTATGGCCTCAGCCCTCCCTTGCCTCTTTGAGCCTTAAAACCCTGTAAAATAGTTGTACCTTCCAGTTCTCACCAGTTGTCCTTCATCAGTGTTAATTGTTATGTCATTGGCAGCCATGTCTTCAGCTGTTTAGTCTCCAAGCACTAACCCTCCCCAAACTTTTCTAGTTTTCCTTCACCTTTAAAGATGTTCTTTAAAACCTACGTAGCTCAGTGTGAATTTTGCTTAATAACGTTCTTGTAAAGCTTTTGGGATATTTTTCTACTTAAAAGACACCAATTAACTGCAAGTTATTGTTACTGCTTATTGTCTTTTGGCATTATTACGTCCTACTACAATATCTCATTTTAAGTTATTTTAATGAAAAACATTGTTAATAAAAAATAGGATAACAACACTTTCACACTCTCTATTTCACTCACTTTTTATCTTCATCCATTATGTCAGTTGCCTGCTGAAAATCCTCAGTGTTGTCTCCAAATGGGGAGCATAATTAATTCCTTCACAAAATTGGATGGATATTTCCATGAAAGATTTACTAATTTTCTTGTACGTTTGTGGCAAGGAGGCTTATTTACGTGGAAAGTTACAGCTTGTTCAGTGAAACTTTGATCTCCCATTCACTGTTGTTTATTTGGGAGGCAAAGCACCAGTCAAAGGAATATTCTGCACCTGGGCTTTATTCACAAGATCTAGCCACAATCTTTTTTTCCTATTTTGCAGAGAAGTTACCTGATACAATTCAACTTCACCAGATGTAGTATATGGAGGATTAAAATTAAGCATGCTGACTCTTCTTTACATGAAGCGATTAAGTCGAATCAAACCTGTTAATTTAAATATCAGATGGTTTATTGGATTATGTAATCTGAAAGCAAAGAATATTTATTCTGCTGTTTACCTGTTGACAAATTTTGAAAGCGAGTCAATTAATAACCTGGCTACTCATATCTGTCACCAGTAATTGAAGATTGTGGTTCGAAAGTGTTGAAAATTCATGGAAGCTAGTCAGTGAACTAATCATCATCAGAGGCTGTGGCATACATTAGTCATTAGGCTGGATGCATAAACCAGATGCCTGGAAATTCTGAACCAGCTATATTTATCTAATTGTCAACACATGAGCCCAAAACAGCAAAACTAGCTGACGAGATGTCAACTATACATAAACCACACAGAATAAATATTTGATCCAGTTTTACTCGCAAATTAGTTGAAGGGAAAATCAGTACTTTTGGCCTTATGCAAATTGATTCAGAGCGGAGAGATTTGATGATGTTGCTTATTTGCTAAACTTATTTCACATAATGACCCAGTAGCAGAAATAGCTTTTTGTCAGTTCCTGGGCTCTGCTCTTGGGCTAACATTCTTGAACAATCAGTCAGAGAAGATTTCCCATCCAGGGACTTGATCCAAGGTACCAGTCTTTAGCCATAGAGTACCCACTGAGATCTCCATGTAACATCCTGTTGTTATTGATTCTTTCATCCTTCCATTGATGTCACGATAGGTCCCTAGACCCCACCCATTGTCCAATATAACATTTTCTAAGTGAGACCAGCATTTGCTCCTAATCCAGTTTTGGTGCCCAGCTCTCTGCACTGTACCAAAATGATGACTGGTGGGTTGCCTTCCCAATAATGTTTTTCAAGTCCTTTTCATACTTCATTATTCAGTAACACTTCATTACCTCATGATTTGTAATGCTATGAATAAACTTCATAAACACAAAGCCGCGTGTCTCCTTCGGAAAAAAAATTAACTCTGGTGCTTGTTCATTCTCAGGTGGTATCTCTCTCAACACCGAATAACAACAATAATCTGTACTTGATATATAGTCAAGCATCCTAAGGCACTTCCTGAGTGTTAACAGATATTAGGGCAGGAATCTTTTTTAAACTGCTGGGTGTTAAGGGATGTATTGAAGATACGGAGGGATGAGGTGCAGAGAGGATTAGAAAGCTAATTCATACACCTAGGTGGCTTTAGCACATTGAAAAGGATTTTAAATCTGTTTCAATGGGACACTTTCTCATTTGCTTAAAGACTAATCTGCAACTGGTCTGGTCTCGTACTGCAGGAATTCCTGCAATCCTTGTGGACAGACACTGGGAATTGATCAGCAGCATAATTATGAAGTGTATCTGAGTGCAGACTCCATTTAGAGTTACCGAAATCTGAACTCACCTTTTGGAATTACCGTATCACTTAGAGAGATCTATTTACTGAAATCTTCCATACAGTGGAAAATTTCAGCCCGAGTTAAATTAACAATTATTGCAAATGATCCTTGTTTAGAATCAAAATCAGATTTGTTATCACTGCCTTGTACATGATGAAATTTGTTGTTTTGCGGTAGCAGTACAGTACAAAGATATAAACATGACCATAAATTACAAAATAAATAAACAGTGCAAAAGAAAGGAATAACGAGGTAATGTTCATGGGTTCATGGACCATTAAGAAATCGGATGGCGGAGGGGAAGAAGCTGTTCCTAAATCATTGGGTGTGGGTCTTCAGGCTCCTGTACCTCCTACCTGATGGTAGTAACGAGAAGAGGGCATGTCCTGGATGGTGAGGGTCCTTGATGATGAATGCCGCCTTCCTGAGGCACCATCTCTTGAAGATGTCCTCAGTGGTGGGGAGGGTTGTGCCCGTGATGGAGCTGGCTGAGTCTACAACCCCCTGCAGCCTCTTTCAGTCCTGTGCATTGGAGCCTCCATTCCAGGCTGTGATGCATCCAGTCAGAATGCTCTCCACCGTACATCTGTAGAAACTTGCAAGAGTCTTTTGTGACATACCAAATCTCCTCAAGCTCCTAATGAAGTAGATCCACTGTTGTGCCGCCTTTGTGATTGCATCAATGTGTTGGGGCCAGAATAGATCCTCTGAGATGTTGACGCCCAGGAACTTGAAGCTGCTCACACTTCCCATCACTGACCCCTCAATGAGGACTGGTGTGTATTCTCCCGACTTCCCCTTCCTGAAGTCCACAATCAGTTCTTTAGTCTTGCTGACACTGAGTGTGAGGTTGTTGTTGCGACAACACTCGACCAGCCGATCCATCTTACTCCTGTATGCTTCCTCATTGATCTGAGACTCTACCAACAACAGTGTGTCATCTTCAAATTTATAGATGGTGTTTGAGCTGTGCTTAGCCACACAGTCATGAGTGTAGAGGCAGTAGAGCAGTGGGCTAAGCACACATCCTTGAGGTGCACCTGTGTTGATTGTCAGTGAGGAGGAGATGTAATTACCGATCCGCACTGACTGTGGTCTCCCAGTAAGGAAGTCAAGGATTCAGTTCCAGACAGAGGTACAGAGGCCTAGGTTTGGAAGCTTGGTGATTAATACTGAGAACGCCGAGCTGTAATCGATAAACAGCAGCCTGAAGTATCTTTTGCTGTTGTCTAGGTTCTCCAGAGCAAAGTGTAGAGCCAGTGAGATTGTGTCTGCTGTAGACCTGTTGTGGCAGTAGGCGAATTGCAGCAGGTCCAGGTCCTTGCTTAGGCAGGAGTTAATTCTAGCCATAACCAACCTCTCAAAGCACTTCATTATGGTAGATGTGAGTGCTACCGGGCAATAGTCATTGTACGTCCTGCAGCAAAACTTCCTCGCACTCCTCTTCAGCTAACACCAATATTTCCTTCTCTTTTCTCCCTCATGTGATTCTCCAGTTTCTCCTTAAATGCACTGTGCTGTTTGTATCAACGACTGTGCGATTTGCATCAATCTACAGAAGTAATGTATTATTCCTCATTCTAAGTTAAAAAGAAAATACAAGGAAGTTCCATCCAACAGATGAAGCGCAAAACATGCAGAAGTGAAGATTAAAACAAATGGACAGAAAGAAATAAATATTTTGGGGAATAGTGACCACAGACAAAGCACAATTATTAAGGAGGCAAAAGTGAAGCACAGAAATGCAAAGGCACCAATGTAAAAGCAAAAGGGGAAAGAACGAGCAAAGTAAGGTACTTAGGAAATGGTGGAGAGATGTAAAGTGGAGATCATGAGGTAAATTTGGTCTTGGATGCTCAACAAGGACAATGCCAGATTTAATAAGTAGGCTAATTGTTACCAATCAGTAAGTCCAAAGAAAGTTCTAGCAGGGAAGGTACAAGAAGTATTACGATTCAGACATAAATTTACATCACTCAGGACAACTAGATAATGGGCTTGAAGTTCACAATGGGTAATAGCTAATCGTCTGTTTTGTTATCTACAGACAGGTAGGCAGGCTGAGATCCTGGTCTAAAACCCTAATGCCCTAATTCTGAATTCTACTCTCAGTTTGCTGAAATGTTTTAATATTACTCTGAACACTAGCCACTAATTTGAAAACTCTGCTTTCACAAAGATTAGCATTGTAAATTCTAATGTCAGGGTTGAGGGAAGATCTAGTGATTTGATTAAGACTCCTGGTTTTACTGTGTATGCTAACGATAAATGCTGCTATTTATTGCTCCATTGTAATGAACACCGTCACCTTCATTATTCCCTCAGCACTTCACTGATTTCCAGCAAGGTTGAATCTGACCAAGATGCAATTATCAATGTGAGCCAAATAATATTAGTCTCCCTTTGTTAAAAGAAATTAAAGAGCCACAGAGCATTTCAAAATGTGAGAATTATGTTTTTAAAAATTTGACGCTTGCCGTGACAATTTTTACTTAAAATTGACAAAAATACAATAAACATTTTATTGAAGAAAATGGGCAGCACAGTGGCACAGCCAGTACAGCTGCTGCCTCACAGCACCAGAGACCTGGGTTCAATCCTGATCTCGGGAGCTATCTCTGTGGAATTTGCACGTTTTCTGTGTGACCGAATGGGTTTAAATTAATTAAATTTTTTAAAATTTTATTTACAGCGTAGTAACAGGCCCTTCCAGCCCAACAAGTCCACGCCGCCCATTTTTTAAACCCAAATTAACCTACCTGTACGTCTTCAGAATGTGGGAGGAAACCGGAGCTCCCTGAGGAAACCCACGCAGACACGGGAGAATGTGCAAACTCCTTACAGACAGCGACGGGAATCGAACCCCAATTGCTGGCGCTATAGTAGCGTCGCGCTAACCGCTACACTACCGTGCCTCTGTGTGCTCCAGTTTCCTTCAACATCCTGATGACATGTGGGTTGGTAGGTTAATTGACTACTGTAAATTAAACCTTGTTTGTAGGTGAGTGTTAGAATGTGGGGAGAATAAACAAAAAGTATTAAAGTAGGATTAGCAGAATTGGGCACTTGATGTTCAGCGTGGACTCAGTGGGCCGAAAGGATTGTTTCTGTGCTGTGCTTGTCTGTGACTCTGAAAATCTACAGAAGTAACTTGACAGATTTATTGTAAGAAAATAAAGAACAAGAGGAGGGAGCTCTGTAGGATGGTTGCAGGATCAGCATGAAAGAGAACAGAGATTAAGTCACATGCAGCAAATATATCCACTCTGAAATGCCAGCACAGACATAGATGGTTCTAAAAGTACATGAGTAAAAGTTACAGATCATTCATGCTTGTTTGAATGGATCAACCACAAGGACCAAATGGAAGATGCTCTAGATAATAAATGGGGTAATTCTCTTCTATCTTGAATTCTATGAGAATATAGGCAGATTAAGATATAAAATAACCCTTTCCTTACTTGTAATGGATAGGTCAAATACAGAGAATGTTACATTCCTTTAGTGCAGTGTATGGAGTCAGTGATTATAAAGTAATTGAAGAGCTTCAGATCTACTAGCAGTCCAGCTGGAGAGTTATTATAAGGCAAGAGAGGCTTTCAGCTGAGTGACTTCCAAGATATTGCTTACAATGGAGTTATTTAAAATATCCATGCTGTTCCTCAAGCAATGTCAGAAACCGATTGATGTTTTCTTATTGCACTTATGGAAGTGGAGCTATTGAGTGATAACTTTTTCATGTCTAAATTCTGTATTCACCCAAGTTCCTAGGCTTAATTCAGCCTTAAACTCAATGGCTCGTTGTATCCAGGCAACAAAATCTATACTGATGTGACACAGAGTTACTCATACCTCTGTTTCAACTCTGTTTGCTGAAAATGTATGAGACCCAATGGAGAAAACAAAGTGTTATGTGAAAGTTGAGTTGTGGATCCATGACAAAACAGTGGTACGTTCTTATTTGACTTAAAATTTGCTCCAAGTACATTGCTTTAAATATATGCCTGTTTTAAATAGTAAGTTAACTTGTTAAAATAATGTGATAAGTGTTTAGAGTTATTGACATGCCAGCCATATACCATCATTTCATGTACCTTTATCTTTAAGAAAGATGGAATCATTATGCCAACCCAAATTAATAATAAAGACATTTAGGCTGACTTTAGTTTGAGTGTTGCTTCCAAAGAAAAGTATCCATCACTTAAAGTATTTTATCTTATAATCTTGAAATGATAAAGCATTGCAGAAAATAGTACTGCACTATTAGTTAGGAGGTTATTGGAAATTAAAGAGAAACTCTGAGAGGAAGAAAGGCTCTTGATGTTAGCTGCTAGTGCATATTTGTTTTGTGTGTCAATATGTGCTTATGTATGCATGTCTTTGTGTGTGTCTCTCTCTGCCTATTCACACCAGAACATATATACATGTATATGTGCATATATCTGAGTATGTTATCACTCAAAAGTCATCACTCAATAGCTCCACTTCCATAAGTGCAGTAAGAAAACATCAATCAGTTTCTGACATTGTTTGAGGAACAGCATGGATATGTTAAATAACTCCATTTTATGTATGTGTGTGCACATGCATTTGTCCAGATGTGTGCCTTGTGTGCACATGTATCTATGTTTGTGGACCTGTAGATGTATATTACATGTGAATGTTAATACATTGCATGTATAAGTGAGTGTGTGTATGTGTGAGACTTTACATTTCCACAATGAGTTAGAGAGATCTATTTTTTGTCAAGATAGTTATATCTTTCTTTGATTTTTCTGGAAGGAGATGAGAAGAAAGACTGAAGTGGGTGCTGGGGTGGAGGAGGAAGAAGAAACTAACATTTCATGGCCCAGACTCTCCCAATTTCTGGCCCGGTGACTTAAGAAATACACACTGTTGTTCATAATCTCTCTTTATAATGATTTTTTTTTCCAGTGGCCTTTATTAAAATAAGATCCAGCTGATTGAGGTCACAGCTTTGTAATATTGATACATGACTGCAAGGAATAAAGCAAAATACACAAAATACATCTTTCAATTTCATGCAAAAAGAAAACAAATACTTCCAGAAGTCAGTGCTTGGGAAGTTTGTAGTGTCATAAAGGAAAAAAAAGACTGTGTATTGTAGATTCCATTGCCACAGACGTTAAATCCTAATGCTCAATGCAGTACTCCTTTATCTTAAGCACTCCAGAGGTAGCCAACCCATGTAGTTAGACAAGCTTAGGTCAACCGTGAAACATTAAATTTGGTGACGTGGGGAATATAACTGTGATTGGGGGAAAGTCAGGGACTTGGATGAAGTCTCATATTAAGCTGTGTGAAACTAAACACACTGAATTAAAACACAACAGCCAATCCCATCTATATCCTCCTTCCCACACCCCCCCCCCCCCAACCATCCCAGGAGAGTCACAATGCAGCCATTTTAAATTATTAATTTGTTAATTTTCATATTTCGGTTATTTTTCAACATTATTAGTGGAAAAAAAGGCTTTGACCAAGTTAGTACTGGGTTGCATTGATGCAGTCAGAGGTTGAATCAAACCTCTGAAAGTATCCTGAGCAACTCTTGTGCAGAAAGGGCCAATAAAAAAACATCAGGACACGATGGCATCTTGGATATCCGACCACTGCACAACGTCCTACTATTTCTGTGGAAGTATCTCATGAATTGCACTTTCTGTGAATATGTTATTAATTTAACGAAAAAAGCTCATGTGTTTTTCATTTGGTTTAATGGTAAAATTCTACAACTTTGAAATGACACTGGGCAAATTTGAAATAAACAGGTTAACACCTCTGTTAAAATATCAAGCAAATTATTTTCACATGGATGATTTAGGTGTTCCCATGTTGGGCAAGGGCACGTTTTGGGCCTGCATTATGAATAATGCTCTTCTAACGGTTTAAAAATAAATTGGCAATGCTTCAGCATACACGTATGAATTTGTTGGTGACACAGAGTCTAGAAACTAGGATATCCCCCAATGTGTAAATTTAGAAAAAAAAATGCACTTCATGCATTTTGTAGTTTAAATCTTTTTATCGACCACTGCAAGAACAGCTCCAAGCCCCCAGTTTCTCTGCAGATATTGTAAGGTTTCTTTCTCCCACCACCAGCCCCCACTTACAGTGCTCCTCATTTTTTTTCTGCTGATTAGTGTCACCTCACATACTTAGAATGTCCACCTGTCTGTTCAGAGTGAGAACACATTCCTCATACTGCAGATTTGCTCATTTCACACCGATGTCAGAATTACTTATTAAATCCAGCACCTTCGGAGACTATATGCCTTCGGAGAGCTGATGAGTTGCTGTCCAAACACTAACTGACAATGAGCATATGCAGCTGGTGCGCCTGGTGAACTCATTTACGGAGATAAAAATGTCACAGCAATATACTTTAAATCGTTCTCCCCCTTCATCATCATTAATTGCTGGTTATGGAACACTCCTTTGCTTAATTCGGCAGTGTTAGGACGATGCCTCTACCATTCTGATTAAGAATTAAAAACTGTGCAAATCCATTTCAGCAGTGGCATTATTTCATCGGGAGATGGATTTTTGCTCTTAATTAGCTGGTTGGCCACAAGGGAGGATTCAGAGTCAAGGGTGTGATACAGCCTCAAGCGGGAAGAGATCAGTCTAAGAGAAAAAGCTGGTACTGGGGAATAATTGGCAGCTCACGCCAGAATGGGCTGGTTATAACAGTGACAATATGTTCTGCTGTAATTTCAGGGCTGCTTCCCTCTGTTATTTAAATACCGTATATTTCAGACAGAGAAAGCAATATTAAACTAAACTGTCTTTTTGACCCAGCCCTCCCCTCCCCTCCCCCTCTTCCTCAGCTTTAAAGGCTGAGTGCAATTTCATTAGGATTGAGTCTCCGTCATGGAAGGACTGGATAATCCACTTATCTCCCAAAAGGAAAAAGAGTTTGTCTTATTTATTTTTCATTTAATGTCAGGGAGATCCAGCAGAAGAGTTTCAGGCAGGGATACTAAATCAGTTACGTCTTAGGCTTGGGAGGGTACTTAAAGGGATAGTGTTTTCTTGCACTTTTATGAGCAGGGGTCCACACTGATGTTCAAAATGTTGAATTCTGTCAGACTCTGTATGACCAACAGTACCAGCCCAATTAGTTTCTAAAATATCAAGTCCTTTTCCATCTGTGGGATTTGCCAGCTTCGCTTTGATCCTGAATGGGGAGAGGGATCATTGTAAACATGATACACTACAGGAGAAGGCCATTTGACCCATTGTGATCGTGCTGGATCTTTGCTGGAGCTACCCCACTGGTCCCACTCCCCTGTGTTCCCCCCCCCCCCCCGAGTCTCTCAAATTCTTCCTCTTGGAGAATTTATCCAACTCCCTTTTGAAAATTACTATTAAACCTGCTTTCAGCACCCTTTCTGCAGCAAATTTCAGATCACCACAGCTGGTTGTGTAAATGTTTCTTTCTCATGTCACCTCTCCTCTTGCTCTTCTGAATATCTTAAGTCTGTGCCATCAGGTTTCTGGTCCTCTTAACGCACTGGTCTCAAGTTCACCACACACTTTACAATGTGCCCAGTCATACATTCCATTGACTCCATTATGAGTAAAATCAGACAAGTTGTCTCGTTCAGTTGTGTCAAGTTTCTGTCAGGCAAGTAAGATGAAAGTCAGCCTAGTTAGATGAAATTCCTGCCAATGGACCTGCACTAAGTGCTCAGCCTAGTAAGTAAGACCACGTTAGGGTGCTGCGTGCACCCAGTCCTTGTATGTGCAACATCTTTCACGTATCACACCATAACACATTGACGCTGGAGGAATTCAGTGGGTCTCGCTTGATCCACTGAATTCCTCCAACATCTCGTGTGTTGCTCCAGATTCCAGCATCTGCAGTCTCTTGTGTCTACACTGTAACACATGTTCCCTTAAGCTTTTATTTCACTTTCATTCAGGACAGCAAAAGCTGACTGCAAGGGCAACATAGAGAAATGCCCAAAGATGAAGCATTCTGCTGTTCTATGGCGCAAGAACAGAGGGATGAGACTAATTGGGTAAATGTTTTAAAGGGCTATCACAATGTGCTGAATGGCCTCCTGAGCTGCACCATTCTATAATGCAATATTCAGCTAAGGCTGACTACATCAAAGGCATGTGAATGTGAGAAATGTTTAGCATTCGGCGATCAATCTCAGCAATCCAATGCCTCAATTTTTTTCTGAATTACTGATGCTGATTTGATTTCACTTCAACCTTCTGTCGTTTACCAGTGTTATGGTCGCTCTGGGAGACAAAGAAACAATTGGATAGTGGAAACTGTGGAGAGGATGAGGGCTGCTGATGGGGAGGTAAGTGAGAGGAGAATCTATGTAATATCCCCGCAGAACACTGAGCAAAATAGCAGAAAGGAAAAAAAAAATCAATGAATGTTCAGCACTTCAGTACAGTGCAGTGTTGCAGTGTTGAGGGAGTGCCACCCTATTGGATAAGGTGTTAAGCTGTGACCTGCCTGCTCCATCTGTGAATATAATAGATGTGGTGGGAATGCTTCTAACTGAGGAAGGTAGACACAGTGGCTGAGGGCCGTGGGAGCCTGGGTTGAACTGCAGAGTCCCGAGGAATGATTGTCAACTTGCCTTTTCAATTCATATTTATTTTAATTTGTTCATACGTTTGGAACTTGTGTGTCACTGGCAAGAAAGCTACTTACTGTCCATTCTTATTTGCTGTAGAGAAAGTGAGCTACCTTCCAGGACTTTGTCCCAATGATGATGAAAGAGCAGCAATATATTTTGAAATCAGGATGGTGTGGGATTTGAAGGGAACCTGCAGGTGGTGGTGTCCCCATGCACCTGAGTTCTGTCCTTCTTGGTGGTTGAGGCCATGGGTTTGGGCGGTGCTGTTGGAGTAGCCACAGTGAGTGTCTCTGGTGTATTTTGTTGACAGTGCCTGCTGCAGATACTCTGTGCTGTTGATGGGCGGAATGAATATTTAGGGTGGTATACATGGAGCCATTCAGGCAGGTTGCTTTGTCCTGGATAAGGTTGAGGTTTCTGAAAGAGCTGCACTCATCCAGGCAAGTGGACAACATTCCACCTCACTGCTGACATGACTTGTGGCTAGTGGAAGGATTTCAGGGTGTCAGAAGGTGAGTCACTTTCTGTCAGCTACCCAGCCTCTGACCTGCTTGTGTTGAGTTTCTGGTCAATGATGAACCGCAGGATTTTGATGGAGGGCACGTGGTGATGGGAATGCTTCTGAATGTCAAAGACAAGTGTTTAGACTCTCTCCTGGATTTTTTGTGGTGTGAATGTACTTGACACTTACCAGCCCATGCCTGACCATTGTCCACGTCCTGCTTGCTTGCAGGCATGGACTGCTTCATTTGCTGAGGAGTTGCAACTGGAATTGATTTTTTGTAATCATCATTGTGCATCCTCACATCTGAACTTATGAGGGAAACAAGGGTCATTAATGAAGCAGCTGAAGGTGTCTGGGTATAGGACCCTGCCTCGAGGAACTCCTGCGGTGATGTCCCAGATGATTAACCTTCAACAAGGTATGAGTCACTGGAGTGTTTTCCACTTGGTCAAATGTTGCCTTGATGTCAAGGGCAGTCACAGTCCTTTCCCCGTGGAATTCAGCTCTTTGTTTCATTTTTGGATAAGGTCTGGAGCCTATTGGTTCTAGTGAAACCCAAAATGGGCACTATGGAGCCGTTTTTTATGTTAGTTCTGCTTGGTAGCACCGTTGATGACATCAGCCATCATTTTGCTGAAGAATGGATTGATTTTGCCGTAATTAGCTGATTTTCTACATCAATGCAGTTCTACTATACTATTCCCATATCCCTCGATTCCCTTCATATCCAGAAAGACAGCCCTCCGAGTTAGTGAATTTCCAAGCCTCTGTGCAAAGAACTTTCTCCTCACCTTAGCTTTAAGTGGCCCGGATCTTGTTCTGAGACTCTGACCTCAGGTTCTTGACTCCTCAGCTAGGGGAATCCATTCCCTGCATCCAGTGCATTCAGCCTGTTAATCCCTTTGAGAATCTTTGTCAGTTTCAATGATATCTTTATCCACTTTCCTAAATTCTGAAGAATACAGACCCAGTCTGCTCAATCTCTCCTCATTCAACAAAGCAGCCATCCCCGGAAACAGTCTGGTGAAATTTTGCCACATGTCCTCTATGGCAAGTACATCCTTTTTTAGACAAGGAGATCAAAACTGTGTATGTAACGTTCCAGGTGCAGTCTCACAGAGGCCTCATATAATTGCAGTAATTACTTAAATCCTCTCATAATAAAAAACGGTGTACCATAGGCCGAAGGCAAGTTGGAGGAACGACACCTCATATTCCGCCTTGGTAGTCTCCAACCTGATGGCCTCAACATCGATTTCTCTAACTTCCAGTAACCACCCCCTTTGTTTTCCCTCATTCCTGTGGCCCACTCACCCCTTGTCTTTCCCATCCCCTGCCCTCATGACCTGCCCACTGCCTTCCTCCTATTCCCCACCTCCTTCCCTTTATTCCATGGTCCACTGCCCTCTCCTATTGAATTCCTTCTTCTTCAGCCCTTTGCCTCTTCTACCCATCACCTCTCAGCTTCTTGCATCACTCCCTTTCATTCCCCCTCCCCCACCCACCAACCTTCCCCTCTCAAACGGACTCACCTATCACCTGCCAGCCTGTGCTCCTCCCCCTCCCCCCACCTTCTTATTCTGGCTTCTGCTCTCTTCCTCTCCAGTCCTGGTGAAGGGTCTCGACCTGAAACATTGACTGTTTATTTTGCTCCATAGATGCTGCCTGATCTTCTGAGTTAACATAGAAAATTACAGCATAGTACAGGCCCTTTGGCCCACAATGTTGTGCCAACATTTTATCCTGCTCTGAGATCTATCTAACCCTTCCCTCCCACATAGCCCTCCATTTCTCTATCAGTTCCTCCAGCATTTTGTGTGTGTTGCTACAGATTCCAGCATTTGCAGAATCTCATGTGTCACAATATACCATTTGCTTTCCTAATTTATTATGGCACCTGCATGTTGACTTTCAAGGACACTCAGGTCCCTTTTAGCACTGAAATTGAGCAATTACTCGCCATTTAAAATATTATAATTTTCTAACCACATTTTCCCACGTAGTATTGCATCTGCCATGTTCTTGCTCATTCCCTTAGCTTGTCTACTTCCTCTTGAAGCCTCTTTACATCCTCTCCCCTACTTTCAATTTTCTCACCTCATTTTATATCATCAACAAACTTGGAAATATAATACATTTGCTTCCCTCGGCCAGCTGAGGTGCACACACTGATCCCTGGGATACACCTTTGTTCATAGCCTGCCAACCCAAGAAGGATCTGTTTATATCCACTCTTTGTTTTCTCTCTGATAATCAACTCTCAATGCATTGAGAATTGATTATCAGACTGAAAGCAAAGAGTTGCCCTAATTCTACATGCTCTAACCTTGTTGACCAACTGTGTGGGACCTTGTCAGAAGCTTTCTGAAAATTCAAATACATTACATCCACTTATCTGTTCAACTATTCACACCTACAAAGGATTTCAGGACGTTATTCAAACATAATTTTCCTTTCATAAGTCTGTTTCGGCTCTGCTCGGTTCTATTCTTTTCAACGTATTCTGTTCTTACATCCTTTGTTATTTTGCCTGTACATTGACTTTAGGTAATGGGGTCTCTCTTCTCCTTTAAAGTGTGGAGACAATTGCTGCGATTCAGCCCACGGTAACCGCTCCAGAATCTATAGAATTTTGGAAGATGATAGCTATCTTGTAGGCATCTCTTTTAAAACTCAATCAAAATTTACTGAATGTAGGCAGCCTCGAGGCACTCCTGCTTATGTTTCCCATACCCCCTTCTTAACCTAAACCTGTTCTTGTCACCTAACACAGGAGCTCTGTTAATGCTGCCTGGATACGTTAAAAGGCCACGAATTCCACAGTGGAGCCAGTGGCAGCAGGAAGAGGACATCTGAAAATTGCCATGTTGTATTTACTGGTAGCTCTGACCTTCCCACTATTACCATCTCCTATGAATGGAAGTGACTGATGGAGCATTTGTCTGACTAAAGTGTACAGATCATTGTGCTATGATGGACAGAAGAACATCACAATGCAGTTTACATGCAAGAATGCACAAAAAATACACCAGAGAAGTATTGCCCTTTAGTTATCCCCTTCTTTGCTATAAACTTCTATAATTCAATGATTAACAACTCTGAACTGTGAAATAATTGCTAAATTAGTCAAGGTAGATTGCTATGCCAATACATAAAACAGGGTAAAGTTTCCAGTCATTATTTTTAGCGGTCAGAAAGTTGAAAATACTACAAATCTGACGTGTTGACTTCTGACCCTAGTTCCATGACCTGTATCTACGCTGAATGAAATCATTGCCTGAATTTAGTAACATGCCTTCTCGTGTCTGTTCTCAGTTGTTTGGAACTTGAGCCTCAGCCATCCGCATGCTTGGGACACATGACCATTGCAAGGATTGGAAACTGTGCTGACTTTGTGCCCATTTTGTCATGTGTGGAATTCTTCCCTGATCCAATCAGGTAATAGCAACAGTTGGAAGCTGCCAGCAGGTCCAGAATGCCTGCTTCCCATTCCATAGATGACTGACGGCTGCCATTAGCCAGACGTTTGCTCTTAGTCTTGTGCACGACATAAAATGGAGTACGGTGTGCAATTCCATTAAACTACTTGTGCACAATAAACGAGATGACATTTTATGTTTTTAATGAAAAATAGATTTTTAAATGAACCACAGAAAATACACGATGGCACTTGTACCTATGCTTTATTCTACTTAAATGGGCATCAATCACAAGAGAAAATGTATAACTATCATGAATAACACAGCCGTTTAATTGGAAATCAACATGGTGCTGAAGATGAAGCAATGACAAGTCATGGGCTACAGACCGTGTGCGTAAATATTGCAAATTCTGAATCATTCATGTAGTCATAAAAGTACCTCAAAATAATGATGTTTTAATGGGAGAATTAGCTCTTCTGCTTTGTAATTGTGTATTTTTCTGCCGCGTAATGTCCCTAGTTTCCAAATTTGGAAGGAAATATCGATAAAATAAAATCCAAGGTGTCAGAGTTCCTATAACTGCGGGTGGTGATGCTTAACAATCAATTTATTTTCTGTGCTCTAATGACACATTTATAGAGGATTATGCAATTTGCATTGTAAGATTGCAACCAAGGATATTATGCAAATTCTATAATTTGCATCATTATAATGGTAAATTGACTCAAGTGTGGCTCTGGAACAGGGGATTTTAAAGAACAACCAATGATTCTTTTTCAGTTAATCAGCCATTTCACTTTTATTTGACTACAGCTGCCATCAATTAATAGCCAATTAATTGACTCATTTTACTTCAACTCTGATTTTCTGCAGTATGATTCTAGAGCTCACTCTATCCTTGTATTTGTTAGTAAATTCTTAGGTAACCAGAATTCATACACACATAGCTCTTCAAGCACGTTCCTCTTGGTTGTCTCTCCACCTTTCATCCTCAGTATGCCCAAGCTTTTGCACAACTCTGCTGCACACGTCGCTGCTCCTGTGCTCGCTTGCCTAAGCTGACCCCTAGTCTGCTAACAACTCAAGTTTTAAAATTTACTCTTGGCCTCATCCCTCCCTACAACTGTAACCCTGTCCAGTTCTCTTACAACCCCGCGAGAGCTCTGCACTCTGGACCCTTGCATGTTGCTGATTTTTAATTGTCCACCAATGTGGACCATGCTTTCAGCTGCCTAAGCCCTAAACTATGGAAACATCTCTGGAAGCTTCTTAGCCTCCACCTCAACCTTTAAGGTGCACTTTAAAATTCAGCCAATTTTTCAGTCACCAGATCTAATATATCCTAATGGAGTTAGATTTTGTTTGTTAATGACTAGATACTTGGTATTCATTTCTGGCATGTGACTATTGATAACCGTGCCAATAATTATTGACCTTGAGGCAATGGTGGTGAGTTTTCTTCCTGAACTGTATGTGGTGAAGGTCCTCCTGTAGCAGCAATATTCTGACCTAGTGCTGTTGAAGAAATACCAACAGATTTTCAAATCAGCGTGGGGTGAGATTTGGAAGGGATCTTGCCATTCCATTCCAGCACAGAAATCCAGGACAATTCCCCAGTGAAGTATAGAGGAAGTGCCTTCTTTGGGTGAGACATTAGTTTGAGGTCTCACCTGCACTTGTGTCTTCATCAAGGCCACACAAAAGGCAGAAGGTGCATGCAATCTCCCAAACTACCCATGTGCCTGCTCCATCAAGCACCTTCTACCCCACAAGTGGCAGAGTCTGTGGGTTCCACACTGGCCACCTCACAATCTACAGAACTGGTCTGAAGTACGTCATCCTCAATTCCAAGGAACCACCTGAAGAAGGAAAGACATCAAAAGATCACAGCAGCATTTTGACAAGTAGGGGTGTTAACCCACGTATTTTTTTACCCCCAGTGATTTGGCTAATACTCATCCCTCCAGCAATGGTAATAAATAAAAGCAGATTATCTAGTCATTATTACATGGTTGTTTGTGGGAGCTTGCCGTGCTCTGATTGGCTGCCAGGTTTTTAAAGGGACTTCCTTGCCTGAGAAGAGTCCTGAGTGCTAAAATGTGCTGAAAAGTGTACGTCTTTCTTTTATTCTTTCAATTTTATGCAAGTTTAAAAATGTTGCATTTCTACATATTCTCTGAGGTTAATTAACTGTATGCATGGTGGCCTCCTAATGTTGCAGTGCACAGGTCACAAGGAAGGCAGCAGTGTAATTCTACAGTGCTCCCAATTGTTCTGTTCAGGATCAGTAACAGGTTTACACTTTGTCTGGGTCAAGAGTCTGATGTACGAATTCATTAAAACAGTTCAAAATGTAGCAGTTTCTGAAATGTGAGAACTGGGATAAGATCTAACACCAATTTCATATGGGTAAGATTAGTGCAATGTGTGAAGACAGCAATTTACTGGGCACCTCCTTTAACTACAAAATAATAACTGGGCTTGCATGCCAAATAATTATCTTGCACAGTTTGAAAGCTTTAGCCCAGCACCTGCTGAGACCTTTGCCAATTTTACAACTAGTGGTCTATGCCTACAAAGCATAGACCCACCAAAGGGACTACCTTGTATTGTTAAATTCTCATCCCTTGTGTTTGGGTCCCCTCCCAGCCTGGCTCCAACATCTCTAATTTCCTCCAGTCTTTTCCTCCACTGCTCCAGTTCTTATCACTTGCTCAGTCCTGAACTTAATTGCTTCCCCGCTGGCAGCTGAGACGTCAGCTGTGTGACCCTAAGCTTTAGGATGCCCTCCCTAGATCTCTCTGCCTCTCTGCACCTCTCCCTCCCTTTAGGAGATACCCAGGATCGACTCATTCCGTGGCTCGGTGTCAAATATCGTTTGATAATGGTGCTGTACACTGGCTTGTGAAGTTGCACTACATTAAAGCTGTTATATGAATACAGGTGGTTGTTGCCCAATTGATTCTGGCATAGTGTGCTGTCCCAGGATCAGTTTCTAGGATGGGTTTTGGCTAAGGAGAAGCAATGGTTCAGGTCTCGAAGCAGATCACGCCCTTAGGCAAGGGATGTGGGGAAACTAAAGGAAGTCAAACTATCTACTGGTCCAACCGTGGTAAGTCTCTAGTTCCTTTCGTTTTCAGGCCTTCTGTTCTCACAACATGCAGGGAAAACTGCTGATAGATTGAAATTAGTGGGATTCTAATAGATATCTGTGCTGTTGCGGCAGCAGACTCAGTTCATGGTTATATGAAAGGGGTTAAGCATTAACTAATTTAATGTCAAGATGAGACATGCACCTCCCTGATGTTCTGTTTCTCAAGACTAAGGTTGTCTATCTCCATCACTGCTCTTGCCATACAGCACTGAAACAGGCCCTTTGGCCCATCATGTCCATGCCAGCCATCAAGTATCCATCTATACTAATTCCATTTACCTGCACTTCCAAACCACCTACTCCTTAAACCTATGCTCTCTGGTTTGAACCACCTTAGTATGGGGAAAAGTTTACAACTGTCTGCCCTATCAATCCCCTCAATTTTGTGTACCCCTGTCAGGTCCTTCTCAGCTTTCTTCACTCTAAGGAAGACAAATTCAGCCTTTCTAGTTGCTTCTCACAACTGAAACACACCATTCCCAGGCAACTTCCTGGCGAATCTCCTCTGCAGTCTCTCCAGACCAACCACACCCTTTCTATAATGTGACGACCAGAACGATACAAAACAGCTCCAGCTAATCATTTCAAATTCTCATTCATGCCCTTGCTCCCATAGTGTTATTCTATTCTGACGTACTCCTAACCAGTCTCTCTTGTTCTGTCCTCTACATATGAATGGTCTGGCTCATACCAAGTGCTCCCAGGTCATTGACTTATCTTCTGAGGAGAAATGGTCTTTGCTATCCACCCCCTTCTGGGCCTCTCATAATTTTATGCATCTGAGACTTTACCTCTTTACTTGCTGTTCTACATTGGCTCTTAGTTAAGTAACATTTTAATCTTAAATCATGTTTGCAAATCCCTCTATGACCCTATCGCAGTTCCCTATTTTTTCCTTTTCCAGCTCTGTAACTCTGAGATATCCATGTTCCTTCAATCCTTGAGTACTCCTGACTTCAGTTGTTTTGCTATTGATGTCAGTGCTTTCAGCTTCTACCATCCAAACCCTTCCTAAACCTCTCTGATTCTCTACCTCCTTAATATGCTCATTGAAATGCAGTTCTTTCACCAAGCTTTTGGTTGTCAGACCTAAAATCTCAGTATGCAGCTCAGAATCAAATGTGTTTGTTAATCACGCTTGTGAGTTGCCTCTGGATGTTTTGATATATTAACATTGCTCTATAAAGTATCATTATTTAATATATTGTTACACTTAAGATAAAATCTTAATAAATACAGTAAACAGCATTCAAAAAGTTAAAATTGATACAGATACTGATGATAAAAATGATAGGACTGCAGCTCTTGTATGTCTATACTCACTGGATTTGAGATAAGATGGGAGGAAAGTCATGTGAAAAGGAGCAGGCTTTGATAACATAATGCATGGTAGACTCATGGCCAAGGTCAGACCAAGTGGTGTCGGGGAGAAGCAGCAGAGTGTATGGCAGGTTGGCTGGAAAGACAAAGAGTAAAAGGAAGTTCCCTCAATCAGAAAATCATGCGAAATGGCGTTCCATGGGGATTAGTACTGGGATCACTGTTTCTACCATTTAAATTAATGATTTGGATTTGGGAATCAGAAATATGACTCAAATAATTTGCAGATGACCTGAGAATTGGGGCAGAAAGGGGAGTGTTGAGGTTCAAGCTTTGATGGGGGAATGTGTGCAGTTAACCGAGTGGAGGAATCTAACAAAATTCAGGAAGACGTTAATAAATTTGCAGAAGAGCCCCATTGTCAAATGGACCGCAATATAGACAAGTGCAAAGGGAGAATAAAAAGATCATAGAACTGTAGGAAGATAAGTGTTAAGATGGAGTGCTTATTTGTACAAATTTAGCAATTTGACATCAGAGCAAAATACAGGATTGTTTGAGTGCACCATAAACAGGCAAAATCCACTTTCTAGGCCCATATTTATCTAAAGGGTACAAAAACTTAACTGAAGATGGATAGAAGGAAATGAGGAATCCTTAGTAGTATCAATTTCAATAATTTTACAGATATTCAAACTATATTGTTCTGGAATAGATAAAAAGTATGACATAATTAATTGTTAACCTTTCTTCTGACTTTGGGTGTACTTTGAGATTGGGGAATGTTGAGTTGACAGAGTTTAGCTCTTGAGGATGGGGACAAGAAACTTGGTAAGGGACTGAGTTTTTACCAGGATCCTGTCAATTTCTCTGTGGTTCTTGAATTCCAGAGTGGCGTGGATGGATCTTCTGCTTGCTCTCCTCTGCCTTTCATCATGGAGAAAGTTTTTAGGAGGAGTCTACAGATTTTTCCAGGAATTCTCCCTATGTTGTCTTCTGATGTCTGTTGAATCTAGATCAGGATACAAAGCCATTACTGCACTGGTAATCAGTATTGGGCAGGATGTCTGAGCTTGGTGCAACTCTTGACGAGTGTTGCCTGAGGCTTGGAGGGACCTGGAATCTCAGCAGAGCAGTTGTAGGATTACCCTTGTCACCAGCAAGATGTGACATTGAGTTGTGCAAATGACCTTGTCCCTTTGAATTCTGATAGATCTAGATGGATAGGAGGAAAAAACCTGGATTGCTCCAAAGCACCTGTACTGGTGGAGTAGTCTCCAGGTTTTTTCTGTGCCATTCACCCAAGCACAATGGGCTGATTGACTACCTGTTGTGGTATATCATTTAATTTGACATCAGTAAAGTATACATGGACCAATGGGAGAGCATTAAACTTTGAATTCATTAATGAGTGGATATTACAAGGATCTTTCATGAACACTAAAGCCCCAAGGAGTTTCATCTGGGACTGGCGTAGTGCCAAATTGATAATGAGCCCATGAACTACAAGGACATAAATTATGGAAATAAATCTACAATTAACAGGCATCTGGAAAACAAGTATCACTGTGGCTTTTGCATAGTTTAAAGTTAACTGTGTTTGAAGATTCTTGTGTGGTTTCATCTAAGCACCTCAACACTCTAGATATGTTCCCCTGGGCATAATTACCATGAAAATTGTAGCATGCAATAATATCAGAACATTTATCAGAAAAGCAATAAGCAAAATTAAACACATAGGGTTGTTAGTCCTTTGACTTTTTAGCTTTAGTGCACAGCTAAAGAAAATTGAACTTGTCAAAATAATCAAAGTAGAAGGAAGAAACGAGGTGGACCTTGTCTTATGAATAAGATTTTGTAGACATACTTTCCCTTAAATAACAACATTAGCATTTTGAGAATTTTTTCCTACACAGTCGCACTGTGTTTTAGACTGCTCTCCAAAATGAGTCCATACTCCTGACTGCATTTACACAGCCCCATATCGGGGTATAGTGAGGAATAACTAGAAGCCCTGTGGAATGATCTCAATGCCTCATTCCATTGCGCACCCCACAGGATCTTTCGAATTCAGAAGGGATAAAATAACATAAGGCTTTAACTCATAAACATTTGTTAGGCCAGGTATGTAAAAGATGTGACGAGCAGTATTCATGGTCTGTGCTTGAAGGATACCAGCTGGGAATTGACTGTGGATTAGATGGGGCTAGTTAGCCTTTTATTCTGATCAATGATACCTCTGGAAGATTCTTTGCATCTAGTATGTCAACCGGACTAATGCTGATATCTTCACTGTGCAACAATCCTCATGCAACCACTCAGCTGGACGCTGTGTGTGGATGCTTGGTTCTTGTCTTCACAGGCAAGCCTCTACTGCCAGCTCACCCACGATCAGAGATCCCGTGCTGGTCCAAGAAATCACTCTAAGGACATGTTGAGAGCATCTTCCATGCAGGCTGGTGTAGGCTTCGTGGGCTGGGAAGAGCAAGCCATTAACTGGCCTCAATGGTACCATAAGGGCAAGGGCCCACTTCAGTGAGAAGTGCTTGGCCCTAAGAACCGAAGAGAGAGAAGAGGAAGGAGAAGGAAAGAGCTCCCATCAGGAGGCAGCACAGCCCTGAGCAAACATCTGCACCTTCTGTGGCTGGAATCCGGAGTCAGACTCCCTCTTCACCTGGGGCCCCATGTGTGAACTTGTGGAAGAAGTTACCCTTGAGTCAAGGGATCACCAATGACAACTGGCTGCGGAAGAGATAACCAGCCTAGTCTCTCCTTCTAGCTTTTGACTCATAGCCTTGTAAGATATCAAATCCACATCTGTATATTTTTTTCAATGGCACGAGCTATCTCTCTCTTTCCAAATCTTTCAGGCAGCATGTGTCAGATTTTGCCACCCTCCAGATGAACAAGATTCTCCTTGAGAGCTTCTACCAATAACTTTCACTTTATGCTCCCAGGTTATTGATTTATCTGCTGAGGGGAAACAGTCATTCCTATCCACTGCCTTCTGGGCCTCTCATAATTTTATGCATCTCAACTAAATCTCTCCTCAAGGTTTTTTGCAAATGTACTTTTTTTGGAGCATAAGCACCAGCAAGGGACATTCTGGGCTGAATGTCCTGTTTCGCTATAATGCATTTTCCTGGAGGTATGGCTGGACTAATCCGGTAGGGATCAGATTAGGCATAGCTGCCAGTTTCAGATCTGCAGATTGACAAGCCAGCACATCCAGGGGTAGTCACTACCCATTTGATGTAACTTGCTCTGCAGCTATGCTTTGGTCACATCAGCCAGCTGCAAACAATGTGAACAAATACCTTTACAAAAATTCACTCTGGGACTTCGGTTTGAATCAAGGTTGGAGTGATGGAATGAGATGATACTGCCACTGCCAGCCGTAACTGGTCTAAGTGAAATATAATTGAGCAGCGTCAATTCAGTTCTCATGGGCATGAGTCCACAACACAAAACTGCCCATAATTCAGTACTAATTGGCACTAAATTGGATGTCTCACTCAGAGAGGACAAAAGGGTGTCTAGCGAGGGGAAATGAAAATGTCACATTGATGGAGTAAGGGGCACTCTTCAGGAGATTGGGGTTAAGGCATATTGTCTGAGCACTGTAGACGGAGCTTTATCCTGCATCTAATGCATGTTACATCTGACCTGGGAGTGCTTAATGCTCATACTGGTTGCAGAAAGTGGGAAAAAATGCTTTGTCACCTCATAAAATCGATGAGCACTAAATTAGCATAAGTGCACACGAAGAATAAAGTCATATAAAAGCCACCTTTGTTTCTGTGATCAGATTCCGGCCTACTGCCACCATAACTGGGAGAGAAGCTTGTCGTGAGATATGGAAAATTTTGCCTTAAATTCGTAGTGATCTTTTATGCTACACCATCAGCTATGCTATTTAATTTAAAGGGGCAGGAACATCTGAACCCTAAATGGCTTTCAATCAGAATTCCGGACACTTGCAAATATATTTACAAATTCGAATCATTTTGTGGTTTTCTTGTCTGTCAGAGTTATCTTATTGTGCACTATTTTGGGCAGGTAGAGAAACTGTTGTGCAAGTAAAGAAATTTGCACTTCTACAAAAGCACTGTCCTTTAATGCAACAAAGGCAATGATGTTTTTAACACCTTTCTGTAATTTGATATGGAGGGCTTCATTCACCAGGTGAAAGCTCAATGTGTTCTGCCACTGAGGGGAAATAATTATCAAATACTTGGTTGATAAATTATATATCAGAGACAGAAATGCTATTGTACTTGTTCTACAAATGGGAGGATAAGATAAGATTTCTTTATTAGTCACATGTACATCAAAACACACAGTGAAATACATCTTTTACGTAGAGTGTTCTGGGGGCAGCCCGCAAGTGTCGCTACGCTTCCGGTGCCAACATAGCATGCCCACAACTTCCTAACCTGTACGTCTTTGGAATGTAGGAGGAAACTGGAGCACCCGGAGGAAACCCACGCAGACACGGGGAGAACGTACAAACTTCTTACAGACAGTGGCCAGAATTGAACCCGGGTGAATACAGTAGGTTATTTTGCACAAGGTCCTCCCTACCCATGTCTCATGTTTGCTCCCCCACCCTGTGTTAGCTCCTTGGGCCACTTGATGCCTTGTGGGGTGCACCGTTGAGCCTAATCCTATCCTTGCTTGATGTGCATGGATATGCCTTCCTCCCAGGAGACAGTGTTTAGAGGTCAAGGTCATTGGCAAATTTCATCTGCACTGGAACAGAGGCACAAAAGTCACCTCCCCGTTAAGCTCTGCTCCAGTTAGTAACTCAACATACACTTTGGTCTAATGTTCAGTCTCAGGCTGATAAGGAGAAAGTGACATTTACTCCATGTGAATGTCAAACAATAGCCAGCTCTGGGTGGGACTTCAACTGAATCATTGCCACAGTTACCGTTACATATTGACTGAAGTTCTGAGGAAATTCACCTTGGGTCAGTCTGACTCAGTTGCTGCTCAAATAAACTTGCTGGCATTATCTCCACTTAAAGACAGTAAATGCTGGAAAAACTCTAATCCTATATAACTACGGTAAGACGTACTTATATTCAGGTCCTCTTGTAATAAAAGCCAACGTACTGTTTGCCTTCTGAATTACTTACATATTAACTTCCAGTGATTCATATACAAGGAACCCGGGTCCCTCTGAACACAAACACTTTTCAATCTCCCACCCTTTAAATATTACTCTGCTTTTCTATTTTTTCAATCAAAGTGAATGACCACACATTCCTCCTTGTTATATTCCATCTGCTATTTTCTCAATCATTTCATATTGTCTCTCTTTATCCCCATGAAGCCTCTCTGAATCCTCCTCAACCCACATGTCCATCTAACATTGTGTCATCAGCAAACCTGGATATATACACTTCGTCTCCTCAGCCAACTTATTGATATAGTTTGTGAACAGCTGGGATCACAGCACTGACCCATGTGACACCCCTGTAGCTGTAGCTTCCCAACCTGAAAATGAGCTATGTTTTCCTACTTTCTATATTCTGTCCACTAATCAATCCTCAATCCACAACAGTATATTAATCCCAATCCCATGTGCTCTACTTTTCCATAATATCCCTCTGCGTGGCACCTTATGGAAAGCCTTCTGAAAGTCTCAAACATATCACATTAACGGGTTCCCTTTTCTCTCTTCTGCTAGTTATAATGTCAAAGTATTTTAATTGGTTTTCAAACATGATTTCCCTTTCATAAGTCCATGTTGCCTCTATCCGATCCTATTATTATTTTCCGAGTGCCTTGTTAGCACTTCATTATTAGTCAATTCCAGCATGACCTAAGGTTTATTGGTCTGTAATTCCTGTTTTCTTTGTCCATCCTTTCTTAAATAGTGAAGATGCATTTGCTACATTACCAGCTGTGGAAATCTTTCTGGAGTCTATGGAATTGTGGAAGATGGCAACCAGTGAGTGCGTCCACTGTCTCAATAGTCACCTTGGGATGCAGATCATTGGCCTTCAGATCATTGGCCTTCAGCCCCGTTAATTTCAGCAGTACCATTTTAAAAAAATTTCTTTCAGCTTCTCATTCATTCCATACTTGTTGTTCTCCACGATTTCCAAAAAGCTTTCTGTGTCTTATTCTGTGAACACAGACATGAAATATTTGTTTAGTTTCTCTGGAATTTCCTTATTGCCTGACATAATTTCTTCCATCTCAGCCTGTAACAGAGCCACAGTAAGTTCTACCGGTCTCTTCCTTTCTACATACCTGCAAAAGTTTTCGATAGTCTGATTTTGCGTTTCTTATTAGATTTCTTTCACATTCTACTTTCCCATTTCTCTTCAGTGCCTTGTTCCTCCTTTGCTGAATTCTGACATTTTAGCAACATTATATGTCTCTTCCTCTGATATATTACTATATTTTATTTCTCTTGTTAACTATGGCTGGGCCACTTCTCCTGTTGAGCTTTTGTGTCTTCAATGGATATCCATTTGCTGTAAACATTGTGGTAATGTTTTAACTGCTAGCCATTGCTCCTTTACTGTCATTCCTTTGAATGCAGCTTTGCTAATTTCCATGAAAATAAAAATAAAAATGGCAGATGATGTACATCTGATACAGAAACAGAAAATGCTAGAAACACTCAGCAGGTCAGGCAGAACTGACAAATGGTCTTGGACCTGAAACGCTGACTCTGTTTGTCTTTCCACAGATGCTGCCTGGCCTGCTGAGTGTTTCCAGCATTCTCTAGTTTTGTCCCAAACTTCCATCGGGATATACAGTATGTATCTGCCTCCAATTCTAGAACCCACTAGATCTTTGCTCCCTCTCAGTTCTGGTACTCTGCCATATCTGTCACTTCTTTCACTCAACATTTAGGGCTTTGAATGCCTTACTTCACCCTCTCTATTTATTTTCACCGATTCACTCCTTGAATCTCTCTTTGAACTTTTGATGTCTGATGATTTTCCTCTGAAGAATCTGAGGATGTTTTACTATGTTAGGGGTGCTTTATAGAACCAAGCTATTGTTGTCTGATCAGTTTCTGATCTTTTGTTCTCTTTAACTGCCAGTCTCGCCCTCCTGTTCTCTCAATGCACTTTGACCAGGTCATTTTCCAATACAAGGATGCTGTGAGCTATAGGGACATCCCTGGGTGTCCTGAGGAGTATTATGGGCAATGGAGTTCTTCTAAAGTTTAGTCACTGTTGTAATGCAGGAAAAGCAACATCCATTTGGCGTACAGCCAAATCCTATGGAATGCTTTTTTCTTTGACTTGATCCTGTGCCATGTGGTATCCTTTGGGCACAGGTGGTGCTTCGGCAGTCATAATATTTTACAAGCGTGACAAAACCATCGCCAAGGCATGTAATTAAATTCCTAGAGGGTGAAGTGGAAGAGCCGAGCATCGTTCCTTTCTTATTATGCTACTGAGGAATGCAGACTAAACTTAAAGCCAGGCTTTCATGGATGTCTGTGTCCGGGCTTCACACCAGTAGTGGCAAAGCAAGCCTCCCTTGTTAGGGGTCATCAGCAACTTTTCTTTCAAAGGTGAAAGTGATTTCAAGGAAATTCTAGGCTCTTGATGTTGGTTTTGTTTTTATTCTTCAGGATCTCCAATGCTTCAGTGTAATCAACTCAGATTTTTCTGCTGTCTGTAACTTCTACAGACTCTCTTCCTAACTCAGATTCCCAATCCCAACTATCACCCAGTTGCCTTTCCTTGATAACCTCTGAAATGACTAGACACTCTTATAAAATGGCAAGATCTAAATTAGATCTGATGAAAACTCACTGACCTGAAATGTTTGTTCTGTTTCTCTCCTTGCAGGTGCTATCTGAGTTGCTGAGTATTTCCAGTATTTTCTGTATTTAGTTTAAGATCACCAATGTCCATGGTATTTGTACTTTTGACCTAAATGATACCCGGTATTCCGGGATGGGAGAAGAATGTTCATCAGCACTGTACAAACTCTAAACCAGTCAGTGAAATTTGTGTTCTGTTCTTCTGTCTTTTTCTGTTTGCTTTCCTCACACATTCTACCCATCAGTAAAGCCAGGCCCTTTTTCTATAATGTGTCCTGTGAACTGATGCCACTTATTATTTATGCTGCTACTCATTATCCTTGCTGGATCTTGTCACCTTGCATTTGTTTGCAGTAAATGATACCAGACGATGATTAGCTATGACTTCAACCCAGGCAAGCCTGGATGTTTATGGTCCTTGAGGTTTTTGGACTCATGGACATCAGATTTTGTTTTTGTTCCCACTTCCAACTCATTTAGAACATAGAACAATACAGCACAGTACGGGCTCTTTGGCCCACGATGTTGTGCCGACCTATGTAGACCTACTCTACAATCAATCTAACCCTTCCCTCCTACACAGCCCATAACCCTCCATTTTCTTACATGTACCTGTCTAAGAGTCTTTCAAGTGTCCCTATTGTATCAGCCTCTACCACCACCCCCGGCAGTGCATTCCAGGCATCCACCACTCTCTGTGTAAACAACCTACCTCTGACATCCCTCTTAAACTTTCCTCCTCTGACCTTAAACTGATGTCCTCTGGTATTGAAATATGATGGAAACAGTCCTGGCCCCAGCAGTGACCTTTGAGGCACCATACTGCACACTTACCTTCTCACCAGCCTCATACAACCAATTTTTGCTCCCTAAACTACAAAACTAGAGGGTCTTCAACCTGAATTGTTAACTCTGTTTTCCTCTCTCCACAGACGCTGCCTGACCCGCTGAGTGTTTCTGGCATTTTTGTTTTTTATTTCAGATTTTCAGCATCTGCAGGCTTTTTGAATTTCATTTCCTGAATGCTGGAAATATTCTGCAGCAACTGTGAAGGGAGAATCAGATTTAGTTCAGGTTGATGACCTTCCTCAGAACTGGGAAAAGTTAGGGATGCAACAGTTTTTAAGGAAGTATGTTGGGAAAGCGAGCGGATGGGAAGAGGAAGATTGGTGGGGGGGGGAGAGTTGGAAAGAACAAAGAGGAAGGTGGAAGGCAGGGGCAATTGTGTAAGGAAATATTGGGTTAAGAAAATAAAAAGAACAGTTGGGTCCAGAGGAGCTGCAAATGGCAACAGCAGAACCATTACCCACAGCTGCAGTGCAAAAATATCGGGAGATGGTAAAGGTCTAAAATTGTTGAACTCAATATTGAGTCTGGAATGCTGTGAAGTGGCTGCCAAAAGGTGAGATGCTGTTTTTTGCTTGCATTGCTTCAAAGAAAAATTCAGTCTATTTCCAAAACTCCCCGTCTTCATTGCTCGTTCCAGCTGTGTGGTTAAATCTTCCAGATTGCACTGCATCAAAAGTATGGCTGAAATCTATCAGGAAATCTTTTGCACAGTTCCTCCTGTTCCAGCAATTTCACTTCTCAATGATGACGGCTTGTATTTAGATGGAGTCGGCAACATTGTAAAATGTCTCAAACACTTTGTGGGGATGACTACCACACTACATTGGAGACCACGGTCTATGCAGAGATATTGGATTCGATGACCAAATGCTAGATGTTAAAGGCAGTGAAGGGAATGGGCAGAGAGATTTAGGGAAGGAACTGCCAGGCTTAGAGCCTTGGCCAATGAAGGCATGACTGTCAATGGTGCAGTGATTTAAGTTAAGATATCTTTATTAGTCACACATACATCGAAACACACAGTGAAATACATCTTTTGCGTAGAGTGTTCTGGGGGCAGCCCACAAGTGTCGCCACGCTTCCGGCGCCAACATAACATGCCCACAACTTCCTAACCCGTACGTCTTTGGAATGTGGGAGGAAACCAGAGCACCCGAAGGAAACCCACGCAGTCACAGGGAGAATGTACAAACTCCTTACAGACAGTGGCTGGAATTGAACCCGGATCGCTGGCGCTGTAATAATGTTATGCTAACCGCTACACTACTGTGCCTGCCCCTGGAGTATGTTCAGAAGGTTGAATTGGAAGAATGTCAACATCTTAGGGGGTGATGTCACGGGGAGGGGTTGGGCTGGAGGAGGTTACAGAGGAGGTTAATGGGGAATGAGTGCTTGGAGGGAATTGAAAGCAAGGATAACAATTTATAAATGGAAGCCTAGCTTAACCAGAAGGCAAATTAAGCGAGTATAGCTGTTATGGATGAACTTAAATGGGATTAAGTTACATCATGCATTGAGTGGTTCAGAGGACTTCAGATTTAAGGAAAGTAAAAATTGGGAGGCTGGTCAGGAGTGCATTGGAACAGGCAAATCTAGAGGTGAATTAAGATTTCAGTATTAAGTGACCTAAGGGAGGGTTGGAGTGGAGTTTGACGGACAGGACCTCATTCCTAGTGCAATGATGGCTTCCTGTTAAATCTCTTTTTCTAGCTGGCTTATCGTCTGTTCCTTCAGGAGATCTTGTACTTTCCCTGTATTGAATGTCCAGCTTGTTTTTTTGTGTTACTTCCTTCAGCCTTTTTTCATGTAGTTTTGCGAGGAAACTATCTTAGTCTGAGGGGGAGAAATGAGCAGAGGAAGTATTGATAGCAGATGATGAGGCCTTGGAGCAACTAGAACATAAGTGTGGATTGGCTGGCAGTAAATAGCCTGATTTTGGATGCAAATGAAGTATTGACATCCCATTCACTTCTAAAGCAAGATGGCGCCAGAGCGTGGTGACTTGTTGTAAGCTGCTCTCTACAGAGCTACTCATTACCCTTACTATAAGCGTTCATCAACGCACTCTGTACTAACCCAATGTAACTGCATTGTGTAATGAATTGACCTGTACGATTGGTATGCAAGACAAGTTTTTCACTGTACCTCGGTACAAGTGACAATAATAAACCAATTCCAATACCAATCTTCAGGTGCATCTTAAAATCAGAATGTGCTGAAAACATTCAGCATGTCAGGCAGCATCTGTGGAAAAAGAATTGAAATTAACATTGCAGGTCAGAGATCTTTTGTCACTGATGAGGATCTTTGGCTTGAAGTGTTAATTGTTTCTTTCTCGCAAACGCTGCCTGACATTCTGAGTGCTTCCAGCATTTTGTGTTTTTATTTCAGATTTCCAGCATCTGCAGTTTTTTGATTTTCATCCTCAGAATTCACATACGTTAGAACACATCCAGTTTCCTTAATGCCCAAATCTGGAGTGCATCTGCTCCAGCTGTCTTAGCTTTCATTGGACCATTAAGATTACAGGACAGGAGGAGGCTGGCTACTCATCTTTGCTGTGCTAGATTTTTGACAGAGTGATCCAAAGTTAATCCTGTAGTTGAAAAATGGTTCAATATTTTTCTCTATTTCAAAACACAGCCGTTGATCTTTCCATCAGTTGTATCTATCCCTGCATTTGTAAGACACCTAGTTGTTGAATGGCACCCATGTATCTAATATTAATCTTTGTTCCAGTTAGATTAGCTAAACAGGCAATAAAGAATAAAGAAAATGGGAGGCACAAAATTTATTAGCACAGAACACCAAATGACCTGAATATGAACTTCAAGATGTATCCCAGTAGGGATTATGATTGTTGAAATAAATGATTTTTGAAATATGTAATTGTAAATCAATTTGCAGACTGCGGGCTGCAGGAAGTTCAGGGGTCAGAACATAACAGAATACATTAAGGAGATATGGCTATTAAAAATGTAAATAAACCTCACAGAATTAGTCTAGACCTGGGTGTTGGCCACGTTTGATCAGATGCATCATTGAAATCAAGCTGGGACTTAGTAACCTTACTACATTTATCAGCAGGCTACAGCAAAGTACCATCATCACTCAATAGGAAGTTAAATAAACAGATTTGATGTTTGTTTGAGAGAGAAATTTATTGTAAATGATAGGATGCTTAGTTGTAAAATGGAAAATTAACACACTGCGTGATTTTGTGAAAGTTTACGTTGTTAAAAGGTAAAAAGGTATCATCCCAGTTGAGTGGAGATGATGCTTATTGTATATTCATACAAATCAAAGAATAATTGAGAGCTTTTGTAGCCTTTTTTGATGTTGAGTTTGCAAAGCCTTAACCCCAGGTGGCATTGCAATTAGCTGCTGAATGGAATCACCTCCTTCATTGTCTGTCAGCTCTGTAATTACATAAAGTGGGTAAATTAGTGCATTCTGGTGGCAAACTAACACAAGTAAATGTTCGTGCTCAGAGGGGGCAGGAGATTTCCCTGGATACGATGTCAGGGAATATGTCGATGAGAGCACTATAAAGCTCTTTGTAGTGAGCTTGTCTGCCTCAGTGACATTTCAGCACCATGCTGGAATTAAATAGAATCCAAAATGCTGACGCAATCAAATAGCCAGATTATCATCATTGAGGCTGCTGCCAGAAGACTGAACATTATATAAAAGTGTCTAAAACCGCTGGTTGAATTTTTAAAAAATAAGTGAACAAAATGCTATTCATGCAGATTGCAATAATTTAGTAAGTTATTCTGTGGTAAAAAAAATAATGCAGCAAACAGATATAAAAAAAATCCATTTTAAAACAAGTCCTGTGGCAGTGGAACATTGTGGAATGAAACTACTCTCAGTTACCTTTGATCAATCTATTTTGATTTTGTTTTAGAACAATTGTCATTTTTAACCAGTAATTGAAAACTGTACAATTTATTTCCAACTATGGTTGAATTGTTAACCTATGAACAGTAAGTCTTGGATGAAATATTAATTCCTGACACACTCTTGATTTCAGATTTTGGGGATAGGCAGAGTAAAACTATATTTTTTAAAAGGTCCATTTGTTCTCCAGAATATGTTAGAGGGTAGGGTGTCTAAATTTGGACCCACACCTCACACACGTAGAGAGCAGGCTGTGATCTTCCTGGAATGTAGCCAAAATATCTGCTTGCTTTTGAGTTTTAGAATTGGAATCACAATTTTATTTAATTACAGTCACACAACCTCTGCTGTTAGCTTTTGAACAGAGAGTATAAGCTCAATTCATGGAAATGCGATGAGCAAGATATTCCTCCCATTTGTTTAGTATGGGATTCAGTTGTGAACAGCTAAAATTGAGAGACTTAAAAATCCAATGCTGATTAATCAAGGACCGATTGATTTTCAAGTTTCCCGATGCACTGTCAAAAAATACCTCAGCACTGTCCAGTGCTGGATTCATTCTTCTTGTAGTTACCATCGGGCAGGAGGTACAGAAGCCTGAAGTCCCACACCACTAGGTTCAAGAACAGTTACTTCCCTTCAACCATTCGGTTCTTGAACCAACCTTCACAACCTTAATCACTACCTCAGTATAGCAACACTATGACCACTTTGCACAACAACAGATTTTGTATCTTTTTGTTCTAATTGTGTTCTTTTCTTGGATAATTTTGTATAATTTATGTTTTTCTTTTGAATGTTGTGTCTCTAATGCTATGTGCCTGTGATGCTGCTGCAAGTAATTTTTCATTGCACTAATGCATACGTATGTGTACTTGTGCATATGACAATAAACTTGACTTCAACTTTGGCATTTGGGTTCAATTTAAAGCTAGGTCAGGTGTGGTGAGACTTATTGTCTCTAGTTAACAAGATAATGCCCCCACCACTTGCTCCCCAAACTCCCAAATCCAAGATGCCAGTTTGGATACTGTTGTGCATCTCTGGCCCATGGAACTAGTACAATAACACCGAAAAATAAAAGGGATCTGGTTTCAACAACACATCACAAAAAATGTGTTGCTGTGGGTTTTAAAGATGGTATTTAGGCTCATGGCTCATTTCACTTTAACTTGGATCCTTATGCATAAACCAGATATTTTTCACTCCAGGACTCTTTCACAAGCATAGTTTATATAGTTTATGCCTCTTGAGCTTGCAGGTCATGACTTTAAGGTCCTTTATTAATAAAATTGTATCACATTCAGGATAATTAGGTTTTCAGGAAATGTTTGAGTTAAATTGTGCAGGAGTAGTACCTGAATTTTGCTTTCTTTTATTTGGAGTGATGGATTCCCCTCCCAAAGATCATGCCCCAGCTATCCCTTCCTGCGACTCCCCCAGCAACTCCCCCACCTACCCCATTGTTCACTCTGGGAACCTCTGGCCTAACTTTCTGGCATAACTTTGGCAAGTTATGTTGTATGGTTCTGTTTGATAACCTTCAGCTTGCCAGCCGAATCCTTACTGTCTGAACATACGACATGTCGAGATGTGGGTATGGCTGATGCTGAGTGTTAAGATAAGATAAAATATCTTTATTAGTCACATGTACATCGCAACACACAGTGAAATGCATCTTTTATGTAGAGTGTTCTGGGGGCAGCCTGTAAGTGTCGTCACGCTTCTGGCGCCAACAGACCATGCCCACAACTTCCTAACCCGCACGTCTTTGGAATGTGGGAGGAAACCGGAGCACCCGGAGGAAACCCACGCAGACACGGGGAGAATGTACAAACTCCTTACAGACAGCAGCAGGAATTAAACCCAGGTCTCTGGCACTGTAATAGCGTTACGCTAACCGCTACACTACCATGGTGCCTCGTTTGCACATCAATTCCTTCAGTTTTTTTCATAAATATTCTGAGTTAACACAAGATGAGGCGAAGCTTAACTTAAGCCATTGAGTTGCTTTGCTCCACAGTAAAGTGACTGTGAAGAGCAGTAGATACGGTTATGTTCACAACCTTAGTCTCATATTTGATCCTGAGAGTTTCAGACCACATATACGTCCCATTGTTATTTTCAATTTATTAGTGCCACTAAGCTCCCCCACCCTTGGAACCCTCATCCATATCTTTGTTAGCACCCAGACCTGCCTGAATGAAGTGATAGAAAGGATGCTACACCAGAGGAGTAGATGGCAGTGTTGTGTTTCCTTGCTTTGGGCTTCTTCGCCATCTGTAGCAGCAGATTTCACAGCCCACAAATCTGCCATTTTATCACCTGCAATTGTTTCCATGTGACCCTGGTTAAACCCTGACCATCACCCATTCACCATCCATCCCTTCACACTCCTCCTCCTTCAGTTTTGATTCCTCTAGTGGTGCCACAGTGCCCATTGGCCTCAGAAAGGTGGCAAAATTAGTGCCATTTAAAAGAGAAAGAGATGGCCATTTGTGGCCCAGGTTAAAAACAGTCTTTTTGCTTTAAAATATCAGCGTAGAAATTAGATCTTATCATTGTTGCACTTACTACAAATATCAGCATAGAAATTAGATCTTATCATCGTTGCACTTACTGAAAAGCCTGTTCAGTAGTCCGACACAAAATCATGAATCAGTTTGAAACAGCATTACGTTGGTTTAGACCCAGAAGCATGCACTGAGACAGGAGCTGTGCAGTTCCCAAAGGGGCAAGGCTCAATTTAATGCGCCTTTTGACAATTTGCACTGTACTAGTGACAGAAGAGTATTAATTCTTAAGGTGCCTTCACACTGTGGCTGCCATGGAGGAGAGAGAGGGAGCAAGCACCAAAATTTACTCAAAAGGACATGCATGGTAGAGAAAATGGAAGCAGGAGGTAAGTCCCGTGTGCTAGTGGTGGGAGGGAAGTCAGGGGCCCAGGACCCTTGTTTGGCCTGGGACAGTGTCACCAGGAATGAGAATTCCCAAGCTATGGAACAATGCTGTGCAGGAAATTTTATGACCTTTCTACTTACGTCAAGGTGAACTCCAGGCAACAGAAGAACTGCTATTTCATGCCTGCTTTTACTCAGTCACAGATATACGCACGCAGACATAAAATCGAACTGTTAATCAGGCACCCCTTCCTTTCCTGCACCATCCCTCTCCCTGTTGAAGTGGGTGTTGCATGAATAGTGACGCTTTCAAGTGCACATCAGATGCAGGAAAAACAGGTTCACCAAGGTGACTGGGGTGTGGAAGTGCCCAGTCCAGCTCTGTGTTGGGAATGATTGATAGCATGATCTACACTGGATTTGCATCAATTTATACATGATTTGCACATAGAAACTGGCACTAATTGATCCAATTTCAAGGCAATCATATTCAAACCAGCTCTCTTATTTGAAAAAGGGTTTGAAGACCTTGAATTGCAATTATTATCCCGGACTTGGTAAAAGGAACAATGTCGTGTAATTATCTCAGATTTGTGTATTTTAAATGAGCAAGCTATAGTATTGCACAGTTGGGGTCACTTAGTCCAGTGTGTCTGCACCAGCTCCTTGGTGGAGGTTTCCAGCTGAAATCACTCCACCTGCCCTTAACCCAAACCCTCTCAACATATTTTCCTTCAAGGATTTAATTTCGTTTACAGAGTTATTATTGAATCTGCATCTTCCTACCATTCAGACAATGCACTTCAGAGCAAAAGTTGCTGGGACTAATCAAAAAGTCTCCTCATGTCACTGCTCACCTTGAAATTATGTACCCTAGTTGCTGACTCTTCTGCTGCTGGGAGCAGTTTCTTCCTTTACACTCTATCACCATTCCTCTCGGCCTTTTCTGCTCTAAGTAGAAGAATCCCTATGTTCAGTTGTTCCACAGAAAGACATGGAATGGATTTCTCTAAAACCTCTCTAGAAAATTGCACTTGGCTTGCATTCAATGTTATGGATTTAACTACCTTACAGCTAATAAATCATTATAGGTAATTGCAGTAATACATTAATGTGAACACTTTCAAAATCATAGGCAGAAAATTTCTGGTCACACAGCAAACACTTAGGTCCTTTGCTTCAACACTTCCCTCCTTGAAGTGTCTCATTTTTTAAACAAAATTATTCATGTAATGCTGCCTCCAACAATCAGGTCTTGCCCTTCATCACGTTGTGGAAATCTGTTATTCCTACATTCATGTCCCAAGCTCTCACTTAATATTTGTCACCTGAAAGAATGGTGGTAGCCAGAATATTGCAAAGAGACACACGCTTGCACTCTTGCTGTGTTTGATGAATTATTTGTCATTATTCAGTTAGCCATTATTTAGAACTGGATTTGTATGCAAGATGATCAGAGGCCATTTCAATAATTGGAAATTGCAGAATGACGATATTTTATTTAGATCTACCTCATCACTTAATTAGTTTACTTGGCATGTTAATGACAGATTTGAAAATCATTCCTGAGAAACCATTGCAACTAGTAATCTCCATCTATATAATTGATTGCTGCTACGTAATATATAACAGTGCTGATTTTGGCTAGAGTCAGACCTTTGAAAATATTACTGTTACTCAACAGCATCCCAAAGTAATGGATTTTGATAACGCTTGCCATGAACACTACTCAAAGTACATAGCATTCTTCTCAAAGATGGTTACTAAATGATGCATATGAATCATGTTTGGATAACTTTCACACAGCTGCTTAGTACAAAAGCATAAAGACTTGCATTTCTATAGCACCTATTGTGATCTTATCTCAAGAAGTCCCATAATGCTTTTGTAGTGTGTGTATACATTGTTGTTATGTAGAAAAAATGGCCGCCAATTCATACATGGCAAGCTTCTAGAGAAGGAATATGATGATGGTGTTAATCTATTTTTCAATATTGATTGAGGAATAAATATTAGCATCTGGAAGTGTGTACCTCCAATGGTTTAGTGTTGCATTGGGATCTCAGCCCAGATTTTGTGCTCAAATTTCTGGACTTGGCAACTATATAAGTCTTTCTAGCCAAAGATTGAGCCACCTCCTGAAGATCTTCAACCTGAGGGGTTCCTCCTCCAGTGTCAATTGACTTACTTCAACTGTCACTGCGGCCATAAGGTGCAGCATTTGCAGGGTTGCTTGGACTTCCCTCTGACATGAGCAGGTCACAATCATTGGGTGGGCCAGGTTATGACCTGGCACCCTAAATCCTAAGACCAAAATCCAACCAGTTATGAAAGGAAAATGGCCCGACCAGAGCAGACTCTTCTGGTGGAAGTTATGCTTAAAACAGCGCTTGCAGTTCACACAACTCTGGCAGCTACCTCAGTCTGCCTGCTGGTAAATGGCTGGAACCAAGGTGGGTGAAATTCTCCACCCTCGTTGACTGCATCAGATTTGGACGTGGTATTAATGGTACACTTTCCTATCCTACAATATCAGCCAAAAGCTTGAACATGAAAATCCTTTTGTGAACTCACATGGGTATGGAATTGCTGATCAGTGGTCCCATGGCAGCTGAAAATGAAAACTGGTTTAAGTATTAATTGCTGAACTTCTCCTAGTTTGTTGTTCCCACTATCATTTATTTTAATTTCAGTGAGGACTTGACTCTAGCCTGCACTGTAGACTGACACTAGGGACTTTGGCTAACTGGAGCACAGAGTGATGCAGCTCCTCTTTTGCCCAAGGCTACATTAGATTTCGACAGGCTGCATCTGCATTATTCAGTAGTTAAGCGAGGCACTGTTGACGTTAGGGAAAAGTTTAGGGAAGTGTTTAATATTGAGCAGTGTGCTTTAGGACACCACTGCGCCAGCCAATGAGTTGAACACAGGCAAGTCTTACAGCAGGACTCAGAATAACCAGTCTATTTTAAAATGTATGCTGATTGCTCAGTAAATTATTTCTGTATAAAAAGTGCATAATAGCAAACAGTCTACAGAGTCTATTTGGACAGAGCACAACAGAAAACAGTCTACAGGGATGATATTTCTGGTAAAGTGCTTTAGTTGAGGATAGTTACAAATTTTGAGGGGGAAATCAATCCTGGTCATTGACAGTAAGTTAGTCTACAATGTGTTAATTAAAAAATATAATTGCTGGGATGTAGCTAGGCCAACATTTGTTGTCCAAACCTGATTGTATTGGTGGTGAACTGCTGCAGTCCTTTTGGTGAAGGTACTCACACAACGTTATTGGGTAGGGACTTCCAGGATTTGAACCCAGCAGTCATGAAGGAATGAAAATACATTTCAACATCCATGTGGTGTGTGGCCTGGAGGGGAACCTGCATCACTGGTGTTCCTGTGCACCCACTGCCCTTTTCCTTGAACATCACAGGTTCGGGAAATGCCGCTGAAACAATGTAATGCATTTCCTAGATGGCTCAGGCTGCAGCATTTGGTGCTCAGTATTAGAGCAAATGAACGGTGGATAGGGCACCAATCGAATCGGCTGCTTTGTTGTGAATGCTTCTCGTGCTTGGACATGCACATACTCAGACAAATGGGAAGTATTCCACGTTATCCTGACTTGTAACTTGTAGATGCTGGCATGACTCTGATGAATCTG
Organism: Pristis pectinata; assembly: GCF_009764475.1. Taxonomy (NCBI): domain Eukaryota; kingdom Metazoa; phylum Chordata; class Chondrichthyes; order Rhinopristiformes; family Pristidae; genus Pristis; species Pristis pectinata. The sequence goes on along the minus strand of NC_067407.1, from coordinate 92,760,113 downwards.
GAGTTGAGACACTAAGGGGAATTACCTCATCTCTGTTCTAACCAGGAATAGAGGTATCATCCTGAGCAGCCAATATTAAGAGAAACCATATTCTTGTAAGGTCATGTGCCAAGCTACATTGGATAACCAATGAGCTGTGAAGCCTGAAGTTAGATCTGCCCAAATTATTGGAAGCCCCCCAAGAAAAATTTCTACTGCGAAATAACAAGTCCATAATACTGAATGGCAAAACAGGCTGGAGGGCTGTTTGGACAGCTCCTGCTTCTGTTTCTTAAGTTCTTCATCTTGCAGCACTACATATTAGCTGGTCACATTCCGAGAAACATTTTCAAAGTTAAAAACAGGACCGAGCAAGTTCTTAAACTCTTGGCTGTGAAGTCCAGCTGTTCTAAAGTGTATATGAAGTAGGGAGCTTGAGAAGGAGGTAGGACCACAGCCTTCTGACACAGCACGACTCTGTCGGACATCAAATGGATGGGATGAAAATGAAGCTGGGAGTACAGTGGGACATTACCTTTATCAGTGTCAGGACTTCTGGAAGTCAATGTCCTGGCCCTGTGGTTTGGGTGGTGAGTCTTAGTGTCGAATGCAGATCCTTATAAGAGTTCCTGCAATTTACTTCAGGAAATATTTTATTGGTGATATCAGTTTAACTTAAGGCTCAGAGTTACTGAAGCTTGAAGTTGTGTTTGGTGACTTAGATCTGTGCTTTCTGAAGTTCTCCATCACAGGGGTTTAACCTTACCTCCTGCCTGATAAATCATAGCAATTAATTATTCTGCATCAGTCCTGCCTGGGTCTGATGCAGAATAATTGTTTGCTATGATTTATCAATAACCTGGTTCTCATTGTACAATGTGACGATCAGAATGCTTGAAGGGAAGAGTGGTCTTTCATTGCCTAATCATTCTTATGTAAGCAATCATCATAGCCTCTGATACATAATGGGATGGATCATGCTGATGGCTGGCTCACAGTTCTGTAAATATAAAACCATCAACTGGCTGCAGTAAGTGTGTCTGTGTCTTCCATATTTTCACATCTGAGCACTGCAGCGCAGAAGTCCAGGAAGGAGTGGAGTCAGATGCAGTCACATTTATGCTCTTGCTACATCCCTGGACTCATTATTGGGTCCAAGGTATTCTGTAATATCCTGGCAGAGGGGTCAAGTCCACTTCATATTTGGTCCCTGGGCTTTATGCCAGCCACATCTGTGGCCTCTTTCAGGGTCCCTGATCCATAATTAATTTTTGACAATCTTGGTGTATAGTTACTTAGCAAAATCACTGAAAGGAAAAGGTAAGGTACTTTGGTGGTGCAGTGATTTAGTTACCGGATTAGTAATCAAAAAACCTGGACTAATAATCCAGAGGTGAGAGTTCAAGTCCCACCATGACAGCTGTGGAATTTAAAATTAAATTAATAATCTGGTATTAAAAATTAATCATGAATAACGATGACCACAAAACTTCTGGATTGTTGTAACAACCCATCTGGTTCACTAATGCCCCACTTTACCATACCAATGACCCCATTTACTTTGAAATGCTGCAGCAAGCTACTTAATTGAATTATGTTGAAGCAGAGAAAGAATAAGAATAGGTTGATCCAGGCAATGATTCAGACACAGCAAACTCACTCCCAGCTGAGTTGACCTTAAAGTCCTCCAAACAAACATCTGGTCACTAGTGTTCCTGAAGTCTTCCCTCAGCTGACTTAGAAGCAGCATTGAAAGTACAAGGGCACAGAACGCACTCTTGATTGGGGACCTCAATGCCTGTCGCTAAGAGTGGCTTAGTAGCTCCAACACACTGAACTAGCCAGGTCCTAAAGGACACAACTGGGTCTGTAGCAGATAGTGAGTGAACCAGGTGTGAAGGATACACCTACTTGACCTCATCTTCAGTCTATCTGCAGTAGAAGTGCACGTGGAGATAAAGGCTCACCTTTGCACTGAGGACATCCTTTATCCAGTTGTGTGGCACTACAGACATACTCAGTGGAATAAACTTGACAGTTTATCTGCGGTGAACCATCAGCAACAGCAGAAATGTACACTCACCTCAGCATATTCCTCACTCAACCATTCCTCTCAAATCAGGGCGTTAACTCTGATGCAACGAAGATTGCAAGAGGGCATGCTGGGAACAGCACCAAGTGAATGTATTAATCAGGTGAAGCTGTGACAGCAAAAAACAGCAAAAACACCATTCAATAGACGAGCTAAGCAGTCGCACATTCAACACAGCAAATCGAACCACTGCAGTCCTATCCATATCTTGCCATGAATGGTGGTGAACAATTAAACAGCTAATAGGAGGATAAGGCTCCAAGAACACCCCCATCCTCAACAATGGTGGGGCCCAGCATGTGAATGCGGAAGACATACATTCACAACCGTGTTCCCCAGAAGTGTTGACTGGATGTTCCAGCTCAGCTTCCTCCTGAGATATCAATGTACTACCAAGAAACAGCTGAGAGCACTAGATACATCAGAGGCTACAGGACCAGACAGCGTACCAGCTGTGGTACTGAAAACCTGTGCTGCAGAACTAGCTGTGCCTCTAGTCAAGCTGCTCAAGTGCAATTCTCACACTGGCATTTAGCCAGCAATGTTGAATTATCCAGGTAGGTCCCTTTCACATAATACAGCACAAATCTGATTTGGCCAGTTACAGCCCTATCAGATACTCTCAATCGACAGCAAAGTGATTGAAGGTGTAATCAACAGTGCTACCTAGCAGCATTTACTCACCACCAACTGCACACTGGTGCCCTGTATTTCACCAGGACTACTCAGCTCCAGACTTCATGGCCTTTGTCCAAACATGGACCAATGAACTGAATTCTAGAGGTGAGGTAAGAGTGGCAGCCTTCCTCAGTGCAGTGTCCTAGCCCCAAACGTCTTCACCTGCTTCGTCATTGACCTTCCTTGTATCATAAAGTCAGAGTGCGGATGTTCATTGAAGAATGCAGAATGTTCAATTCCATTCACAACTTGTCAGCAGATGAAACAGTCATTGCCTGCATGCAGCATAACCTAGACAACATTCAAGCGTTGACTGACAAGTGGCAAGTAACATTCATACCATGACAGTGCCATGCAATGACCATCTCCAGTGAGAGAATCTAGCTTCCTTTGGCATTCAATAGCATTGCCATTGCTGAGACCTGACCATCAACATCAACATCCTGAGTGTCATCATTTAGACCAGACGCATCAATGACTACAGGAGCTGGTCAGAGACTGAGTGCCTTCTGATGTAACTCACCTCCTGACATCCCAAGGTCTTTCCACCACCTACAAGATACTAGTCTGGATGAGTGCACATGTAGCTTAACACCATTCAGGCCAATGGAACCTTCTTGAATGATACCCCATCCACCATCCTAAATATTCAACACCCTGTGCTCCTGGCACCCAGTTACTCACTGAGGATACACTGAGAATATCTCCAAAATACACAGCCTCTACCACCAAGGACGACAAGGATTTCAGGAGCCACCACCTGCAAGTTCTCATTCCGTGCCACACACCAACCTGACTTTGAAATACATTGCTGTTCTTTCATCCTTGATGGATCTAATCCCTGGAACTCCATTCTCAACAATAGGGGCACCAGTGGGAGCACCTTCACCAGAAGGACTGCTGTGGTTCAAGAAGGCAGTTCACTACCGCCTTCTCAAGGGCAATTTGGGATAGGCGATAGATGTTGGTTGTGCCGGTGACATCCAGATCCCAATAAATTAATAACTGAAAGAAAAAGAATGTTTATGCCCTCCCTGCTGAAAGATATGATTAGACTTAGCAGAATCATATGAAAGCACAACATCCGTAAGAGTGAAATCAAATGGGTTTTGACCAGCAAGCCACTGATTCAATTACATAACATCCCATGTAAAAGCTGTCTGTGCTTCTGTTATAGTGTTCTAATCTCTTTGTAAACTAGTTAAGCTATGTTTTGTAGCATATTAGTTGTTATAACCTTTTTAAACTATTTCTTATTGTGTTCAGTTAGATAAGGAAATAGTACTTGATGTTTCGCCACATTGAATGCCATTAAGTCCAATGACATATTTAGCTGAAATGCCTCCTATTTACAAATAAATTAATGGAAGACATATTGTCTGTGATTAGTAATATGTGCTAAATATGTTTTGTATGTTGTTTTACTTAAGGCACTAATCCATTTGTTTTGTTAAAATGGCAATTTCACATCAACACATTCTCACGTTTATAACTGGTATAATATACGTGATTTTGAATCTATACAGTCACCATTGTATTTACACATCTGCTCTAATATCCAGCCTGGTGCAAAACTCTTCTTCGTCTGTTGTGCATAAAACCCTATTCTTAAAAAGAGCTGACAATTTGAAAGATAACCTGACACCAGCTCACTCAGGTGATCTTTTCAGTTGCTAGATTTTGTTCCTGTGTATATACCCGGTGGATTTGTAAACGCAAAATACATTAAGTACTTAAAGACTACACAATTTCATTATTTTGTTGGGATTCTTGGATCAACAGAGAACACATTCCCTGTATGAAGTGTTATCAATCATCGTGCAACATCAGGAAAAATAGTCAGGCAATTATGAGTGAGTACTCTTATTATACTAAATGTCTTTTTATGCCCTTTCTCCTGATTAGTTTGAAGAGTGTCAAATGAATAATGCATTGAATTAGTGTGAATGTACGCAAAGGAGGCTGTCAAAATGAGAACTGACTGTAGGAGAAATTCTAGAGTTTCATTGTTTTTTGTTATATTTTTCTCCAGAGGATCTTTTAATAACTGAAGTATTTTACTAAGGAAAGAGCTTAGAGGGGTTTTACTTCATCCTCTGCATTATGTTAAGTTATTCTTTTCACCAGCATTTCCTAATGTCAGCTGGATTTAATGCATTATAATTTACTCATTGGCTAATAATTGGCCGGCAGGTGTAAACTCCCAGAGACAAGCTATGTAGAATATGCTTTCTCAGGCAAGATATACAAAGATGCTCAGTCGTCTTTGGGGAATGTGTGTTTTAATCTGTGTTTTAATCTTGGGAACGTCACCTTTTACTGTTGGAAACATTCATCGTGTACATGAGTGTGTTCACATCAGCAAACTGTCAGTAAAAGTTAAGAGTTTGCAAAAGCTCCCAACGATATGATTTGCTTTATCTTTGATCTTCTTGAATTCCCATTTCTCCAAGCACAGTTAATGAAAACATGAAATTTAATAATGGTCGGAATAAGTAAGTACTTTAATAAGCAGATCTTTATTCCCAATCTCAGCAGAGGGCTGTTTGGAGAATTGGTAACTAGGAGTGAAGGTTTTCCATTGAGAGCAAGGAGAAGAAAAATCAAAGTGCAAAGGCAATTCCCCAATAATAGGGTGCACCTCTTTGCTGTCAACACAAACTACAATGGCAGGGACCTTTAGGAAATCACAGGTTCCTCATTAGCTGGTAGATTAGCCCTAGTCTCGGTGTTTAAACAGGAATGTAAAAAAATATAATATGCTGCAGAAATAATTACTTCAAGTTGTGCTCAACAAAGTTGTGAGTTTACGAAAAGGGCACATTGTAATGATTGGCTTTCCTACATCTTGTTATACAGTCTGAATCCATTTGAGATGTCATGGGTGTGACCATGTTAAGCAGAGCTGTGAAGTTGCGGATGATCTCATAGTCTGTCAGTTACAGGCTGGCTTCCTGGTCTGAGATGATCACTTGTGGCAGATTTGGGGAGGGCATGACCAGGCCTCTTGGTCTTACCTCAACATCATCTCCCAGCACATGGAGGCAGTGGGTAAGACTAGGATTTTCTGCCTAGGTTCACTATACAGGGCTTTAATGGGAAGTGGTAGCATTTGAGAGAAGCCATTTATGAAAAAAAATCAGATGTCTGATCTGAAGAAGAATTCAGTTGTTGTTATATGTTTAGGTCTTTTTGTGGTAGTCCTTGATGCATAATGGACTTGAAACTTTCTCTCTACACAGAGTAATGAAGTACATTTATGGAGCAATTATTTCCAATGGGATCCACGAGAAAATAAAATGTGGTAAATTAATCCATGATTGTATTATCAATTGTGTACAAAGAAGGCATTGCCAGGGTGATATTTAGCTAAATCTGTATCGTGTAGTTCTGAGTATATTTTTTCAATGTACGTTGGCTGAAATCCCCGGGATAAACTGAACTGATTTATTTTTTCAGTACAAGAAGTTGAAATAAATGCCACAATATTAAATTCAAATACAGTATGACTGATGTTGCAAATTATTTAATAATCTGGCATTAAAAATTGCTATTCATTTTACTTTCTATTCTTATGTTAGAAAAATAATGATTAAATGTAGCTGTCTCACAACCCACTGCTGAATTACATAAGCTCATCTACTTGTCTTTTGTCAGTATCAAGTCAGACTAAGTATGTTATACATGAGAGGAATCATTATAGAAGCTTGACTTGCTGAGGCAGTCTTTTGCTGTTTACCAAGATGGAGTGAATCTGAAAGCTTATACCTCTTCCCTGGGATGGCAGTGGATGGTGCAATTGATAGTGCCAGAGTTCAGGGCAGTGATCAATTTTTGTCCAGGCAACGTCCTTTTTCTTGTACATCAGTACTCACTGCTAATGCCACCTTACAGCTCTGCACATGAGGAGAGAGCTTTTATTCCCATTTCACTTATCATAAAAAGAGAAGCATTACAGGACTATCAGTTTGACTCATCTGTCAGAGCAGGCAATCTGATCTGTAGCCCCGTCAGCAGATTTCTTTCTGTGTGTGGAGATGAAGGAAGGTGATGTGTAAAACCCAGGCATCATTATTAAAACTTTTGCTGGCTGCGGCAGCAATTTTCAAATCAAGCACTCCATCGGTCAATGCTGTGTTGTTATGGGCTCTTACATCTCTCTAATGGACGTGCAGCAGTTAATTTGGGGCTTTTCTCTCCCTCATACATTCCTTATATCATCTTTGGAAGAGTGTTAAATATAGCAGGGTAGAATTTTGCACTTGGTTGCTTGTGCAATGGGTACTAGCCATTGTACATAACCTACTGATTTCAGCAGAACTGAATATTGGGAGAGAGTACAATGGTACCCATTTAGTGAATTTCTGCACTTGTATATAAGCTCAACTTTCTGTTCTCTACCTATTTAGCGTAAAGTTTGAGACTCAGAATGCATTCTGAGCATCCCCAAGGAAATAAGTGTTTCATTGGAACTGAATAGAACTCAAATCAGTTCAGGGTGTTGAATCTCCAGTGCACTGTTTTGGGTTGTGAATTTGTACAGAATGGTGCCTTCCAGATCTTGGCTGTGATTTTTGGGGAGGGAAGTCAATAGAGAACATTTAGGAAGATTGCATCAGTAGATTGCAAGCCATCCCAGCCTATCCCACTTAATTTCTAAAGAGAGACTATCTGCTTAATTGGCTTGGATATTGTGTATGGCTCAGTCCTGCACACATTACTCTTCAGCAATGTAGTGGATTTCTGCCATACTTTCTGGCAAGAGGTGGCAGTGGGGTTGGAACTTCTTAGCGAAAGACCTTGGCCAATGTTGCTGAGATAAAATTCACAACTTCCTGTAAGCTTCCCAACAGGCATGAGAGAATGGTCTATCACTCTTTGTATTGGTTGGATCTTAATGTAAACAAGAAGTAAGAGAACTCCTGGGAGAACAACATCAGCTTCTGCTGTCTCTACATTTATGTAAATTAAATCCGTCCTCTTTGGTGCCACTGGTAAATTGATCTCAAAATGGCGGTGCAGACTCGAAGGGCCGAATGGTCTACTTCTGCTCCTATTGTCTATTGTCTATTGTCTAAATTTCTTCTACATCCTCCAAAATGCCTTGACATCCTTCCCACAGTGCAGTTACAGAAATGAACAGAATGCACCATCTCAGGCCTAATTATGCCCTTATTTTTATATGTTCTTTTGATATCAAAGTTAAATGTCCCATGCTCTTATTTTCATCAGCCTTCCAACTTGCTGTACTCCCTTCAAGGATTTTTGCACCTATATTTCCAAGTCTCTCTGTTTCTCTGCTCACCTTAAAATTATATGGTTTTATTTGTGTTGCCTCTCCCCATTTTTCCACCAAAATGTATTGCCTCATGCCACTGTATTGAATTTTATCTATCCTATGTCTGTCAGTTTCACTCACCTATGCCTCTTTGAGGTCAGTTACCACCTTTCACGTCTTACTACATTTCTGAGTTTTTATTATTAACAAGATGTAAAATTAAGCTCAGTGTATCTATGTCGGGAATGCCAATACATATAGTATACAATGGTTGGTCTCAGCAGTGTACCAAGAAAGGGTAAACTGTGTTCTGTTTCTGTTTCTTTGACAAATCCCAGTTCAGTCATACAGATAGAGCTGTGGCTGAAAGAGTTGATGGCAGAATAATAAGGACAATATATTGAAGAGAAATTATTCCTTTTGTAGAACACTTTCAGAAATAGTAAACATTGTAAAGATTTGCTGAAGAAATTATTTTCCTTGTTGCAAAATCAAACTTTGTTATGAAATCATATCATTAGGAAAATGTCACACCAAAATCAGTATCTATCATAACTATTACCAAAACACCACAATTCATCTTCAGCTACAACTGTTATTGTTTTGGAGATAGTAACTTAGAAATTCAGATGCATTATACTGTTTTATTCAGCTCTACATATCTGAAAGTACAAATGTTCAGATTACAACCATTTGGAAAGTCAACTGAGCACTTCTAGTCATGATTCTTCCTTTGTACACCTGATGTTATTCCCCATGTTGGGTGCCTTGTGGAACGTTGTGGGGGAAATAAGTCATTCTGGAAATGGCTGTCATTGGGAACTCTCAGGGCAGTAAGGCCTTTGCAGCACTGGGTAGGGTCGCCACCAGTTCCCATACATTGCCTACCTCCTTTCTTGGCACCTTCACTGATCTTCCCCTGGATCCCCCAAGCAACCCTGACCTTCCATTCTCTCACCTGCATTCTTGAGCTCAGTTCCAAATCTTCTGAACTCCATCTCCCATCTCTTCCCCATCAATTGGCTGGGGTCTGGAATGAAATTCCCAGGCTCCACCCCAGTCCTGCCAATTACCTGACCTTCTCCACACACCTCACTACCTGGTTTTGATCCTGCATATTTATCTGACACCAGGATCTGATCCTCAGCCTAACACCCTCTCTCCCTCCTGCCTTGATCCTGGGTGGCACATTTTTAACCATGAGGCCTTCATGTGCAGCGCAGAGACAGGCCCACAACATAAATGGCCATTGGATGCAGCTTTGTCCATCTAGCGGGGAACTATTAGAATGCGCCAGAATTTCTAAGTAATTAACTGAATTGTATAGGAAAGACTTATGTAATTTGCTTTACAATTGAGGCTACCATAGTTAATACACACGTTAATCGATACAATTATAATTGTAGAGAATGCAAGCAATGTATGAAATAATCAATATATCACAACAGTTGTAATTACAGTTGGCTTTTGTCAATGTGGCCCCATCCTTAATTGCAGCAAAAAGTAAGTAAAAGCAATCATAAATCTGAAAATACATGAAAAATAGCAGATACAGAAGAATTGTTTCTCTACTTTCTTTGAGCACCCATTTAAATATTGCAAATTAAGGAAAAAGATCCTGAAAAATATAACAACTGATTTCTTTTCTTAAAAAAAATGCTCTGCCAATCTTTTAAACTTATTTGTTGATCTGTTTAAAAGATTTACCTTTCATAGGTAAACAGAATACCTTTGATTCGAGGCCTCCCTTGGTTGGTCCAGCAGTAAGGATTGATTCGATGTGAACTCCTGTGTAGTGTTGATTTTATCATCAGACCCTCTGTCTGGTCACTCTGTTCCACAGCAAGCCACTGGGGAGCAGTGTGGCTCTGGCTTGCAGAGGATACCCGGTATTGTTCTATCGGTCTGATGACTGAATCCATCTGTCATCAGTTGTGTCTCTCACCCATGTACGAGATGCACAGTGAGGAAAATATTTTGCAGAATATCCATCTGTCATTTGGCAAATGCTGCTCATGAGCAAGGAGACATTGTCAGTAAAGGACTGTCATGTGACCCCACAATTTCATGAAGGAGGACAGAGCCTATGATGCTTGATGGATTGAGACGAAACACAAGGAGCACCTTAATGTCTGTGATGAGTCTATTACCTGGAATAAACTGAGGGATGCTCTTTCATTGAACAAGTCTGATACAATTTGATTTGAAAGTGCTGCTTCCAATTCACAGTGATGACTTGCGTATGTTATCAGAGAGTTGGGTGCACAGCGTTCTGCTGTGATTCTCCCAGTGCACCCAGGCTTAAGATGTGCGTGTGCATGTGTGGGTGTGCACTTGTGTGCATTTGTGTCAGGTGTCGGGAAAGGTCAGGCTCGTCTCATTAATCCATCTGCCACTGCTCCTTGTGAGGTAGGATCAGAGAATGTGCCCGAGGCTTTCTATGGTGTTAACACGGAAAACACATCAGAATGGGAGAGTATTTACTAAGTAGAAAGCAGCCCTGTTCTGTATGAGTAGACAGAAATAGATCACCATGGAAAACCCAGCTTGGGAAAAACACCCCCATTCAGACTGGTGGAGAGGGGAGGAAGGTGTGTGGAAGAACTGGACTTGGCTCAAGGCCATTTAAATAGTTACAGGTCTTTTAAAAAAAGAATCAATGGCTCAAAGCTTCCCTCCCTTTTTTTGTATAACGATACACCTGCTAACAATTTTTAATAATAACATGGGACAGCAGACTAATTGGGTTTATATTGTAATTGAGGCCTGTGCTTTTCTGTCTCTTCTATTGTCAAGATAGTGGTGGGTCAAGGGGCTGAAAAAGTCAGCCACTTCCTCATCTGCCCCGGCAATGAGCGGCTAAACTACAATTAGGCCAGTTAATCTGGCAGGGATTGCTGGAGGCTAACGCCTTTGTAAAGCCTGTGCTGCCTGACTGCAGAGGAACACAGGCACACTGTGTGCTTTTGGAGAGTAGGGCAGTGTCCTTTACCAGGAATGAATAGACACAAATCCAGTGAAAGGACAGCGTTTCCTCCAATGGAAGTTTTCTTCAAATCCTTCTCCTTTATATTGTGCATGGAACATTGAGGGAAATTAATTAGTTGGTAGTTGGTATATCTTTGGAATATTAAAATATTTTTGTTAATTTGTGTCCCAAAGTTTACAGTCAAAAATATTACTAAAGGATTTTGATTTTGTATCCATTCAAATGTATCAGCAGCAAATAACAAAATAATTTTCTGAATTATAAAATGATATGAAGGAATAAAAATCTTTTTCTCTAAACAAGTGATAGACCAGCTACAATAGTACGAGTATAGGAGTCAAAAGGGGTCATTCAGTCCCTTGAGGCTAATACACTGCATCTAGAAGAAGTCATGGCCCCTCGATCTGCCTCACCATTCAGTAGTGGCTCAGCTAGTAGAGCCACTGCCTCACATGGCCAGAGACGTGGTAGAGACAATACTGATCTCAGGTGCTGTCTGCGTGGAGGTTGCAAGTTCTCTCTGTGACCCCTGGGTTTCCTCTGGGTGCTCCGGTTTCCTCCCATATCTGAAAGACATGCAGGTTGGTAGGTTAATTGGCCACCGTATCTGGGAGAAACACCTCATTCAGACTGGTGGGAAGTGAAGGAAGGTGTGTGGAAGAACTGGACTAAGGCAGGCACGGTAGTGTAACGGTGAGCTATTACAGCGCCAGTGACCTGGGTTCAATTCTGGCCGCTGTCTGTAAGGAGTTTGTACATTCTCCCCGTGTCTGTGTGGGTTTCCTCCAGGTGCTCCGGTTTCCTCCCACCTTCCAAAAAAAATGTACAGGTTAGGAAGTTGTGGGCATGCTATTTTGGCGCCGGAAGTGTGGCGACACTTGTGGGCTACCCCCAGAACACTCTACGCAAAAGATGCATTTCACTGTGTGTTTCAATGTACATGTGACTAATAAAGATGTCTTATCTTATCACGACCACCCAAATAGTTGGACCCGGAGGGCTGAAGGGTCTGGTTCTGTGCTGTATCTCTCTATGACAATTAGATCATGGTTATAATTTACAATCATCCATCTACCTTGGTTACATAGCCCTTTAAACCTTTGCCCAACAAAAATCCATCAATCACAGTTGTACAATTTTCTGTTTAGCCTCCAGACTTAACAGGTTTTGGGGATGAGAGTTCCAGATTTGCACCACCCTTCTAGTGATGAACTGTTTCTTGACATTGCTCCTGGACATTCTGGCCCTAATTTTAAGGTTATGCTGCTTTACACGGTACTCTGCCATTAGATAAAAATGTCATCCCTTTCCTTCTGGAGTGTGCACCTACCACAAAGGTGTGGAAAGGGATGCAGTCATCTTTGTTAAGGTTCATTCTGTACACTGGCATAACACAGGACTCTGTGCTCTGTTGGTTGTTCCCAGTGAAGCACATTGAGACAAGCACAAACTTCTGCTGGAAGATAATCAGCTTGGTGAAAGATGCTCTCTGCCCTGCCAGAACTGGTCTTCCAGTGCAAGGAACATGTTTTAGACTGGCACCTTGCAAGATCAGGGCTACCTGCTGAGGATGGCACTGAAGCTTAGTGCAGCTGCTGAAATGGCCACAGTTGAGAGCCTTCACATCCTTGGATACTGAGTGGCTGCGTTGGGTGTAAAAACCTCTCAAATCTATTGCTGAAGGGATGTTTGGAAAAGAAAAATTGATGCTATATTGACAAAATGTAAATCTTGTAAGCTAATTTAATGGTACATATGGTACAGTGAATGAAGACAAATGAATGTCCTGTTTTGTATAATTGCAAATTTTAAGAATGAAGACTTCTGGAAAAAGAAAGTTTTTTCCTAGATTTCCTTAATATGTTGTCTCCTGCAGCCAGAGAGAAATTATGTTGTAAATGGAATGGGATTTTTGTAGATGCTTTGTTTGTAAAGTAACTATAAGCAGGGAAGTTGTCAAAGCCTTCTGAGAATGCTGCTGTAACCTGCAGAAGGAAGCACTCCTTCATAAGTAAGCCTGAAGATTATTACAGTCTCTGAAAAACCTTGTATGTATAAGCTGGACTAAATCCACAGGTTTCTCCTATTTTCAGGTCGTATGCTTAAAACCAGTACTAATGTTTCTATCATCTGTCCTTAAAGGCAGCCAACAGAAATAAATAATCTTTCTTTAAAATAGGAGTCATCCTGCGTTTACCAAACTCGGAAGCTGGCTCAAATTTCCCAGCACCAGGTGGTGATTTACAACAGCACCCATCACATCTCTATTTACAAACTGACTGTGATTCATTTTTGCTCTTAACATGCTGCCATTCTGAATTAACCCTCTGAGCATTTCAATGTCATTGTAGATCACACTCAGGTACATTACAGTTCTGATGCTCAGTTGAATGATGTGATTTGCACATCATTCTATTATTTTCATACTTCTCAAGTTCTCGTCAATTTGCTCAAGTTTCCAAGGATTTTCCTTCTGAGAATGTTTCAGTGTTAGAGATGTACTTACCCAAACCAGTACTTAATTCAAAAAATATTTTTGCAGATCAGTGACAGCTATGGCAAATCATTTCATCTCTTTCTGTTTCCATGGAAACCAAACGCCAGGAACTTCCACTGGGGCTTCTCTTAATGGTCTGTCAGAGCCCTAGATGAGCTGTGTCTGCAGAGTTCCTGCCATTCACACAGTAGCTGCTTGGCAGAATCCTTGAGAATGCCTGTTGTTGTTGCTGCTCCAGTATGACAATATTCTCCCAGAGCAGGTTGTCTCCATTATCCAATGTGGTAGAATACTTCTGCCATTCATTTGCTTTCTGTGCGTCTGGACATTGATCCTGAATTTTCCTTTTTACCGTTATTTGTTGCCCTGCAGTCAAAATTAAACATGAAATAACCCTCTGCATCAAACTTCTCCATTCCACTTGGGGCATTGTTTACGTATCTACAACACAAACTCCAGTTCCTTGGTAAACCATGCTGAAATTTTGTAAGCTTTCTGCACATCTTCTGACAACATTTCGTCACTTTTCAAAGGTGGCTTGCCAGTTAATCAGAAAATCAGGAGCGATGTATCCGCAATCTTCTGACAACATTTCGTCACTTTTCAAAGGTGGCTTGCCAGTTAATCAGAAAATCAGGAGCGATGTATCCGCAATCTTCTGACAACATTTCGTCACTTTTCAAAGGTGGCTTGCCAGTTAATCAGAAAATCAGGAGCGATGTATCCGCAATCTTCTGCCCATTACTTCAGATGGAAAACACGAAATAGGTGAGCAACATTTTTGATAAATGATGAGGAATTGTTTTCAGTGGCAGGACCAGGGATTTAAAGTGATTGGCAAAGTAACCAGTGGTAATCTAAGGACATTTTATTTATGGAATGGTGTGTTGTTAAGCATATTTTCTGCATATCCCTGAGTTGAATCGCTCTGCTGTTGCCTACCATGCCTTCAGAAATCTGACAGAAGGTCATCAGCCTGAAATGTTGCTTCTGTTTCTGTTCCACAGATGCTGCCTGACTTGCTGAATGGTCCCAGCATTTCCTGCTTTCATTTCAGTGACTACCCCACCTCCCACCAAAGCTCTCAGCCTCCCCTTCTTTAAGATGCTTATTAAAAGCTACCTATTTGACCAAGCTCTTGATCCACAGTCCTAACACTTACTCATGCGTCTCTGAGATTTTATTTCATACCTTCCTTGTGAAACATCTTGGACCATTTTACTATGCTAAATACAGGTCCTTGCGTGGACAATTCAGAGTGCATGAAACAAGATTATGCTCTGCTTCACGGAATATTTGCCATTGTAGTTTTGCAGCTACACTGAAAAGCAGGAGAGTTCACTAATGCCCTAGTTTGGCTTTTGGCTTAGGACTGCAGCGGTTTAAGAAGGCAGTTCACCACCACTGTCTCAAGGGCAAATAGGAATGGGCAATTAAATGCTGGCTCAGCCTGCGAAGCCCACATCCCTTGAATGAATATAAAAAATTTAACAAAACCAAAGATAACGGGATGAGCTCAGTGCTCATGGTCACCACCCGCATTGAAGTGAGCTGAATGTGGACGGCTGAACAAGCCGATGAGCTCCTGCTGCTGGGGGTGGGGGGCATCCAGTGGACCCTCAGCTGGCTGCCCGTGGGAACATCCTGTTAATCTTTGACAGGAGGCAGAGGTGGTGGGGGGGGGGGGGGGGTGGGAAGGCGGAGCTATATCTCCTGTCAAAGCTGTCAAGGCTTCGTAACAGATTTTAACTGATATTCAGAGACTTCAATGATTAAGGTTGCTCTAAATTAAAATTATTATTATTATTAAATTAAACCACATCAAAATATACTAAATTCAAGGAAGTATTCTATTTGAAAGTTCTTAAGTTAAATAAAGCATAAGCAACTTACCTTTCTTTCCTAATCTCTAGATCAGGAATCCCATTCAAAGAAACTCAGATTCTATGTCAGGTCTGGCTTAATGCTCAATCAGACTCTCAGTTGATGCCACCAGTGATGCAGTGCAATGACAGGTGTGCGACACATCCCAAACTTGTGTTTATGAGTTTTCTCTATAATGCCTTTGGCTCTTTAGGGTACACGTCCTTGATCTGCAAATTTATTTATGATGTCACTCTTCACCCATGGAAATACATTGTACCAAACTACCCATAATTCATTTTGTCCAGCCTCCTTGATTTATGAAGTTTCGCTTAATTAAATATTTTCCAGTATCTGTAAATCGAGCAATCTCTCGACTTGGCTGGCAGAGGCGAAGGTTGGTGGTTCCCTTCAGAACACCCAGCTGTGGTCAACCTGACTTGGCCCCTTATTTTCAGAAGGCTTTTGATCATTCTACCAGTCTGCATCTAGTGAAAGGAGGTATTTTTAGATTAAGGTTTGATTAAATGAATGAATCAACATTTTGCGCTGCGCACCTTAAACAACAGCCTGGTTTAGGTCCCTCTGTCCAGTTGGCTTCATGTAAAGTGCCTTGGCCATGGCAAGTTTGTCAGGATGTTAAAAGCTGGATGACTTTTTTAATTAATGGAACCATGAAAAGTGCAGTACAGGAGGTAAACTAGTACCTGGCTTTAAGAGGAACTGTCTATTCCATTCCCATTTTAGTGCTGCTGCAATCTTGGAACCTTTTACACCCTTTGAAACTACTTCCCTAATTCCCTTTTTAAAGGTTATTATAGCTTCTGCTTTGACAGCTACTTGTGATAAACCTTTCGATGCTTAAATGCCTGGTGCGTAAACATTTCTCCCCGATGTTCCTTCCCTCTGTAATTAGTTGTGAGTCAATGGCTATTTCTTAATGATCAGCTGAACAGTGGCAATGGTGGAAGTCAGTCTTTAGCTCCAGATCTTAGTGGCACGCTGCTGACCAAATTCCAACAAAAGTAACTTGTATTTATGTAGCACTTAACATCGTAACAAAAGTGCCAAAGGGTTTTGCAGGGATTAAAATCAAGTGACATTTGATACTAAGCCACATTAGATAAAGGAGTAAGTTTTAAGCAACGTTTAAAAGAAAGGGAAGGAAGGAGAAAGGCAGAGAGGTTTTGGGAAGGAATTCCAGAGCAACTGAAAGCACGGTGGCCAATGATAGAGTGAAGTAAATTGAAATCGTACAAGGAGACAGAATTGCAGCTACACGGAGATCTTGGAGTGTTCTAGAGCCACAGAATGGAGAGGAAAGTACATGAAGAATTTGTAGAGAAGGGTGTGAGTTTTCAAACTAGCCTATGTTGCGGTACTGCATGCCATCTCTCAGTTGAGGCATTAACCTAAGGTTTTGTCTAAACTCTCAGATCCATGTTAAAGGTCTCATGGAACTATTTCAAAAAGGAGTAGGGGAATCCTACCTGCTGTCCTGAGGCCAAGATTTATCCCTCAAATAATGTCCCCAAAAATCCCATTTTTTTTGTCATCATCACATTATTACTTGTGGGAGTCTACTTGTACAAATTAGTTGCCATATTTCTGATATTACAACAGCACCAATGCTTGAAAAGTTCTTCACTGACTGCAAAGTGTATTGGGACCTCCTCGGTCACGAAAGGTGCCATAGAAGTGCTGGCTTTTCTTTTTCTACTTTCTTGTTCCTCAAGTCTCCTGGTGCCAGAGCTGGGCTGCAATAGCCTCATGCCTGTACTCTGCGCACTGCAGGTTTGCTTCTCCTTGCTGACGATAGCAGTCCATCTTGCTGATTGCCAGCAGTCAGAGGTCTCTTACCTGCACATTCTGCTGTGCCTCTTCTCCTTTCCCAATTTGTGCAAGACCTCTTTGCACCATGGCCAAAAATTGTGACTTCAGAAAAATTAGATTGCTGTCAAGCTGGTCAAACATCATTCTTTCACAGTACTTTACAGGTTTGTGTATTTTTTTAATCAGCTCATGCACTTCTATAAAATGCATGTGGACTGGTTGGGGACTCCAGCATATGTGTTTAAATAAAGGACTGGGCACAATATACAGAATATTCGTAGGCTTCAGATGTAAAGTGTCATGCATGCAATGTTTTCATGTACTGAAATGAAAGCTCTAAAGGAGGCATCATTTTTAAAGCTTAATTTATGCCAAAGGCAATGTGGGGGATGGTCTCCTGTATTCAGGAAGTGTAGAGCCTCATAATTACAGGGAGTTGTCTGGATGGCAGTTCCAGTGAAATCATAAATGAGTTCTTTTTGGTTTCCAATTTCACCTGAGATAGCAAGAAAGAGAAATATCTCCAGATCTGTTCACACATTGGAAATCATTTCTGCAATGCAAATAAAAAGGTAATGAGATCAGAGAATAATTTGCCTTTAAAATGTGAAAATTAAACACAAAAGTAGTCTGTTCACTTGTATTCTTAATTACCGTGCTAACCGGCCACTGAGGAAGTAGCTCATTACATTTTAATATGACCTCTGTAAGTAATGGGCTTATTGACCAATAATTCAGTTCCTTCATATTTCACATGCTGTGAGAGAAAGAAAGACTTATTACCATTCACATCCCTTTTGGGAGTTTACAAATCATTTTACAGTTAATGAAGCATTTTTAAAGTGTAGTCATCATTATAATGTGGGAAATACGGCAGCCAATTGGCATGCAGCAAGCTCCAACGTACACCAATGCAATAATGACTGGTTAATATTTTGTAGAAATTTTGAGTGAGGGATAAATAATGGACAGGGCATCAGGGATACCCCTCCTATCCTTCGTGTATGTGTGTCTAGGGCTAATTTATGCCCACCAGTGACCTCAGTTTAAAATGTCATCCAAAAGGTAGCACCTCAGACAATGTGGCACTACCTCACTGTTGCGCAAGTCTCTGGAGTGGGGCTTAATCCCACAATTCATCGACTCAAAAGTAAGATTACAAACCACTGAGCCATGGCTGATTATGTGGAAAAGACTCTGCCCAACTTTAAAGGAGGAAGATTATTGGTAATTGTCAGTAGAGAAAACATGTCAGATGATAAATCCTCAGTGAACACCTCTTCCCCCTCAATAAACTCTAATGATGACATTTAGTGTTCCCAACAGTGAAGGGAATACTGAAGCAATCTCCATTCTGCAACTGATGATCTTACAATAATAATACATCACGGTGTAATTAATAATGTATGAATAATAAAAATAATGTTATGATTAATGTTATTTAACTGATGATACAGTAATAATATCATGTGCTTAATAATGCATAAATGACAAAAATAATATTATGATTGTGAATATACTCTATGAATAATTAATTTTTTAACTTTACATACATTTTGCCCTTCTTAATATTTGTTTTGATAAAAGATGAATATGCTGTGGTCTGGTGCATTAATAATCCTTTGACAACAGGCCAATATACATGGTCTTCATCTTGGCAGTTGCTTACTATGCATATGTTACTGCATGTTCCTAAGCAACTGTGATTTATCTATCCACGAGAAGTATTGCCTTTACTTTTCTTATTTCAAAAACAATAACACAGAAGTTTACACGATTCTTCAGATTTATGCTGTGCCAGTGGAATGTTTAATCATGTTTCTTAAATGGGGGATTAGGTGGAAGCCACAATAAATTCAATTATACTCTTTCAACGAGTTCAATGAACTTTAAGATAGTTTAATTTTGGGCGTGTGTGGATGAGGAGTAACCTTGGGGTTGGGGGAGCAAGGAAATGAACAGCTAACACATTTTCTTAATGTGAGGACATACCGTGGGATTGGGGGACAGTACTGAGGAATAGTAAGTAGAATCATTTTTCAGAAACGTAGCTGGTGTAGCAACACATTATCTCCAAGGGTATGGTGAGGTGGAGAGAAAGAGAGGGAGGAAAATGCAGGGTACAGTAGTATATAACACCATCCATCACAAATAATATGCACATTTGGAATGTTACAGGCTACACAAGAGGGAGAGTTGTTGAGCAAGGACTGGAGAAAACAAGGACTGCCTAATAAAAGCAAACATAAGGTAGGGAAAGATATTTAAAAATACAGTGCAACTGAGTGGGAAACAGTTTCCTCTAAGTACCAAAAGTATTTTCTTGGTCTTTTAAAGGAATATTTCATTGTGAAAAAGATGTAGAAGTTTATACATATGTCTGCCAATCAGATTCCTTTTGCTTTCAGCACTCCAGTTAAGGGGTGCTGGGTGGGATGAACATTGCTTCTCGATGGTCGTAAATAAAACTACTTTAAATACTTTCTATCCAATTCCAACAGAATATCAATAGAGTTCAGTGTGCTTGACCTTAAAGAAAGACAATACGATTGGCTGGTAAGGAAGTTTAATGGGTACAAGATGTAACCAAGTACAGGGGACCAGTGTGTGAAGGTGGATCTGTCGTGCAGTCTATTGGCACTGCAACCCTTACATTTAGCAGACACTATAGCATTCCTCTGTCTCTCTCTCAGCCAACTGTTGTTGTAGGTTTTCAACTCCTGAAGTTTGAAACAGTGTAATTACAGTAATAAAGCTATCCATATGACAGAAGTGATTTTAGGACAGTAATATTAAACCTGAAGTATTAAAATGATCAACTAAATGTACTTTTAATCATAAGAATTACAAACTCAGGTTCTCAATTTGCTGGAAAGATCCTGAGAGCACTATTACAGGATGGGACCAGTCCAAGAAGGTCCATCACTATCTTCTTGGGGCAGCTGGGAATGTGCAATAAACGCTGGCTTATCAACATCACCTACATCCTGAGAACAAATATTAAAACATTCCCCTTTTCTTGAACTCTATTTTACATTTAAAACTTTAACATTTTGTTGACCTTTTTACAAACCCTTAAGGCTAATCTATTTATTTTAAAACTTAAAATTTTTAAAACATATATTTTGTACACAAAGTTGTAGGATTTATTTTCTCTCCTATTTCTTCCTTGCCCCAAACATTCATTTTAGACGGTGGCTAATTTGAAATGAATGCCCCAGTTTTTAAGAACATGTGGGATTTACCTGCATTAATGGAAGCAAGCCCAGAACTTCTGAGCATGGGTTGTCAAACACAGAGGTTCTGAACTTACTGATTTGGAATGCTGAATGTGTTGGCTTACTCCGTCACTGAACTACAGGGCAATGTTCATCTTGCTGAGACACCCCAGTATTTATTTGGTAAAAGGTTCCAGATTCAAATGATTCCAGTGGGGATTGTGGGGCTGTAGAGAAGGAAGCTAAAGGGTAATTGGTTACTTTATTAAAACATTATTTTGGCTCAGTTCAATGTTTTCGGAATTGGAATTGGTTTATTATTGTCACATATACAGACATACAGTGAAAAGGTTTTGTTTACTCACCACCCAGACAGACCATTCCATACATAAGTACATTGAGGTAGTAAAGAAGAAAACAGAATGCAGAATATAGTGTTACAGTTACAGAGAAAACACAATATAGTTAGATAAATAAAGTGCAAGGGCAACAACGAGGTAGATTGGGAGATCAGCAGTTCATCTTTTAGCATATGAGAGGTTCATTCAAGAGTTTGACAACAGCAGGATAGAATCTGTCCTTGAGCCTGGTGGTATGTGCTCTGAAGCTTTTGTATCTTCTGCCTGACAGGAGGGGGGAGAAGAGAGATTGGCCGGGGTGGTAGGGGTCCTTGATTATACTGGCTGCTTTCCCGAGGCAGTGGGAAGTGTAGATGGAGTCAATGGAAGGGAAGCTGGTTTGCATAATGGACTGGGCTGCATTCATAATCCTCTGCAATTTCTTGCCATCTTGGGCAGAGCAATTTCCATACCAAGCTGTGATGCACCCAGATAGGAAGCTTTCTATTGTGCATCTGTAAAAAATTGGTGAGAGTCATTGGGGACATGCCAAATTTTCTTAGCCTTCTGAGGAAGTAGGGGTGTTCATGTGCCTTCAATTATTTATGCAAGCTTTTGCATGTTTTTAGCGTTTGTAATATTACTGGTCATGTTGTTCGGATGAAAGGTGAACGTCTGCCAAAACAAATCTTCTACTCCCAACTTAAAGTAGGTAAACGTAAAAGAGGCGGACAACAGAAGAGATTCAAAGACGTCTTAAAAGCCAACATGAAGAAATGTAACATCGACATCAACAACTAGGAAAACAATGGCAAGGACAGGAAACTCTGGCAAACCATCATCCGAGAAGGAACAGCAACTTTCGAAGCCAACAGACGTGCAGAATTAGAGGAAAAGAGAAGAAAATGGAAAGAGAGGCAGCAACAACCAAAGCCTGATCTGCCATCTGGAACTACCTGTCCTGAATGCGGAAGAACTTTCAGAGCCAAGATTGGACTCATAAGCCACTTAAGAGCCCATAAATAGATCAACGGAATGAAGACCATCATCCTTGACCTCGAGGGATAGCCACGCCAATGACTTAATATATTTTTAACAGTTCTTATGTGTCTCTGAATGTCAGAGATGTTCAAGTACTGTTAATTAAACCTCACAGTTGCTGAAATTGGCAGAGTTGTGGATGGGGTTAGGGTTAGTTTTACCAGAAGTTCAAAGCTGTCAGGGGTGCCCATAGAAGACAGAGGGTGGTGGTAGATTGAGCATATTCTGCATGGAGGTTGGTGACCAGTGGTGTTCCGCAGGGATCTGTTCTGGGACCCCTGCTCTTTGTGATTTTTATAAATGACTTGGATGAGGATGTGAAAGGGTGGGTTAGTAAGTTTTCAGATGACACCAAGGTTGGTGGTGTTGTGGATAGTGTGGAAGGTTGCTGTAGATTACAACAGGATATTGATAGAATGCAGAGCTGGGCTGAGAAGTGGCAGATGGAGTTCAACCCGGATAAGTGTGAAGTGATACACTTCGGGAGATCAAATTCGAAGGCAGAATACAAGGTTAATGGCAGGACTCTTAGCAGTGTGGAGGAACAGAGGGATCTTGGGATCCACGTCCATAGATCCCTCAAGGTTGCCATGCAGGTCGATAGGGTTGTTAAGAAGGCGCATGGAGTGTTGGCCTTCATTAATCGAGGTATTGAGTTCAAGAGCCGCAAGGTGATGTTGCAGCTCTAAAGAACTCTGGACCACACTTGGAGTATTGTGTTCAGTTCTGGTTGTCTCATTATAGAAAGGATGTGGAAGCTTTCGAGAGGGTGCAGAGGAGATTTACCAGGATGTTGCCTGGATTGGAGAGCATGTCTTATGAGGATAGGTTGAGCGAGCTAGGGCTTTTCTCTTTGGAGAGAAGGAGGATGAGAGGTGACCTTGATAGAGGTGTACAAGATGATAAGAGGCATAGATCAAGTGGACAGTCAAAGACCTTTTCCCAGGGTGACAATGGCTAACATGAGTGTATGTAATTTTAAGATGATTGGAGGAGGGTATAAGGGGGATGTCAGGGGTAAATCTTTTACACAGAGAGTGGTGGGTGCAGGGAACGCACTGCCGGCAGGGGTTGTGGGGGCAGATACATTGGGGACATTTAAGAGACTCTTAGATAGACACATGAATGATAGAAAAATAGGAGGCCTATGTGGGAGGGAAGGGTTAGATAGATCTTAGAGCAGGATAAAATGTCAGCACAACATTGTGGGCTGAAGGGCCTGTACTGTGCTGTAGTGTTCTACGTTCTATGTTCTATGTTCTATGTTCTATGGGTGTTTTGGTGAAGGGACGGCAGTATCTTCCTTGAGTGCCCCATTGATGTCCTGGTAACACTCAGATCATGCTAGTAGAGTCCATGGTGAGGTAGGCTAGCAAGCTAGGGCCTCCACAACTGGTCCAGGTACAAACAGGTGTGGGGAGATAGTGACTGGTGATTCTAGGTGACAACCAAGGTTATAAAGATTCACCTCATAGGCTGAAAACCCAAATCACTCAAAAGCCGAATGTAGATCTTGGAAGCCTATAGATTGTAAGAATGAACATGATCACACTCCACCCTTGGTATGATTTTACATGCCACAGCATGACAGCGATTAAACTCATCTTCAGAACTGAAAGGGTTAAGCACAGCTTGTCCAAAGTATCTCACTCAACACGAGCATTAGATCTTTTGCCTTCACCTTGCAACTGCTTTGGACACTTCCAGTTGGCAGAAGAACAATTACAAGGTTATGGCACGCAGTCAACAGCCATTTAAAATGCAATATTTCAGACAACTTCCACTTAATAGCACTGCCCACTCACGTTGGGAATTTATACATGGTGCGGCATGATTACAATATGAGTTTTTAATGACCGAGTGGTGGCTATGTCTGAAAAGTAGTTGGCATATTATTTATCACTAAATGGACAGCAAGGTGGAAAAGGAGAATAAGCTGAGGGATTACTCGCAATTTATTTAAAGTTTTCTGTCATTGTGAAGCTGTTATCACTAATCGGTGTTGCATTCAAGGATGTTTTCTGGTTTTTGAAAAGATTGACTTTGTATGACTCATTAGCGGGGCCAGATTTCCTGTAACACTTCCAACCTGGAGCAGCCGGGGTTAGTGTCTCTGCTTTGGGCCCATTCAGGAAACTGCTCCTAAAATTCACATGAGATTGAGTTGGTTAGATTAGGCTTGATGTTTCTGCTAAAACTCATTTGCACAATCACAAAGACAAATTTTACCACAAACCAATGAAATAAAAATAGAAACATTTCCCTCCTTTCTTTCCATTCATAAAATAGTCTTTGAAATATTTGTATGATGTCAAGATGTAGTTTGATTAATACAGCCGGGAACGGGTTTAATAACAAACATAAGGTTTTTAAACCAGAGTGATCACCACCTGTGAGTAATCTGATTTCAAATTGCCAAAAATAACTCTAGGCAAACAATTCTGGACCATTCATTAGTTTAATTCATAGACACAAGCCAGCTTCTTAGTAAATTAAATATTTCTTGGCATGGAAAGAACTTTTACAATGCTTTACTTTGAACTATCTGCTGGAGGATCTCAGCAGGTCAAGCAGCATCTATGGGGGAAAGGAATTGTTGACGTTTTGGGTCGAAACCCTGTGTCAGGACTGAGAGTGGAGAGGGGAGATGGACAGTACTGGCCAATTCCTTTCGCCCCACAGCTGCTGCTTCACCCCTGCTGAGTAAATAGGTTTATATGGGTTGGCACAACATCGTAGGCCAAAGGACCCACACTGTGCTGTATTATTCTATGTCTATGATTTGAAATTCTCCTGATCTTTGGTGCTGGTTTGACCAGTTCTGCTCGAATTTTGCTGATCGAACACTTGGAAATAAATGGAAATAAACTTTAATGGATCATTGGATGCATTGAAGGGGATTTATAAAGGGATTTAAGGAATGAAAAGGCTGGCTTTGGCACTGTGAATCGTTTGTATGACCCCCTTGATCAGTGGCTATTACTTAATAACTGAATAATTACTTAATAACTGAAGGACGTGATTGCTAAATTGACAAGTTTGAAGCCAGATGAGAGAATACATTGTTTTTTCCTACTAATTAATTGATCAAGGATAAAAAGTACAATCGTCAAAAACAGGGGTACTTGCCTGTATTATGGAGTTCAACCCAGATAAGTGTGAAGTGGTTCATTTTGGTAGGTCAAATATGATGGCAGAATATAGTATTAATGGTAAGACTCTTGGCAGTGTGGAAGATCAGAGGGATCTTGGGGTCCGAGTCCATAGGACGCTCAAAGCAGCTGCACAGTTTGACTCTGTGGTTAAGAAGGCATATGGTGTATTGTCCTTCATCAATCATGGAATTGAATTGAAGAGCTGAGAGGTAATGCTGCAGCTATATAGGTCCCTGGTCAGACCCCACTTGGAGTACTGTGCTCAGTTCTGGTCACCTCACTAAAGGAAGGATGTGGAAGCCATAGAAAAGGTGCAGAAGAGATCTACAAGGATATTGCCTGGATTGGGGAGCATACCTTATGAAAACAGGTTGAGTGAACTCGGCCTTTTCTCCTTGGAGCGATGGAGGATGAAAGGTGACCTGATAGAGGTGTATAAGATGATAAGAGGCATTGATCGTGTGGATAGTCAGAGGCTTTTTCCCAGGGCTGAAATGGTTGCCACAAGAGGACACAGGTTTAAGGTGCTGGGGAGTAGGTACAGAGGAGATGTCAGGGGTAAGTTTTTTACTCAGAGAGTGGTGAGTGCATGGAATGGGCTACTGGCAATGGTGGTGGAGGCATATATGATGGGGTCTTTTAAAAGTCTTTTGGATAGGTACATGGAGCTGAGTAAAATAGAGGGCTATAGGTAAACCTAGTAATTTCTAGGGTAGGGACATGTTTGGTACAACTTTGTGGGCCGAAGGGCCTTTATTGTGCTGTAGGTTTTCTATGTTTCTATGTTTCTATAAGAAAATTATAGTTGGATAGAAAGGGATCTTGTCCAGACAAAGCCCTATCTTGTCTAGAAGGAATCTTTGGAAACAGAACTGGGGTAGAAATTCATATTGGATCACTGGTGCTACATGGGTGCTGTGACCTCAGCCATCTCCTGTACTCTTAATGACTTCAATGGACCTGCATTTGGGAGGGAAATACAAAGGGTGTCCAATACCATTGCATTTACTGAGCATTAGTTACTAGCAGCAAAGTTTTAATTAACAAAGGGAAATAATCATTGAACGAAAAGAAAGAATCGGACCTCATTTAAAACTAAAAATAACAACTTTTAGTGCTTGAAAGGTAAATAATATAAATGAAAGCACATATGTTTGGAGCATAAAATTACTGTAGAAAGGAGATTGGAATGTTGGGAGGAAATATGGAGAGAAAAAATAATGAGAATGATTAATTTTGTAAACTAGCTGTTGAAACAAAGTCCATAAATATTTTTAAGAGGAATCAATTGCTTGGAAATGTGTAATATTAAAGGTATGAAAAACAGAGAAAAGACATAGATGATACTATGTTGTTCATATGGGGAAAATTACATAGGCTTCATGATTTGAATGGTTTGTTGCTTGCTTCAGTAGCCTACGATCCCATATACAGAATATCACCCACACCCCCCCACCCCATGTCAATTCATGTTAAAGAGAGATGGATAAACATCCAGTGAAGAATGGTACAAGAGTTGTAATGCTGAGTATAGATATAGGTTCTGGAGATCTTAATCAGTTAAATGTCCTGTTATTACTGGAACAGTGGAAGATATGTGAAATAATTCAGTCTCTAAGACATGGAGAAGGGTGAACTCTGTGTTTTATCTCCTCAGAATTGAAGAAAAACACACTTTATCTTCCCTGAGGTTGTACAGATGGTTAGTGGCATCCTTCAGTTCAGGAGATGAAATAGGATGACAATATCCAAGTTAAACCAGATTGGACATTATTTGTTAGGTTGGAGCATGAAGGGAATAATTCCTTATAAACATAATTCCAGGTGCTCCAGTTTCACTGTTTTTTGACCTGCAATCCATAAAACATGAGAAGACATTTCAGCCCATTGAGTCCCTGCCACTCACAGACCAATCCCATTCTCCCAATAACTTTTACTGTAACTTATTCTCTCCATGTTCCCATCATCAACCCCCAGGTTCTCCCACTTACCTACAAAGTAGGGGTAATTTACTGTGGCTGGTTAACCAGCCAACCCCTGTATCTTTGGAATGTGGGAGCACCCAGGTAAGCCCACACAGTCACAGGGAGAACGTGCAAACTCCACGCAGATGGCACTGGAGATCAGCACTGAATCTGGGTCACTGGAGTACAAATTCCATTGTAAAACCCCCCAGAAAATCAGTGGCCTACAGTAAGTGTATTGAACTGAAAAACTGGGCATTGTGTACATGGTAAGTTTATCATGGTTGGCAATATTAAGTTTAGGAATGAAAGCATGCTGTGATTGATGTACAACTGTAACATGAGTAATTAAAAAAAATGGGCAGAATGGAGACAGATTTGGCCTGCACGCCACATTCGGATGGTGCCGTTAGTTCACTGGATGGGTGGTGAGGAGGTTGGGCTGGGCTGGCACATAGTGAGGCTCCACCCCTCGGAGGCCATGACAGCCTTTGAAAGAAGACAAGGCTGGGAGCAAGCCTCAGCTCTAGTCAATATTGTCAAGGGTTTGGAACAGTTTTAAATATCTCTGATATTTAGAGACATTTAAAAGCTTTAAATAATTCAAAATTAATATCTTTTAAGGAAGTGCTCAACTAAATCGCATTAAAACACCTTGAATTTACCTTTTGCCTCTTCATCTCATTTGAAAATCCTCATTCAAATGAACGAGGGCTCTGATCCTATGGCAGGTGTGGCTGGAATGGGAGAAGAACATAAGAACTAGGGGCAGGAGTTGGCAAGTCAGCCCCTTCAACTTGTTCCACCATTTAGCAAGATCATAGATGATTCAACCTTGGCCTCAACACCACTTTTCAGTTCACTTCCATTTCCCTTTACTCCTTTGTGGTTCAAATATCTACCCGTCTCTGCCTTGAATATATCAAATTAATTTACCTTCACATTTCTCTGGGGAAGAGAATTCCAAAGAGTCACAACACTCTGAAAATGGGTGCCTCTCCCCCCAAAACTGTGCCCTCTTGTTTTAGGTACTCCCATCAAACATCGCCTCAGCATCCATGCTGTCAATTCCCCTCAGAATCTTGGAGGCACAAGAGACTGCAGATGCTGGAATCTGGAGCAAAAAACAAACTGCTGGAGGAACTCAGCAGATCAAACAGCTTCTGTGGAGGCAGAAGAGATGGTCGACGTTTCAGGTCGTGACAATTCATCAGTCCTCAGCATGGAAACGCAACATATGTGGGCTCTACCATGGGTTCACATGGGTAGCAGATCCATCCATGTTGGTCCAGGACTTTGCTGGGAATGGCTGAGCACTCATGGTTCTCTTTGGGAAGCTAGCACAACTTGGCCCAATTTCTCTCAGGAAAATCGCCTTCCTTTGTTCTACCTTGGAGCTAATCCATTGAAATGAAAACAAAATCACAGGTGACAATGAAAAGTGCTATGTTGAATTATAATATAAAATGATTACACACGCTAACCTGTCTTCTAACAAACTCAGAGGTCCATTTTAGCACTAGACTTAACATCATGCTAAAGCAGTCCCTGGTGTGCTGAAACTCATCACAAATGTACACCTTCTCATTCATCATTGACTTATTTTAGGGCATTAAAGCATTTTGCTGTTCTTGCTGATTACCCATGACTACAGCATTTATATATTTTAATTCATTTTAAAATGGAATGGACACTACAGATGGATTAAGAAGTCATACCTCACTAAGCCCTTGTAATGTTTAATTTATGCCATCTAGTCAGTTACAATATGCTTCTTGTATTATGAGTCTCGGATAAAATGAAGGCTGTTTGCTCCATTTCATATCTCTATTAATCTTTTTAGTTGACCATAACTCTTTACAAACTTGCCTCTTGTCCAAAAGCAACTCTTAAGTGCCAACAATTAAAACCAACCTAACATGTAATGACACTTGTACCTTTTCTTTTGGAAGACCAGGAGAAAATGAAATCACTGCAGTCATTTTTGTAGAAAGGAGCGTTAAACTTGCAGCATTTAACACGTAACCTTTCAAAAAATGTTAGGGAGATTTGCTCCAGGAGTCTACAAGGATCACATCAAATAAATTAGAAATTTGAAATATGTTAAAGCATTCAAATATTCCATAGAATTCAATGATGCAGCCTCTGGACATCTTCAAATATGTTTTTGAAAAATCCTATAGAGGTCCTTCATTTGTGTTGAGATACTGGTGAATGTAATTTAATATTTTGGAACCGCTTCTTTAAATGACTCAGATTATAATAATCTTTAATCAAATATCATGGATTTCCTTTTGGCAAATATATGTTGAAGATAATATGCAGACTTCATACATATATAAATAGTTATGATACATTTTTAAACACCCTAAATATGTGTTTGACCACTCTTTGGGGAAGGATAAATTATCAAAGCAACCTACAGGCATTCTTAAATGGTGCTTCAAACAAGCTGTACAGATTTGTTAAAATATGTTTAAAAATTAGTATTAACATTGTTAAACATATTTGTGGCCATTTTTAAATGTTTGAAGCGGCTCGTAGAATATTTAAATGTATTACTCACAAACTTTTGATGTCCTAATTATATGCTGACATCTTAAGTATGTTTAAAGTGCTCCATAAACAATTTAAATATATTGAGACATTATATATAGCTGATTATTAAAAAAAAGAATCTAGAAATACTTATTCAATGGAATTAGATTCCACATTAATAAGTTTTGAGAGCCAGTACAATTATAAAGCTGTAATTATGGATGAGTAAACCACTAAAGACTCACATGAACCCCACACAAAAAACATTTTCAGGGATTTTACAGCAGGAAGAGTTTATAAATACCTGAATTTCTCATTAGTTCAGTGATTTATAAAGCCAACTGTCTGCTGATTCCACATGCTGGATGATTATTACTGAGGGGAGCCAATGAATATTTTGGTTGTGTGTCTCCATTGCAAATTTCAGTTAAGGCTTCAGGTGCTACTGTAGGGGAACTGCATATCTTTGTAGGTGCAGGTACCAGTAGCTTCTCAGTTCTCGTCTACGAGCTGCATGAGACAGTGGTCAGCACCTTCTAATAGTAATTGTTATTACCAGTGCTTATTCACAGTATGCAATGATATCATTGTCATCATGGGGTGGATTTTCTACACAAGTAATTATCTGCTGACTCCAGCAAGTGCACCAAACATTTGTGCCATTAACTCGGGTCTTGCTCAGGTGGAGGAGGATGAAAAAAATGCAAGAGCATGGAGGGGGAGGGGAGGTGGCCATACCAAGCTGATCTCACCTTCTCTTTGCTGGTTTCTGCTGTACCTTACATGTCCTGGCTGTAGTTTGCTGCTCCCAGGCATGTGAAGTGCAGCCAAAGGCTTCATTCACCTTTGGAGAATGGGAGGGCTGGACTCACCATGATAACAATTGATAGTGGGTCATTGGGTGCAGAGACAGTGACTGAATCTCAGGTAAACCCATAATTAACCAATCAGCACCCAAAATTCAAGGTCCCTAAAATGCACACAAACACACACACACACACACACACACACACACACACACACACACACACACACACACACACAATCTCGCCCTGCTATACTAATCCCGCTTGTCTGCATTAATTCCATATCTCTCCATGCCATGCTCATTCAAGTTCATGTCAAGATGCCTGTTAAACGTTGTTACTGTTCCTGTCCTCACCATCTATTCTGACTGCTCATTTCAGATACAAGGTACTCTTTGTGTGATAAATTTACCCTTCGAATCCTATTTAAACCTCCTCCCTTTCACCTTAAACCTGTGATGCCCTCTACTTTTAGACACTCCTACCATAGGAAACAGACACTGGATATCTACTCTATCTATGGCTCTCGTAATTTTATAGACCTCTATCATGTCACCTTTCAGCCTCCTTCGCTCCAGGGAAAGCAGACTAAGCCTATCCAGTCTCTCCTAATAACTGAAGTCCTCCACTTTAGACAACATCCTTATGAATCATTTCTGCACCCCCTCTCTCTCTTATAGTGTGTGTCCAGAACTGCACATAATACTCCAAATGCAGCCTAACCAACATTTTGTACAATTCTTCTCTGGAATGTCTTTTTACTACATATACTCAGGAAGTTGTTGTTGACATCACAGTGTTCTGATAACAAACAACATGAGTATTGCTTTCATTACAATTGTAAAACCCGAGCCATTGTAAAAATAATATTCTGAGATTCCTATAAAAATCTTAAATTTCCACTGACATATTGAAATAGCCTAGAATTATCCATGAGGATGTATCTGAGACACAAAATAGGATCCTTGAAGTATCTGCTTGAAAGGGAATATATGGGACACCTTCAGTGTGCATTTGAAACAACTTAAAGGCATTTAGATCTGCTTTGAAACTGCTTATCTTTAAGTATGTGTTGACATTTTCCATAGATTGTCTTAACGATGCATTTCTAATCAGTGAGAGAGGGAGAGCCCTCAGGGTGAGATATCAGCATGTGCATTCTATAAGATTAAGTGTTATTTCCATCTTGTTTCAGGGATTGTTAACCTGTAAAGTGTGATTAGGCCATTAACAGTGACACACTTTATTATTTTATATGTTATGAAGATCAACATAAAATAGATTAAATTCAGTTCAGTCATGTATTTGATGTAAAATAAACCAATCTGTTGATTTATATTTGGGCTCATTTAATTAGTGTGCATATCAGTCCATTTTCCAGAATGCTTGCGGTTCATGTGCAAGTTCACAGTGTGGGGTTATGTTGTTAAATTTCTGAGACATGCTACCTTCCAAATAGAGCTTGAACTGTAATAGTACTTTTCAGCTCATAGGACAAGGGACCCACTGTAAGGAAAACTGGTGCCATGGAGTAAACATAGAGATATATGTAAATTTAAGTTGGACAGAGACCCTTGAGATTTGTTTAAGAAAGATAGCAGACAGCCTTAAACAATTTAAACCTACCTGTAGACATTTTTAACTAAATAATGATACAACTGTATGGAAACTTATCACTGGTCAGAGTCTCTATGGCAGCAACAGCGCAATACATTCCAATTCTGAAATTTAGTACTGAGTGGAGTATAAACTACTGCATTTGATACTCCCAGCAGGGTGAACTTCGTCAAATGACTTTGCTTTATACAGAATTAAAGCAGGAAACACCGGATAAACTCTTCAGGTCAGGCAGTATCTGTGGAGAGAGAAGCAGAATTAACATTTCATTTTCACCAAGACTGCTTTTGCACTGAGATAGTGCCCTTAACATCATGAGCATCATTAAAATTGGCACTGAACCACTTAAGAGAATCGGATGGTTGGAATTAGTGAGAGAGTTTAGTGGAGCAGAGAGGTTTAGGGAAGGAAATTTAGAGTTTGGAAGGTATGATGCAATGATTAAAATTGGGGTGGACCAAGAGGGGACTATTGGAAGGGTTTGGATCTATAGATGATTTAGACAAAAAATAGATGTTGATAAATATGTGTATGACTGCTAAAATGAGACCCTTTAATAAGTGTTGAGGCAGGCTGTAGAAATTTTGAGCTGGGTGTTGAGAGAGCTTATGCTCATTGAAGAGGGAGACAATAGGCATT
Source organism: Pristis pectinata (assembly GCF_009764475.1). Classification (NCBI taxonomy): domain Eukaryota; kingdom Metazoa; phylum Chordata; class Chondrichthyes; order Rhinopristiformes; family Pristidae; genus Pristis; species Pristis pectinata. The sequence continues at coordinate 92,727,588 of NC_067407.1, read as the reverse complement.
GCAAGATAGAGCCAAAAACAATCTGTAGGTATTGAATAGATTCATAAATGATCTGCAGACATTTTTAAGTGAGTATTTTAGCCATTTATATGTATTGTGAGTTTTATCTAGAATATATCTAGATAATCTTTAATTGCATTAGGACAGCCTGATGAAATTCTTATTACAGGTTAAGAAAACCAAAAGCTGTCCTACAGTACTGTCAGACATTACTTTGGGATGTGGTCTTGTTGGCCATGTTTGGATCATGCTCATTGGTTGTCTATAGCACTGCTCCTGATGGATTTTGAGTGGTCATTAAGAGGGCAATGGAGAGGCAGGCTGCCACTATATATGTAGACTTAGCTGCCTGACCATGTGACTGGGAACTTCTAGCATTTGAAGCTCTTCTACAAACATCCTTAAATATTTAGTAAGTTGCACAGAATCCATAAAATGTGTTACTTTGCATACATTATTAGACAACATGCAGGTGTTCTTAACTATGCACTTAGCAGAGCTTACAGAACTCCTTAAACATGTTTTGAGATCACCTGCACGTGTTCTTAAACAATGGAATCCTATAACTGGAATGGCATCGACCTACTAATGCTACACAATTTGCTGAGTATTTCTAACATTTTTTGTTCTGGTTTAAGACTTTTATCATTTTCAGTATTTTGTTTTCATATCCTTAAGTAGATAGTTGACACACCGCAGCATCTTTAAAAATGATTCAGACTATAAAAGAACATCATGATATGTATTTGAAATTTAATAAAGGCATTATTAGCATATGTTCATTGCAATCTATGAGCTTCCTTAAAATATAAATTGGACTAACAATCTATGAAGATATTCTTGAGGTAATCAATATTATACCTCTGATAGGTGTTGAGATTGCTTTCAAAGATCTTTAATTATGCACCAGGTGGTCTATCATTTATATTTTGTCAAATGTTTCACCAATTGACAAAAATGGGCTTGCAGTGATAATGCTGGTTCACATTAGATCTGGTCTTATTCTACTTTGGCTAGTTTTGATGTACAGCACTGAGCTCCATTAACTAAACTAAATATGGTCGAACAGTTATCATTCGTAATGCATGCAGTTGACAGAATGTTAATACATAGGCTGCAGGGATAACATTGCCATGTAAGGGGACGGTTGAGTTACCATCAGCCTGATTGTTTATAGATTTTTTTTGCTTGTCTACTTAATGTTTCATTCAGTCTTCAGAACTGTTCATCGAAGGTCTTAAAAGAGCATGTATTTTTAATATAATTTCACGTTTTGTTTAACACCTGTCTTAATGCAAAACGATAACTAAAAGTGAAGCTTTTCTCTAAGGTCCTATTACTTAAATATATGAAGAAGCTCCAATATTTTACATTGTGAATTTTCATTTCACCCTCAAGCTACTGACAGACGCTGAGAGAAGCTCCAAGAACAACCTTGCAGTCAAGCTGTATACTAGTGTAAGAAAAAATATTTAAATAGGGGTCTAAAAATACACCCCCAGGTTTGCAAGATTTAATGCCAACCCATCAGAAAGTGTTTCACTTCAGCATTATGTGTGATAGAGTGGTGCAATGAATATTTGCATTCCTATATTAATGCGTAGTAAGGAATTTGCCTATTCTTATGAGCAGGCTGGAGTATAGCAATGAGCAACAGAGTGCTTGTGTGTCTTCTTAGTTTAACTGATACTGAGCAGGAAATACTAGGAGAGTGCAGGGTGTAATTATTATGCCCTTTGACAGCTTTTTCCATCTTTCCTTACACCATTTCAAGATTAAAAGGAACTCAAAGCAAGACAGAAGCAAAATACTACAGATTCTGAAATCGTGAAGTGCTAGAATAAAGGCATATTTACATATGCCTTTACATATTTACATATGTACATATTTATGGAAATGTTTAAAGGGAAAAGGTAGCACAGTTGAGTATGGGGATATTGTTAAAAATCAGGTTGAAAATAAAACAACAGGAAAGCAGCTAATTTCAATAGACTTCATAGAAGCATAATGAAAAACTGCTGAACATTTAAGGAGAAACTTGCATCTTTGTAGCATTTTTTACAGATCCAGGTTATCCCAGAGGAAGTACTTCCGAAATGTAGCTATTGTTGCAATGTAGAAATACACCCAGCAACTTGTGCAGAGCAAGATTCCACAAATAACAATGTGATAAACAACAACAATCTCCTTTAATAAAAGAAATTTTATAACATAACAGAACCTTCCAAACCACTTCATAGAATTGTTTTCAAATGAAAAATAATAAACCCCAAATCACTTAAGGTGGTATGAGGACAGATGACCAAAAACTCAGGCAAAGAGATAGGAAGTATTAAAGGAGGAAAGCGAGATTGGGATACAGGGGATTTAGCAAGGATTTACCTAGGATAGAAGCAGGCTAAGGGTGGAGTGGAAGAAACAAGTATGAAAGCAATGGATGAGGCTGTAGCTGGGTGATGCATCAAAGGTGAAGTCAGCAGTGATGGCATGAATATAAAGTTAGAAACTCAGCTAGGGATGAATTGTAGCATCAAGGCTGGGAAGAGTTTGGCACAATTTCAGTTGGCTACCAAGCAAATGATGTAATTGATGGCTAAGGAACAGTTCCTGACAGGAACCAGAAGACAATGGTTTAGCTATTCCCGGTACTTGATTGGTGGAAATCTCTGCTTATCCAGTAGTGATGTCTGACAATCAATTAACAATTTGGAGATATTTAGAGAGGTCAGGAGAGGTGATGGTGAGGTAAAACAGGTTGTCTGCAGTGCACTGAAGGAAATTGATACAATAATTCCAGATTTACGTGTGTTTGATGTACAAACATCTGCTATAGCGCCATTGGCTCTTTGGGGTATCTGATTTTGTTTTTTTTACCCCTCTCTGATGTATAGTGCACCATCATTGGAGTACAGTATTCTGTAACACATTTTATCCAGCTTTTTCAATTTGTAAAATGTTACTTAACAAACCATTTTGCAGGAACACGTTTGCAGAAATACATCCCTTTCCTGATTTGACGAATGGAGACACGAGTCCTGATGAAGGGTCTCGGCCCAAAATGTCACCTGTTCATTTCCCTCCATAGATGCTGCCTGACCTGCTGAGTTCCTCCAGCATTTTGTGTGAGACTCGACGAATTACTGGATCAGATTTTTGATAGGTGTTGCCAAGTGACAGCAGGTAGGTAAGGGATTAGGAATAAGTTAAGTATGGGCCCACAGGAGGACAGTAGACATAACAGTGTGTGCATGGGAAGAGAAGAAGTGCTAGTGATTTCCCATGTAAAACTGGGCAAGTAAGAAGAAAAACTGGATGAACTGGCTTCCATTCATCAGATGATGGTGGAGAGGTGTTAGAGAAAGAATCCATGCTCAGTGGGGTCAAACACTATTGATGGGTCAAGAAGGATGTGGAAGGATAGATTATCTTAGTAACAATTATCTGAGATGCCATTAGTGGGTTTGATCAGAATTGGTACTGTTGCAGGGCAGAAAATAGAACAGATAATCTGCTTTTGTGGTGTCGATAGAGAGATGAATATTATCCAGCATATTGTGGACAACTCTTCTGTTCTTCTTCAAGTAACTCTGTTACTCCATCTGAGAGAGCTGTCAGGGTTACAGTTTAAATTCCATTCAGCCACTCCAACAGGACAGCACACCTCCCTCATTACCAGATCAATGTACTTTCATGACAAAGGAGATATAATAAATCAAGTGAGATGTATTAATCCCCCGTGTATCATCCAGACAAACTGCTCTTCCATGGATCATGCTGAATATACTCACTTAATGGCCCCCATTCCTCATTTGCCATATGAACAATATTAGATATTGATGTCAGTCATTCCTCTCCGGCTTTCAAGTTGGCTGAAATTATGGGCTTTCAAGATATTTTTTACTAATCAAAATCCAGATGTTTAAAAGATTCTTCCTCCCCACTGCTTAGGGGCAGCTAGGATCCAAAAAACTTGACTATCTACGCTTTACTTAGACACCTGTGCCTTGTACCAAAGCCACCTAAGAAGTGAGCCCTTGCTTTGTAGGAGTTAGAGTTGACAATGGAACCAGCCGGTTCTGTACATTTGCAGTGATAAAATTGAAACTGCACTGCAGTATTTACCATTAATAGGAGCGTTAATGGCATGACATTAACGCTCACATGACATCTGAACTTGAAAAAGTCGATGAACACGCGATTTACGTGATCTTGGTTCAAGCTGGAAAGTACAGAGCAAGTTAATTAAGTAATTAAAAAGTTCCAGCTTGCACTATTTTAGGAGCACTCTAAGGGTTATTTTAAGTAGAAGATTGCAACATTTTGCTCAGTCTACTATTAATATTAAACTTCAACTTTTGTCTACACTGTAAACTTCATACACAAGAATTGATAAAGGCTCATTAAGCTTTTTCAACATTTTTCATTGACTATAAGGACTTTCAGAATAAAGTTTAGGACTTTACTCACTTTTTCCCTGAACTGCCTCAGATATGAGTCTCCAGTCTATTTGCAAATGTGGCCATAATTTAGTGAATTCTTTTCAGCAGCACCAGCTGAAAATGTTCAAAATTATCTTGCTGAGGGAGGCAATAATTTCCCCCGTTTTACCAGTACCACTCCAGCTGACTTGGAAATATATCACCGTTTCTTCATCAGCACTTGGTCTGAATCCTGGAACTGTATCTATCAGCATTGTGGAAATATGCTCACTAGAAAGACTGCAGCTGTTTAAGGTGGTTCATCACCATCTACTCAAGGGCAATTAGAGATAGGCTTGTTAGTCATACCTACATACCAAAGAATGAATAGACTAAAAAAAGTCTAATGCGTAAGACATACCGTATGTGGGACAAAGAACAGAAATAATGGTCTGGCATTCTGCTCAAACACTTTTCATAGTAATTTTTGCTGAAAGAGATCGGTTCACAAAATCAATGCAATAAAGCAAGAAGGACTTGGATGTATAAACGACATTTCACCAACTTGTCTCTTACTTTGCAAACATCTTTACTTCAAAAAACATATTTCCTTCAATGTGAAGAGCTTTGGGATGTCCTGGGGTTTTGATAGGTGTCATGTCAATACTGTCTAGGAACGAACCAAAGTGTTTTACAGGAAATAAAGTAAATTGTTTGAGATGTGGTTATTATTGCAATGTTGGGAATATAGTAGCCACTTTGTGCACAGCAAGCTTCCACAAACCGCAGTGAGATATTGGTCAGTTGGGGGGTAAATATTAATCAGGACATACAAAAGCACCAGAATTAATTGCAATACATTCAATATTGTGTATTGTACTTGGTGCTCATGATGTGGACTTACCTTCATTGGAGGCACAGAGTTATATAGCATGGAAACAAGACCTTCAGCCCACTGTGTCACTGCTGGCCATTGAGTACCTATCTGTATTGATCCTGTTTCCCAGAACTCGTCCTTAGCTTTCTATGTCATGTTGCTTCAAGTGCTCATCTAAACACTGCTTAAATGTTGTGACAATACCACCCTCCACTGTCCCCTCAAGCAGTAAGTTCCAGATTTCAACCATCCTGTGGATGAAAACATTCTTCCTCAGATCCCTTCTGTATGTCACCCCTTTTCTTAACCTATGCCCTCTGATTATACACACCTCTGCTAAAGGGCAAAGTTTAGCAATACATAACCCATCTATGTCCCTCATAATTTTTTTCTACCTCCGTCAGGTCTCCCCTCAGCCTGCTCTGCTCCACAGGAAATGAACCCAGCTTATCCAGTCTCTCCTCATAACGGAAGCGCTCAATCCCAGGCAATGTCCTGGTGAGTCTCTTTTGCACCCTCTCCAGTGCAATCACATCCTTTCTGTAATGTAACCACCAGAACTGCGCACAGTACTGTGGCCTAACTAACGATTTATATGGTTGTGCCATAACCTCCAAGATAATGAAGACAAATATCCTGTATGCCTTCTTAATTGCCAATCTACATGTCTTGCTGCCTTTGGGGACCCTTGGACATGTATATCAAGGTCCCTCTGTTCCTCAGTACGTCCTACGGTCCTACTATTCATTATCTATATTTCATACTCTTCAAAGACTACCTTCTTCACGATCAACTACCAATCCTTGTGTCATTTGCAAACTTACTAATCATACCTCCTACACTCACATCCAGATTTTTAATCTATATAACAACCAGCAAGTGTCGCAGCACTGATCCCTAGGGTGCACCACTGGTCACAGGCTTCTCACTGCAAAAATAACCCCTGACCATCATCTTCTGCTCCTATCACTGAGACAACTTTGGATCCAATTTACCAACTTGCCCTTGATCTCATGGGTTTTACCTTTTGGACTTGTCTCCCACATGGAACCTTGTTAAAGGCCTCAGTGAAATCCTTACAGACTACATCAACAACACTACCCTCAGCAATACACTTAGTCACCTTCTCGAAAAGTCAATCAAATTAGTCAGACACAACCTTCTCTTAACAAAGTCTTGCTGATTATCCCTGATCAGTCTCTGTCTCTCAAAATGCAAATTGATACTGCCCCTCAGAATTTTTTCCATTTAATTTCCCTATATGTTATATTGGACTCATTGGCCTGTAACTGCCTGGTTTAACCATACTGCCCTTATTGAATAAAGGCACCACATTCACTGTCCTCTGGTCATCTGGCACCTCCTTCCTGGCCAAAGATTTGAAAATTCCTATCAGGGTCCCACCAATCTCTTTCCTTGCTTTTCCTATCAGCCTGGGATGCATCTCATCAGGCCTCGAGGATTTATGTACCTTTAAGCTCACTATGACATCTAAAACCTCCTCCTTTATGTTAATAATTTGTTCTGGAATCCACTGTCCCATTCTCTGAATTCTCCAACTACAATTTCCTTCTGCATAGTGAATACAGATGAGAAGTGTTCATTTACATCTTCCATCTCCATGCCACTTTGTTCCCTGATGTGCCCTGCTCTTTCCCTTGTTACTCTTTTGCCCTTAATATATTTACAAAATGCTTTGGGATTTTTCTTACATTGTAGAAACCGAATGTAGATTGGGTGACTTACTTGGCAGAACACCTCCATTCAATCTACAAGGGCAAGCCTGAACCTTCAGTTGCCTGCCACTTTAATTCCCCATCCCACTCACACTCTGTAGTATGAGAGCACGTGGCTGTCACGCGACAGTAACAACACTGACCCCTCTGGTCGGAGGACAGCATTGCTTATCGGATCAGAAGTGACACCACTGTCAATCAAGATTTGGCTCCACCCTGCCCATCAGGTGTGGGCATAGGGATTGACCTTGGAGAGCACCTTTGTTCCTGAACCTGTCTGATCATTGGCCTTGGTAAACACCTTTGTCCTTGACCTCCAAGCCATTGGCCTGTCTAAATCACCTGGCCAGGCTCCACCCAGCCTCCCAGCACTATAAAAGGTGTTGCACCCCCCTGGCCCTTCCTCTTTCGACTGCCCCAAGAGTAGTGAGACGACGCTGCAGAGACCACTGGTAAGAGTGTGCATCACCATGTGGTTTGGGAGTGTCTTAGTCAGATTCCAGGGAGTGTTAGGGCCAATACTTGTTTAGGTCAAGGTATTCAGGCATTGAAGTGTTTATCCCTTGATAAGCTGTACCTTGCTTATTGTGTGTGTGTGTGTGTGTGTGTGTGTGTGTGTGTGTGTGTATCTCATCCTCGTTGCGACTGCCCCTCACGTTCGCAGTCTCCTGCGTGTGTGTGTGTGCGAGTGTGCATCTGTTCTCAATCATTCTGTCCCCGCGTTTGCCTTTGTGATTAAACTATTTTTAAAATCCAAAGCCTATGTCCAGAGCCCTCCATCTTTAAGATTCCAAAAGAACCTTTTCACACAACACACTCTAACCTCTCTGTATTTGGCATTCATTACTGTTCCAATGAAGCTCAACATAAGCCTGAAGAAGCACTCCTCATTTTCTGATTTGCACACTACAGCCCTTAAGATTGATCTCTGTATTCAACAATTTCAGATAACCATTCACTCCAGTCTCATATCTTACATTCCAGCACTTAACTCTATCTCTTATCTTTTATTTCAGATTTCATTCATCTCCTCCTATTTCCACCATCTTCAGATATTTTGTTAATCACTAACCTTTACCAACCTCTCTCAGATGGCAGTCACTGTACCAGCGACTTTCCCCTTTGTACCCTCTGTGCCTTTTCCCCTTTTCTGCAACTTGTTTCATTTCTAATTTTTCCCAGTTTCAGGTCATCAATCCACAATGTTAACTCTCTTTCTTCAGAGATGCTGTCTGACCTGTTGAGTATCCCTTGCATTTGTTGTTTTTATTAGCCAGGATGTGTCCAATTTTATGGAAAAAAACAGTGTACAGCAGTGATAGGTCTACTAAGGAAATGGATTCCATAAAGTTTAAAGAGCACCAGTTCCAAAGAGAATGTGTCCAAAGAGACAGCTAAAAGACAGGAAGCCAGCAGCAGGGGATGCTAGGGAACCCACTCTGCAAAGCTTTTTGAGCACAAGTAGTACGTGAATCAAATTACGTGGCTTCAAACATTAACAAAAGGTCAGAGACATGATTTCAGAAACTTGAGTCTCTGTTAGCTTGACATCTACAGTAAGGCAGATATCAGGGCCTGTTACAAAAGAAGCAAATCAAGATTATCCCTTGAGATGGAAGCCTGTAAATCTAAGCCAATTGTTTAGAAATAACAGTTAGATGGATTGGAACTCTTTAAGGCTGGGGTGGGGGGGGGGGGGGGGGAGTGCGGGGTGAGTGTAGGAAACCAATGCAGAGGTCTGGAAAGGAGTGTGTGCATGGACAGAGGAGCAATTCATACTTTGAACACCACTGTACAGGAAGCAGTGTCCATCCAGTCTGGTGTACTTCCACGGGAAGCAAAATTTAGAATTTGTAATTAAATCTGAAAAGATCCAAACTTTAAATCCCAAAACTTTATAGGTTGACAAATGTTAGCTAGAGATTAGTACAAATAGAATTACTCTCAGTGGCACAGTGTTGCAAAGCCTATTTTTCTTAAATCAATCACTGTGCCATGTTTTGGGCATGAAGTGATCACTGTAATGCAGTTACTATGATATACTTTAGCCCTGTTATTTTTCTCCCGCAGTTCTGGATATATTTCTACTTAGTCAGCTATATCCAAGCTTAATTTATGAAGTTTGCACTGGTGTGTGCTTTATTAGAGCTACTTTAACATTAACACGGAATGCAGTACATCATTGTGGACTGATCCCAGACAGAATGCAGAAACTGATTAATGAGCAGCTATGAAATTCTAACGTTAGTTGAGCATATTTCTAACGATACGTCACTGCTCATTTGATCTATCCATATGTCCATGTGTCTTTGATATTTAGTTAGGTTTGAGATTCCTGCTGTACTGGATCCCATGTTTAGATAGAACTTACAGCACAGTAGCAAGCCACTGAGCCTAATTGGTCTCAACAAGGAACAGAAGGATGTACTGAAAAAGTTGAATAAAGTCAGGAGGGAGGAGGCTTGTACTAACATCTCCTCACGTGTCTTGGTATCAGTGTGCTGTTATTCCACTAAATTGATTAGGGATGTTTTACAACATTAAACATGCTGTATAAATGCAAGTTGTTATTGTGATATCCTTATTAGATTTATTAGTGATTTATGGATTAAAAGATTTTGGCAGATTGTTAGTCTGTGGATGGAATAACCTGCAATGAACTCAAAGATCCTTAAGGCAGGGGTGACAATATTTCCAGATCTCCTGTTGGACAATGTGTTTTCCTGACGTACTTCACTGGATGTGAAGTGTTCTCAGGCATCCTGACTTTATCAGAGGTGAAGAATCAGTGCTCATGTTCTCTATCTTCCCTGCTGCACATTAGGTTATTGGAAGTACTGCATAGATCAGAGATTCAACCATTGAGTGGTTCTGCAAGACTTGAACTGCAAATAGTACTGGAACTCTTAGCCTCACTGTGCCCACAACCTCAGTGCAGTGAACGACAGCATTGGTATTGGTATTGGTTTATTATTGTCACTTGTACTGAGGTACAGTGAAAAACTTGTCTTGCATACCGATCGTACAGGTCAATTCATTACACAGTGCAGTTACATTGGGTTAGTACAGAGTGCATTGATGTAGTACAGTTAAAAACAATAACAGTACAGAGTAAAGTGTCACAGCTACAGAGAAAGTGCAGTGCAATAAGGTGCAAGGTCACAACAAGGTAGATCGTGAAGTCATAGTCCATCTCATTGTATAAGGGAACTATTCAGTAGTCTTATCACAGTGGGGTAGAAGCTGTCCTTAAGTCTGGTGGTACGTGCCCTCAGGCTCCTGTATCTTCTATCCGATGGAAGAGGAGAGAAGAGAGAATGTCCCGGGTGGGTGGGGTCTTTGATTATGCTGGCTGCTTCTCCAAGACAACGAGAGATAAAGACAGAGTCCAAGGAGGGGAGGCTGGTGTCCGTGACGTGCTGGGCTGTGTCCACAACTCTCTGCAGTTTCTTGCAGTCCTGGGCAGAGCAGTTGCCGTACTAAGCCATGATACATCCAGATAGGATGCTTTCTATGGTGTATCTGTTAAAGTTGGCGAGAGTCAAAGGGAACAAACCAAATTTCTTTAGCCTCCTGAGGAAGTAGAGGCACTGGTGAGCTTTCTTGGCCGTGGCATCTACGTGATTTGACCAGGACAGGCTGTTGGTGATGTCCACTCCCAGGAACTTGAAGCACTCAACCCTCTTGACCTCAGCACCATTGATGTAGACAGGCGCATGTACACCACCCCCTTTCCTGAAGAGGTATAAGAGAAGCAAATGAAGATGCAAGGTGTGGCTGCAGTGCAGGAAGAAAAGAAAGGAAAGATAATATACAAACAGAATTTCCTGGATCATTTGACAAAGGCTCTTTGACCTGAAAAGTTAACTTGGTTTCTCTTTCCATAGATGCTGCCTGATCTGCTGAGTGTTTGCAGCATTTTTGGTTTTATTGTCCTTGATTTCCCCTCCTAATCTACAGCTTCAGTGGTGTGCCCCTCAGAACCCAAGACCCTTCCTCAAGCATTCTCATTCATTCTTAACCAGCATGGGGAAGGTTACTCTTATCTTGAGAACACTCGATAACATTGCACGGATCACAAAAACCCCTTGAATCATTGAATAGTATAGCAGTGAAGGAAGGCATTCAAAACCTTGACTCCACTCCAATAGTAAATCACAGTGGCCCATCCAACTATTTTTTTTACTATATCCCTGCAATATTCTGTCTCCAGTTAGTTATTCATCTCTTTTTTGAAGCTTACTGTTCAATTTGTATGGCAATACATCAAAAATTGTATTCTAAATCCTAACCATGCTTGTACAAAATATTCATTCCCCAGAAGCAAATCAATCTTCTATCTCTGATTAATCTGATGGGAGAAGGTGGATAGCAGTTCTCTCTCATTTTCTCCTGAGACGGTCCTTTGGGCTCGGTCATGGATCACATTCAAGAGTTTGATAGATTTTTGGATGCACTGTGGCACAGCTAATAGAGCCACTACCTCTCAGCACCTCAGTCTTGACCTCTTGGAATGACTTCCTTCCATTCTGGTTCTGAGGTGACTGATGAAGCAAATGTGGGAACCACAGATAATTCCACAAATGAAGCAGGGGTGCTTGACCTCTTCCTGTGGCAGAGCTCGGAATAGTGTGGCTTTTCTAGTGCCTGGTGTCAGGCATGTGGATGGTGTGGACCACCCAACCGAGCTAATTGTGTGTGACTATTGCCTCAATGCTGTAGATGCTGGCATGGGAGAAGACATGGATACTGGTTCACTTGTTCTTCCAGTGAATGTAGAGAACTTCACAAAGGCAGCATTGATGGCATCTTTTCAGTGCCTTAAAATACCTATAATTCAGTCTCAGAAGCATATAGGAGAGCTGGGCATCACAACTGCCCAGTAAATCATGATTTTGTGCTGGGTACGAGGTCTTGATCTTGACCTCTTCCTCTATTGACCAAAGGCTGTGCTGGCACAAGGAAGGAGGTAACGAATTTCAGCATTGATGTCTGTCTTTGCCGAGATGTGGATCCTGAGATATGAGAAGTAGTCCACGTTTGCCACTCTTATAATCGGGGCGAGCATTGTATCATGGGGCAAGTTAGCAGGGCAGCTTTATCTTGCAGATATTGAGTATGAGTCAAGGATGGCTTGGAGCTCAGCCTCTGAGCACACACAAGTACAAGTGTCATCTACCTTCTGGAGCTTGACTACTGAGGTTTGGGTAACCTTGGTTCTGGAGAGATCTGAAGTTTGTTGGAGCTGGGGCAGAGCTAATGTACAGCTTGCTCTGCGTTCAGAAGGCGAAGCGATAGAACTATTATTGGCAGGAAATATTGAGAGTTGAAGAGCTGTATTCATCCTTGTTGTTCTCATGGGGTTATTGAACCCCTTTGTACACTGTAGCTGAGGTCGCTGTATGATCCTGATGACTAGCTCTGCCCAGGGCTACTAAGGCTGAGCTTTGGGACACATGCCTGAGGCTGGAGAATGGTACCTCCCTCCACACATACACTTACTGCACAGTCACAGTGAGGTTAGTAATGGGCATAGTGGTTAAGCTAATGGACCAGTAGCCAAGGGCTGGATTATTTATCCAGGGAGCATTCGAACACAGAAAAAGAACATAGGACAGTGCAGCACCGGAACAGGCCCTTCGGCCCAAGGTATCTGTGCTGAGTACAATGCCAACTGGAAGTGCCTGCACATGGCCTGTATCCTTCCATTCCCTGCCTGTTCACATGCCTGTCTAAATGCCTCTTAAACGTTGCTATCATATCTGCTTCCATCATTTCCCCCGGCAGTGCAATCCAGACACCTACTACTCTCTGTGTAGAAAAAAAAATTGCTTCATAAATCTCCTTTAAACTTTCCCCCCCTCACCTTAAAGCTATGCCCCCTGGTATTTGACATTTCCACCCTGGGAAAAAAGATTCTGACTACCTACCCAATCTATACCTTTCATAGTTTTATATACTTCTATCAGGTCACCCTTCGGCATCCGATGCTCCAGAGAAAATCCAAATTTGTCCACCCTGTCCTTATAGTTAAAACAGTCCAATCCAGACGACGCCCTGTTGAGCCTCTTCTGCACCCTCTCCAAAGCCTCCACATCCTTCCTGCAACACAGTGACCAGAACTGGGCACAATGCTCCAAATGAGGCCTAACCAAAGCTGAGCATGAATTGCATCTGGTGGTGGACTGCATTGTGCTTCCCGCTGGGTGTCTCTGCAGATCCCCAACATCAGGTACTTGTGATTAGTTAATGTGTACTCAGAAATACTTCAGAGAACCGTTAATACCTGGGATAGGATTCCAGAATGCCACATGGGCTTAAACTGATGATGTGGTGGGTCAGGTGGATTATGCTAAACAGAAAGATCTTCCCTAGTAATAGGGAAATATTTTGACATTGGTTATGTGATATCCACATCAATCGTCCAGCTAACAGTATATTACTCAGCAGGACAAGATTAGGTTCCTGATATTCCTTGCCATGGGAGTATTCCTTCATTCATTTTAAATATCCCAGATTTCCATTTGCAAATCAATCAGTTACGCACAGCTGGGGTCATTTTCTTTGTGGGTGTTAAAGCTATGAAAAATTTTACGAAGCGTTTAAAAATAAAAAAACATTTTGATCGAATAAATAGAGAAAGATTGTGTCCAAAAGCTCAAGGTTTTTAACAAGAGAACAAAGACTTAAGGTCATTGGCAAAACAAAACACTAGCAAGGTGCACGTGAGAGTGAGTGTTGTAGTGGGTGGAGGGTGGTGTGGGTGCGTACATAATGATCGAACTGGAGCAATACAAGCACACTTCTTGCTGTGGTGTTTCATCAGTTATGGCCGATCCCTGCACCTTAATTGTTTCCCTACAGACCCTTTCAATCCAGAAAGTGACTGTTTTGTTGTCATGTGAAAGGCGACATGGTAGTGTAGTGGTTAGCGTGATGCTATTACAGTGGCAGTGACCAGGGTTCAATTCCGGCCACTGTCTGTAAGGAGTTTGTACGTTCTCCCCGTGTCTGCATGGGTTTCCTCTGGGTGCTCTGGTTTCCTCCCACCTTCCAAAGATGTACAAGTTAGGAGCTGTGGGCATGCTATGTAGGCGCCGGAAGAGTGGCGACACTTGCGGGCTGCCCCTAGCACATTCTCAGTAATGCAAAAAGACTCATTTCATTGTGTGTTTTGATCCAGATGTGACTAATAAATATCTATCTATCTATCTATCTATCTATCTGAAAGGGATCGAGATTTTATCTCTGCCCGAGTGTTTGTTCCACCATAAGAAAAGCCACAAAGGCCTCACACTTGGCACAAGTTTTATTAGTCATTTTTGGTCACCTCTGTCGATGGTTTAGACAAAAGATTGACAAAGAGGAGAGAGGTCTCTGTCCCTGCACCAGGGAAGCCATAAAGACAGGAAGTGGTTAATGAGGTCAACACCAGGACTGAAGTGTTGGGTGCAGTGCCACTAAAAGTTAGATGGCTTCACATGTATAGTCAGGGTTAATAAATATGGCACCACCAGCCTCACAATTACTTCATTCTGTACACCTGCCCCTCATTACACTAACAACGTCACTGTCAATCACAACATCTCCCTAACCCCACCATATCCTCACACACTCAACATAATTCCAGTACTCACAATCACATCTCACCACTTACCCAGCTAGTTAACTGGCACAATACCACACATTCAGCAACACAGGTTCTTCCCTCATTCAGGACGAAGTGTAACACAACCTCTGCCAACAACAACAGACTGGCATCACCACTGCATCCAGGGACATAGTGGCCTGGAGGAGTGAATACTCACCAACGTTGGAGTGAGTTCATGGCCAATGATAGTACAAAGGTCACCGAAGATGATAATATGCTCACGTCAAACTCCTCCTCTCTACATCTATTTCTTATTCATTCCACGATCTCTTCTGATTTACAGGATACAAATGGTGTAAGCATGCTTCTGAAAGTTGCTCCCCTGCATTGCAGCATGGAGTGTTGAAGCTTGGAGCATGGAAACAAAGCAATGCAGTTAGGGGCATTAAAGTGTGGAGCATGAAACTTGGGTCTCTGGGCAATGCTGCATGGAGAATGGAACATTAAAACAGGAGCACCGAAGCACAGAGCATGACAATGGAGCATGAGAGTTGGGAGCATTAGAACATGGAGGATTAAAGCTTTGAGCATGACGCAAGGAAGCATTGACATTGAAACTTAGGAGCACAGTGAACCGGAGGATAGAGCAATGAAGCATGAAGTGTTGAAGTGGAGCATTGGAAGTATAGAGCATTGAAAATATGGTGCATTTGAAGCTTAGAAATGGCAATAGAGCATGGATGTTTATAATATGGAGCATGGTAATTTTTGTCAATTTTTTGTCTAAACCATCAAGAGAGGTGACCAAAAATGACGAGTAAAACTTACACACAGCATTTCCACCTACAGTGGAAACAACCTTCCTGCCTCTATCTTATCTATCCCTTTAATAATTTTCTATGTTCTATAGGATTCCCTCTCATTCTTCTGAATTCCAGTGAGTGTAGTCCCAGACGACTCAATCTCTCCTCCCAGACCAACACCCCTCATCTCCAGAATCAACGTGGTGAACCTCCTCTGCACCGCCACCAAAGCCAGTATATCTTTCCTCAAGAAAGGAGACCAGAACTGAATGTAGTAGCTGTGGCCTCACCAGTACCCTGTACAGTTGCAGCAAACCAACCTTTTGCAATTTATGCACAAGCACTCCTGAGTCCCTCTGCACAACAGCATGCTGCAATCTTTTACCATTTAAATAATAATCTGATCTTCTATTTTCCCTTCCAAAGTGGATGACCTTGCATTTACCAATATTGTTCTCCATCTGCCAGACCCTTGCCCACTCACTTAACCTATCTATATCTCTCTGTAGACTCTCCGCATCCTCTGCTACATCTATTTCTTGGTTTATTGCCCGTGCCACTGTCATGTTATTATTTGGTGGCCTAGAGACAACTCCCACCAGTTATTTCTTTCCCTTTACTATTCCTAAGGGCAGGCACGATAGTGTAGCGGTTAGTGTAATGTTATTACAGTGCCAGAGACCTGGGTTCAATTCTGGCCACCATCTGTAAGGAGTTTGTACGTTCTCCCTGTGTCTGCGTGGGTTTCCTCTGGGTGCTCCGGTTTCCTCCCACATTCCAAAGACATACGGGTTAGGAAGTTGTGGGCATGCTATGTTGGCGTTGGAAGAGTGGCAACACTTGCAGGCTGCCCCCCAGAACACTCTCCGCAAAGGATACATTTCACTGTGTGTTTTGATGTACATGTGACTAATAAAGATATATTGTCTTGTCTTGGAAGACGTGCGTGGAAGTGGACCATTGAGGTGGAACATGGGGCATGGTTTATGGAACATGGAGCACTGGAGCAGCAGAGCATGGGTCAGTGACGCATGAAGCATTGCAGCATGGAGCACTCAAGCATAGAGGAATGAAGCATTATGGCAAGAAGCATGAGGGAAATGAAGCATGAAGCATTGCAGCAGGGAACTTTGGAACATTGGAGCATGCAGCATGAAATTAGGGGTCGTCTAATTAAGACAGATGAGGTGAAATTTTTCCGCTCAGATTGTTGGGAGTCTTTGGAACCTTCTTCCTCCAAGGGCAGTGGAACCAGAGTCTTTGGTATTGGTATTGGTTTATTATTGTCACTTGTACCAAGGTACAGTGAAAAACTTGTCTTGCATACCGATCGTACAGGTCAATTCATTACACAGTGCAGTTACATTGAGTTAGTATAGAGTGCATTGATGTAGTACAGGTAAAAAATAGTAACAGTACAGAGTAGTGTCACAGCTACAGAGAAAGTGCAGTGCAATAAGGTGCAAGGTCACAACAAGGTAGATCGTGAAGTCATAGTCCATCTCATTGTTCAATAGTCTTATCACAGTGGGGTAGAAGCTGTCAAGTCTGGTGGTACGTGCCCTCAGGCTCCTGTATCTTCTACTCGATGGAAGAGGAGAGAAAAGAGAATGTCCCAGGTGGGTGGGGTCTTTGATTATGCTGGCTGCTTCACCAAGACAACGAGAGGTAAAGACAGAGTCCAAGGGGGGAGGCTGGTGTCCGTGATGCGCTGGGCTGTGTCCACAACTCTCTGCAGTTTCTTGCTGTCCTGGGCAGAGCAGTTGCTGTACCAAGCTGTGATACATCCAGATAGGCTGCTTTCTATGGTGCATCTGTAAAAGTTAGCGAGAGTCAAAGGGGACAAACCAAATTTCTTTAGCCTCCTGAGGAAGTAGAGGCACTGGTGAGCTTTCTTGGCCGTGGCATCGATGTGATTTGACCAGGACAGGCTATTGGTGATGTGCACTCCCAGGAACTTGAAGCTCTCAACCCTCTCGACCTCAGCACCATTGATGTAGACAGGTGCATGTACACCGCCCCTTTCCTGAAGTCAATGACCAGCTCTTTTGTTTAGTTGACATTGAGGGAAAGGTTGTTGTCATGACACCATTCCACCAAGCTCTCTATCTCCTTCCTGTACTCCGCCTCATTGCTGTTTGAGGTACGGCCTACAACGGTGGTATCATCTGCAAACTTGTAGATGGAGTTAGAGCAGAATCTGCCACACAGTCATGAGTGTATAGGGAGTAGAGTAGAGGGCTGAGGACACAGCCTTGTGGGGCACCAGTGTTGAGAATAATCGTGTCGGAGGTATTGCTGCCTGTCCTCACTGATTGCGGTCTGTTTGTTAGAAACTCAAGGATCCAATTACAGAGGGAGGTGTTGAGTCCTAGGTCTCAGAGTTTGGTGACAAGCTTGCTTGGGATTATTGTATTGAAGGCAGAGCTGTAGTCAATAAACAAAAGTCTAACGTAGGTGTCTTTACTGCCCAGACGCTCCAGAACTCAGTGTAGGGCCAGGGAGATGGCATCCGCTGTAGACCTGTTTCGGTGATAGGCAAATTGCAGTGGGTCCAGATTGTCTGGGAGGCTGGAATTGATGTGTGCCGTGACCAACCTCTCAAAGCACTTCATGATGGTGGATGTCAGAGCCACTTGTCGGTAGTCATTGAGGCATGTTACCTTGCTTTTCTTCGGTACTGAGATGATAGTGGTCTTCTTAAAACAGGTGGGAACCTGAGATTGAAGCAGGGAGAGGTTAAATATGTCCGCAAATACTTCTGCCAGCTGATCAGCACAAGATCTGAGCACACGACCAGGGACACCATCTGGGCCAGGTGCTTCCCTTGTGTTCATTCTCTGGAAGACTGATCTTACATCCTCAACTGTGATCACAGGTTCATCTGCATTGGAGGCTGTCAGGGTGGATGGTGACAATCCACTTCCCTTCTGTTCAAAACGCACATAGAATGCGTTAAGTTCTGAAGTAGATGGAAAGTTGATAAGCAAGAGGACAAAACATTGTAGGCATAGGCAGTAATATGGAATTGACGTTACAATCAGATTAGTCATGATCTAGTCAAGTGTTGGAACAAGCTCGAGGAGCTGAGTGGTCCATTTGTCCATTTGCTGAGTGGTCAATATGTATGTTCATTTGTAAGTGGAGCATTGGAACGTGGAGATAGGGAACATAGGGCATAGAAGATGGAGCATTAAATCTCTGGGTGTGGAGAATTAGAGCACGGAGCCCTGAAGCATTGGAACCCACGGCACTGAAGTGTGAAGCATGAAACATGGAGCTATGGAGCATGGAGAATATAGCAATAGAGCTTGGTGCATTGAAGCAGAGCTTGGAACATGGAGCATTCATGCATGAAGCTTTGAAGCATGGAACAACAGAGCATGGAGCATTAGAACACTTAAGGTTTGAGCATGGAGGCATGCAGTATTACTTACTTACTGACACAGAAGGAAGATATTTGGCTCATTGGGTCCATTCTGGATCCCAACAGACCAGTCCCATCGTAACCATTCTCATCTTATTTTCCCCTGACCCTGCATCTCACGTGTCCATCAGCTCCCCTCTGACTCTTTTGCCACGTACTGAGGGGTAATTACCAGTAGCCAATTAACCTACCATTATAGAGCATAGAAACTGGAGCATTAGAGTAGGGTGATTTGGAGCTTGGAGCAGTAAAGCTTTGAGCATGGAGAACTGGAGCAAGGAATGGAGCATGGGGCGTGGCTATATAGACCACCGATGAATTGAGTAGTGGAGTGTAATCACTGAAGCACAGAGCATGGAACTTTGTGGCATGAAGCATTAGAGCATGATGAATTGGTACACTGGAAGATAGAGCCTGATGCATGGGTCACTGGAGCATGCAACGTTGAAGTATGGAACATTGAAGCATGGATGATTGGAGCCCGAAGCATTGGAGTATGAAGCATCGGAACATGGTGTATTGCAGCATGGAGCATCAGTTGAAGTACTTAACAGGTTGTCACAGGCCATGGGGAAGTTTAGATCCAAACGGCTTTGGCCAGAGTCTGGAGCCCACCCTTTCCAGCATGAAAATGGAGACCAGTTCCGCGTCAACGCGTCCAACCCCTGCATCTGACGGCTGAGGCCTTTGCCTCCATTGTTTTCTGCAGTGGAAGCTCAAATCCCAGACTATGGAAGAGCTTCCACAATCTGCTGTTGCCCAGAAAACAAGGATTATGGAGGTAGCATCTCAGGAGAGGGAAGTGGCTCTTGATGATGACATATGCAATCTCACCACTGCCACCTTTGCCTGTGTCTGTGCTGCAGATGACCAGGAGGTTAGTCCAGACTGCTGCCACTCATGATGAGACAGAGCAGTCTGAAGTTTGCCTATCCGGGCCCACTGCAGTCGAAGTCAGCATTTGTGGGTACAGCAGTGTCCTTTGCTGAAAAGGAGTGGGCCTTCCACCAGCTTGGTTCCCACGGAGACACAGAAGGACACACAAAACCATGTGAAAGAGGCTGTGCAAGAGTGTGGTTGGTTGATACTAGATTACTCAGCACACAGCAGCTGTTTGAAGTTTAGATCCACTGTAGTCCTTCCTGAGTCTGGTCTGAGCACCTGAGCTATTGTTTAAGGAACAGTGGCTATCTCCGTGGTTCCTCATTGATCCATAGCTCAGTAGCCAGAGGGGAAGGCCCAAAGACAAGGCGGTTGAAGGAGGAATGAGAGAAGGACACTGCCCGGCATGCTGGCTGATTAGTGTGAGGAGCCAGGGATTCAGGGAAAATCCTTGCTCCTAGAGCCAGCTATTGATCTGGCATGGTGGAAAATGTGGAGGTAATAAATAAGCCACAGGAATTCCACGGGTGCATGTCATTTGCAGTCATTACTTCTGCTGGTGGTCATAGACTATTTTGACCTCTGAACTCAATGCGCCTCTGAAGTAATCATAACGGTTGTTTCCATAGTACTTGCAACTTCTTGCCACAACCCTTCTTCCTCTCCTCCATCTGAAGGGGAAGCCTTTCCTTCAGGCCTCTCCTCTTGCTTGTAGTCACACTGGGGACCCACAACTGAAAGCTTCCATTTTTGGGATTGAAGGTGGTCCTATGCCACCCACTACCAGCAACCATCACCCACCAACCCCCCCCCCCCCACACACACACACACACAATTTCTAAAGTAGATGGCAGATGGTTCCACAACACAGTTATCCCAGAACTCTACAAACAGCAAGTAATGGAGGATCCCTTTAAACAATGCAGTAGGGAGTATTTATTTGTGCTGTTATGAGCTGACTTTTCATACATTATTAATACTAAGTTTTAGCAGGGTGCATGTGGTTCAGTTTGTTAGAGCAAGCATTGAATCAACATCACACTGGGATTGACATTACTTGTGATCTACTCTCTATACTCCCAGTTCATGCATTAATGGTGCACCTCAATATTGTAGCTAGTGCGAGGTGTGCTTCAATTATCCAATTGTGGTTTGCCATTAAAATTTGACACACTTTGCACTGGCAAAAAAAATAATCAATGTGATCTAAGGTTTGGGGTCAGCATTGCAAGATCATGGAGCCCAGAAATGCCTTTACAGAACTCTTAACTGCGTATCACAGAATTCATTGTTAACAAAATGAATGTAATCTTTGCTGTCTGTTTTGTCAGGTTAATATTTGGAATATTGTCATACTGTTAATTGGAATACACAAAAAATGATCAACTTACAGTAATATGTTGTTATTATGTACTAATTGATGTTGGCAAAATTGTACAGCAGTCTTCGAATACGATCTTATCTAAATATATTCAATTCCTTTAGTAATTAAAAAAACTTTGTGGCTTTCTAAGAGAACTTGTTAGAAAATTCTCTTGGTTCCCATCTGCCAAGTGGAGAAATTCTGATTGTCCTTATGTAAAATTTACTGGAGTTCAAGAAACCCAGGGGTTTCCATGTGATTGGAGTCGGAAGCTGAGGCTCCCCAAAGCCCTGTTTGCACTCACCCTGTAAATTAGCATTTATTGCAAATTTGCAGCATGTTTGCAGCATTTTTATGTATTCTGATATGAATGAAATGAAAACATCCATCTGGGTTGCAAAGTTAAAACCGTTCAACAAAGGAAAAATGACTTAGCCTAGGCTGGAACAGGTAACTGGTATTGGCATTGGTTTATTATTGGCACTTGTACCGAGGTACAGTGAAAAACTTATCCTGCATACCGTTCATATAGATCAATTCATTACACAGTGCATTGAGGTTGTACAGGGTAAAAATAATAACAGAATACAGAGTAATGTGTCACAGCTACAGGGAAGAGCATTGCAGGTAGTCAATAAGGTGCAAGGTCAAACAAGGTAGATTGTGAGGTCAAGAGTCCATCTCATTCGCATAAGGGAACCGTTCAATAGTCTTATCACCATAGGATAGAAGCTGTCCTTGAGCTTGGTGGTATGTGCCCTCAGGCTCCTGTATCTTCTGCCTGATGGGAGAGGAAGGAAGAGAGAATGAGCCGGGCGGGTGGGGTCTTTGATTATGCTGGCTGCTTCACCAAGGCAATGAGAGGTAAAGTCCATGGAGGGGAGGCTGGTTTCCGTAATGCGCTGGGCTGTGTCAACAACTCTCTGCAGTTTCTTGCGGTCCTGGGCAGAGCAGTTGCCAAACCAAGCCGTGATGCATCCCGATAGTACATCAATATGGTGCATCAGTAAAAGTTGGTGAGTGTCAAAGGGGACATGGAGCTAACCTGATACACAATTTGATAAATGCCCACTGCAAAGATAGCATGCAGCTGAGTTGTGGTTTAAATACAGGAAGGCTGAGTGAAAATATCCCTTACTGATATAGAATGGAAAGAGCAGATAGAACTTTGCTTTGAGTTCATGGGGCAAAAATTAGAGCAACACTTCTAACCTCACAGTCCAAGTTTGTCGAATCATATATTGGATTGAAACTTTGAATGTAAATGAAGGCTACAACAAATGGCCAGTTCAGATTTCCTTTCATCCTGGCTTGGTAAGAGAACAATATCAGGAACTACACCATTCTGTCTTCTTAGGCTATCCCTTGGGGTCAAAGATGACTTGCTTCTGATCTAGCTTTTGGGTTCTAAGGTGGCTAATGTGGGGACATGGCGTGACTGGCAGGAGGGTGTTTTGTAGTTTGTGTTCTCCCGTCCCTGTTTATGCAGGGCCTCTATATGCTTTCGGTACATGGCCTTGACGTACTTAATACCTTTCTGAATGCTCCTTCTCCATTTTGAGTGGTCATAGTCCAGAGTTTCCCAGGAGTGAATGGGAATGTTGTACTTCTTTAAGGAAGCCTTGAGCACGTTCTTGAATCTTTTTCTTTGTCCACCTGGTTATCTCCTCCCATGACAAAGCTCAGAGTAGAGATTCTCTTGTGGGATTTTGGGGTTGGACTTGTGAATGAAATGGTCAGTCCAATGTAGCTAACAGTAACCAGCATCTCAATTCTGGATACATTGGTCTGGGAGAGGACACTGACATTAGTTCGCTTGTCCTTTCAGTGAATTTGGAGGATTTTGCAGAGCCATCATTGGTGGTACTTTTTTCCCAATGCATAGGAGTAACTCGAATAGGTAGTCCAGGTCTCAGAGGCATGTAGGAGGGCAGGGATCGCTGCTTCCTGGTAGACTGTGAGTTTTGTGCTAGGTCTGAGGTCTTGTTCTTCATGTACCCTCTTCCTCAATTGACCATAGCTGTGCTGGTGCATTGAAGATGGCCATGTCCACCAACAGACAACTGAGCTGGATGATCCACAGGTAGACATAAACTGTGAGAGGGATGCTTCAGTGGGGAGGGTTAGCTGAGAGTGGCTGAGGAATTTGCTTAGTCTGTACTAGTGCTTTGGGCTCTTGACTGTTCCAAAGTATTGCTCATCAGCCTTCCTCATTCTACCCTCTGTAACCAAGGATATCCAAAACTCTACTGCCTGTGTTGTAACTTGCACCAAGTAACCTTTATCCGTCCACCCTTTCTTTGTTGAACTTCAGTAGCTCCCCGTTAGGCAACACCTCAATCTCAAAATTCTCAGCAAACTCCTCCATGGTCTCATCTCTCCCCTTATTCTCTTCAGTAATCTAGATCTCCTCTAATCTGGTCTCTTGAGCATCCCTAAATTTAACCCTTCTTTGTGGCTATCCCTTCAGATGACACAGACTCAAAGCTCCAGAAATCCACCTTTAAAGCTCTCAGCCTCCTTACCAATCTTTTGTTTTTTTAAGACGCACCTTAAAATGTGATCCTTTGTCCAAGATATTGGTTACTTGATCTCATATCTCCTTAGGTGACCCCACGGCAAATTGTGTTTGATAACCACTCCCATGAAGGGCACGCTAAGTTAAAGAATGCAGTGGAACTTGTTTTCATTAGGTTATTGAGAATGTCAGGAGATATTGACAGATGTTATCCTTCATGTCAAGTGCATTTTCTGCAAATCAGGAGTGTTTCCTTCATTCTTATAAATATGTGCAGTGTATTAGTAAATTGGTTAAACCTTTTGGGAGAGTACCAGTCAGTATTATCGTCTGGGTTGCAAGAAAAGCCTTGCTTTGCTGCTGTTGTTCACACCAAGAACCTTGTGAAATTTCTAATTACCTTATCATTGAAGTAAATGTTTGGATGGAGTAAGCACTCCTTGACCCCTACATGGCAGGGAACATGGTCCATTAGTTAGGATTGATAACTTGAATTTTTACCGACCTAATTACAGGTTATTACAATAGGCTGTAATTTGATTGGAGGAAAATTAAAGTGCCTCCTGCTTTTTACCTCACGGGTCATTTTGTCCCTCTCAAGCCAAAATTCTTAGCTTGATTAAAAATTGATCCATAGGCTTTAAATGAATGCACAATTACAGCAATTTATCACAACAGACAGGGAGCTCAGAGACACAGCAGTGCACTTTGAAGTTTACATTCAGATACTGCATTTGATGTAGAAGCTTCATTGAAACAACACTGCAACAGATCACTTGATGTGGAAATGTACGAAATGTTTGAAATGAGGTAATACTGCTTGTTGTATATTGCAGTGTACAGACTAAAAATAAATTGGACACTCTTCCAATAGAACTAGCTGGAATAAGTGTGCATTAGCCACAACATATCGCACAATTTTACACCTAATTTATTGGACTTATTTTCATATAACAATTGATTTTCAAATTTATATATGTACAGCAGGTATCTTTGTTAGTATCTGCATTTAAGAACATAAGACACAGAGGCAGGGGTAGACTGTACAGTTCATCGAGCTGACTCTGGTATTCAAATAGACCATGGCTGATCTTTGTGCCTGAACCCCACTTTTCTGCCTGAATCCCATATCTTTCAATTCCCTGAGTGTCTGTTGATCTCTGCCTTATCAATGGCTGAACATCCACAAGCCCTGGAAGTGGAGAATCCAAAAGCCTGACAACCATATGCATAAAGAATTCTTTCCTCATCTTAGTCCTAAATGGTTGAGCCCTTATCCTGAGACTGTGCCCTCTGCTCCTAGATTTTCCAGCCTGAGAAAGGAGCATCTCAGTATCCACCCTGTCAATCCCTTACAGAATCGTCTTTATCTTTTCAATTTAATTGTTTTTGTTCTTTTTGGGAATGTAAATGTGACGTATGTTTTATAAAACTTACTTCATCAACAACAACAATTTATGCAGTGCCTTTAATGTAGTTAAAAAGTCCCAAGGTGATTCACAGCCACGATCAGCAAAAGAAAATTTGACACTGAATATTAGGGCAGTTGACGAAAAGCTTGGTCAAACAGATGGGGTGTAATGACTGTCTGAAAGGAAGTGAAAGCAAGATAGGTTTAAGCAGGCAATTCCAGTGCTTAATGCCCCAGCATAAAACAGGCACAAAACAAACTGAAAAAGCTGTGAAGTCACCTGTGCTGGTGAACCAATTCGACATATTCCATATATTCCCCAAAACACCCTGAGCTGATGGGAGTTGGTCAAACATTGCAACATGTCACATTTATAACATTTCCAAAAGATGAGATTTTTAAAATAATTATTTGCATTTTAATTGTCATCCTTGATCTCCTAAATCTCATCCACCAATTTTGTAAAATGCTGTTCAAGAGATTTTGTCATTGCAAATCCACTAATTACACTTTGAAGTGCACAAAGGTTTTGATAGTTATACTGACCAGACAAATAAAACAAATATTGTTTAGCATGTTATAGAATAGAACAGTACAGCACAGGAACTAGCCCTTTGGCCCACAATGTTCTGCTGAACTAATTAAACTAGTAATTAAATGCTAAACTAATCCCTCCTGCCTACACAATGTCCATATCCCTCCATTCTCTGCACATCCATGTGCCCATCTAAGGGCCTCTTAAACGCCTCTATTGTACCTGCCTCCACCACCACCACTGGCAGCGCATTCCAGGCACCCACTACTCTCTGTGTAAAAAAAACTTGCCACACACATCTCCTTTGAACTTATTCCCTCTCACCTTATATTGCTGTTAGAAACTGCAATATTAACTGGCAATATCCCAGGGAAAACAACTCAGAGCATGAAGGCACATTATGCACCTTGCATTGTTTCCTCCTTTCCAACAGGGATGTGTTTGGGCAGATATTTAAACTGGTGACAGATGCAGATAGTAGTACATGGACGTTGACAATTTTCCCTCCTCACCTCCTCTCCTGAATGGTTGATTGCTTGTTAATGTTTCATTTCCAGGGTCATTGGCTTCCTCCCATTGTCTTGCCATTCTTGGTTTTATCTTAGTAATGAGTTACACATAATATTATCAGGGCAAGCTAATAGATGTTCTAGTGAAAACACATTTATATTTAGATGCAAGATCTGGGAATTGCCAGCAAGGGCAACATTTATTCCTCATCTCTAATTGCTCTGGAGATGGTGCTAGTGAACTGCCTTCTTGAGCAGCTGCAGTCCTCCTGGAAGGAACTCCCACAGTGCTGTTGTGCAGAGAGTTTCAGTACTTGGTCTTGGTGACAGTGAATGAATGACGATATGTTTTCAAGTCAGCGTGGTTTATAACTAGGAGGGAAACCTCTAGATGGTGCTGTTCCAGAGGGCCTTTTGGCTTTGTCCTTGATGGTAGAAGTTGCTTGTTTGGGAGGCACTGTCAGAGTAGCTCAGGAGAGTAATTGCAGTGAATTTTGTAAATGGTACACACTGCAGTCACTGTGCATTGGTGGTGGAGGGAGTGAATGCTTAGGGTGGTTGGTGGGGTGCCAGTAAAGTGGGCTGCTTTGTCCTGATGAAGGGTCTCAGCCCGAAATGTCGACTGTTTATTTTCCTCCATGGACGCTGCCTGACCTGCTGAGTTCCTCCAGCACTGTTTGTGTATTGCTCCAGATTCCAACACCTGCAGAATTTTTTGTCTCTGCTTTGTCCTGGATAATGTTGAACTTAAGTGTTGTTGGCACTGTACTCCTCTATCCATCACACTCCAGGTTTATGCCCTGTAGTTGATAGAAATATCTTGGGGTGTCAGGATGTAAGTCACTTACTACAGGAGACCTAGCTTCTAATCTACCATTGGACGCATGGTGTTTATGTAGCTCGTCCAGTTAAATTTTTAGTCAATGGTGACACCCAGCATTTTGATGGGAATGGAGTTGGTAATGGTGATGCCATTGAATATCGAGGTTAGGTAGTCAGATTCTCTGGAGATGGTTGTGGCTGATTTTTGTGGTGCAAATGTAACTTGCCACTTATCAGCCCATGCCTGAATCTTGTCTTGCTGCATGTAGGCATGACTTGCTTCACTTGCCGGTGAGTTGTGAATGGAATTTTACATTGCATAATCATCAGTGAACATCCCAACAGTGACCTTATGATGGACATAAGGTTGTCGATCAAGCAGCTGGTAATGATTGGGTCTAGGCCACCCCCTGAGGAACTCCTGCAGTGATGTTGTGGTGTTGGGATCATTCATCTCCAACAACAACAACTGTGAGGTGTGACTCCAGTTATTGAGCTAGTTGTTTCAGTCACAGAATGTTCCAACTAATTTTACCCCTGACTTCTATTCTTCCAAGTAATTGACATGATAAATCTGTTATGGGATGCATTCAATGATATGATAGTTATTATGATTAAACATGGGAATGTATGGGGAGTGATCTGAAGTACATGATTATAAATGTGACTATGTACCTAAGCTAACTTGGCCATCTTTTCCTGCTCCTCTGCAGTAATTTGACAGGGAGATCCATTGGAACAAGTCATTCAGTTTCCCCTACCTCCACTTCAGTATGTTAAATTGCACTTCTGCATGAATTTTATACCTTTCACCCCCATCACGTTTTGTTTTTAAATTTTATCATTTTGCTGAGCCATTTCAGCAGAGAATTGAGAGTGAAGAATGTTGGTGACGGGCTGATATCACACATTGGCCCGGAGTGGCTAAGGCTGAGATTCCTTCAAGATAGGATATCTGTGAAACAGCTGAGCTTTCTGACAATATCTAATGCTAATACATTTTGAAAAAGCTGCAGTCAAGTGGTCAGACAGGTATAGTGAGATTTGAACCTTTGTCGTCTGGAATTATTAGTCCTTCCCTCTGCGTTACTGGGTTTGTTTGTTCTTATTTGATTTATTCCAGATTAAGCACATTTCCACATTGTGATCCTTCCTTTTTAACACTCAATTGTTCTTTTACAGTTTGTCACTACAGAAATTAAAGACAGTAATGCTATTGTTAAACTGTATATTGTCTTTACTATTAGATTTAGAGATTGATTATTGGTCCACTATGATGGCCACAGTACCATGAACTTTCCTTTCTACAGAGATGCGTGTGGGTAGATATTTCAGCTAGTTGAGAGGTGAAGGTGAATTTGTAGCTGCTCTCTGAAACTCCACCATGGTGAAGCTCATCTGAGAGGGGCGATATGGTGGACTTCAGGTAGTGCAACTGTCTCACACCCCCCGTGTCCCAGGTTCGATTCCAACCTCTGGTGCTGTCTGTGTGGAGATTGCATGTTCCCCCTTTAACCACGTGGGTTTGCCCAGTGCGCTCCAGTTTCCTGCCACATCCCAAAGACCTGCTGGTTGATACATGAATTGCCCTACTGTAGCTGGCTAGTAGGAGATTTAGAGCGGGGATGGGCATGTGAGAGAGAATAGGTTACTGGGAAATAAGTGGGGGAATGGGACTGATAGGATTGCTCTGACAGCTGGCATAGACTTGATGGGCTGAATGGGCAATTTGCTGTTGTAAAGAAATAGAAGAGCAGGATATTAATTACAGCCTCCTCTCATTATGCATGCATTGGTTTGTTTTCTGTCATGTATTACTGGTTTGGTCACAAGTTTCCTACAGAACAATTTCAGGTGATTTAAGCCACTGAACTTGAACTAAAAGGTGCTGAACTGAAGAAGGTAGTGATTGTCCTCCAAAGCCCAAATGAAAGTGAACCAGAACAATTGGGCAAAGGTGAATTTGTTTCAATTTAGATGGATTGGAGTTTTGCAATAATTCTGAATCTTATCCCTCCAGGGCAAAGTACTTTACAGTTAGTAGTGGAATGAGTTTCTGCTGTCTTTTCACATTATCAACAACATTGTGAATTTAAATCTGTGAATTGAGCAAAAGTCCTGCTTATGACACGGAGATTTAGAAATCTCAATTGCTATAAATGAGTTTAGCTATCAGGTGCAGTTTTACATTTTCCTCCATAATCCTTAACAATGACAAATTGCAGCAATGGTGCAAATGCCAGCATTGGAAATTACAGTTAATTGAACAATAATTGTTTTATTTTGTTTATCCAACATTTATCCCTCAATCAATGGCATCAAAATTGATGTTCTGATTATTTACCTCACGCCTGTTTGTGGGATCTTCCTGTGTGGGGAAAAGAAGATGACTATTGTTGTTATCTCATTGAACAGTGGACTTATCCAATCTCACCAGTTCATATCCCACTCTAGTGCAGATGACCCAGGTTAGACACTTCATTGTGACACTCAGGGAGTGCTGCATTATTGGCAGTCCTGCCTCTAGTATGGCAAGTCAAACCACGGCCATGCCTGTGAACTCAAGCATTCTTTAAAGGGGGTTCTCCTTGGTGCAATGGCCAATGTGTCACTGCCATTCATGAGAGCTTGCTGTGTAGAAATTAGATTCATGGGAGCTTGCTGTGTAAAAATTCGATTCATGGGAGCTTGCTATGTAGAAATTGGCTGCCATGTTTTCCTTCTTACACCAATGATAATACTTTTTTTTAACAAGAGTGTGTGAACCTTTGGGACATGCTGAATCTGTAAAATCTGCTAATAAAGTGAAGTTCTTTTTGTATTTATTTTAGGTGGCCTGGTGCCTCCATTAAAATAGTTAAGTAATTTCAAACTAATGCCTTGCGTTAATGTTACACAGCGTAATGTCTAGGCTGAGGCGTCCGTCGTATAGCATGAATAACTCAGAAGAATATTCCAATATTTAAGCCAGTAACATGTCCCTGTTGACAGTACTGAACTGCATTATACATTATAATATTTCTTTTTTGAAGTATTTCAAAAGTCATTTCATCTAAAAATTTATTTCAGATAATATTTCACGGTGTGTAGTACTGACAGTATGGTTGCTAAATAAACAGGAGCAGTGAGAGATGTCAAACAGCTTGATGCTGAATGTAACTGACACACCAAGCTTGTTTAAAAAAGGAATTCCACAGTTTTAGGGCACTGTGCAGGAGAATAGTCTGATAGATGGGGGGGAAAAAGTTGTTTCAATAGTTAGTCTGCTCGAAGGACAAATTATTACTGGTACTGTTAATGGAATGCAGACAGTCTGGCACTGGAAGGGAAGAGGTCACTTATAGATGAGGCCCTTACTCCCTGTAATCTGTTGGTTTTTTTCCCATTAATCCAGCCAGTCTGCTCAATTTTATAGATGCTAGATCAAGATCACTGATGTCCATTGGCCTAGACTGGGATGACAAAGACTGCAGCATCCTCTAAATGGTGGCTTATTCTTCAGATGTTCTAGGCTTGGGCTTTGGTATGGATGTCGTCGAATTCACAATTGTTAATGAAAATCAAAAATTGCAGATAATGAAAATCTGAAATAAAAAGAGAACATACTGGAAACTCTAGCTGGTCAGGCAGCATCTGTGGAAAGAAAATTAACGTTTCAGGTTGAAAATCCTGCATCTGATGAAGACCCATCTGATAAAGGGTCTTTGACCTGAAACGTTAACACTGTTTCTCTTTCCACAGATGCTTCCTGACCTGCTGAGTGATTCCAGTATTTTCTGTTTTTATTTCCCAACTGTTTTGGTAATTGGTAATTACATTATTATTGTCACATGCACCATCTTAAGTTAGAATACATGTGTTGGTCACTCCACCATTCAAAGCCAGTGCTTGATTTGTTTTCTTCATCACTTTAGTCATAAAATCAAACAATAATTTGGATGTCAAACTGACATAGTCCCAAAAACACAAAGGCTTTATACAGGTAGCAGTACAGTTTATGCATAGTTCATTTTTCATATTTAAACCTCGATTGAATCAGTTTTCTCTGGAAATTATATATGATTCCAAGGGTTGAACTCATTTAAAATCAACTCAAGCAAAAACCAAATTGCTGGAGGAAATCAGTGGGTCAAGCAGCATCTGTGGAGGCAAAGGGATAGTTGATGTTTTGGGTCGAGACCCTGCATCAGGACTGAGAGTGGAGAGGGGAGCTAGCCAGTATGAAGTGGTGAGAAGGAGGGGTGAGGTAGAGGCTGGCAGGTGATAGGTAGGAGATGATGGGCAGATGGACCCAGGTGGGGGGGGGGTATCTTCCCTGCCAAGCCCGCTTCTACCTCTTACCCAAGATCCAGAAACAGGACTGTCCTGGTAGGCCCAGTTTTTCTGCCTGCTCTTGCCCCACTAAACTTATCTCCTTATACCTCGACTCTCTTTTGTCTCCCCTTATTCAATCCCTTCCCATCAACATCTGGGACACCTTGTATGTCCTACACCATTTTGACAACCTCTGATTCTCTGGCCCTCACCGCCTCATCTCCTCCACTCTCCCCTCCCTCCATCTGGTTCCAGCTCTCCCCTCTTTTCTCTCTCCTTACCTGTCTCTACCTATCACCCACCAGCCGTTGTCTCCCGACTCCGCCCCTCTCCCTCCCCCTCCTGGCTCCATCGGCCCATCCCCCTCCTCACCTGGTTGTGCCTATCACCTGCCAGCCTCTGCTTCACCTTCTCTCTCACCTTTTGTACTGGCTATCTCTCCTCTACACTCTCAGTCCTGATGCATGGTCTCGACCTGAAATGTTGACCATCCCTTTGCCACCACAGATGCCGCTTGACCCGCTGAGTTCCTTCAGCAGTTTGCTTTTCACTCCAGATTCCAGCATCTACAGTCTCTCTTGTGTCTCTAAAATCAAGTCAATGTGCACCTTAATTTCTTTTTCATTTGGCTAGAGCTGATCTTTTAGAGTTCTTTGTCCAGTAGCTGTGGGGTAGCAGTTGATGGCCTATAAAGATTCTGCTACTTATCAGTGCTTTCCATGTAGGGCACTTGATACATTTGTTAGTTGGCTTACTGATTTGCCCTTTAATTTTTGAATGATATCGTAAAGCATAGTTTAGAGGGAATTAGATGGAATGTAAACGTAGGGTAACACAATTCTACAGTTCTGACCAAGTTTTAAACAAAGTTAATCCACAGGACAAATAGGAAACTATTCAATCTACAAGGCTTAGAACCACTCAGAACCCACTCCAGAACTGAAGTCACTCCAACTACCATCATCGAGTTACAGTTTGTTTGCACATGCAGTGGTTCAGAGGCTGAACTCCAAGTTGTTGTTGTTGACTCCTTCACTGAAGAGTATGAAAGAATGGGCATTACACTCAACATTTGCGAAACAAAGGTCCTCTACCAATCTGCCCCTGCCGTACAACAGAGCTGCTTGACTAAGGTCATTGATGAGACCCTGGGAAATGTGGATCATTAAGAATTAATGCACAATGCACTGAATCTAAAGGCAAAGCTGGACTTAAGTTGCACTTCTGACAAAGTCCCCCTTTTTGCCTATTTGTGCAACTAAGTTAAAATGCTATGTATGAAAGCACACTCTTTCTTCAGAATTAACAACCAGCTAATGATAACAGCCATAATATTTGGCTACAATTGAAACAGTGTGTCATTGGCTGTAAAGTGCGTTGGACCACCTGGAACTTGTGAAAGACTCTATACAAGTGCAAGACTTAATAATATTGCAGGAACTTGCTATTTCTGGGAATTAGCATATTAAGAGGTTGCCTTTGTACATTGATTGTTGAAAAAGGAATTTCACCCTCTGGGTCTTACAGAAAATTCTGCCTAATCATTATGGATGATTTAACTTCCTCAGATATGTTGATTTATTTTTGTCATTTACATAAATGTATTTGTTTGTGTTGGAAATGGATCTGATCAAATTAGGAATCTAGATGTTTCCATCCATTACAATGTACAATTCCATCCAAAATTATATTGGGATTGAGGTCACAGAGGCTACGGTATAAATGCATATTATTTTTTGCTACAAGGAGATTATTCTCCATCTTAACCATCTCCACCTGAATGGTCCAGTGTATGAAAGATCAAAAGTATCATCTGTGAAGGATCTTACCCAGCTTTCCCGAAACACAGCATTGTAGTGATTGCCTGTTCAAAGCATTTTGCATGTTTGCAATTACTGTACATTTATACAAGCAACAAATTTCTTGCTGATTTCAACTGCGTTAGCCACATGAAAGAAATAACATATCTCCTCATTTTCCTGAAAGGCATTTGTCTGCTGTTCTCAATTCCACAGCTCTGACCATTAAACAAAACTTACTGTGAAGTATATGATCTTCTGGGACACCATAAAAGTTGCAATGAAAAGTTTTAAACAAAGCTAATCCACAAGCTAAATGGGAAACCGTTCAACCTCCAAGGGCCAGAACAACTCAGAACCCACTCCAGAACTGAAGTAATTCCAACTTCAGTCATTGGGTTGTGGTTTGCTTGCATATGCAGTGTTTCAGAGGCTGAACTCCAAGTTGTTGTTGTTGACTCCTTCACTGAAGAGTATGAAAAAAATGAGCATTACACTTAACATTTGCAAAACAAAGGTCCTCTACCATCTGTCCCTGGCTTGATGAAGGTCATTGATGAGATCCTGGGAAATGTGAACCATTTCCCATTCCTTGGGAACCACGCTTCAGTGAAAGTAAAGCTTTGTGTTGAAATTCAACATCACCTTAAGTGTGCCACCTGAGGAAGAGAGTTTAAGGATCAAGTCCAACACTCATGGTCTACTGGGCAGGAGTGATCCCTGCTCTTCCGTGTAGTCCTGAGACATAAACTACTTACAGCAGACATTATTGTTCTCTTTCCGTAGTGTGTGTTGTTATTGTTGAGGAAACCTTGACTAAAATGGTCCAGTTTTCTGTCAGTGAAGGAGGGAAGGTGACGCATTGTAGAATCAAAGGCAAAGAAGTTTATTTGGCAATTGCCTGACTTGGCCCCATATAATGAAGAATACTGGAGTTAACCAGCAATGTAATATCAACATACTAGGCAACAAGAATATTCATTTGTACTCGTTTTAGTTTCTTCATTTAAATTTCCAGTTTGACCTTCATTTTTGTGCAGAGAAAGGTTGTGGGATGTGACAAGGGATGAAAGACTTGACTTATGAAGAGAAATTGGGTGTTAGGATTCTTCACCATGGAAGGTTAACCAGGACCTAGTTAAGGTATTCAAGACAGCTGAAATTGTTGAAGTTTTTGGTAAAGAAGAGAGAAAACTATTCCCTATGACAAGTAGGTCAGTATCTGAAGGTGAGAGATTTAAAAGCACGGGCAAAAGATTTAGAGAGAACATGAAGAAAAGGTATGTCACTCAGAGAACCGTCAGGATCTAAAACACTGAAGTGAAGAAAATAGTGGAAGCTGATTCCATATGTAATTTTAAAAGGATTATAATGCTTTGGAAGCAATTCAGAGAAGGTTTACTAAACTAGTACCTGGAATGGATGGGTTGTCTTGTGAAGAATGGTTGGACTTGGGGCGAGGCTTGTGTCTGCTGGAGTTAGTAAGGGACTTAATAAAATCCTAAAAGATCTTGGCAAGGTGGATATGGAGGGGATGTTACCTCTTGCAGGAGAACATAGAACTATTTAAAAATGAGGAGTCACTCATCTAGTACAGA
Organism: Pristis pectinata; assembly: GCF_009764475.1. Lineage (NCBI taxonomy): Eukaryota > Metazoa > Chordata > Chondrichthyes > Rhinopristiformes > Pristidae > Pristis > Pristis pectinata. The sequence goes on along the minus strand of NC_067407.1, from coordinate 92,692,985 downwards.
GATGATACAACTTTTTTTTTCTTTCAGAGATTTTTGAACTCTCTTCCTCCAAGGGTGGTGGAAGCAGAGTTAGAAAGATACTTGATAAGCAAATAGGTGATAAGGTACCATGGGAGATGGGAATGCAGAGCTGAGGTTACAATCAGAGAAGTTGGGATCTTACTACATCATGGAACATATTTCAGGGGCCAAGTGGTGTGTTCCTCGTCCTAATTCATATGTTCATATATTTGTAAAAACTCTTTGTCAGGAACTTGCAGAGTTATGGTCGAGGGTTTAGGACAAAGCATCATAGCTCTTTTAAAGAACTACCATAATTCCCTCAGACACATTCCCTCTGTCTATGCTGTAAGTCTCCATAAGCCCATGTAATTCTTCTTGTTATAGAGTGGAGACAGTCTAGGTTGGGGACCTCACAACAGCTGCTGTGTTAATCTGTAAATAATCAAGGAGGAAATAAGATTTGGAGAAGATTTTCCCAGTTGCTATTATGTTTTATTTTAATTACTGCACTGAGGAAGAAGTAACAAAGCTGACCGAGGGAGATGAGTTCCACTTGTCAGCTAACGATGGAGCTGAACTCTTGCCTTTCCTTGGCAGTCAAGCCGATGTATTACCATTCTTCAAACACACACAATACTTGTAAATGTGCAGATGGGAATTTTTGTGGCTGGTGCATTACACTTAATGCTACAAAAGTGGAAAACCTCTTTCATATAACACACAGAGAAGTGACTGGGCAGCAGGTCAGTTCAATTGATTTGATTATTTTATATAGAGAAGTTGCTTTCTTTCAGAAGTTGTATAAACAGCTTTAATAAATCAAGATTAAAATTCAAAGACTCAACAGTAAAAGAATATTTACTGCAGTTGCCTGTGTTTTTTTGTATAAAGTAATGATCTTGTCTTTTCAGTGTCTCTGTAAATGACTGTTTTGAAATGACCTTTCTTTTGCTGGTGTTGATGTAAACGAGGCTCAGGGAGATGGCACCAAACAGGTGAGAGCGAAGGTGATGAGACCCATAGGGATTCATCAGTAGTTCAGAGCAGCCTTGAAAGCCCCTGGGTATTCTGTACAATGAGGAACTTTCTTCTTTACCACTGATGTTTATTGATTTATCTAGTTCATAGGGAGTGACTGCTAATGTTCTGCTTTCATGTTTCTGCTTTGTGCGTGGGCATAGAAACAGGAATATTGCAAATTGATCTGTCTCCCTGCCTTTGTCAGGCCTGAGCTCCTATTACATTAGCTTCGCTGTCCTTCCAGCTCTTGCTCAGTTTTCCAGTGTATAATCAGCATGGCTAAACACTGAGGCTAGAGCTGATTAATTTCCCACATGCTCTGCTGGGCCCATTGATGGACTTGCTGTTTGATGATCTATGCAATAGATGGGCACTTTTGATTACTTGACCTCTGGTCTTCCACACCACCCCCACCCAACGCAAGCTGTGTACTCCAGCACCTGTTTAAGTTAGCAGCACACAAAATGAGTTACAGAAAGGAAGGGTGAGACACTGCTTTATCAAAATGTGTGGTTCTTTTACAAAGGCATTTTCTAGCAATATAGTGTAGATTCAGATATCACAATATGGTGTCATGCATTACATTTAATCCATTGGCAAGAAAATCCAGTTATAATAATGTCAAAGTACATATACCAGGTGACACTTTAATATATTCCTTCTTCCTGATCCTTATTGACATATTGTGAAATATACCATTAATTTATTGTGCCTGCTTTGAATAACTTGGGCTATTTTATCCTAATTTTGCTTTCATTTTAAAAGCTTGTTAGAAGTAAGTAATCAATACCAATCAGACTTTGCTCCATTTTCTTTTTCTTGTTTACTTGTAAGAACCAATATCAATATCTTAGTAAATTTGAACATTAGACTGCTGCTTTATATTTGTCATGTTTTAATTCTGACAATCACAGTGTCGAACAGTCAGGATTTCCCTGCAGTAGTTCAAAGAGAATGAAAATCATGTAAGCCATATAGAGTGGCTGATCCAATGTAGCCCATTTTACACTATCATCTAAATGCAACTGCCAAAGTCTCTGACTTACCTCCAGCTGTATTACTAGGAGACAGTTCATAATTTTGTAACTTTATCAAAGAAGGCTTGTGATATTTTCCCTCCTTGATGCTTGGCAACTGATCACATTGCATGTAAGTTGAATTGCAGAAAGATTATATTCTGTATCTTGCATTAGGTAGGTGTTTGCGTGTGGTAGATGATTCCCTTTTATGTACTTAATTGCAATTGTGCACCAAAAATGATGAAACTAAAAAGGATAAAGAATTTGCATACCTTTAACTCCTTTCAAACTTCATCACGTCCCCAAACTCTTGACAGCAAGTTAAATAGTTTTTTACGATTACTGTTGCAATGTTGGAAATGTGGCATCGAGTTAGTACACAGCACACTCCTACAAACAGCAAGAGATAAAAGGGTATCAGGGATCTCTGCTGCAGGAGTTGGGGGAAGAATTAGGGGGTCTTTGCTATGATGGATGGACGGTGAAGCTGTAATTAGTTGAGAAATGAGGGAGACATTGTTTCGGACTCGGGACCTGGGGATGTTGTATGAACAGACATTGGAGGCTCTTGCCAAGGGGAGGGATGTCACTCCAAGCATGAGACTCAAGGATGAGGTGAGTGGTAAGTGAGTGGAGAGGTTCAGAGATGAGGCATTTTTCGGGAACCTCTTTGGATAATTGACTCATGGGGAATGAAGGTTGGCAGTGGATGGGGGTCAGGGCCTGGCCCCAGGGCATCATGAGGGTTAGGGTGGAGATCAGAGGGTGGTAGGACTGTGCAGTGCAGAGTGAGGGTGCTGGGGGATGAATGGTAAGCCTGGGACTCGCATGATAGAGGGTGCCAACCAACCTGCCTTGGGAAGAGCAGATTGACCTGGAGTTGTCCAACAATGATTGACCCCAGACGTCATGGTGGCTCAACTGCCCATGCTGTGTTCCAAAAGGAATATCTTATGGAGAATGGCAATATACGATGCGTCACAAGGACGACCTCCTCCAGGAACTATTTGGTTGACATTCCGGAGTGATGTAAAATGACCCCAGCATTCCCTCAGAATGTCACCCGAATGGGCAGGTGCACCAGTTGGCTTTGACAGAGGGTGCTGAGGTGGACAGTGGGGAATAGGGAGACCAAAACGGCTTGAATGGTGATGGTGGTGGAAAAGTCATGTGGTGGCATATTGCTGGGGAGGTGGGGAAGGGGGGTGTTGGGGCCTGGGTTGCAGGTGATCATAGAGTCAGGTGGGGAGCCCTAGACTGGAGGATGTTGAGGGTATTAATACTGTGTAGGATGTAGGGTGGATGCATAGGATAAAGTTAAATAATTAACTTACCTGGCTGGTATCCCAATCTAGCACTGCACTGGGCAGACCAAGTTGTCCTGGCAGTACCCAATGACAGGCACTCACAAAACAACAAGGCCCAGGTTACCCTGCAGTACATCAAAATTAAATCCCAACAAGGGCCAAGGATGACTCACACCTGGTCAAATTTCCAAAATGACATGAAACAACCTAGAAATGGTTGGTAATGCATTTCACTCTGCGGAAAGAAAATAAATCATTTTTCCATTGAACGATGGTGAAAAAATCCATAGTTATTCAGTTAAATTTCTGGACAAATATTCTGAAAAGTTATCTCAGCTTCCCTTTCCAAAGGTGCTGCTGGGCCTGCAGAATTTATCCAGCATTTTCTTTTTTCTTTGTTTTAGATAGAAGATTGACCTGATTTGCCAAATAAACCAGAAGTCGTAATCACTTCATGTGCACTGTTGCAGAAACTCTACCTGTACTTGGAGTAGATCACTGCTTTGTTAGAAATCCAAAACAAAATCACAAAATACTGGAAGTACTCAGAGGTGACGAAGGGGTCCCTGTCTTGACCATCTCTTCCCAATGACGCTGCCTGACCTGCTGGGTGCTTCCAGCATTTTCTGTTTTTGTTTCTGCTGTAGTTGTATGGGTTTAAAAAAATAAGGCTTTCTTAAGAAAATTATACAATTATTTATCATAAAGCCCAAACAGAATGGAAATCAAAAACAAAAATGTTCATCCTGCCCAGTGTGTTAGGAAGACAACCTCTGTGCAACAGAAGTGCTGGACAATTAAGAGAGCATCTGACTCCCTTGGTGTTCAATAACAATATCGTCATCAAGTCTCCAACCATCAACATCTGGGATTTACTATTGATCAGAAGTTCACTAGACTTGCAAAACAAATACAGTGACTACAAGAACAGGTCAGAGGCTGGGTATGTTGTGACGAATGACTGACCTCCTGAATCCTATTTTATTGTCTACAAATGTGGTGGAATGTTTTCTACATTTTTGGATGAGTGCAGCTCCAACAACACTCAAGAACCTCAACACCATCCAGGACAAAGTAGTCCACTCAACTGGCACCAGTCCATTATCTTCATTCTCTTCACCACGGGTGCTGCATGGCTGCTGGGTGTACCAGCCAAAAAATGCACCCCTGTCACTCACCGATCTGCTGACACCAATGCCAATCCTCTCCTACCTAAAAGAACAGGGCAGCAAACACATAGGAGAACAAACATCCAAAGTTCTCTTCTTTGTCACACACATCCCAATGTTGCCATTCCTTCACTGTTGCTTGGTCAAAATCTAGAAACTCTTAACAATACTATGGGAGTGTCTTTGTCACATAGGACTGCAGCAGTTTAAGAAAGCAGCTTATTTCTTTTTCAAGGTCAGTTAGGTATAGGCAATAAGTGCTGGCCCTGCCAATGGTGCCCACAGTCATTAATGAGTAAAGAGATATCCAGTACCAATTACTGTAGAAGGTGATGAACTTCATGGGGTGGTTGCTTTAGTACAGTAATTAAGATAAACTGTGCTGGCTGAGAATGCACATAAATTATACGTTAATCTACTCACAGCACTAAATATGACCAGATAACTCAAACTATCTTGGAACAATAGTTTTCGTCAGTCTATATTTTAAGACTTTCCATTACAAATCATTAACAGAGATTTGGAGGAAATCTATCTCGTTCCAGAATGCACCGGAGCCATTATATGACATGTCATCTGTATCTGTGTTAATGTCTACAGGATCGTGTACTTCCCATGACTTAATATTCTGAGGGGCCTGGAACCTTGGTAAAGGACGTTTGCTGTCTGGTTTAAGAAATATTATAAATTACTTCAGTTATACCAGATTGCATCAAATGTCACATGGCTGTTTTATGTGCTGAAAATTGTAACGGGGTGCTTCATTTACAATGCAAGGATCTTAACATAAACTTTATGAAGTTCTCCTGATGATTTCTCGGTTCAGTGAGAACTGCAGATTTCCTTTTAGTGTTTACACATGACTATTGCAGGAGCATATTCTCTTCACTTCTTCTTTTGACTGGCAAGTGCAGTTAGGGGGAGACTAGCCCCATGTGTTGCTTTGAGCGACTGGTCAACGTGTAGCAGTAGGGGAGTAAAAGGCCCACACACTCAGGCACTTAACAACGCCTTGACGATTATCAGAATTTCATTGTGTTCATGGTGGGGAGCATGGCATTCTGCTACAGCTGAAATAAGCACTTCAGCTGCCTCCGATGATATCCAACAGAAGTGAATGCATCACCTGAAGTTAGAGTACAAATCATTACTGGTTTTATCCCAGTCGGGTTTCTTATTTTCAAATGACCTTACTTTGTATGACTGCCTTTCAGGCACATTCCACCTCCTTTCCCTTCCCTCTGCACTTGCTGAGTTTAAGCCCTTTCTTTGTCCTTTGTTTGCTCAGAGTAGCAGTGTAACCAGTAGAATTGATCGAACATCGCATTTTGGTATTGTTCCAGCTGCTCATCAATATGGTCTGGGCTGGGATGCATTGACTGGAAAAGAAGGGCAAGACTGAAATTCACTTTTTGTTCTTGGTGCCTATTAGGGCTCAGTGGAATGTCCCTAATCTGAAATCTGTTACACTGACTGCTTGCTATCGACATGCAGATTAATCAGCGCATTACCTCTGAGTGCTGAAAGTCTTCTAATGTATCGGAGGAAACTGAAAGGCAGGCACCTTTACCCACAAAGCATCTTTGGACAATTACTTAAGAGCAATTTTTAGCAACGAAATAACCATAAATTAGCATTTTACTTCATTGTTTTCCGATTGATTTATTGCTGCTGTTTGTGGGATGCATTACTTCAGACCTGCTTAATACCTGAAAGCTACAAAAAAAGCCGTCAACTTTTTATAAGGATTTACTATTTGAGTTAATTGAAGATTTAATCATCTTAATAAACAACATGGATATACATTTTTAATATGAAGCAAATTCTGGAACCATCTTTGGTTTTACGGATATCTGGCCTTTTCAATCCCACAACAGAAATTCACAGAAATGTATTTTTCTCCACTGTAATAAAAGTAACAATAAAACATGTCCTTCCATTGTAACCAGTCTTTCTCAACCAAGCAGTTTGTTCACGCGATTGAACCATACAATTGTTATGACACAGAAGGAAGCCATGCAGCCATTGGGTCTACTCCAGTTCCCTGTAGAGCAATTTATTCAGTCTCATTCCCCTATTCTTGCCCCATAACCCTGTCAATTATTTTTCCATCCGGTGCCTATCCAATTCGCTTTTGAAAACCCTTATTGACTCTACTTCCACCATCCTTATAGGCAATGAGTTCTGGTGCACAACCACTCTCAATGAAAATTCCACCCTCCTCCCCCCTTACCCCCACAACCTCCCTGGTCCTTATACCACCTTCCCTCTACTTGCTTTATCTAGACAAGTTAGGATTTTGTACAGCTCTGTCCAATGTCCTCTCAACCTTCTCTTCTCCAAGGAGAACAATCCCAGCTTCTTCAGTCTCAACCTGCGGCTGAATCCCACAGCTGAGGAACCAATCTAGTATTTTTTTTCCGGGGCTCTCTCTTGGACCTTCTTCAACTGAGGTCTAATTGGACACAGCACACCAGTTCTGGACAAACCAGTGTTTTATAAAAATTCAACATAATCTTGCTGCTTTTATCTCAAAGCATCCATTTGTGAAGCCCAGCATCTTCTATCACTTTTCTTGACATCCTGCACTCAGAGGTTGATGCATATATGCATCCAGGTTCCTTTGTTCTTGCACGCCCTTTTGAACTGCGCTATTTAGCCTACACTGTCTTTCTCTATATTTTTCCTGCCAAAATCTATTGCTTCACATTTACTCTATATTAAATTTCATCTGCTAATTCTGTCAGCCTGCGCAGTCTATTCCTATTCCCCTCACTGTTTACCACATCCTCAAGCTGAGTGTTGCCTGTAAGTTTTGAATGTTGATTCTGCAAACACATATACAAGTCTCTATTATATCAAAAAATGCAGTTGTCCCAGCATTAAGCTCTTGGGAACACCACTGCTTACTATTCTACAGTCTGAAAAACAACAGTTTACCCCAACCATTTTTTATGTTTCATGTGTGGAGTGGTAGATGATGAAACAAGAGAAAACAGTAATATAAAATAATCAGGAGCCATAAGGTGGAGCATAAATGTTAGATTCGTAGGTCGAATTCACATTTGGTCAAGCAGGGGCTTGCTTTCATTAACTAATTCTGAAATTAAGGAAACAGAACCAGGTAATACTTTAACTTCTAGAAGACTGATAACTGAAAGCAGGGCCTTGCTCAGGAATTTAGGCTATGTACACTTGTCAGCTTTTGGAGGACTTATGTATTCTTAATATTAGGGGGGAAATGTGTGTGCATACACATTTTGCCCCATAATATGACAACTGTTTGCAAATGTGTATAATTTCATCTTCTTAGATATAGTTTGAAGGTGGGTTGAAAGGGACAATGCCCCTGCTTGACATCATACCCTCAACAACCTGTGCATATTTCTGACCCACAGGCATATAACCTAAATTTTAATACATACAAATACAAAGCTCAATCATCAATTTGCACACTAATGTAATTTTTAAATCATTTATGTCCATTTCAGCAATGGAGATAACATTAGGCTCAATAGTTAAGGACATAATTCTAATTTGATTTAGAAGTCTCACACAGATTCTTCATATGTGTTAAATATATTTAAATTTGTTAGTGGCGGCTAACCTAAAGTGGCTGAGATGGCAAAGGAATCGGGCCAAAAGAATAATGGTGCTCATACTAATAGATGAAATGTGGATAGAGGTCTGCTAATTATAATGAAACTTTATAATGCTAAATTCAGTAAGGAAATCTACTGCCAGTAACAATACAAATGACAATGAATTGTTTTTTTAAAAAGCTTCCTGCACATAATTGGGATTAGTTGATAGGATACTCTGTGGGTGTCTGTGTATTGTGTGTGTGTGGGGGAGGGTGGGGTTGTAATTCTACATAATCTCTCCATTAGCACAAAGCAAAGGTAGTTGGGCCACAATTATAACTTGGAAACAGGAAATCTATGTTGGGACAGACAGATTTCTAAGGATTTCATTTTTTTCTCATAAATTCTTACAATGCAATCAATGATAAAAAAAAATTGACATTCATTTTGATCATTTGTTTTAGATGGTCATGTTATTGTTGAAAGACAACACATCTTGTCAACATATACTAGGTTTCTGTGCAAGCATCTAGCGTTGCCAGTCAGTTGGTTTCATTGACTGAAGCTTCTTCTACTCAGCCTCAACAATGCATTGTAACCATTCCTATATCATCACTGGGTCTGAATCCTGGAAATCCTGGCAGGCATGGACTGTAGTGTAGTGATTAGCATGATGCTATTACAACGCCAGTGACCCAGGTTCAATTCCCGCTGCTGTCTGTAAGGAGTTTGTACGTTCTCCCCATGTCTGCGTGGGTTTCCTCTGGGTGCTCCAGTTTCCTCCTACATCGCAAGGACACACAGGTTAGGAAGTTGTAGGCATGCTATGTTTGTGCCAGAAGCGTGGCGACACTTGCGGGCTGCCCCCAGAACATTCTACGCAACGATGCATTTCACTGTGTGTTTTGATGTACATGTGACTAATAAAGATATCTTTAAAAAAATCTCCCCAACATTATTGTGGGGTTAACTCCACCACATACTGTAGACTGCAATGCTTCATGCACCATCACCTTCTCAGAGGCAATTGGCTTGGACAATAAATGGTGATCCCGAAAGATGAATCGAAGAGAACCTAGCTGAAGGGAAGCTAGGTCACAGTTGTGTAACCTTTCCCTTTTGCCACGCGAGTAGCTGTCTTTATGGCGAGTTGGACACCCATTACATACGGAGTGAAAATGTCAACTTGGTATTGACCAATAGCAAATGCTAAGCAATTTTGGACAGCTGGTCTACACTAGTTGGAAACATGACTGCTCAAAGTTATTTGCTGTCATTACTAAATGAATAGATGCAGACAGCATCAAACTTGGTTATAATTCCGGCTGACATTGTCTAATACACACACGAACAATTGACGAGTGATAGGAGGACTATTGCAGCTCATCCAAGTATTAATATTGTTTGAATTGACCATACTTTGCTCACACATAAGGTATTATCTATTTAAAGGATTCTAGATAACTTGCACGGGTGTTAAATTGAATTTCTTGTTTAAATGATGAGTGAAGGTTCTGCAACTTTCCAGACATACTCTTTGTATGATTGACAGCTAAAATTTACAGTTGGAGGATTGCACAGTATAAAACCTTTTTACATAGTTTTGAAGTTAGTTAAAGAGTGACAGATAATAATCAGTATCGCACAATGTCAGAAATAAAAGGTTCCATCAAAATTTTTAGGACCACATACAAGCTAAGTAAAGAACGTGGGGCCAGTACTTACATTGTGTGAGCTGAGCTGACAAGTTCTGTTTGAGGTTGATTCAGTGCTGATTTCATATTTTTTTTAGTCATTGCCACCTGTTCCTTGCTAGTTGCACAATGAATTGAAATGAAAACACATGAATTGTTAAGCATTCTGGAATGCAACCATATCATAAACCTCAGAGACTCATTCAAACTGAACACATCACCAGATAAAATTGAGGACATTGTTTCTGGAAAGCGACCCAAGTTCAATTCCGGCCGCTATCTGTAAGGAGTTTGTACATTCTCCCTGTGTCTGCATGGGTTTCCTCCAGGTGCTCTGGTTTCCTCCCACATTCCAAAAAGACGTACAGGTTAGGAAGTTGTGGGCATGCTATGTTGGTGCCGGAAGTGTGGCAACACTTGCGGGCTGCCCCCAGGACACTGGACCCAAAAGATGCATTTCACTGTGTGTTTCCATGTACATGTGACTAATAAAGAAATCTTATCTTATCTGCACTCCTGCCAAGCAGATTGAGGATGTTAAGCTCTGTCATAACAGAAAGAATGAAGTCCTGCTGACTTATTAACCTCCTGCATGAACCAAACCCACCTGTTTTGTAAGGTTAAAATTAACTCCAGTGCATCCCTGTCCATACAGGTAATTTCTTAGTCAGTTGTGGGAAAGTCCAGTAATTAGAACAAGGAAAAGTAAAGGCTGGAAACTGAACTTGAAGCTAGTGGCCACCCAAATGAAGGAGACATTCTCTGATTATGAAGTTGCTGGAACTGTGGATGACCAATAATGACCAAGTACTCCTGCCTCAACATAAACACTAAGCCAGGCAGGTTTGACGCGGGGAAACCAAACACAAGTTGGGTATCTGCTTTACAGAGCACCTGGATTCGGTCTCCAGGGGTTACCCTGAGCTTCCAGTCATGACCCTGAGCTTCCAGTCACTCTAATTCACCATCCCACTTCCATTCTGATGTATCTGTCTGTGACTTCCTGCACAGTTATATTGAGGCCCAATGTAAGGTTAAAGAACAGCTCCTCAACTTCTGCCAAGGTATATGACAGCCTTCTGGACTCAATATCAAGTTCAACAACTTTAGGCAACTTGCTTTCTCTATTTGTATTGGAACTGGTCTGTTGTACTGAGGGTCATCCATATGTGATACTCTCTGGCATTTCCTACAGCTTTGCACTTCATTGCTTTTACATGTTCCTCTGTTTATGTTCTCTCTCTCTCTTTCTCTCTCTCTCTCTTTCTTCCTTCATTAGCCTACTGATCAGATAGCTTCATCCACAGCTTATCACCATGGCAACCCTGATCCATCCTATCAGAGATATTCACTGTGTCCTCTTCTCTGTTCTATCTTCTCTGCAACTTGCTTTCTCAGTTGTCCAATTCTGATGAAGTGTGTTCGACCCGAAACGTTACCTCTGTTTCTCTTTCCACCCTCGCTGCCATCCTGCGGAGTGCTTCCAGCATTCTCTGCTTTTATTTAAGATCTACAACAACTCTGATTTTGGCTTTTTTGAGGTAGTTTCTCATGTCTGACGCACTCAGATTTAGTCCCTGGATGAAAGGATCAACTGTGGGAAGGTCAGGAGTGCAGTCACAAGGGGGTGTGGTGTCATCATGGTATATTTGGTGGGGGGGGAGCTCTACAGCAACAAGGAAGCTGCGTGGGTTTCCTCTGGGTGCTCCAGTTTCCTCCCACATTCCAAAGATGTACGGGTTAGGAAGTTGTGGGCGTGCTATGTTGATGCCGGAAGCATGACGACACTTGCGGGCTGCCCCCAGAACACTCTACACAAACATATTTCACTGTGTGTTTCGATGTACATGTGACTAATAAAGAAATCTTAAAGAAATCTTACAATGAGTTTCAAATAATTCCAAGCTCTGTTCCTGTACTGTGTGTCAGTGAATAACAAGGAACTTATGATAATGGAGGGCATGTAGTAGCTCAGTACTGGACAGCCTTAAAAGGTTGCACTAATACAGGAAACAACCCCCATGTGTAAAACCAACATGTTAGGTATGATATTAATGGGCCCATTGATATGAAAGCACTTGCTATGAGTAGGGCTTTGACTGACAGTGTTGGTGATGATGACAGTGTGTGATGAAGTGCACTTGTGCATTGATCCAAAACCACTTAATAAAGTCTTTTCAAATGTAAACCACTTGGCCATATAGCTGCCTGAGGTAGGGAATACGAAGCAAATCTGTGCTGTGGATTCAAAGAGAAGCTTTTAGAGTGTTGTATTAGATGGTGAATCAAATCTTTTGATGACCTTTTTAACACTATTTGAAAGATGTGCATGGTTTCTGTACCTTTCAAAATGTCTCAAGCACCTAAGTAATTTCAGAAAACACTTCAAGAGGCATTGGGAGATCTGGAGGGAGTCACTATTGTGATGGATTACATTTGAGCCTATGGTGCAGATTAATAACACCATGGTATAGAAATTTGAAGCTTTGATGAAGCAATCCCAGCAAAAGATTAATTTTATAGCTTCAAAAATATCAACTTGTTGTTTGCAGGACAGGCAAAAAAAAAGTTCTCAGTTAGACCCAGTTAGCCTAGAAATCCAGCAAGGTCAATATTGAGGACAGCATGCCAACTCATTGCACCTTGGGAAACAAAGGGAAAGGAGGAAGCACTCATTGGTGACAATATGTATCCTTGATTGTACTACAGCAGTAGATGATCTGAAACTGTTAAGACTAACAACAAACAAAAGGTGCCGTGACATAAGTAAAGAAGAATAGCTCAGTGTATAAGAGGTTGAGGTACTAAACTCTGGAACTCCCTCTCTAAACCTCTCTGCTTCTTTCTCCTCCTTAAATATGCTCCTTAAAAGCAAGTCTCTTTTTGCTCACCTTTTCTTTTATCTCCAAATTGTTTGATAATTGTTCCTATGGGGCACCTTGGGATATTTTACCAGGTTAAATATGCGATAAAAGCGCAAGCTGTTGTTGATATTAAGTGCTGTATATCAAAGTAAACGATGAAATTACATAGGCCACATTGCAATTCAGGATTGTTCCCAGAGAGGCAGGGAAATGATTTACTTGCCTTTGGTGAAGGGGTCTGAGACACACATATCTAGATACGATGTATGCAGGCTCAAGTCACAGGTGCTTGTAGGTCCTAACCCTTTGTTAGATACTAATTATCAGAAAGGCCGTGGGAGGAAATAAGGTGTGATCAGTTTGAAATGGAAATGGTCTTAAATGTCCCGTCATGGTTGACAGATAAAGTGATGTCTAAGATGGAAGTTTACTATCCATACCAAGTACACATTCCTCCTTGTCCTTAAATAAACCACAATATGGTTCGAGGAAATTCCAAGAGTTTCACTACAATTTGACTCAACAGATTATGATTGTATTAGACTCAAAGTACAACCAGGTAGTGACGTTAACATTACATAGCCATTCCTGGAAGAAGCATGCAAGGTTGGCACAGAGTCTTCCCACGTCTTCCTTAGCAGGTACAGTGTGCTGAGAGATACGAGGCATTTCACTGCTTGAATCAGCTGTCGAAGAAGGCACTCTTCTCAATGATTATACAACTGGGCTCATATTTGTTGATACTTAGGCAATTAAGATGTGAATTGATTGTAGTTTTCAATCACGGTCAATTACGCAGGCACAGTAGTGTAGTGGTTAGCGTAACGCTTTACAGTGCCAGCGACCCGGGTTCAAATTCGGCCACTGTCTGTAAGGAGTTTGTACGTTCTCCCCGTGTCTGTGTGGGTTTCCACTGGGTGTTCCGGTTTCCTCCCACATTCCAAAGACCTACTGGTTACGAGTTGTGGGCATGCTATGTTGGTGCCGGAAATGTGGCGACACTTGCAGGCTGCCCCCAGAACGCTCTATGCAAAAAGATGCATTTCACTTTGTGCTTCAATGTACATGTGACAAATAAAGATATCTTATATATAAAAAAAATTATGGTGAATTGATGAGGTGAACAGACTGAAAGTTTGTGTTGGTTGAAGATGGGACGAGAGGATAAAACCTTAAAATTAGAGACAAGTCTTTCAGAAGTAAAGTTAGGAAACACTTGTGGATGAAGTGAAGATTAGACATTAGGATAGTTGATGCTAGGCCAACTACCAATTGTTTTTTATTAACCAACATTAATGGGAAATATGGAGAAAAGGTGGATATATCAGTTACATCACAGAGCAGACGTGATCTCATTGAATGGTGGAGCAGTCTCAGTGGGCCAGAAACCCCCTCCTTTTCCTATATTCCTCTCAGTATAAATGTTTTTTTTAAAACAAAAAGCTGTACCTGGAACAACCAAACAGGCCCAAAGCACTTGATGAAATTGTAGGTTATTAGAATGGCTGAAGAGTCATAGAAATCTCAAAGTGTCTGCAACTCCTCCATCAAAGCCACAGTGGGTGAGAAAATTCCCTTCCTTTTGCGACTGCTTTCCTGAGTTCTACTGCAGCTTGCAGGAGTCCGTAAAGCTCTGATGAGGATGATAGACCCCATGCAAGGGTTATGGATGGCTCATAGGTCATCCTACAATCTCCAATGTGCATGTACACTGTCCTTATGACATTAGTCTTAGTAAAAGCAAAGAAAAGAGTTTGTCATTTGGCCCCTCAAACCTGCTGCTCCATTCAACAGGGTTATAGCTGGTTGTATACCACAGTTCCATTTTCCTACCAATCTCCTTAGAGCACAAATATCTAACAATCTTCCATTCTGCACACACTCTGAGAACCTTTGAGACAGAGAATTCCAAAGTTTTACAACTATCTGAATGTAGAAATTTCTCCTCCTGTCAATCTTAAAAAGCCAATGATTTATTCTAGGACCATGGTCCCTGGTTCGAGTCACTCCATCCAGGGGAACCTCTCTCTCACCATACAACCATACACATCTGAACACGGTGGGCCATGAGTCCCTCAAGCCTTCTCCAGCATTTGTATATGAGAATGGCTGATCTGACTGCAACCTCAATTCCACTTTCTTATCTGCCTTTCACATGCTTGCTTATCAAGAATCTATCTTCCATTGTCTTAAAAAATCCAAAGACTCTGCTATCACCACCATTCAAGGAATAGAGTTCCAGAGACTCACAGCACCCTGACAGAGAAAACTTATAGAACATAGAACATAACAGCACAGTACAGGCCCTTCGGCCCACAATGTTGTGCCAACATTTTATCCTGCTCTAAGATCTATCTAACCCTTCTCTCCCACATAGCCCCCCATTTCCCTATCATTCATGTGACTACCTAGGAGCCTTTTAAATGTCCCTAATGTATCTGCCCCCACAACTCTGCCAGCAGTGCATTCCACGCACCCACCACTCTCTGTGTAAGGAACTTAACCCTGACACCCCCTTATATCTTCCTCCAATCACCTTAAAATTATGTCCCCTCGTGTCGCCCTGGGAAAAAGTCTCTGACCGTCCACTTGATCTAAGCCTCTTATCAACTTTACCTCATCTCTGTCTTAAATGGGCAGCCCCTTATTTTGAAACACTGACCCCGTCTTTTAGATTCTACCACAAAAGAAAACATCCTCTCTACATCCGCTCTGACCCCTCAAGATCTCATACGTCTTAATCAAGTCCCCTCAAAGTTCTAAACTCCCATGGATATAAGCCTAGCCTGTGCAATCTTTCCTCATAAGACAATCTAGCCTTTTCGGGCATTAGTCCTATCTAGCCTGTTAAGCCCACATTGAATTTTAGATAAATGAAACTCTAGAAAATACAGACCATACTGCTCAATCTTTCATCATAGTACCACCCTCACATCCCAGGGATCAATCTAGGGAACTGTTATTGCTTTTCCTCTAAGAGTAATACATCTCCTTTGGATAAGGAGTTCAACATTATACTTTGGGTGTGCTCTCACCTATACAAGGGCTGGAATTCTCCCAAAACCTTTCTGCCCTTCTTTCTTCTTTTAAGGTTCTTTAACAATTGCATCTTTGCCCAAGCCTTTAGATAGCTGTCCTAATTATCTCCTTATGTAGCTGAACAATCATTTTTGTTTGGTATTTCTCATGTGAAGCACCTTGGGACATTATAGCCATGTTAAAAGTGCTGTGTAAGTAGAAGTTGTTATTTTACCACTGTAGGGATATAGTCAAAAGCACTGTGTAATAATGAGAAAAGCCACAGGTGGGATGAGAAGAATTGCAAAATGGAATCAAGGTGACTATGAAGAGGAAACAGGCTTCAAAGAAGACATTGGAGGCTGATCTCTGCTAGGTTATAGATGAAGTTTGGAATGATGGATGCCCAATATAATGATACAAGTCAGACATGTACTCTTGCCTTTTCTGAAGAAAGTTGAAGAATTACAGGTATAAGATACTAATAAAACAGGGTTGCCTGCTGTGATAACTAAAAATAAATCTCCTTCAAACAAGCATGAAGATGAAAAATCACCTTACTGGGGACTTTTCCCTAACAGAGAATTCTAGGAACTGGTAAATGATTCAGATTGTCCAGATTGTCCTGATAGATTTACTGTTTTCTGGATCCCCCCTGCATTTCTGTCTTATTTTGTACAGGCAAGCAGGTCACAACTTGAATCATTCGCTGTTTCAAACAATATTCAAGGGTAATTTGGTTTCTTCCTGCAGAGTAAAAAAGAGTTGGAAGTTTTACATTTTAAGGTCATTCCTATCTAGTGGTTATTTGTAATCCTTGATATACGTTTTTGTACATTTGATCTTTTGCTCTTCTGGACTTGGGCTCAAAGATCTAGGCCGACACCATTGTGCAGTTTTGAGGGAGGAGGAGTTATCTTTGGAAATTGAACAGACATTCTGTCAACCTCCAACCACCCCGACCCCTCCCCAAAAAGAAACTGTGTGGCACTATTCAAAGTTGAATAGAGAAGTTCTCCCTGGTGTTTTATTTATCTCTCAACCAACATTGCTAGAGTATTGATTATCTGGTCTTTATCACTTTGATTTTTATGCAAGCATGTTGTATAGTAATTTGCTGCAGTATACAGTTCCTACAGTATAACAATAATTATGCTTGCAAAAAAAGTACTTCATTGACAACAAAATGCTTTAGGATGTACTGAAGTTGTGAAAGGAACTGTAGAAATGGACATCCTTCTTTATTTCTGAATTTGCTAGTGAGCACCTGGCCTTAGTGATATCATCCCTGACCTGTAAGTGCCTGAAGTCATTTGACTACCTTCCCAGTATTTATCTCAGTTTTTCTTACTTCGGGTTTATGTTAGATAAGAATCCGTTCTTTCTGTGGCCTCCAACACAATTTCTGATGACAGTGCCAACATTTTAGCCTCCATTACAATCACTCTGAGCAGCAGATGTTGCCAGCACTCTACGACCAAAAGGGAAATGCCTGGCCACAGTAATGAGTGACATCTCTGTCAAACTGCCTCATGTTTGATTGTTAGTCAACCCATTGGTCTCACTGACCAGGCCAGCCTCTCAGTGTTGAGTTGTAGCTGACAATTATCTATTGTTTATTTACATCATATAGTTTTGAGTAAAAGTGTCAATTGCTTTTCTTATTTAAGTGGACACTTAATGCAGGCTTGTAAATAATAGGTTACACAGCTGTCAAAACTAGGAATGAATATATTTTGTTATCACAATGGAAGAATTTCTTTGGAAATATTACTAAGATGTTCTGCTTAGATATTGTGAAACAACTCATGATAAAAACTCTTCTGAGTTCTAGGTGGATTATGTACCACCCCTTGCTTCTTGCCTCTTTTTCTGCTACCTCTAGTGTTGCTAATTGCTTTACTCTGACTCTCAATTGATGAGCTTGACATGTGGTCAAGTAAGACATCAATTTTACCAGTTCTTAAAATTTATTTTTAACAACACCCTTTTGAATTTTACCTGAATTTATGGACTAGAATTGTATAGATCCTCTGTTAAAGTGACTTTGTTCAGGGGAAATTGGTAAATGTGAATCAGTGGTGTATGTAATTAATATTCTTTCTACTTGCATTTAATCTTGCAAAATACGATGAACTGCATGAGTAGGGAACGCCCTTTGCAGATTTTAAAACGTACACGTATTATTTAACATTGTCAAGGTGTAATTCACTATATTTTGACTGCAATTAGAAAAATTGCAGTCTGGAATGCACTGACAACATAACTGAAATCAGTTCATGGATATGTTTTCAAAAAATAACTTGCCTCTACTTTCTACATCATCTCCAATAAACAAAGGAAGCATCGGAGTATCAATTATCACTTTTGCATAGATGTCAAAGTCTTGGAGGGGATGCGGCAGAGACTGACTAGAGTGGTAGCAGGGAAGTGGGGCGTTAGTGTTGTGGAATGCCTGGAGAAGCTGAGCCTGTTCTTGAGCAGAGAAAGTTAAAGGGGAGATTTGATAAAATAATTGAAAACTGATTCTACTATGATAAGACTATTGAACGGTTCCCTTATATGATGAGATGGACTCTGACCTTGAGACCTTGCACCTTATTGTCTAGCTGCACTGCACTTTCTCTGTAGCTATGACACTTTACTCTGTACTGTTATTGTTTTTACCTGTACTACCTCAATGCACTCTGTACTACATCAATGCAATCTGTCCTAACTTAATGTAACTGCACTGTGTAATGAATTGACCTGTATGATCGGTATGCAAGACAAGTTTTTCACTGTACCTCGGTACAAGTGACAATAATATACCAATACCAATACTATTGTCTATCTAAGGAAACAGGTGTAAACTAATTGGTTTGAAAACAAATATCAGAGGCAACACGAAGAATATCTTTTTGTATATACATGCTGCAAGGTGACATCTCGAATGCACTAGTTGGAAGGGTGGTGGAGGCAGACCTGATAACATTTACAAAGCAATGATGAGTCAAGTAGTTGCTCAGGTATACCCTGTTCACAAAAAGCGGGATAAATGCAATTTGGCTAATTACCACCCTATCAGTTTACTTTAAAACATCAAAAAAGTTATGGAAGCTGTCACCAACAGTACTATAAAGTGACTGAGTAGTAACCCACTCATTGATGTTTTGGTTTGCGTTTCACCAGAACCACCCGGCTCCAGACCTCATCACAGCATTGGTCCAAACATGGACCAAAGAGATAAATTCCAGTGGTGACTGCCCTTCACATCAAGGTAGCATTGACTGAGTACATCATTAAGGTCCCCTGGTAAAACTGAATAAATGGATATCGAAAGGAAAACACTCAAGTAGTTGGAGTAAAGGAAGATGGTTGTGGTTGATGGAGCAATCATCCATCCATGGAGCAATAGGTCAATCATCCCCAACCTCAGGATGTCACTGGGGGACCTCTGCAGGACAATGTCCTAGGCCTAACCATTTTCAGCTGCTTCAGTGATTGACCTTCCTTCCATCAAATTGGGATGTTCATTGAAGATTGTGCAATGTTAAATTCCATTTGCAATTCCTCAGTAAATGAAGCAATCCACAGTGAAAGACGAACAAAATTCAGGCATAGGCTGTTAAGTGGCAAGTAATATTTGTGTCACAAAGTGCCAGGCAATGACCATCCCCGACAAGAAACAATCTAACTATCTTGGCATTTAATGGGATTACCATTGCCCTGTCCCCCACCATCAATAATTGGAGGTCACCAATGAACAGAAACTCAACTGGAACAGTCACATAAGCAGTATGACTACAAGAGCAGGTCAGAGACTGTGTATCCTGCACCAAATGACTCAAATTCTGACACCCAAGACTTTTCCATCATCTGCATGGCACAAGTCAGGAGTGTGCTGGACACTCTCCCTTGCTTAGATGTCTACACAACCAAAAAGTTTCAAGGAGTTCAATACCAGAAGTTGGTGTCAGATTTTAACCATTATAATGGTAAGTACTTATAGCTGCACTGTCATTTCTCACTGTAAACTCCAAGTCGTTAAGCTGGATTCACACTTAGTTCCCAATGTTTATAGATTTCAAATAAAAATAAGAAAATGGAAATATTTGTCATACGTGCATTTAATCAATAATTTAGCAGCACTGTCGAAGGAAAATACAGAATAAAAGATCATATGTTATTCATGCTTACTTAAGTTGGAAAATTATTAATTGTTGTTCTGGGAAAAATCAATTAGTTAATGTCTTGGACTACATTGTTCTTGTTAATTGTAGCTATCAGTTCTAAAAGCCAAGGTCAACACCAAAGAGCTTCCTCAAGGAGAATGTTATATGTATTGTGACAAGGGATGACCAAACATAGACCTAATAACATATAAAACGATGTACAAGTTGTCATCAAGCTTTGTTCTTCTACATAGCTTGCTGTACTATGGAGTTAATGTGTTTAAAACACCATTAATAGGCTCTAATATATTAACTATGAGGAAATATATCAACCATGAGGACAGCGTAGAGTCGTGCCTTTAGTTTGGATTGCTCTAGAATAAATGTGATGGTGGAATCACCTCCTTTAGTGCAGTAACATTATATGGATTGAAAAGCAGTGAGTAAATGGAAGTTAAAATAAAACTCCATTCTTCTTGGTGATATTCTAAAAATCAAAGTATGAATTTCAAATTGCCATCCATATTACTCAGTTCTGTTGATTTTCATGCTCCTTGAAAAACATAGGTTTCCATGTTCCATGTAGATTTGTGTCCATACCTCAGGTAACTTTCAGTGACATTCCAATCAGATACGTATCCAACTCCTTTCTGGAATTATTTATTGCACAATCAACTTCCTCACATTCTGAGACTATCCAGAAAAGTTTTAATTGGCTTTATATTCTCAACGTGGATTCTGCATTTGGTGATTTGTGTGTGCCCTGATTAATGGCCTCTTTCACATTTGGTTTCCTGATAGCTTCCACTAGGGAATGTTTGTAATCAATACCTGCTTCCAGAGATTAATTTTAAAATATATTTGCCCTTTTTGGAATGCTTTCTTCCTCTCAGTCCTAACAATTGATTTCCATGGAAAATATTTTTTAGTATTGCAAGGAAAACAATATTTGGCCCAATTAATCAGTTCCCCTTTGCTTGATCTTTACCATGTTGACCTTTTTTTAAATCAAATCTTGAAATCTTTCTTCAAGAGGAAACATTTCTAATTGCTCCTGAGGCCATTAATCCCCTTTTTTTCTCTTGTTGTACCCCACCTCCGTACATCTGCTGCTGAAACCCTTTGTTACGTTCCGACATGACTCCTAAGCCACCTCCCAACTCTCTCCTCCCAGAAACTTTAACCCATGCAAAACTCTGCTGCCCATATCCTACCTCGCACTACCCTGTTTTCCCACCACAGGGTGTGCTCACTGATTGGCATTGCCTCTAGTTCTGGCAACATCTCTGTTTTCAAAGTTCTGGGAATACCTCTGTTTTCAAAGTTCTGCCTTGCTTTTCCCCTTTCTACTTATTTGGCCTCTTCCACCCGATCCTCCTCGGAATGCTGTGTTCCTTCAAGAGACTCTCAGCTCCACCTCACCCATTCACTCTCTTCTTTTATAGTGCTCTTTGAACCAACATCACTGATCAAGTCTTAGGCCAAAATTTGTGACACAGTATCAAATATTGTCTTATAAAGTTCCTGTGAAGCATCTTAGAATGTTTTACCAGACCAAAGGCACTATATAAGTACAAGTTGTTCACATTTCAATTCTCTTTGTTTCATATTTACAAACAGATTTTTAACCTGATAAATTTGTATGAGACTACCAGGGATAATGAACTTACCCTCACTTTGATCACTGCCTGTGAAGCTCTCCTTCCCTTTAATATGGATTTCATCTTAATTTCTTGGTGTTTAAGTCTTCTTCATATTTTTGTTCACTTCCTGGAAATAAAAGTTATAATTTAATTGTGTATGTGCCTAATCCCCACTCATCCCTCATTGTTTCAGTGGCCCATCTCCAAATCTTTTTATTCCTTCTTGGATTTCTCTCTCGCTCTGAGCAAGAAGACCTGAAGGACAGTGTTGCGAGGTTGCAGATCTAGAACCAAGACACAAAAGCAAATAGAGCCTGGCCTTTGGAAAAAGCTCTAACTCTGATAATGGGATGTTTTCCACATAGCCACTGGGATCACAGTGACCTGGATGTTAGTTCTGCTTAGGAGACTACAGATGCTGGAATCTGGAGCAACAAGCAAGAACTCAGCGGGTCTAAGCAGCATCTGCTGAAGGAAAGAAATTGTCAACATTTTGGGTCTGATGCAGGGTTTGAAGGACTTATGAAGGGCTGATGCAGGGTTTCGATCCAAAATGTCGACAATTCCTTTCCTCCCACAGACACTGTTCACCCACCTGATTTCCTCCAGCAGGTTGGTTGTTGTTGGTTCTGCTTATCCTGCTCCTGGTCACACTCAGTATCCACACCCTTGAAATCAGCATCGAGCTTCAGTGAACGGCTGGTGGGATTTTGAACACCTAGACAACAGCAAAGCATACATCAGGCTGCTGTTTATTGATTACAGCTTGGCATTCAACACCATTATCCCCTCTGAACTAATCAACAAGCTTCAAAACCTGGGCCTCTGTACCTCCCCCTGCAACTGGATCCTCAACTTCATTATTGGGAGACCACAGTCAGTGTGGATCAGTAATAACGTCTCCTCCTCGCTGACAATTAACACAGGCGCACCTCAAGGATTCATGCTTAGCCGACTGCGCTACTCTCTCATGACTGTGTGGTTAGGCACAACTCAAACGTCATCTATAAATTCGCCGATGACACCACTGTTGGCAGAATCTCAGATGGCGCTGAGGAGGTGTACAGGAGTGAGATACATCAGCTGGTTGAGTGGTGTCGCAACAACAACCTCGCACTCAATGTCAGCAAGATAAAGGAATTTATTGTAGACTTCAGGAAGGGGAAGTCGGGAGAACATACACCAGTTTTCATTGAGGGGTCAACAGTGGAAAGGGTGAACAGCTTCAAGTTTCTGGGCGTCAATATCTCAGAAGATCTATCCTGGGCCCAACACATTGATGAAATCATGAAGAAGGCCCACCAGCGACTCTACTTCATTAGGTGTTTGAGGAGGTTTGGTATGTCACCAAAGGCTCTTGCAAATTTCAGCAGATGTACGGTGGAGAGCATTCTGACTAGTTGCTTCATCACCTAGTATGGATGCTCCAATGCATAGGATCAAAAGAGGCTGCAGAGGGTCGTAGACTCAGCCAGCTCCATCACTGGCACAACTCTTCCCGCCATCGAGGACATCTTCAAGAGGCGATGCCTCAAGAAGGTGGCATCCATCATTAAGGACCCTCACCACCCGAGACATGCCCTTTTTACATTACTACCATCGGGGAGGAGGTACAGGAGCCTGAAGACCCACACTCAATATTTCAGGAACAGCTTCTTCTCCTCTGCCATCAGAATTCTGAACAGTCCATGAACCCCTGAACACTACTTCATTATTCCTCTTTTGCACTATTTATTTATTTTTGTAACTTATAGTCATTTTTATGTCTTTATGTCTTGCACTGTACTGCTGTCACAAACTAACAAATTTTACATCATATGTCAGTGATAATAAACCTGATTCTGATTCATGTGCTATTTCTTCAGTGGACGTCACAGTGAGTGAACACAAAACAAAAATCAAGTCGTTCTTGTTTCCTTTTCTCTTAGCTGGAATATTGTGTCCTACTTGGGACACTGTGCTGAAGGAAGGATTTTCAGATCTAGGGAATGGTGCTCATAGTCATAGAGTAATACAGCATGAAAACAGGCCCTTCAGCCCCACTTGTCCTTGCTGACCAAGGTGCACACCTAAGCAAGTCCCATTTGCCCATGTTTGGCCCATATCCCTCTGAACCTTTCCTATTCCTGTACTTATCCAAATGTCTTTTAAATGTCATTATTGTACCTGCCTCAACTACTTTCTCTGGCAGCTCGTTCCATATACATACCACCCTCTGTGTGAAGAAGTTGCCCTTCAGGTCCCTTTTATATCTTTCCCCTCTCACAAACTTATGACCTCTACTTTTTGGTTTACTTTCCCTAGGAAAAAGCTTGTGTGCATTCACCCTCTCTATGCTCCTTAAGATTTTATACTCCTATATATGGTCCCCCCGCAGTCTCCTATGCTCCAAGGAGTAAAGGCCTGAGGAGATATACTAAGGAAGAGTGACTTCAGTTATGTGGAATGGCTGGAGAGGTGGCCCTCTCTGAAGTAGGGGAAGTCAAGAAGTTAATTTGACAGTCATGGTGAAAATCACAAAAGCTCTTGACAGACTAAATAAAGAGAAACAATTCCTAGAGGCAGAAGTGCTTGTAACCAAAAGACACAGATTTAAGATAGCTGGCAAAGTAACTAGAAAACGATTTCTTGCTTACAGGAGATTTTATTTTAGTCTGTATTGCACTGCTAGAAAGGGTAGTGGAAGCAGAATCAGTGGTAATTTTCAAAGGGGGTGGGGGTGGGATAAATATTTGAACATTTATAAGGCTCCGAGGAAAGAGAGAGCAAATGTTGCTACCTTAAAGGGCTGGTATAAGCATGGTAGGCAGAATTCTGGGTTATGTTATTAACTGATTTCTGTCCACTTGCTGTGATGAGTGCAGATTCCAGCCCTAGCTTCTGGAATGTTTTTTTTTCTCCCTTTAGGCTGCAGTTTTCACTCGGCAGTGGAAGGCAAATATTCGATTCCTTCTCCACTGCCACCCCATCTCTCTTCTCAAACAGGGTTCCATTGTCTTCACCTTGCACACGACTAATCTCCAGATTTGTCACTTTCACTGTGTTCGACATAATTCCTCCCACCACCTGGACATTTTCCACTCCCCTCTGTGCTTTCCTGAAGGACTGTTCCCACAGGGATGCCCTCGTCCATTCCAGCATCATCCTTCCTCGTGCAGCCAGAGCAGATGCAACATCTATTCCTTCACCTCTTGCATTGTCAGGGGCCACAAGCACTGCATACAGGGGGAACTGCAATTTACATGCACTTCACCTCATCTAGCTCACTCTGTTCATTACTTACCTTACAATGTGTTCTACACCAGGGAGCCAAATGCAAATTTGTTGACTACTTTGACTCTGATCTCCCTGTGGCTTTCCCTCTCCATTCCTATTCTAAACTTCCCCGATCTTGGGCTCCTATACGTATCAAATGACCTGACTGTGAGTTGTAGGAATGTTGCCCCAAAGTTAAAGGGGTGTTGGGAAATTAAGTGAATATCCTTAAATGCCTGATTCTCAACCCGTCCAACTTTTTGGGCAGTTTTGAATTACTTGGTATCTATAGTTCAGGAACAGGTTGCCTAACCAGTCCACAATGGCATTTATACTCCACTGAAGCCGCTTGCCATCCTTCCTCATCTAATGCTGCCCCATCCCTAGTGCTTAGCGTAATGCTATTACAGCGCCAGGGACCTGGGTTCAATTCTGGTCTGTAGAAGACCAATTCTGGTCTCCAAGTCTGTAAGGAGTTTGTATGTTCTCCCTGTGTCTGCGTGGGTTTCCTCCGGGTGCTCCGGTTTCCTCCCACATTCCAAAGATGTAGGGGTTAGGAACTTGTGGACATGCTATGTTGGCACTGGAACCGTAGCGACACTTGCGGGCTGCCCCCAGAACACTCTATGCATTTCACTATGTGCTTCGATGTACACGTGACTAATAAAGATATCTTGACTTATCTAATCTTTTCTTTTCTTATCTCTCTCTAGCCTCCTCTTAACTATCTCAACCAATCCCTGTGGTTGTCATCCACTGGCTAAAGAAATATTTCCTGAATTCCCTGTTAGATTTCTTGATGTCTACCTTATATTGATGGCCTCCAGTTTTGTTCTTCCTCACAAATAGAAATATTCTAGTCGAGAAATTCTGTTAGCTGGTTAAATATTAGAATTTAATCAGTACCTAAAGTGCCTTTTGTGAAGATCACCAAATTGCCTCAGGTCCCCCATACATACGGTGTGGAAAGGTATCTGAGTGTGCACGGTGGCATGTCAGTCTGCAACGAATATTTGAACACCACTTCCCTCAAATTCAGTTGTGTGAACTGGCCCACAGATAATGCAGGTCACTCTTGTAGTTGGATGCCACCAGAACAAACGCAAAGCCTGCTCTGGTGAAGCTGGAAGGATATTTACCTGAGCAGGTGCGAGGTTCAGGAGTCTGATACTTGCAGCCAACTACTGGTAGATTCCCTTTCTTACCTCTCGCTCTGGGATGCACAAACAGGGGTATAATGGTATAACTAAAGCAGAGGACACACAAAAGCCTAGAATCGAAATTGGGAGAGACAAGGCCACGATTTAAAGCAAGGCTGATATGTTAAAAAAAAGACAAGGGCCTATCAGATTGGAAGTGGGCATAGGTTATGATGCACAGGCCGATGGGTTAACAGTCCTGTGAAAAGCAAATAGGCGATCCCCAGCTTTTAGTGGGAAGCACCTCTATCACATTCTCAGTAAAGAGAGGTCAGCTGCGGAGATGATATTGCCTGGCAGGGTGCCCGGGAATGGAGGCCATGAAGCTGTCACAGCTCTCATCACAACCCCAAGGTAGATGTACACAGGAAAGGAAATTAAGGGCAACAATTACCCACCCCTCCACTTGCAAGGTCCCAGTGCTGTGACCACATTCCATTAGGAGTTCAGTTTAAGTAATTAGCCAGAGTTAACTCTGCTAAATCCTGGTTGGGTCAGTCTGACAGAAACTTGGCAATATTTCTGATTCCACAGGCTTAGCACTGGAACCAGAAAATATTCTCACAGTATTAACTTGTATTGTCATCACAGGACTGCTCTGATCAGTGTTTCCTCACCAAAGTCACTGCATCCCTTGCATATTACACCACTGAGGTCATCCCCACTGCTGCTCCTCTCCTTAAAAGCTCGATACTTTGACGTTTTCTCTTGTAAAGTTAGGTCAACATGACTATTTTTTACCGAGGCGTTGTGAGTTGCCAGTTACTTGCAGAAAGTTTCTCCGATCTGCATTCAAAGTGTTAGTTTTAAAAAGAGCGCTCTTAAAAAATCGGATTCCCATAAAATGGGTCACATGCAGGGAAGAAATGAGATAGTGAAGGCATTCACCCACCGACAACCTGCATACTGTTGGTACCTTCACCTCAGTCAAACCTCCCCAAGGCATTTAACAGGATCAGCTTCAAGGAGGAGAGTAAGCTGGAGAGGTTTAGGGAGGGAATTCCAGTGCCTGCAGCCTTGGCAGTTGAAACACAGTTGCCAGTGGTGCAGTGATCAGAGACAGGGGTGTGCGAGAAACCAGAATTTGAGGAGAGCAGAGATCTCAAATGTTTGTAGAGATAACAGGGAGAGGGAGGGGCAATGTCATGAAGCAATTTGAAACATAGATGTTGTCAACCTGCGTACCATGTGGTTCAGTAAGCATATGGGACTTGGTGGAATTAGATCAGACTTTAAGATAAGGTCAAATGTATGTTGAAAGATGGCAGGTCAAGCAGAAGTGTGTTGGAATAGTCAAATTCAGAGATAACAAAGGCAGCAGATGAATGAGGCTGGGTGGTGGTACAAGGGTGCAAGGTAGCTCAAAGCAGAACATCTCTCCCCTCCTAAACAACATAAGCAAAGCAGTGAAAGAGAAATTCCTGGATCCTCTTTACCACCAAGCCACAGAATCAATTGTCTGACTTAGAATATAAAACAAGACCCAAGCCCGTAGAGCCTTTGCCAAAACATTCACGGCAGGAGAATTGTGCATGATGTAGGATGCAAGCAATGTAAGCCAACTGAAATTGATATACCCATGCATTTGTGAACTTTCTTTTTCATGGAAAACAATAAAAAATAACACCAACGTACAGGTGTCCAGGATATCTGTTCTTGGGATAAAGTAGGCCGATAGTTAACAAAGGTGATATCATAAATTTTATGCATACTTTCCTTTGTCTTTTGAATTAACCTGCTTTTTCACTTAGAATGGGTGAATTTAATAATCTCTTGCTACTAATGGACATTTCTCTGTTTCGCATATGGACTCAGAGACGATGAAAAATTAAATTGGATTGAAATGGGCTTCCTACATTATTTCATATTCATGGTTCAAAAAAGAGTTCAGAATCTAATGAAATATGTAGCTCATTGCAGCAATACACATTTTCTCAATAATATAATGGCAGATCCAATTCAGAATGCTTGACTACCTTTTTATCTTAATATTTCTTTACTTCCATTGACTTGAAAACTGTACTTAAGGAAGAAAATATGCCTAATAGAGTTCTTATTGCTGTTGTCTGAACTTGACAGAATTGTTCAGCTGCAGTAAGTGAGACCTACGATTAAAATAATGGCTGGAGGAAATTTAAAAATGACTGCTCACAGATATAAAGGTTATACAGTTAGATTGACGGTTAAAATAATGGATGGTCAGAGAATGGGTGACAGGTTGTGGGTTATTGTGTTTGTTTCTGAGGGAAACAACTTTTCAAGTCAGATAAATCATTTTAAACCTACTGGACAAAACACCATTTGGCCAGACTTGGGCATGCTTGTTCTTTGAAAGGGGAGACATGTTTAGTTATATGTTACTGCTTTTTGGCTCTAATACTGCAAGTTCCCCATCCTGTATCTACCCAATCTTTTTATCACTTTAAGGACTTTGATTAGATCACCCTTCTAATCTCAATCCAGTGTTTCAGGCTGACTCTGATAGAGCCTTGACCTGCTATTTGGTATTGGTAGTGGTATTGGTATTGGTTTAGTATTGTCACTTGTACCGAGGTACAGTGAAAAACTTGTCTTGCATACCATTCATACAGATCAATTCATTACACAGTGTATTGAGATAGTACAGGGTAAAAACAATAACAGAACACAGAGTGAAGCGTCACAGCTGCAGGGAAGTGCATTGCAGGTAGATAATAAGGTGCAAGGTTATAACAAGGTAGATTGTGAGGTCAAGAGTTCATCTCATCATATAAGGGAACTGTTCAATAGTCTTATCACAATGAAGCTGTCATTGAGCCTGGTGGTATGTGCCCTCAGGCTCCTGTATCTTCAGCCTGATGGGAGAGGGGAGAAGAGAGAATGACCTGGATGGATGGGGTCTTTGATTATACTGGCTGCTTCACCAAGGCAACGAGAGGTATAGACAGTCCTTGGAGAGGAGGCTGGTTTCGATGATGTGCTGGGCTGTGTCCATGACTCTCTGCAGTTTCTTGCAGTCCCGGGCACAGTAGTTAATTATTGACTGTCTCTTATTGACTTTATAGAGCTCTGATTATCATAGATCCAGTAAAGGGAAATTGAAACAATAAATTGTGGAACCACTACTCGTCCTCCCAGCTTTTTTCCTCTATGCCATATTTGAGAAATGCACTTTAATGCTATCGCAAACTCTGGATCCATGAGTTGCTAGTGATTCCAATGATATATTCCCCAGTGGTGAAGCCACATATGGAATATTGTGTACAGGTCTGGTCTTCCTACCTAAGTTAGGATATAGATATGATGGAGGGAAGGCAACAAAGAAGCACCGGTTCTGATTCCTGGAATGGTGGCTTGTGAACAAGATGTTAAACAGGCTGTGTCGATACTCTCCAGAATGCAGAAGAATGAGAAGTGATCTCATTGAAACATACAGAATTTGTACGGGGCTTGACAAGGTAGAGACAGGCTGGGCTGTGTGGAACCAGGAGTCTCAGTCTCAGAAGGAGAGGTTAGTCTTTCATCATGATGGTGAGAAGAACTTCCCTCACCCAGAGGTCAGTCAGTCTTTGGAGTTCTGTATCTTAATGGGCTGTAGGGGCTCAGTTGCAGAGTGTATTGAAATAAGAGATTGATAGACATTTAGGTTTTAAAGGAATCAAGGGAAATGGATTAGTGTAGGAAATTGGCGCTGAATAAAAAATACCCGCCATGATGTGAATGAATGGTGGAGCAGGCATGAGAGGACAAAGACTTACTGCTGCTTTTACTTCTTATGTTATTCTGGGCCTGCCAGAGTCCTGTAGTATATTTAATATTTCAGGTTTGAGGAATCCCCAGTAGGATGCCCCGGTTCTGACATGATAATAACTCTTCACTTCCTTCAGCCAAATGTTCATGATGGTTTTTGGCAGATTGCTCAGGACAGTACAATAGGGCCAACCATCTTCATCTGCTTTTATGCCACATAATCATGTCCGAGGTGTGGATGCTTCCTGATGACTGCACAGTGATCAGTTCTATTTGTAGCTCTTCTGGTGGTGCACATGCAACAAAGACCCAGGCAAAGCTCGGGCATGGATCGATAAGTGGTCAGTAGCAGTGAGGCACGAGGCAGGAAATGATTGCTTGGATAAGATAAGATATTTTTATTAGTCACATGTACATTGAAACACACAGTGAAATGCACCTTTTTGCATAGAGTGTTCTGGGGGCAGCCTGCAAGTGTTGCCACGCTTCCAGCGCCAACATAGCATGCCCACAACTTCCTAACCTGTACGTCTTTGGAATGTGGAAGGAAACCGGACCACCCAGAGGAAACCCACGCAGACACACGGGGAGAATGTACTAACTCCTTACAGACAGTGGCCAGAATTGAACCCGGGTCGCTGGCGCTGTTATAGCATTACACTAACTGCTACACTACCGTGCCTGCCCCAGTATCAGTATCAGGATAGCTCTAACAAAGTCAAGAAGCTTGGTACCAGCCAGGAGTAAGCAATCACTAGATCTGTGCCCTGTCCATCAACTTAAACATTGACTCCTTCCACCTTGGCTGGATAGGTACCATCTAAAAGATCAATTGCCAAACTCACCAAAGCTTCTTTGACAATTTCTTTCAAACTCACAGCCTCTAAAACCTGGAATTACTTCCATCCTTCAGCACATCCCCTACCCACCAATCTCACACCGTGCCCCTACCTCAAATCAGCCCGGACCCTGGTCACCCATGGCCTCAATAAGCTGACCCTCTAACTCTCCCCATTCACCCATTAGCTCATGCCCCAGAATTCACCTTTCCTCAATGCTCTGAACGGTGTCCACCACCCCGATCTGACTGTTGACTCTAACTGGCTCGTTCCCATTCCTATCTCTCTGCTCTCTCTCTCTCTGCACCAACCAGCCTTGTTCCCGGAATATCCTTTGTGGAGATATACTGCGTTTGTTCAGTAACCTTGGACTTTGGCAATGCCCAAGTTTGCTGAAATGGTTGCAGTGTGCTGTGATGTCATCCCATAACACAATTCCTAGGCAAAATGTGTGCCCTGCCCACAGCAATACTTACAACTAATGACATAAATCTAAGCAGCCCAGAGTGAGACCAAGTGGTTGTTGGTGGAGAGAAGAAAGCTTACGTGAGGGTAAGAGCAGAGCATGACTCATGATGCAGAGGAAGGAAGAGAGCAAACACCAACAGGAACTGAAGGGAGAATGGGAAGTGCACCAGTATGAACAGAGGAGCAATAAATAAATACCTTCAAAGGAGGTTAATCTGATTCCAGTAATTGTAAAACTATTAAATTTCACAGGTAGGTACCTCACAATAGAGATTCTTCTCCCAGACACCTCTTTTGTGCCTGCTTTTGATGTTGAGTACTTCATTAGCATCGATTGCAACTAATTTTCATGGCATGTTAGGCCAGCAAGGCAGTCCTGAGGCAGTGCCCCAGGGTACACCGCCTGAAGCCTAGTCACTGCTCACAGACCGCTTCACTACATGGGATGGCTGCAGAATTGAGGCCTCCAGGTGAATTGAACCTGAGGGGCTGTGAAAGTTTAGGGCAACTGCAAGAATCACATGCTGGGCAAGCACAAGGCACGGGCCAAGTCGATGGCTAAAAGCTTGGCTGAAGAGGTTGTGCTCAGGAGCATCTTAAAAGAGAATAAAGAGACAATGTTGTTGAGCGAATTCCAGAGCTTAAGCTACACGCAGCCAAAGGCATGCTCTCCAATGGCAGAAATAGGGGATGTACAGGAGTCTCAGTAGGGGAGACATCTGGGAGAAAATTGAGAGGATGAGAATTTCATAACTGTGCTGATATCGCAGGAGAAGCACACATAGGTGAATGGGCACAGGTACAGGCAGATGTCGGATAGACTGCACTTGGAATACAGACAGAAGAAAATTGGACAAGCTCATCGCAAACAAAAAAAGAATACAAAGTTAAATCATCAGAAGTTGTACCATTTAAGTCAGTCTCTTAATTTATCAGATGGCTCAAGGATATCTTTGTGGAACAAGTCCATCTATCAGCATGAAAAGTGGCTTCCTGAAACAGTAATTACTGTAATTAATAAGAAAGACCATTTTGCTTAAAAGGCTTGAGAATGAATAGCCTTACAACTTCAAAAGTGCTTTTGATTTGGTAAGTCACTTTCAGCTTTTAATGCTCCCTCCCCACACAGTGTGGAGAAGTGCTGCTGTATACTTTACAGAGGAGAGTCATTACTTGTGCAGTCTAAGAGCAGTCATTGCATTCATTACACTTCAGCAGAGCAGAGGTAATGTTCAGCTTCTTGCGCATATGAAATATGCATAGCCTAATTCACTATAATATTATCTGGAAACACTCAGAGTCCTGCAGAGTAACAAGAAAGTATGTTTACTTATCTTTCACAGCAGTGAGTCAGGCAGTTTCTTTAGTGTAAAGAGGATCAAGGACTTACTAAGTTTACTCTGATTTTGATTTTGACTGGGCATGCAGTAACTTGACCATATTAGTGAGCTACTTGATTCTACATACTTCGCCTGTGAACTAACTTTAAGCGAATCACTTGCCAACTCTGGTCGTATCCCTGAAGTTTGCAACCTTTGACTGCCTGTCTCCAAATGTCCGACCTTCCACTTTCCTTTTATTGGTCACCAAATCTTTGCAGTACACTTCAGCAGAGCAGAGGTAATGTTCAGCTTCTTCCTCCACCAATTGGAATGGGTACCACTTTTTCATTATGTGATTGGACGATTTTGAACTGTGAGTGAACTAGCCTTTCTTTCACCCCCATCTCCATATTTTACTAGCTGCGTTTAAAAACAAAGGCAATCTGTGAATTTTCCTATTATATTTTTCCTGGGTTGCTTACAGTGCTGTCTTAGAGGTAAGTCCTGAAGACTGTAGGGCAACCTTGGAGTGTTGGCAACTTCACTGGGAACATCAGGAATTCAAGAGGTGACCTCATTGCTTATGTGTTGGTTACAAGATTTATCAAAGCTATATTTTCCCGTTATTGTGGGATAGAGAGGGCCATGAGTTTCCCAAATACTGTTTTATTGAATGAAGTTGTTGAGCACGAATGAACAATCAACTTAGTGTGGTAATTTCTAACTGCTTTTAGGTATTGGTATTGGTTTATTATTGTCACTTGTACCAAGGTAGAGTGAAGTGTGTGGAATATGCCCAGTCAGGGACAGCAAAGTAATACAAAAGAAGATAAAGGAGTGCAATTGCAGCAGTGTTTAATCCCATTGTTAGTAGCTGAGCAGAAGAGGTTGTGGCAAGAACCTACCATTGGTTAATAACATGGAAATACCATGTACATCTCAGGGTATGCTACAAGTTAGCTGGAGCTGGATGAACTCCTTATCATTCGGGAAACTGGGGAGATGATAGGAGTTATCAGGAGGCAGTCACACCTAGGTTACAGGGTGCAGGTAGCTGAGTGACCATCAGGAGAGGGCAAGTGAATAGGCAGTCAGTGCAGGGTACCCTTGTGGCCATTTCCCTCAATAACGAGTATATTGCATTGGATACTGTTAGGGGGTGGATGACCTACCAGGGAAAAGCCACAGCAGCCAGGTCTCTGGCACTGAGTCTGGCTCTGTGGCTTAGAAGGGAAGGGGAGAGAAGAGGAGTGTGGTAGTGATAGGGGATTTATTGGTTGGGGAAACAGATGGGAGAGATTCTGTGGATGAGAACAAGACTCCCGGATGGTATGTTGCCTCCCAGGTGCCAGGGTCCCCCACAGTATTCTTGGGGGAGGGGGGTGGTGGTGGTGAGCAACCAGAAGTTTTCATGCACATTGGTACCAATGACATAGATAGGAAAATGGATGAGATCCTGAAGAGGGAATATAGGGAGATAGGAAGGAAGCTAAAAATCAGGACCTCAAAGGTAGTTATCTCTAGATTGCTACCTGTGCCATGCGCCAGTGAGGATAAGAATAGGAAGGTATGGCAGACGAATGCGTCGCTGAAGAGTTGGAGCAGGGGTCATGGGTTCAGATTTGTGGATTACTGGGATCTCTTCTGGGGAAGGTACAACCTGTACAAAAGGGACGAGTTACACCTGAATTCAAGAGGGACCAATGTCCTTGCGGGCAGGTTTGCTAGAGCTGTGGTATAGGGGAATGGGAACCAGAGTGTTAGTCAGATGATGGAGCAGTCGATGTAAAGGTGAATGCAATGTGCAGAGAGCCTGTGAGGAAGGATAGGCAGTGGATAGTGCATAAATGCAGTCAGTTGGATCGGTTGAAATGTGTTTACTTTAATGTGAGATTAAGAATAAGGGTGATGAACTTAGAGCATGGATCAGCATGTAGAATTACGATATTGTGGTTATTACAGAGACTTGGCTGTCACAAGGGCAGGAATGGCTGCTTAATGTTCCGGGTTTAGATGTTTCAGAAGGGATAAGGACAGAGGTAAAAGTGGACGGGGGGGGGGGGGGGGGGGGTGGTGGAGTGGCATTGCTAATCAGGGACAGTATCACAGCTGCAGAAAGGGAGGACATCAAGGAGGGATCGTCCACAGAGTCAGTGTGGGTAGAAGTCAAAAACAGGAAGGGAGCAAACACTCCATTGGGAGTATTCTATAGGCCACCCAGTAGCCACTGGGACACTGAGGAGCAGATAAGTAGGCAGATTTTGGAAAGGTGCAAAAATAACAGGGTTGTTGTCACGGGTGACTTTAACTTCCCTAATATTGATTAGCACCTTCTTAGTGCAAAAGGTTTAGATGGGGCAGAATTTGTTAGGAGTGTCCAGGAAGGATTCCTGATGCAGTATGTGGACAGGCTGACTAGAGGAAAGGCCATACTGGATCTAGTACTAGGCAATGAACCTGGTCAGGTGACAGACCTCTCAGTGGGCAAGCATTTTGGAGATAGTGACCACAACTCCTTGACCTTTAGTATTGCCATGGACAAGGATAGGAGCAGATGATATGGGAAAGTTTTTAATTGAGGGAGGGCTAATTATGATGGTATTAGGCAGGAACTTGGGAGTGTAAAGTGGGAGCAGATGCACTCAGGGAAATGCACAGCAGAAATGTGGAGGCTATTTAGGGACCACTTCCATGGGGTTCTGGGTAGGTTTGTCCCACTGAGACAGGGAAAGAATGGTAGCGTAAAGGAACCATGGTTATCAAGTGAGATGGAACATTTAGTCAAGAGGAAGAAGGGAGCTTTCTTAGGGTTTAGGAAGCAAAAATCAGACTTGGCTCTTGAGAATTATAAGGTAGCCAGGAAGGAGCTTAAGAAGGGACTTGGGAGAGCAAGAAGGGGACAGGAGAAGGCCTTGGTGACTAGGATTAAGGAAAACCCCAAGGCGTTCTACACATACGTGAAGAACAGAAGGATGAGTAGGGTGAGGGTAGGACCGTTCAGGGATAAAGGGGGAAACGTGCCTGGAGGCAGAGGAGGTAGGGGAGGTCCCTAATGAGTACTTTGCTTAAGTGCTCACTAGGGAGAGATACTTTGATGAATGTGAGGTTGGTGTAGAACAGGCTAATGTGCTGGCGCATGTTGAGGTTAAGAACGAGTTAGTGTTGGAGCTTCTGAAAAACGTTAGGATAGGTAAGTCCCCAGGGCGGGACGGGATATGCCCCAGGTTACCACGGGAAGTGAGGGAAGAGCTTGCCAGGGCATTGATGATGATATTTGCATCCTCCCTGGCCATAAGAGTGGTACCAGAGGATTGGAGGATGGCAAATCTTGTTCACTTGTTCAAGAAAGGTAATAGGGATGATTCTGGGAATTATAGACCAGTGAGTCTTACGTCAGTGGTGGGCAAACTATTGAGGAGGATTCTTAGGGACAAGATTTATGAGCATTTGGAGAAGCATAGTCTTATTAGGGATAGTCAGCATGGCTTTGTGAGGGGCAGGTCGTGCCTCATGAGCCTAATTAAGTTTTTTGAGGAGGTGACAGGACAAATTGATGAAGGTAGAACAGTGGATGTGGTGTATATGGACTTTAGTAAAGTGTTTGACAAGGT
This sequence comes from Pristis pectinata, assembly GCF_009764475.1. Taxonomy (NCBI): domain Eukaryota; kingdom Metazoa; phylum Chordata; class Chondrichthyes; order Rhinopristiformes; family Pristidae; genus Pristis; species Pristis pectinata. Next base: position 92,657,087 of record NC_067407.1, on the reverse strand, counting down.
TCCTCATGGTAGGCTGATCCAGAAAGTCATGAGGCATGGGATCCGTGGAGACTTGCATGGATTCGTAACTGGCTTGCCCACAGAGGGCAGAGGGGGGTAGTAGGAGAATATTCTGCCTGGAGGTTGGTGACTAGTGGTGTTCTGCAGGGATCTGTTCTGGGACCCCTGCTTTTTGTGATTTTTATAGAAGACTTGGAGGAGGAAGAGGAGGGATGGGTTGGTAAATTTGCAGATGACATGATGGTTGGAGGTGTTGTGGATAACGTAGAAGGTTGTCGTAGGTTACAACGAGATATTGACAGGATGCAGAGTTGGGCAGAGAAGTGGCAGATGGAGTTCAATCCGGACAAGTGTGAAGTGATGCAGTTTGGAAGAATGAACTTGAAGGTGGAGTACAAGGTTAATGGCAGGATTCTTAGCAGTGTGGAGGAACAGAGGGATCTTGGGGTCCAAGTCCATGGATCCCTCAAAGTTGCACGCAAGTTGATAAGGTTGTTAAGAAGGCGTATAGTGTGCTGCATTCATTAGTCGGGGGATTGAGTTCAAGAGCCGCAAGGTAATGTTGCAGCTCTATAAAACTCTGGTTAGACCACTCTTAGAGTATTGTGTTCCGTTCTGGGCACCTCATTATAGGAAGGATGTGGAAGCTTTAGAGAGGGTGCAGAGGATATTTACCAGGATTCTCTGCCTGGATTGGAGAACGTGTCTTATGAGGAAAGGATGAGCAAGCTAGGGCTTTTCTCTTTGGAGCAACACAGGATGAGAGGGGACTTGATAGAGGTGTGTAAGATTGTGAGAGGCATAGATAGAGTGGACAGCCAGCACCTTTTCCCCAGGGCAGCAATGGCTAATATCGGAGGGCATCAGTTTAAGGTCAGAGGAGGAAAGTTTAGGGGAGATGTCAGAGGTAGGTTTTTTACACAGAGTGGTGGGTGCCTGGAACGCTCTGCTGGGGGTGGTGGTAGAGGCTGATACAATAGGGACATTTTAAAGACTCTTAGATAGGCACATGGAAGTAAGAAAAATGGAGGGTTATGAGCTGTGTAGGAGGGAAGGGTTAGATTGATTGTGAAGTAGGTTTATATAGGTCGGCACAACAACATGGGCTGAAAGGCCTGTACTGTACTGTGCTGTTCTGTTCTATGTTAATATTTTTGGGTCTGCTCTACAGTTGTTAGATTATTTTTGTTGTTATACCTCAGTTCAGCTTCATAAGTGATTTCCTGCTTCTCCCTATCTTCACGGATGTCTTCCCTTTCCTTGGAATTCTGTTAATCACATCCCAAGAAGAGCCAGGTAATTGCAATGGAGCATTATATCAGATCTTGTTATTAGTGTGAAATGTTCAAAAGTATAATACACAAAATAAAAGAACAATTAATTTAACAATGATGTGATGCAACACAATTTCATAGTAGAAAGCCTACATAAGTGGACAAAGTAATTAATAAATTAGATCTATAAGTAGAAAATAGTAGTTCAGTCAGAGTTCTGTCCACACGAACTTGAATTCCACTGTGGAAGATGGTGAATTTAAATGAGTGATTAAATAAGATGTGGAATTAGAAAAACAAGCCAGTCTCAATATTGATGGCCATGAACCTACCAAATTGTTGGAAGAATAGAGATAGTTTTGCATTTTGGATACATGATTCACTAATGTCTTTTGAGGAATGAATTCTGTTGTCCTTACCTGTTTTCGCTTATACATGACTCCAGACCCAACAATGTAGTTGACTCTTAAATTCCTCCACAGTTAGAGGGAAAACAGAGATGAATGAATAATTAATTTAAAAAAAACTAAACCTACTTAAGTAATAAAAAGTATTTCTTCTTAGCACTGTGTAGGTCAGAACCAATTGAAAGCTCTTTCTTTGAAAATTGCACAGTGACGTGTCTTCCTTCCAGGATGTTGGACAAACTTGATGAAAAACACTATGATGCTGGAGGGACTCAGCAGGCCAGGCAGCATCCATGGAGAAAAGCAGGCGGTTAACGTTTCGGGTCAGGACCCTTCTTCAGGACTGAAGATAGGAAAAGGGGAAGCCCAGTATAGAGGAGGGAAAAGCAGAGCAGTGATAGGTGGACAAAAGAGGGGAGGCAGGGTGGGCACAAGGTGGTGCTCTACTGTTCCCTCCTCTATATTGGGCTTCCCCTTTTCCTATCTTCAGTCCTGAAGAAGGGTCCTGACCCGAAACGTTAACCGCCTGCTTTTCTCCATGGATGCTGCCTGGCCTGCTGAGTCCCTCCAGCATCATAGTGTTTTTCACCTTGATTCCAGCATCTGTAGTCCTTTGTTTCTCTGTGGGGCAAACTTGTTGCTTTTAATAGAGATTTTAGATTGACTTCTCAGTTCAATCAGAAACAATATCCTGTATTTTGTTATTCTGATAATGGTGACACAATCAGCCTGCCCTGTCATACTGAGTAAATTTGAAGCAACATTTGCAGTTAGACATAAAAAACTGGAATGTGGTTTCAGAGATCCCCTGCTCTGTGCAAGATGCTCTGTTGCAGTCCTTGTCAATAAATTTGCTATTGAAATGACCAGAAAGGTGTGAACCTGTAATCTTTGTCGACTAAACCTGCACAAACAATGGCTGAAAATTTTGAATGGTTGAAGAGCTGCAGTATTTTATTACCTACTTACAATCACCATAGGTTCCCTCTGCTGTGTGGTATTAGTGGAAACTTTTGGAATTGGTTTATTATTGTCACTTGTACCGAGGTACAGTGAAAAACATGTCTTGCATACCCTTAGAACCATAGAACCATAGAACCATAGAACCAAACAGCACAAAACAGGCCCTTTGGCCCACCATGTTGTGCCATCCATCAAACCACCCTCACACTACCTAACCCCTTCCTCCCGCATATCCCCCCATCCCACACTCCTCCATATGCCTATCCAACAAGTTCTTGAACCTGTTCAATGTATCTGCCTCCACCACCACCCCAGGCAGTGCATTCCATGCACCAACCACTCTCTGGGTGAAAAACCTCCCCCTGACATCTCCCCTGAACCTCCCACCCATAACCTTAAAGCCATGACCTCTCGTCTTGAGCATTGGTGCCCTGGGAAGGAGGCGCTGACTGTCTACTCTATCTATTCCTCTCAGTATTTTATATACCTCTATCATGTCTCCTCTCATCCTCCTCCTTTCCAGTGAATAAACCCCTAGCACCTTAAGCCTCTCCTCATATTCAATACGCTCCAATCCAGGCAACATCCTGGTAAATCTCCTCTGCACCCTCTCCAACGCCTCCACATCCTTCCTATAATGAGGCGACCAGAACTGAACACAGTACTCTAAGTGTGGCCTAACTAGAGTTTTGTAAAGCTGCATCATCACCTCGCGGCTCTTAAACTCAATCCCGTGACTTATGAAAGCCAACATCCCATTGGCCTTCTTAACTGCTCTTTCCACCTGTGAGGCAACTTTCAATGAACTGTGAATATGAACCCCCAGATCCCTCTGCTCCTCCACACTGCCAAGTACCTTGCCATTCACCCTGTACTCTGCCCTGGAGTTTGTCCTTCCAAAGTGTACCACCTCACACATCTCCGGATTGAACTCCATCTGCCACTTGTCAGCCCAGCTCTGCATCCTATCAATATCCCTCTGTAAGCTCCGACAGCCCTGCACACTATCCACAACACCACCTATCTTAGTGCCGTCCACAAACTTACTAACCCAGCCCTCCACCCCCTCATCTAAGTCATCTATAAATATCACAAAAAGTAGAGGTCCCAGAACCGATTCCTGCGGGACACCACTAGTCACTGCCTTCCAATCTGAGGGCACTCCTTCCACCACAACCCTCTGCTTTCTACATGCAAGCCAGTTCCTAATCCACACAGCCAAGCTTCCTTGGATCCCTTGGCCTCTGACCTTCTGAAGAAGCCTACCATGAGGAACCTTATCAAATGCCTTACTAAAATCCATGTAAACCACATCCACCACACTGCCCTCATCAATCTTCCTGGTCACCTCCTCAAAGAACTCTATCAGGCTTGTGAGGCAAGATCTTCCCTTCACAAAGCCATGCTGGCTGTCCCTAATCAGTCCATGATTCTCTAGGTGTTCATAAATCCTATCCCTTAGAATCCTTTCTAACAGCTTACCCACCACAGACGTGAGACTCACCGGTCTATAATTCCCTGGCCTATCCCTATTACCTTTTTTGAACAACATTCGCAACCCTCCAATCCTCTGGCACCATCCCCGTGGACAACGAGGACTCAAAGATCCTTACCAGCGGTTCAGCAATCTCCTCCCTAGCCTCTCGAAGCAGCCTGGGGAAAATCCCTTCAGGTCCCGGAGATTTATCTGTCTTAATATTATTTAACAACTTCAACACATCCTATCTCTTGATATCTACAACCTCGAGAACATTACCCCTACCAGCACTCCCTTCCACATCATCAAGACCCCTCTCCCTGGTGAATACCGAAGAGAAGTACTCATTCAGAACTTCTCCCACTTCTGCCGCCTCCAGGCAAATTCTCCCACCTTTGTCCTTAATCGGACCTACCTTTACCCTAGCCATCCTCCTACCCTCACGTACTTGAAAAAGGCCTTGGGATTTTCCTTAACCCTACTAGCCAAAGCCTTTTCATGTCCCTTTCTAGCTCTCCTCAGCCCTTTCTTAAGTTCCTTCCTCGCTACCCTATATTCCTCACGGACCCTGTCTGAACCTTGCTGCTTATACCTCACGTATGCTACCTTCTTCTCCCTAACAAGTTCTTCCACCTCTCTCGTCACCCATGGTTCCTTCACCCTGCCATTCCTTCTCTGCCTCACCGGGACATATTTATCCCTAACATCCTGCATAAGATCCCTGAACACCGACCACATCTCCATGGTACATTTCCCTTCAAAAAGGACATCCCAATTTACACTCCCAAGTTCTCGCCTTATAGCCTCATAGTTTGCCCTTCCCCAATTGAAAAACCTCTTGTCCTCTCTGCACCTGTCCCTGTCCATGACAATTTTAAAGGTTATGGAGCAATGGTCACTGTCCCCCAAATGCTCACCCACCAATAGATCCTTCACCTGTCCCGGTTCATTTCCTAAAACTAGATCTAACATGGCATTCCCTCTAGTTGGCCTGTCAACATACTGCATCAGGAATCCCTTCTGGACACATTTAACAAATTCCGTCCCATCTAAACCTTTGGCACTAAGCAGGTTCCAGTCTATATTTGGGAAGTTGAAGTTTCCCATTATAACAACCCTGTTATTTTTGCTTCTCTCCAAACACTGCCTACCAATCTGCTCCTCTATATCTCTACTGCTACTGTGCGGCCTATAGAATACTCCTAGGAGAGTAACTGCTCCTTTCTTGTTCCTTAATTCCACCCATACGGACTCTAGAGATGATCCTTCTACAACATCCATCTTTTCCACAGCCTTAACAGTGTCCCTGACCAGTATCGCCACCCCTCCTCCTCTTCTCCTCCCTTCCCTATCCCTCTTAAAACACCGAAAACCAGGAATATTCAATATCCACTCCTCTCCTGACGTCAGCCACGTCTCAGTAATAGCCACGATATCAGAGTCCCCCATACTTATCCAAGCCCTCAGTTCATCCCCCTTATTCCTGACACTTCTTGCATTTAAGTAAACACACTTCAGTCCATCTACCTTACTACTTTTATAGCCTGTATTCTGCTTCTCCTTCCCCAAATCCTCTCTACCTGTTTGATCTAACTTTTCCCCATTCCCTTCTTCCTCTGACCTACTCCTCCGGTTCCCTTCCCCCTCACAAACTAGTTTAAACCCTCCCGAACCACCCTAGCAAATCTCGCCGCAAGGATATTGGCCCCTTTCTGGTTTGGGTGTAACCCGTCCTCTCTGTACAGGTCCCACCTTCCCGAGAAGAGATCCCAATGATCCAGAAATTTAAAACCCTCCCTCCTGCACCAGCTTCTCAGCCACACATTTATCTGCCACCTCCTCCTATTCCTGCCTTCACTATCACGTGGCACTGGCAGCAATCCCGAGATTGCTACCCTTGAGGTCCTGTTCCTCAATTTTCTGCCTAGCTCCCTGAACTCACTCTTCAGGACCTCATCCCCCTTCCTACCTATGTCGTTGGTGCCAATATGGACCACAACTTCTGGCTGCTCTTCCCCCGCTCAAGAATCCTGTGGACCCGATCAGTGACATCCCGGACCCTGGCACCTGGGAGGCAACATACCATCCGGGATTCGTGCTCACTGCCACAGAACCTCCTATCTGTTTCCCTGACTATCGAGTCCCCTATCACTACCGCATGTCTCTTTCCCACCCTTCCCTTCTGAGCATACAGATCTCTTCCCTTCATACAGATCAATTCATTACACAGTGCATTGAGGTAGTACAAGGTAAAAACAATACAAAATGCACAAAGTGTCACAGCTACAGAGAAAAATGCAGTGAACGTAGACAATAATGTGCAAGGTCATAACAAGATAGATTATGAGGACAAGAGTCTATCTTATTGTACTAGGGAACCATTCAATAGTCTTATAACAGTGGGATAGAAGCTGTCCTTGAACCTGGTGGTATGTGCTTTCAGGCTTTTGTATCTTCTGCCTGATGAGAGGAGGGTGAAGTGAGAATGTCCGGGGTGGGTGGGGTCTTTGATTATGTTGGCTGCTTTACTGAGGCAGCGAAAAGTATAGACAGAGTCCACAGAGGGGAGGCTGGTTTCTATGATGTGTTGAACTGTGTCCTCAACTCTCTGCAGTTGGTGAGTGTCAAAGGGGACATGCCAAATTTTTTTAGCCTCCTGAGGAAGTAGAGGCGCTGGTGAGCTTTCTTGACCATGGTGTCTATGTGGTTGGACCAGGACAGGCTATTGGAGATGTTCACTCCTGGGAACTTGAAGGTCTCAACCCTCTTAACCTCTGCACCGTTGATGTAGACAGATGCATGCGTACAGCCCCCCTTCCTGAAGTCAATGACCAGCTCTTTTGTTTTGCTGACATTGAGGGAAACGTTGTTGTGAATGACACCATGTTACTAAGCTCTCTATCTCCTTCCTGTACTCTGAATCACCGTTATTTGAGATACGGCCTGCTACGGTGGTATCATCTGCAAATTTATAGATGGAGTTAGAGCAGCTTCTGGCCACACAGTCGTGAGTGACCAGGGAGTAGAGTAGGGGGCTGAGGATGCAGCCTTGTGGGGCCCCAGTGTTGAGGATAATCGTAGCGGAGGTATTGCTGCCTATCCTCACTGATTGTGGTCTGTTGGTCAGGAAGTCAAGGATTCAGTTGCAAAGGGAGGTGTTGAGTCCCAGGTCTTGGAGTTTGGTGATGAGTTTGCTTGGAATTATAGTATTGAATGCAGAGCTGTAGTCAATAAATAATAGTCTAACGTAGGTGTCTTTACTGTCCAGATGCTCGAGAGCTGAGTGTAGGGCCAGGGAGATTGCATCCATCATAGACCTGTTTCGACGGTAGGCGAATTGCAGTGGGTTGAGATTTTTTGGGATGCTGGAGTTAATGCATGCCATGACTCAGATAAAGTTATTAAAGCTTCTTGGAATTCATTTATCTAACATTCGAATGTAGCATGAATCTGACAGGCACTTACAAATTAAATAAGAGCTATAGTGCAATTATTTGTTTGGCTTTAAATTTTTGAGGGCTTTGAGTTGGACACATTCAGTTCATAAGCAAAAAAACAAACTGCAGGAGGAACTTAGCTGGTTAGGCAGCATCTATAGAGGGAAGTATCTGGTCCAGATGAGGGGTCTCAACCTGAAATGTCGATTGTCCATTTCCCTCTACAGATGTGGCCTGACCTGCTGAGTTCCACCAACAGTTTGTTTTTTGCTCTGCATTCCAGCATCTGCAGTCTCTTGTGTCTACATTTAGTTCATATCTCAGTTCTTGCCATTGCAAAGTCCTACAGTGTGAAAATCGAACTTGTATTGTTTATCTTTACCAGTACTCGATGAGGCAACTTACAAATCATGGAGACAAATTTTCAGTTCTTTCATGAGTGGTTGCATGTTCATGTTGCTGAGGGAGTAATCTGTGTGACCCACTCCCAACTTCAGACCTGAACCTGTCCAGAGCCATCAAAGCATCAGAGATGAATATGCATACTGATGTAAGGAGAGATGTAGGTTAGAGACAGGTGTAGACTGCTAACTTTGTTTCTCTTCCCACAGATGCGGCCTGACCTGTTGAGATTTTCTTGCATTTCTTGTTTTTTACTTTAAGTTTCCAGCATTTGCTGTCTCTTTTAATTTTGATTTAGACTAGAGACGGGGCTGGCTTATTCTGTCCTATACTAATGTAAGTCATGAAAGCTTAACACTCAGCACTGTGAGCACAAAACACAGGCATTGTGAGGACATCAGGCATAACTCCTTTGTTCTTTGCAATAATACAATGGGACCTTTTCCAAGCACTGGAATATTGACATAGACTTTTGTGTTTAACACTTTAGAATAGAAGTTGAAGGCACAATTTTTGAGCCAGGCAAGCCTGCTACCAGTTGAGCCATGGCTATCAGAATTTTATCATGGTTGAACTCTGAGAGCAGCGTTGTTAATCGATTCTTGTTGATGAAGCAACTGCTAGATGTTAAGGTCCTGATTCGCAATTTGGAAAAAATGGAAGAATGTGGAAGTACTTTAGGGTACTCACTAAAAAAATACCAGTAAGTGTGGGCATTTTGGAGTTTGCTAGCTCAACAGGGATCTGAAAGTTCAGATGTGGTTCACACAAAATCAAATTTTAAAATAATTGATAGTGATGTCAATGCAACATCTTTCTGGAAATTGAGCAATTATTAGTACGAGTGATTATTTGTCCTTTCCTTTGGTATTCATAGTTCTGTTTTAAAGACTTTTTTCAAACATCTGATAACTAAAAGGAGGCTTGGAATCAGAAAAGCTAAACTCATTGGATCCTGAGCAAGCATATTTATCCCTGGCATTCTTTGCAAGATCACACTAATGTTATGTTTTATTTTGTTTATTGTGTTGTGTAAGTTATGTATAATTTATGTTAATTTAAGTTTATGTAATTTATGTTGGTCATGTTTGTAATGTACTGTGCTGCTGCTGCAAGAAGCTAATTTTCATAGCACCTGGGTATATATGCTCACGACAATAAACTTGAACTTGAGGTATCAGATGTACTTTGATAACTGTGAATGATCCTTACAGGGCTCAAGTTTGTCAAAGTCCACCATATATTAGCATAAGTGCTGTAATTGTGGCCTTCTGTGGCCATGGAAGAGAAAGACAAAAACAGATTAGTCACATTTATGTATCCAGAGTAAAATAGAGGTTGATTTTGACAACCTAGTAATACACAATGTTTTCCCAGGACAATGTAAACCCTGGGAGAGAAGTTTGAGCAGTGAGGTGTTATCCATGTGTCCATCCTGTGCTTGAAAAAGTCTGCATTGCTATGATGTGTACATTTTTGATTATTTCTTGTCATTTCGAGGCCATAGGTGAGGCTGCTTTAAATGGATATCAGATTCTCGCTATTGAAGCATGTACTGCACTTTGAGCTGATTTTACACAATGTGACTTGCAGCATAGCCTCAAATTCTGACAAAGTGAAGTTGCTTTTGACTCTCCACGATGAACGATATAATACCTTGAATGATGTAGGAGAATGGAAATTCACTCAATTTTTCAATTTCTTTCAATTAAGCAGCAGCATCTGTTGGGTTTGACTTCACAGGATTCTCCAAGGATTTTTTGAAATCTAAATCTAATTCAGCAGCATAAATGATTTTGCCATGTCCCAAGACTACTAGACTGGAATGAATTCAGGCCTTTCCTTTAAAGATTCACCTGCCACTGTCTATGCGCAAGGGTCCATACCTGACTACACTGCATCAGACTAAAGAAAGATCTGCATTTACACCGTGCCTTTCACATCACCTGAGGGCATTCCAAAGCATTTTACAGGTAATAAATACTTGTGAAATATGTCTACTGTTGTGCTGTAGGAAATCATTTTGCTGTTGGTACATGAACTAGGTGCCCATAATAGTGAGGGTTAAATATTGTTGATTGAGGAATTAACATTAGCAAAGACACAAAGTAATTCCACTGCTCTTCAAAATTGTGCTGAAATCATTTTGCTGTTGGTACATGAACTAGGTGCCCATAATAGTGAGGGTTAAATATTGTTGATTGAGGAATTAACATTAGCAAAGACAGAGTAATTCCACTGCTCTTCAAAATAGATTTCTACCCAAGAGTCAAAACTTGGTGAAGCAATAAAAGTTAAAACTGTTATTTAGAAGTTTTATAATTGTAGAAAAGTTAATGTAAAGCATCAAAGTTTTTTTTAATATGACTTGCATTGAGGTATAAAACTGACCTGGCAAGCCATTAACCATTGGAATAAAAATTGGAATGGACTTGCTACACAGTCACACAAAGCCCAAACTTACTTTCTTGAGAAGTCTTTGATAAGTTAACACTACAGTTATGACAACTCTATAAACTGTAAAGCTCCTTTCACCACAGCTCACTTTCAAAGGTGTGCTCAAAATTACTACTCGTTTTTAGGATCCAAAAGTTGCATTGCACAGCTCTAAAACGTTAAACAAAATGAAACAGCTTTTCCCTCAATCTGTGCCTCGACACAAACTGGTAGAAATATAATAGGGATTGTAATATGATGCGGTTGATGGGTACTTTGAACTGAGTCTTACATCTTGCGATGGAGCACATGTTCACGCTTCCATGCTGTGAGAGCAAAAATCACAGAGCTGTTGCCCCTATTATTTATTATAAAATTGCCTACAAGTGGCATAAACTTTATAGTTTTTCAAACCTATCTTTTAACATTATAATTTTTGACAGGCTGTTCAAATTGAAATGTAACTGTTGGTGCTCCAGAACTTCAGTGGTTGCATGTTAATGCAAAGAATAAAATTCTAACGAGTACTTTAACTCTCACTTGATATTGACATTCTACTGGAGTCATAGGAACAAAGGAACATAAGAAATAACAGCAGGAGCAGGTCATGTGGTCTTCAAACCTGTACCACCGTCTAATAATAACGGTTCCTACATTCCGCACTTCAGAAATACTTAATTGACTGTAATCTGCCTTGAGATCACAAGAGAAGCTATATAACTGAAACTCAGTTTCAATTAGATCATGACTGATATTCTACCTGCATATCCTACCTGATTTCCAAATCATGTGATTCCCTTTGTGCTAAAAGAGCTTTCAATGTCAGTACTCAAAGAATGTATTCAAAGACTGAGCATCCACAGCACTCCTGGCTGTAGAATTCCATTGGATCAAAGAAGTCTCTCCTCTTCTCAGCTCTACATGTCAACTACTTAACCTGAGACAATGTCTCTTATCTGAGTGGAGATTTGTGTGCCACTCTCTTTTTCTTTATTTTCCCTCCCGATATCCTTCATGATTTTGAAGCCAGTCAAATTTGTCCTCTTAAGAAGAATGATTTCACCTTCTCCAGCACTTCTATCATTCTGGCAAACCTCCATTGCATCATCTGTAAGGTTTTGACATTGTTATTAACATGTGGTCTCCAGATTTGAGCACGGTGACCCTGATTTTACTGTCGCAATAAAGGGAGCACTGTCGGGATTCTGATGAAGCATCTCAGACCTAAACATTGACTGTTTTTCTTTCCATGGATGCTGCCTGACCTGCTGCATTTTTCCAGCATTATCAGGGCTCACTGCCATTACAAGAGAAGTCTGACAGCAACTTCCAGCATCTCTACATGTGAGGTTAAGCAATGAAATCTAAAGTTGGTGTCAACAGTAGCCTGCTCCTCCACGGAACATCCTGCTGTGGTCCTTGTTGACAGTGCACTGAAATCACCATAATGTCATGAACTTGTAGTAATTACCCATTTGCTTTGTATTGGGAATGGATGGAAATGTTGGAGCTTCTATAGTTAGAGTAAGTTTTTAGCAACAAAATGCTGAAAAGTCTGTTTTTTTGGCCCAGAAATTAATTTTACAAGCATGCAGTCTCTTTCCCTCAGAATAAAATTTTGAAGATTTAATGACAATTGTTTTTTTCTTATCTCCTTTATTTCTTTCCCTTATGCCCACCTGTATGTCACAATCTCTGTTTCACTCTCTGTACACTAATTAAATGTAATTCATAATTCCTGTGTTTCTACTTTGCGAGTCCTAGTGAAAATATTTCACTTTGTTTGGTTGAGGAGCTGCCTGGTTGGTTTTCTTGCCAACATCTGCTGCAGGTCTCCTGTAGTAGGCACAATGCAAGATCAGGCTCTGGAGCTGTAGGAATTCAGCTTTCAAATCTGGGAAAAATCTCATGGGTAACAGCGTGGAAAGTGAACTTGAAAGCCATTATCCATTTTTCTAGTGGCATATGTGGAACTGCATGAAGATGATCAATAGCTGAGAGCAGATTTAAATGTGTTCAAATAACCTTCCGAATATTCATTGTAAGGCTTCACCTGAGCAATGGTGAGCTACTAAAGGAAGCCAGCATCAGTAGAACCTTCACCACCTAATGATTGAGGGGAGCTGGAGAGAAGAGTAAACTGGAAAAGAAAGAAAAAAAGGATTTGTACCACTATGTTACAGCAGAGTATTTGATCCAAGGTTTCACATGCAACTTAGTTTCCATTTTGATTATCAGTGAACCTTGCACCAATTTGCTTTGGACTAGTATTAAAAGAAATAGGTCAGTATTTAGGGACCTGCTGCTAGCTTGTAAATGTTTTGGGCTTCAGTAATTACAACATTAAAAGTTTATGGTGCTCTTATGATATCATAAGCGTTGCAACAGGGAATGTACAATCTACCATCATTAGCTTGGATACTTTCACCATTATGGCCAGACTCCAGGTCATCTTGACTTATGTTTTTCTGATAGTATGCTCTCAGTCAGAATTACTTTATCTTTTAATAATTAATCTAACTTTTCAGCCTTCATATCTTTTCATGAGCAAATGAAAAACGGTGAATGAGGGGGAATGTTCTAATCTCTCTAATAATGCTCTGTGGTATTTTAATTTTGAATACTTTTAAAACTTAAACTATGTGATGGAAAAATTGGGTTAATCAAGCCCTGATGAATTATCATGGCCAGAACACAGAAATGATGAAAGGGTATGGATCAGAATCCGACTGCCTACCAGAGGTTTTATGTAATTTGACAAACTGAGCAGGTTATGAGGTAGAGAGTTGATCTTTGAGTGAAACATCAGGCCACATCGCAGCGCATTACAACACGCCTTGCACAGCATGGACACTGTGCCGCAGTACACCGTACTGCAGTAAATCATAGTGCCCCACACAAAACCCTGCTAAGGCATGGCACATGATACCAGAGCAGACCACAGCACACCACATAAAGCCACACCAGCACATGCTGCACCACGTCACACTATATCATGCCACTGAACACCATCCCTCAGCACATGACACCACACCACGCAATACTTTGCCCACATGCCTTGGTGCACTCAAATTTCCTTTGGTTGAAATTTGTTGAAGTCAAAAAGGGGAGGTCTCCTAATCTCAGTGGGACTCAGTGTCACTTTTGGTGGTGTGGATAAATATTGACCAAGACGCTGGGAGTTTCTGTCCTCTTCCTCAAAATAATGACCATGGGATCTTTTATGTTCATCTGAAAGGGCACATAGAGTCTTGGTTTAACATTTTATCTCAAACATATCATCTCCACAGTGCAGCAATTGCTCACCACTGTCTGAAGTTCCAACCTACATTTATTTGCTTGAGTTTCTGGAGTAGGGCTTAAATTTATAATTTTCCACCTCAGAGGCCAAGGTGTTACTAGCCTTATCCAACGCCACAGACCCATTCTTTCCATCAAGGCACTTCCTGACCCCATTCCACCTCTACCTACACTTCTCCCACTTCCCAGTTCAACCTTCCAGGGCAACAGTACGAGAACCTAAATTATTTTCTTTGCAATAATTACCTTGGTGCTTTTCCTGGGGAAAAAAATCTTCAATGTCAAATGGGAAGTATGTAGTAAAACAAGAATTATTTCCCCCAAGTGAGATTTTATTGTCAATTTAAAATTTCATTACAATAAGAACTTGGTTCTGTTCAAAGAACATGTGAGTGACTGGACTTGGTCAGCAAAAGGTTTATGGAAGGGATCCTAATGAAAAGAATATTTCAAAAATCTTAGCTTTGATTTATTGCTTCATTTAATATGTTCCTAGACTAGGATGTAGAATTTGATAACACAGCAACTCGCTTGAAAGATCTGAAGGCTGTTTGATCGGCAACATGGTGCTTAGTAGTATGCTGATTTACCTGTTTGACATAGACTCCATGTGTGCTCTTTGGTAATAACCTCAGAGACATTAAATATTGGGAGTAAGTGAGACGGTCTTTATTTTATTTATTTAGCATGAGAATAAAAAAGCAAGCCTTTGAACAGTTGAGAGTTTTAATTGCTCAAATATAATCTAATGTGCCATATTCTGGGAATGATTGCAGTATGTCAACTTCATTTACTGTGAGATCACACATGCAACCTTGCGAAAAGTACATTACCAACTCATGTAACACACATAAACATTTGTCCTAATAAGAGATTATAGAAACCTTACCTACTCTTCCTGGATCTGGAAAATATCAAATTTGTAAGAGTACTGGCTCAGGTCAACACTGCAACTGTTGTGAATGCTGCTTAGCGTTTCCTAAGAAGAAGAAGAAGAAGAACGGATTTTATTTCCATTCAGTGTTGGGTTGGCTGACTTATGGCAGAGTGGGTGAAGAATGCTGCAATCAGGAGTCAATGGGTCTGTGCTAACAGGCACATTAAGCAGACTAGGTTATGACAATAATCATACCTTTATATTAATTTGTTAAACTATGTATGCACGTTTACAGTTCATGTGGTTCCAAACCATATTATTGCTGGTTGTACACAGTACAATCTCATGCTTACAACGGAAAAACTAAGCTGCTTCCTCTTTCATGCTGTGTCTAAAAAGCCAGGGGATGGCCGAACAGGTTATTCTTTCCCTGTTGGACAACCCTGTTGAGGATGCATCTGACTTGAACTGCATCTAGCGTGCACTCCTGGACCTTGATAAATGGTAATCGGCAACACCTGGTCTAGGATAACTCCCTTGGCTGGAAGACCAGCAGGTTTAGAGCAGACTAAAGGACTACTTCCATTAATCTGATGGACATTAACAGCAGCTGGAAGACCATCTTGGTAGAAATGCAGGGGAGCCGCCCACAGAGTTAAGTATCATGTGTCATTTCATCAGTAGTTTATCCATATAGAATATAATCTGAGTCCCTCTTAGATGGTTATGAGGAAAAAGTAGTTGTCCAAGTTAATTTACTTTCCATTCATAAATTAAGACTAATTAACTTCACTCATACATTTTTATTGTTAACAATATAACAATTATACAGTCCAAATTTCATAAAGGCAGAATTTACATAGAACTCCCTCATTAGTAAGCCATGATTACATTTTCTCCCACACAAATTAGGAAATAATTCTATGCCTGGATTTATTTGGGATGAGCCAGGAGAGCTATTAATGCACTTGTTGCAACAGCTTGCAATGTTAAACGTGCTACATGCAATTGGTGAGAAGGGCTGTTAGAAGGTGGAATATGGTTTTGCTCCTGTGTCAACCTTGAGGGCAATTTATGGCATGTTGAAAGGACCGCACTGGGAGAGCCCCTTGGGACGTGTTGGTCAGTTCCAGTGACAAGACATATTGGCACTGAGAATTTGGTTAGGGAAATGCATGATTGGGTTAATACTCTCCCTTCCCCTCAGGTCTCTATGCATATTCCATGCAAACTGTTGACTGAGAGCTTTTGGGTCAAAGTAGTTGCTCTTCAAGAACTTTTCGACATGGACAGGTGAGAGGGTACTGTCCAGCTTGCTGTGATGTTTGTGACTCTTGATGTGTGAAGCTTGCCTTGTTAGCTTTAGGAGAACCAGCCATCACAGTGTGGGAGACATGTAGCACCTCAGCATGTGGTAACACTTGGCATTTGTATACTGTGGCTCTACAGACCTCCTGAGAAAGCCTCGTAGTACTGGAGATCCCCTCCCATCCAGCCCTCCACCCACTTGGTCCAAGGACAAAACAGAGGATTGTGTGCATGATAATAATATGTCTGAATTTAAATAGGCTGCCCTGCACTGACATAGGTAAAAAGATAAACCTTTTGTAAAAAAATTACCAGTGGATGATTTGTGTTTGGTCAACCACATGGCAGCACAAGTCAGTGCATTGAACATAAGGAAGAAAAAGGAAGAAGAAACTTTCAGGAAAATTGCCTTCAAAATTAAATACACTAATCACACCAATTGCATGCTACATGTTTAACAAGAATGGTATTGATTTATAGGGGAATATATTTTTTTACAAGCTACAGTAAGTATGCAAATGATGTATAATTAGCACACTTTATCAATAGTTTATCCATACAGAATAGAATCTGGGTTTCTCTTAGATGATTATGAGGAAAAAGCAGTTGTCCAAGTTAATTTACTTTCCATTCATAAATTAACTCTAATTAATTTCACTCATAAATCTTTATTATTAACAGTATAACAATTATGCAATCCAAGTTTCCTAAAGGCAGAATTTACATAGAATTCCCTCATTAATAAGGCATGATTACATTTTCTCCCACACAAATTAGGAAGAATTCTATGTCTGGATTTTGAATTAAGTAGTGTACATTGATGATATTTAACAGAGTATTTTAATTGTAATTAATATTGCATTGATATGTTCATGTGTTCAAAATTATTATACCCCACATTTGATAATGGAGTCATTACTTTAGTTAGGTCAGAGAAGATGTGGTGGCAAGTGATTGTTCCTTCCTGACTTTTTATTGCCCAAGGATTTGACCTCAGCTCTGTTTAAGTCAATAGTTATTAAGTTATAAGTTTGAATAATTTGATTTTTGTGCATCTACAATATTACATCAGCCTTCAGTATAGCTGGTTTTGGATATTATTTTTCATAATAGGGCCATCTGGTAAACTTAAATTGATGCTTGACTGTAACCAGATGATGAAATCAGCTGCTGTGGAACCTGAAATGTAGGTTCAAGAATTATTTTCTAAAACTTGGACTAGACATGTTGGCCACTTCAAAAATGCAGTGATGGAGGTTAAGTACCACGTGGATGGATGGAAAAGTGGTGCAGTGATCCAGATTCAATCCTGACATCTGCTGCTGCCTGTATGAAGGATGGAAAACATGTGGGTTTCCCCCAGGTGCTCTGGTTACCTCCCTCCCCCACACAAAAAAGTGTGCATTGGTAGGTTAATTCACCATTGTAAATTGCCCCTAGTGTGCAGATGAATGGTAGAATCTGGGAGAAACTGAGGAGAATGTGGGGAGAATAAAATGGATTTGTGTAAATGGGTGCTTGATGGTTGGCATGGACTTAGTGGATTTAAGGGCCTATTTTGTCTGGAATAACTGATGCTGATCTCTGAACATTTCCTATGGAAAAAGACCATTTGGCCTATCTACTTTGGGCCAGTTCCAAAAGAGCTATCTTCTAATTTAACCGGTCCAAAACAGATTTTGCTTTAACCAGTTTAATACTTATCTTTTAAAAAGACTAAAATTTGCAGAAGTACAGTCCATCTAACCTTCTCCCTATTGTTCTTTTAACAGTAAGTTTGACTTTTTGCCCTTGAGGCAAGGATTCACCAACCAATGGAAGTAGTTTTCTTTATACATTCCTTAATAAAACACTTGCTCATTTTGAAGGCCATTTTAAGATCTCAGCTGAACCTTTTTGTTATTGAAACCTGCTCTAGTTTCTTCTTGTAGCTGTCTTTCCCCTTTAGCATCATATTAAATATTTTTTTACCCTCTCCAAGAAAAATAACTTCATGCTTTATAGCAGATAAATTAACAACTTTAAGTGGAAAAAATACATTAATGTCCAAAAATATAGGAGATCATGATGCAGCTCAGCCTGTTCAGGCTCTTCCAGAGATCTATTCAATTAGTCCCATTCCCTGCTTTCTCCCTGAAGCCCTTCAAGTATTTATCCAATTCCCTTTCGAAAGTTCCTGTTGAATCAGCTTTACACTGCCCTTGCACACAGTGGATTCCAGTTCGGAATAGTAGTTGGTTTATTACTGTTGCATGTATCAAGATACCATAAAAAATATTGCTTTGCATGGCATCCATGCAGATCATTTCAACACATAAGTACATCGAGGTAGTAGAAAGGGAAGAGCAGTAATAGAATGCAGAATAAAGTGTTACAGTTGCAGTGAAAGTGCAGTGCAGGTAGACAATAAGGTGCAAAGGCCACAGCAAGGTAGATTAAGAGATCTAGAGTTCATCTTTATTGTACAAGAGGTCCATTCAAGAGCCTTATAACAACGGGATAGAAGCTGTCCTTGAGTCTGGTGGTGCGTGTTTTCAAGCTTTGGTATCTTCTGCCCAATAGAAGGGGGGAGAAGAGAGAATGTCTGGGGTGGGAAAGGTCTTTCATTATGTTGGCATAATGATATTAATGGTTATATATATATATATTTGAGTATGACACAGTGATGCTAGAAATCAGTTTGCATGGGAGTGATGAAGGGTCATTAACATGAAACACTAACTGTTATTTCTTCTGCAGATGCTGCTTAAACTGCTGAGTTTTTCAGACAATTTCTGCTTTTATTCTTTGCAGAATGCACCTGAGAGAGTTGCTTCCTCTCAGATGCCATATCCTCCCAGGACATTAGAACCTGCCTGGCACACTGTTTGTGCCACTTGGGTCTGTCCTTGTGTTGAAATATGGGACGGACAATCTTCCCACTGCCTTTTTCAAATCCACGGTTCAAGATTCTTACGGGGAGCCAATTGTGGTGCCTGCATATGATGTGATCAATGTATGCCATTTGTCTCCATGGTAGTATAACTTCCACACAAATGTGAGAGTGTATGGAGGCCCTGTCCATCTTTTCCTCTATTTTTGGGAATATGTGTTGAAGTTCTTCACTGTGGAAGTTAACTGTTTATTTTAAACTTTTGATTAATTTGCAAAAGCTCTGAAGGAAGAAAAGTGTAAGCCTGGACTTCTGTTTCATCTTAGATCTGTTTTAAGTGCCAGTGCCATCTTCACTCCGCTGGTTGGAGCCCTCACAGTAAGAAGGCCTTCGCTGGCTGTGGTCCTTGCTGGCTTCACTGGCTGCTGTCGAGGTTCTTCACTGCTGACCACCATGGCAGAGTTATCACTTCTCTGGCTTTTTGATAAGGTTTAGCTATACCCCTGCTGTGACCTTCCAGAAACTTCTCTCGGCTTGACCAATTGGATAGCAAGGTGGTAGGCCACTGCTAGTCACTTCAAAGGATAATGAGCAACACACAAAGCACTGGGGGAATTCAGCAGGTCATGCACCATCTTTGGAGGGAACGGGACAGTCAACGTTTTGGATCAAGACCCTTCATTTGGACTGTCCAGATGAAGGGTCTCGACCTGAAACGTCAACTGTCCAGATGCTGCCTGACCTGATGAGTTCCTCCAGCACTTTGTATGTTGCTCCAGATTCCAGCATCTGCAGTCTCTTGCGTCTCAAAGGGTAATGAGTTTGGGGAATTTTTTGTGTCTCTGTCATGAGTTTGGGGGAAGCTTTTGAATGAAACCCTCCAAATGAGGTAGGGGCAGGAAACCAAGGCTCCATTCAGACTTGTATATTATTGCTCTCTACCTGGACCGACACTTATGTTGAATATTCAATCACTAATCAATGGACCTGCATGTATTCAGCAACACCTATTCCTGCCATGGTATCACTAACCTGTGAGCTCAGACTGAACGTCTGGCCCAGCTAGCTTTGTCAGTTTGGATCTTCCACTAGTCTAAGGTCAGCTTGGCTAACCTTCGCACAATTTCCCGTTCCCTCTTGTGAGAAACTGCTTGATCACAGTGTTCTTTTATTTCTTTCCTTTGGAATTGATATGGGAGAGAGAGAGGGAGAGAGAGAGAAAGGCCTGCACTCCATGTGGAATCCAGATTGAGGTGTCAGAAATATGAGTGTCTCTTATGAATAGAGGATTCTTACCTTTCATAGAGAAATTGGTGATTAGTATATGCTTAAATTAAGAATTTGAAATTGGTATATTGGGAAGATTGGAACAACTGGGGAGTAATCTTAAATGTTGCTTTTCCTAACAAGAATGTTTTTCCATAAGGTTAAAAGATGTTGCTCAATACTTTTGATGTACTGATTTTGAGTTCTAGAGTTCTTTTGGAAAGCTTATTTTGATGCAATCACAATGTTTATTCTGTAAAATGCAAATGAGCAGCCAGGATTCTGCAAATGCAAATGTGTAATGTGCTTGAAGTTCAGCATGTGACTGGTAAAATGCAAATGAGAGTCCAAGGACTGCTTTGCAAATTGATTACATCGGACCAACTGTTTTTTAAAGAGGAGTATTGGGAGAATTAGAGGGGTGGGGGTGGGGGTGGTGGGAGCGGGGAAAGAGACATGAAAAAAAGCAGAATATTACGAGGTAAAAGCAGACATTAAGCCACAATACTAGCAGTAACTATCTTAATATTTCTCCAAGATGCATGGATGGGAATGACAAGGGACAAAGTGACAAATTTTTAAAAAACTGTTGTACACATTTCCATTCCTTAACGTGTAGATATCCTGGATATTTCTGGTTTAACCTGTCTGACATGGCGGAGTGTGATAATGGTTCCTCCACAGAAGACGGTGTACAGAAAGCCCAGTGGGAACTCCAGTGAAGACGTACTCTGAGGGCTCCAACCAAGGGAGTGAAGACAGCACTGGCACCACCTGAATCACCGGAGGTGATGAGTCAGCTGAAAGGAGTGAGATAGAACGTCTGGTTGAGGGGTGCCATGATAACAACCTCACACTTAACATCAACAAAACCAAGGAGCTAATCGTTGACTTCAGAAAGGGGAAGTTGGGAGACCAGGTGCCAGTCAGAGGTGGAGAGAGAAAGCAGCTTCAAATTCCTGGGAGTTAACATCTAGGGTCACCTGTCCTGGGCCCCGCACATTTGATGCAATCGCGAAGAAGACGTGCCAGCGCCTCTACTTTCTTAAAAGCTTAAGGAGATTTGACACATCACCAAATACTCTAACAAACTTCCACAGATGTACCGTTGAAAGTATCCTGACTGGTTGCATCATGATCTGGTACAGCAGTTCCAACACGGAGGAACACAAGAGGCTGCAGAGAGTAGAGGACGCAGCCCAGTCCATCACGTGCACAGCCCGCCCCACCACTGACAGCATCTACAGGAGGGCGGCATCTATCATCAAGGATCCCCACCATCCGGGCCATGTCCTCTTCTAGCTGCAGGAGCTACAGAAGCCTGAAGTCCCACACCACCAGGTTCAGAAACAGCTACTTTCCAACAACCATCTGGTCCTTGAACCAACCTGCACAACACTAATCCTACCTCAGCAACGGAACACTACGGACCACATCTTGCACTACCATGGACTAGTCTCTGATTGTGTTTTCTCTTGCACTAATATCTTGTTTAGCACAGTCATTCTTTTCTCTTCACTGCCTTGTATAAGTCATGTATAATTTATGTTTTGTGTGTTGTCTGAGCCTATGTACCTGTGATGCTGCTGCAAGCAAGTTTTTCATTGTACCTGGACCTCACCGTACTTGTGCACATGACAATTAACTCAACTTGCCCTGAGGCAGGAGACCAACCTTTATGAAGAGCAGACCCGGAGTCCTGGAGCCCAGTGAAGATATCTGTGACTGGCCCCAAACATAAGGGATGGTGTTTGGGACTCAGACAGATAGTTAGAGCCAAAGTTAAGTTTTGCATGATGTGTGTGTGTGACTAAAGCTGTGGTTACACCGGGATCTGACTTGTGTCTTTTTATTTGCCTTGAAACTATAAAGCACCTGGTTCAAATACACCTGAAGAGATATTGGTCAAAGTGCTCAGAAAACATAGGAGCAACAACCTTGTACATCAGTGTTGTTGTACGGAAATTCAAAATATAGAAGACAGTAAGTCCTTTTCTTATTTATTGCAAATGGTTAAAATTTCACTAGTTCTGTCAGTAGTGATCAACTGTAAGGTCAGTCTCTGTTTTAACACCTGAAACTTACATTTTACAATGGTCATGTTCTCTCGTGTGATAGTGGGACACTGCTACTTCTTTACCCTTGCAGTTCCCAGTTTTAGCCTAGCTCAGCATTGTCTTTGGAAACAATCTTCAGGGTCAACTTTGCTGAAGGATTATTCATTCATTCAATCCCCTGTGTGCCTCAAATGCGAGAGAGAGAGAGAGAGAGAGAGAGAGAGAGAGAGAGCCATCCCGCTCTCTGTGCTATGACTCCTTAGCATCATCCCTTTTACACTTCTCATATGGTATTTGGCAAAGGACCATACTGGACAATGCTTCAGGTGGCATTGATTAAGTCATCTCCATCTCCTCCTCTGCATTGTTTAGATAATGTGTTCAGTATTTTCCCTAATGCATCTCCTGGTTTGTAATCGTTTCACCAGAAAATCCCAAAGCTTCTTCACAGGCACATGATCTAGCCTTCCACACTCCTCTTGTTGTGAGATTCTAGCATTCTTAGCCATATTGGAACACTTACTTCTGAAGATCCTCACTTTTATCTCTATTCCCACTTGCTTTCACATCAAACCTTCAGTGTGGTAAAGGAAAGGCTAGTTTTGATAACTTAGTTCACTGGAATGCCTTATTTAAAATTTTTGAATTATGAGGCCAGGTTGCAGAGAGCTTTTTTGAGCTATCTTGAGTTTTTAGGTAAGGGGGTGCTCTGGGCTGCTCAGATGTTTAAAACTATGAAATGATTTGAAAGAGTAGAGAGAAACTGTTCCTTAAAAGGAGTAGAATACAGAGCAAGAGAGCATGGTGTTAAAATCATAGTGGGCCATTCAGCAGTAATTTTCTGGATTGATGACCAGTCCAGATGAAGGGTCTCGATCTGAAACGCCGACTGTCCGTTTCCCAATGTAGATGACTTCTGACCCATTGAATTCCTCCGGCGTCTTGTGTGTTGCTCCAGATTCCAGCATCTGCAGTCTCTTGTGTCTCCATTCAGTGGTAATGTCAGGAAGTGCACCTTCACACAAAGGGCCATGGAAATCTGGAGCACTGAGTCTGCAGATCAATTGATGCATATTTGTTTTGCAAGTTTATTGAGGGTGATGAAATTATGAGACCAGATTGCAGAGAACTTTTTTGAGCTACCTTGAGGCAGGTAAATGATGTTAAAGTGTAGATCAGCTAATTGAATGGCTTGAGGGGATGAATGGCCTCGTCTTGATCTGTTTATCTGCAGAAATATTTCAGTGAAGGGAGGAAGGGAATCCACACTGCAGTCAGGCTTGTGATCCGTGGCCAATGATCTGCCTTGAATACTGTGTTTATGCGTGGATGTACTGTGATCCTATTGGACAGGAAAGTCAGATGATCTTGTGTGCTTGTTTTGTAACAGAGGACCATGACACTGCCTGGAATTAACATTTTGGTTAATCGTTCTGCTTTGTAAGTAAGCCACCAGCACTTTTGAGGTATATACACGATGAACGAATGCATTTGTGAAAATGATAAGAAGATGATCTCAGGTGGTTCATCTACAGGATTGTTGAAGGACATTGACCACTCTTGCTTGTCAAGTTGTAGTTGAATTTATAGCACCAAAAACTAATTTTTCATTGCGCTTTCCAGCAGCCATTCACATCGAATCCTATTTGTCTGAGGCATTCATGTGTACCCCCAGCGCATTCTCAGTAACGCAAAAAGCTGCATTTCACTGTGTGTTTGATATACATATGACTAATAAATAAATACCTAATCTAATATCTAATCAACTGAGAATGCAAAGCCACTGCAAGGAACAACAGTGTTGACCTAAACTGGACTATAGCTGCTTAACTATTGAATAAGAGCGGGAGAACATGGCTGCCGCAACTGGGAGTGTAAGCATATAAAACTGAGTTCAAGAATGTTTAGCTAGTACAGCGAATAAATGGCCACGTTCTTTAAAGTGGACAACAACGCTGATGCTGAAGGAGAAGATGATGTGAGAGTACACAACAATGTGATATCTGGGAATAAGAAAGTGATACTCCAGAAGGGATTGGGCCAGAAGTATATGGCATGCTGACAAATCTCAAACCAAACAAGGTGAACGATGCTTTGTTTGAAGATGCTGTACGGAAACTGAAAGGGTAACTTAAATCCAAAGCTAGAAATAGCTTACAGCCAAGTTTGGGGCAAGGGGCCAGAAGCAGGTTGACACTGTTAGTGAGTACATTGTCTTGTTAGAGAATTTATCCTTGCACTGCAGCTGAGTTTCTCTTTGGATTGTACCTTGTGTGACAGGTTTGTTTGCGGAGTGGTAGATGAAGAAATCACTCAAAGCCACTGAGCATGTAAAACCTGATATTCAAAATTACATGTAAAATTGCTTTATCAATGGAAATGGGATCCAAAAATGCTAGAGAATTACCTTCACCTGTGTAGCTGCAGTCCATGGTCAGAGAGCTGCAGTGATAACTTTAGTACCTACAATATCATGGTTAAAATTTAGTAGTGAGTCCAGTTCAGCCAGTTCCTTTTGCTGCAATAGTCATCGCTCACCATATCGTTGTCAGTTAGGAACAACCTTGTGTTTCAGTTGCCAGAGAAAAGGTTCCATTCAATAGCCTGCAGATTCAAGTCTAAGATGGGCAATGAAAGCAACTTTGGTGGCAGTTAGAAACAACAATTGAAAGGACTCTGCATGGTTTTCAAATTCATTCAAAGTGGAACTGGGATTGGATAACATTCATGCCACAAGCAGACACTGCAGCAGACTTCTGTGCAAAGGTGTAGATTAACAACCAGTGCAGTGACTTGCCAATTGATACTGCTGCAGGCTGTTAGATAACAAGTCAAGTTACTTTAGCAAATTCAACCTGATGTTGATGATAGAAAAGCAACATTATACTGAAAACCTACTTTGGTGAGATTTTACAAATATTAGGAAAATGGAGTGTACTGTGCAACATGACGGACAGTGAGTACAGCCACCTTTCATTGTGCCAAACTGTGAGAACATACCTATCTTAATCAAAGTCAAAGTCAAGTTTATTGCCATAAGCACAAGTACATGTATGCACAGGTGCAATGAAAAACTTGCATGCAGCAGCATCACTGACACATAGCATCAGATACACAACATTCACAAGAAAAACATAAATTATACAAAATTATACAAGAAAGAACACAATTAGAACAAAAACAAAACAAAGTCCATTGTAGTGCAAAGTGGTCATAGTGTTGCTATACTAAGGAAGTGATTAGGGTTGTGCAGGTTGGTTCAAGAACTGAATGGTTGAAGGGAAGTAGCTTTTTTTGAACCTGGTCGTGTGGGACTTCAGGCTTCTGTACCTACTGCCCAATGGTAGCTGCAAGAGCTGGTCATTGACTTTAGGAAAGGGGGCGGTGTACATGCACCTGTCTCCATCAATGGTGCTGAGGTCGAGAGGGTTGAGAGCTTCAAGTTCCTAGGAGTGAACATCACCAATAGCCTGTCCTGGTCCAACCACATAGACACCATGGCCAAGAAAGCTCACCAGCGCCTCTACTTCCTCAGGAGACTAAAGAAATTTGGCATGTCCCCTTTGACACTCCCCAATTTTTATCAATGCACCGTAGAAAGCATCCTATCTGGATGCATCACGGCTTGGTATGGCAACTGCTCTGCCTGGGACCGCAAGAAACTGTAGAGAGTTGTGGACAAAGCCCAGCGCATCACGGAAACCAACCTCCCCTCCATAGACTCTGTCTATACCTCTCGCTGCCTTGATGAAGCAGCCAGCATAATCAAAGACCCCACCCACCCAGATCATTCTCTCTTCTCTCCACCCCAATTAGGTAGAAGATACAGGAGCCTGAGGGCACATACCACCAGGCTCAAGGACAGCTTCTATCCCACTGTGATAAAACTATTGAACAGTTCCCTTATATGATGAGGTGGACTCTTGACCTCACAATCTACCTTGTTTGACCTTGCAGCTTATTGCCTATCTGCAATGCACTTCCCTGTAGCTGTGACACTTTACTCTGTATTCTGTTATTGTTTTTACCCTGTACTACCTCAATGCATTGTGTAATGAATTGATCTGTACAAATGGTATGCAAGACAAGTCTTTCACTGTACCTCGGTACAACTGACAATAATAAACCAAAACCAATACCAATATCATAGAACATAGAACTATAGAACAGTACAGCACAATATAGGCCCTTCAGTGTACAATGTTGTGCCGACATTTAAACCTTGCCTAAGACTATTTAACCCCTTCCTCCCACATATCCCTCTATTTTAAATTCCTCCATATGTTTATCTAGTAATCTCTTATATACTTGCCTCCACCACTACCCAGCCAATACTCTCTGGGTAAAGAACCTTCCTCTGATATCTCCCTTGAACTTCCCACCCATTACTTTAAAGCCATGCCCTCTTGTATTGAGCATTGGTGCCCTGGAAAAGAGGTGCTGGCTGTCCACTCTATTTATTCCTCTTAATATCTTGTACACCTCTATCATGTCTCCTCTCATCCTCCTTCTCTCCAAAGAGTAAAGCCCTAGCTCCCTTAGTCTCTCCTCATAATGCATACTCTCTAAACCAGGCAGCATCCTGGTAAATCTCCTCTGCACCCTTTCCACCCTTATCAATACCAAGAAAATAGCATAGCCCGGATGGTGGGGATCTTTGATGATAGATTTTGCTTTCTTGAGGCAGCGTCTCACATAGATACTACTGATGGTGGGGAGGGATGTGCCAGTGATGCATTGGGCTGAGTCCACTACTCACTGCAGATTCTTATGTTCATTCGAATTGCTGTACCAGACCATGATGCAATCAGTCAGGATACTTTCAGCAGTACATCATTAGTGTTCAGTGACATGCTGAACCTCCTTCACGTTCCAAGAAAGTAAAGATGCTGATGCGTCTTCCTTGTGATTGCATGAGTAAGGTCTGGCTGAGACTGGAAGAATGCTTCCAGCATTGTTGATTGAAACTGGCACCTTATCATGTTGTTGGAAGGATATGACAATTTGATTGTACACAACCACACTGGTACAACAAAGTACAATGTGTGGCAGCACATGTGAAGTGAATGTGGAACAAGGAGCAATTAAAGTGCACGATGAATGTGAGAACAATTTAGCAAGTGAAAAGTATCTTGTTCATTATGAAACTATGCATGGTTTGAAGTTGCCGTGTGATGTGTCATGTTCTGGTGTAGATGTGGCAATAAGCCACATGATGGACAATGGGCAAGAAGGAACCATTGCCTTTGCTTCTTGCACTTTCTAAAGGAGGGAGTGTAATATAAACACAAATCAAGGTGGAAACACTTGGAATAGAGTTTGGAATCAAGAAATTGCCAGTTTTACCGGGCATATCCTTTATCCTAGTGATAAATCATGTCACCCCTAAATGATATTAGGTTACAAATCAGCCACGCTTATTGCAGTGGCATCAAGGATGAAACATGAGCAATCCTATTGTGGTATGACGGTGTTATTGTGTATAAGAATACAAAGCAAAAAGCCACAGTGGGTGCTGAGTTGCAGCTACCATATGAGAGCTCTGATGCTGGATGTACAAGTACAATCTGCATGTTAAATGTGGCCATTGAGGACTTTCCAGTGACTACACTTTATCTGCAAAATCGCTGACAAGACCCAGAATGACTTAGTGTTGAAAAGGGTGAATGAATGGACAGAATTTGACCAGTGTCCAGACAAAATACTGAAAGCATTCCACAATCTTCACACTGAGTTGTCATGTGAGCAGAAATAAAACAGAAAATTGTGAGAACAATCAGCATGTCAAGCAGCATCTGTAGAAATAGAAACAGAGTCAGTGGCTTGGGTTGAAGACCTTCGTCAGAACTGGAAAAGAGAGAAACTGATTTAGTTTTAAGCTGCAGAGAAGATGGGGGAGGGAGGGAACGACAAAGGGAGTATCTCTGGTAAAGTGAGGCCAGGTTTGGTGTGGGCATAGGTTGTAAATGAGATTATCCAGTGGATGGGTTAATGAGGAGGGTTAAAGAGAGAGAATCTGAACAAAGGAACGTAAAAAACTGTGAAATGAAGGAAGTTAAAGAGGACAACACAAAGGAACATTAAAGTTGCAAATTATGGAACTGTAGGACAAGGTCTGCAGGTCAATCTGTGCTAATATACAGAGAAAAACTGAGCTGGTATCGCAGCCGGACTGGCCAGTTCTGATGCAGAGAAAGTGAGTTACATGAAGTTATAGAATTCATTATTGAATCAAGAAGACAGCAACATGCCCAGGTGGAAGATGAGGCACTGCTCCTCAAGCTTACATTGGGCCTCATTGTAACAGTGCAGGAGGTGATGGACAGGTCACCATGGGAATGAGATGGGGAATTCAAGTGGCAGACAACAAGAAACTCTGGGTCATGTCCAATGAGCAAAGATGCATTAATTGAGGCCTTAGGTCAATAAAACCAAATACTTTGAGAGAAAATATTTTGTTTGAACTTCATGCTGCACACATGGCAGAGTCACTATGAAAGCAGTTGCTAAGAGCTTTGCTTACTTCCCTCCTTTGGTCAATAACATTGACTCACCGGTAAGCAAATGTAGTACTTGATAAAATTGTCGGACCAAGCCACCAGCAGCTGGAAGGTCAGTCAGAATAAGTGAGGAAGTTTCAAGGATATACGAAACTTACAGGGCCAGTTTCTTGCTGAAGAACAGGACAGCTTCACACACTTCCATGGGGTGAACACCTTGAAGAAAAGTTTAAGAATACATCAGATCCTTATTCAACCAAGTTTAGCTTCTAGGCTTGGACAGAGGGTGAGCTTTGACAAAGGGTCTCAAACCTGAAATATTAACTCTGTTTCTCTTTCCACAGATGCTGTCCAACTTGTTGAATGTTTCCAGCATTTTGTGTTTTCATTTTGGACTGAAGCAGTTGAATCAAAAACATCACAACACTAATTGAAGGAATGCAGTCTCAAGCAAAACAAGTGTCTTCTTGTTCCCAATCCTGCTAGTAAATCAAGCCCACACAAGTGGGAGGTTGGAATCATCGCAAAGCTTTGAAGAACCAAGAGATATTTGGATGAAATTGGCAATGAAGTCCAAACCATTCAGGTCACCAAACGCCCCTGCCAGAGATAAACCAAGAGTGAATGAACCACTTGACCGTAATGTTGTGTCTGAATTGGATCTGGTGCAGACTTTTGGAAGTGAAGTTCCATACTCAAGCAGCTCTGACAAAGAGATATAACCTGCTTTAATTTCAAATCCAGAACCAAACAGTTAACAAGATCCTTGACCTGAAACAATGATTCTGGTTCTCTTTCCATGGATGCTGCCTGACCTGCATTTTTTTTTTGTTTTAATTTGATTTACCTGAAAATGGAATTTGGGTAACCCACCCCCCACTGCCTGTGAGCTTTTCCCACTCCCACCTGTTCAGCCAGGTTCTCTCTCCCTTTGTTCATCTTTTCCATCCCTTCCCTCCTGTTCCCTAGCCTCATCCTCCTCCCCCACCTGGTTCCATCTGCCCATCACCCACATACCTACCCACCTGGATTTCTTCTCCCTTGGTTCACCTTTCCTATCCCCGCTCCCAACTGGTTTCATCTGCCCATCATCCTCCCCTCATCTGGTTCCATCTATTACCCCTCCTTCTCTCTCCTGGCTGTCTTCCCTCTACACTCAGTCCAGGTGCAGGGTCTCAACCCAAAACGTCGACCATCCCTTTACTTCCAGATGCTGCTCGACCTGCTGAGTTTTTCCAGCTGTTTTTTTCTTTGGTCCAGATACCAGCATCTGCAATTACTTGTGTCCCTAGTCTATAGGTTAAGCCTGGCAAATAAACCAACACTTTTTTAACATGCATATGCTATGCCTTAATGCATTTTTGAAGGCATGATAATCACTAAAAGAATTAATAATTTCTGTGATAAAAAGGCATCTCACTGTGGACTGAACCAGGTAGTTGAAGTCTATTGTGAAAAGTGACTGTTACCATCATTAGAGAGCTGATACCTTAAGTTACAGCAAACGTTTTACAGGCTGGTCCCCAAAGCTTCTTCCATAAATCTATTGTCATTACAACTCAGAAGACATGATACTAAAGACACCATCAGGATTTCACACAATTGGAAACAAGAAACTTCCTTTCCGGACAAAGAAAACTCCATTGGGCCACCCTGGAACAAGTATATTTGATAGGATATAATATAATCATACAATCTAAGAGACTTAGTTACATTATCTCATCCAGCATGTTGACAAATCCAGATAAATATAGTTATGTTACTTTTGCACATGCATGACATTTTCCCTTTTAAATCACAATGAAATTATTAAGTGAGGTCTCCAAGAAACCATTCTTGTAATTCTACCCTCAGAGAGAACTGGGCCAACCATCGGAAGGAACTAAATCAAACAGCCCGGCAGGAACTGAATGGAAACTCTGCTTCCACTTTGAAAATTAATTTTTCTTGTCCCTAAAGGGGAAAGTACATACATTTTTCAAAAATTTAAGCTATCTGTGCTGTCAGCAAGCTATTGATTTGAAAGTAAGGCTTTGGCCAAAGGAGAGAATGATTTAACAAAATATGTTTTAGTTTTCAGTTACAATGAGTTTGTTCTTAGGTCACAATAGGAACAAATGAACGTGGTCAGGGAAGGCAGCCAAATGGACAAGAGGATCATTTTTCCAAATAAATTGAAAGAGGATATAGGATTCCTTACTGCCTGCCCATGTTTATCAGCGGGATGAGTAACGGCCAGGGCGTGACGGAGGTTTCCCCTGCTCTTCTTTAAAACAGTACCACAGGACAACATCTTGAGAGGGCAGATGGGACTTCAGTTTAATATCTCACAGAAAATACAGCACTTCTGACAATGCAGCAGTCCACCAGTGCTGCACCTGAGTGTTAACCTCAAGTTTGTTACTCATGGTATCAAGAGATTAATATTGGCCAGGTCATGGAGAAATCTCCACAGCAATTCTGAGAAGTAGTGCAGTGAGACTGTTTGGTCTCATGGCTCTATTAGTCCAATGGTTGATCTGCATCTTTAAGTTTGAATCTCCAGGCCCCCGACCTTTTGTGTCAGAGGCAAGGGTGTTCCAATAGAGCCGGAGCCAGCATTCAGAGCTGCACATAGAAGGATCTGTGTATTGGCAGAGTATTATTGGGTGCGACTCCTGACTGGAGTAGGTTCTGTTGAGCATGAAAGATATTGGTGCCTGTGTAGCCTACAGGGCCAATTAAGATAGAGGCACTGTGACAGAATACATTCTTGCAGGGGACAGCTACTGTACCTAGGTATGAAGTACCACTGGAACCCTTTACCTTTCCACTTCTGGTGAAGTCATTGAGCATCTTCCGTTACTGGTCCCCTGTTCTCTGATTCAGTGCAGGTTGCTTTCAGCATATTAGCCACCTTCAACCTACCCTGATGTGCTGTTGTTTTGCATCCTTGTAAGTCCATGTGAGGGCTTTAGGGAATTGGCACAAAAGTGGAGTTGAGGCCTACGGAAGATCAACCATGATCGTATTGAACGTTGGGACAGGCCTGAGGGGCCTGGTGGTCTACTCCTGCTCCTCGTGTGTGGGCCATGAAACGGCGCACTCCTCTACAGTGGTTTTTGTTGCAGGAAACACTTCAACCATTTTACCTTTAAAATGGTGAGCATGATCCCTCACTTTGTTGCCAGGCAACTTTCTGAAGACACTGCCTGTACTCCCAGCACGTCATAGCATTATATTAAATGCGCCACACGGAGCATTAAAACAGGAAGATCAGAGCTCATCTCTGTTGGTTTTTATGCTTGAGAAAAGACTCTTCCCACCCTTCCTCATTTCATACCAGCAGCATAACCTTCCATTCCTCTCAACATTGTGCACTTCACACTTTTGATTAAACACATCATATTATTCACCAGCTAATCTATGTGCTAGTAAGTACCACATTCTCACTACTCTTGGCCTAATAGGTTTCTCCTGAATTCCTGACTGAGCTCATTGGAATGTATCTTTTGAGTCTGGTCTCCTCCAAAAGTGGAAACATCTTTGGTGTCAGGTCATGAATCAGCCTTCTCTTTTGTAAGGAAACCAGGATGTTCTTTTTCTCCAAATAAATATAATCTCTCAATTCTTGTGTTACTTAATCTCTGTTTGCATCTTTATACTATGTGCATATTAGAATATATGAAATACTCCGAATGTGATCAATCTAAAGTTTACATACCTCTCTACTTCTTAATCAATCATTCTAGACAGAAATCTTGCTGTTTATTTTATTGATGGTCTTCCCATCTCTCTTTGGAGCACACCTATCCTCAATCCATTGGAATCCCGGATGGAAATTATGGAATGGAATCCCAGATGGAAATTATGTCCGGAGTATGCTCAAAAGTTGCAAATGACTCAACCGGAAAATTCATCTAGATTCAGCTGGATGCATTTGGATAATTTTCCATTGTGTTGATCTGTGAGGATTGAGGAACTGATCCTATTGTCTAAGAATGTAAAGTAGTACAGATCTTCCAGGATTTCCTTTGCCTTTTGATTATCTTCCTCTGCTGTTGTTTTTCTGTCTGTGATGAACAAATAGAAACAAACAGACGAGCTTTAACTATTTTAATCAGAACACACAGTGTGGTTGGACCACACTTGGAGTATTGTGTTCATTTCTGGTCACCTCATTATAGGAAGGATGTGGAAGCTCTAGAAAGTGTAGAGGAGATTTACCAGGATGCTGCCTGGATTGGAGAGCATGTCTTATGAGGATAGGTTGAGTGAGCTCGGGCTTTTCTCTTTGTAGAGAAGGAGGATGAGAGGTGATTTGATAGAGGTGTACAAGATAATAAGAGGCATAGATCGAGTAGACATGTAGAGACTTCTTCCCAGGGCAAAAATGGCTAACACGAGGGGGCATAATTTTAAGGTGATTGGAGGAAGGTATAAGGGGGATGTCAGAGGTAAGTTTTTTACGGAGAGTGGTGGGTGCATGGAATGCACTGCCGGCAGAAGTTGTGGGGGCAGATACATTAGGGACATTTAAGAGACTCTTAGATAGCCACATGAATGACAGAAAAATGGAGGGCTACGTGGGAGGGAAGGGTTAGATAGATATTAGAGCAGGATAAAATGTCGGCACAACACTGTGGGCCGAAGGTCCTGTACTGTGCTGTAATGTTCGATGTTCTATATCACAGAATATACAAACAAAGCAAGGATATTGAATTTTGCCCCTTTAATCACTCTGTTAGACACATGTAAACATCACCACCTGCATGTTCTTTCCTTAGGCACATACCTAACTTGGTCGTATATCTCCATTCCTTAATCATTACTGGGTCTAAATCCTATCCAATAACTTCTGCTGCAGATTTACTAAACAGCAACAGGATAGTGACATGTTGCTTTTTATTTATATAATAGATATAAATATTGACATAGACACCAGGATCATATTCCCTGCTCTTCCTCAAAATAGAGCCACGGGATCTTTTATTTCCACCTGAGAGAGCAGGTGGGAACCCAGTTTAGCACCTTATCCAATAGATGATATTTTGATAGTGCAGTGTCCCTCAATGCCACACATTTACACAGGAGGATAGTTTTTAATTCCTTTCCCTATCCGGATTAGACAAAAGTATGCAACAGTTGCTGGTAATGCTCAGTAGCTGAAGGGAAATGGATCTGGTTTCCAATGGTGAGGAGGGGAGGGGTTGATTTGGACATATAACTGACCTTTGGCCAGTTTAGTGGTGAGTAATTACTTTAAGTGCCAGCTTTGCTTTGGAATGAGGAAATTAATTAGATACTTGCTCATTGGTTTCATCAAGGAATGGTAGTAGAATGGACAGTAGGGGAAGAAGTCCAAATTCTTACTGGTCTTAAGCCTAAGGCATGACCAGCAGTGAAAGGTCTTTTGTATTGGGGAATGGTCATTGCTGAGTTTGAGTTTTCAAAATCTCATGTTTCCAATTCACCCCACTGTTCAGAATGTGTTATAAGATGTGTGTGGAAACAAGAAATACAGTAACTGGAACTTTTAAAGATACACTCTAAATCTGGCATCATCAGAGGATATGTGTGGCTTATGTAGCATCAATGGAAATGAAAATATGGAATTATTTTTAACATCCATTTGGATGAATGGCAGTAATACTGAGGCTGCATGGAAATGGGAATAGGGCAGGGAGATCCCTTTGGTTCTGAATACTGTGAGTCTTTATCACCATTTCCACCTCCATCTGTCCCATCCTAGTTTCTACTTCAGACTTTATCTAGAATTCCATAACCTCACCAGGTTTTCTGTCACCAGGCCTGATTTTGTTCACCTCTCCACCATCAGCTGCCTCCATCCTAGTAATTCCAGCCCCACCAGCTGATGAAATTCTTAAGGCAGTGCCTTCACCTCCTCTCACCCGAGCTCCATTCTCCACAATATTCTTTATGCATAAACTCTAGAGTGCCACGGCTCATGTCCTTTAAACAAATGTACAAACCAGGCACTTAGCTTCCAAACTTCCAGAGAATCCAACCGTCAGTATGAAGCCCCCTTGAGTGACGTGTGTTACAAATAAATCAGCCATGGTCTGATTGAATTGTTATGTTTGTTTTAGATTCTTGATGAGCAAGGGAACGAAAGGTTATCAGGAATATATTTGGGTTACAGTCAGATCAATCATTATCTAGTTGGGCAACAGAGCAGGTTGGAAAGAGTGAGCAGCCCATTCCTACTGCTAATTTGTATGTTTTTGTGTCTGTAAGGGATCCCGTGGCCTCCATGTGAAGAAGAGTGGCAGAGTTCTTCCGATGCCCTCACCAATGTTTTTCCTTCCATCCACATCCTTCAGAACACTGATAATTTGTCTATCGATATATTGCTGTTTCTGGGAGCTTGCTGTGCAGAAATTATCTGCTGAATTACAGTGTCAACACTTTGTTTGCTCTAAAGAGGTTTGGGAATGTACGTAGATGGTTGTAGAAAGGCAAGTTTTATTTTGCTTGAATATTCTTGACTCCCTCATGTCCAAAACATAAGAACCTAAGAAATAGGAGCAGTGATTGGCCATTTGTCCCTTTGAGGCTTTTCCATCGTTTATTAAGATATCAGATGATCCTCAACTTTAACTTCCGCGCTATCCTTACATCCCTTGATTACTTCCGTACTTCTCTTCCAGCACTTTAACTCCAGTGCACATTGGAGTTCTTCTCATTCTCCACCATGCTCAAAAGTCAAGGGCTGGAATACCTGCTCCATTAAACTGTCCTTTCCTAAGTCTTCACTTGCCATTTGACATCCTGTAAAGTGCTCATGAAGCTTTGAAGATGTATGTCGTTGCTGTTCATTGCTTGTCAACTCCCACTCCTTACCTCCCATTTGCCCTCATCCACACACCATTCCTCGTCCTTCCTGTCATAATACACCCTCCTATGCCTTTCTCTCTCACCAACTCATCCTCTCCCTTCTGCCGCTTATCATCTTCCTGCCTCTCATCTCCATTCTACCGCTCCTCACACTCCCACACCTTGCCCTCCCCTCACTCTCCCGCTACTCCTTATCCTCCCTCACACTCCCCTTTGTCACACAACTCAACCTCTCACTAAATCCCCACTCACTCCCTTCCCACCAACTCATCGCCGTCCCACTCACTCGTCACCCGTCCATCCACCCCATCCCTCAGACACGTTCCTTAACCTTCTTACCACACTTCACCTCCCCTTCACTCCTCACTCCCTCACCCACTCGTCACCCTTCCACTTAATCCACTGCTCTTCATCTACTCCTTACCCTCTCAGACCTTGCAGGAGACTCTGAACCTTACCAGCCTTGCGCATCAGTTAAAATTGTG
The DNA here is from genome assembly GCF_009764475.1 of Pristis pectinata. Taxonomy (NCBI): domain Eukaryota; kingdom Metazoa; phylum Chordata; class Chondrichthyes; order Rhinopristiformes; family Pristidae; genus Pristis; species Pristis pectinata. Next base: position 92,621,189 of record NC_067407.1, on the reverse strand, counting down.
CATTAAATGCCCTGCTGACTAAATCGTCAGTGATTTCTTTGCAAATCAGCAGTAATTGCATCCCAAACAAATTTAATTGCCTTTGTGAATAGCAGTCTGTGGTTGCTTTCATTTGCTAGATTACCTCATAATCTTGGAATACACTGAAATATCAGAGTCAAAGCATAATTTTGGTTGTACAGTGCATACTGGAAAATTTATGGGAAGAGATTTCAAAGTTGAAATCTAATTTTAGGGTTCAGATGATGTTTCTAAATTGCCTGAGCTTTTCTCTTGTGGTTTTGACACCAGTTGAACTCTGAGATTAGATTACAGTCTTGTATTTCACTCCCTGTCATCGATTATTCGATATTTTATCATATTTGTGATTAATTCAGCAATCCACATATAACCCACTAGAGAATTCGGTTTCAGTTACAGTCTGCTTATTAGAACTAATGCTGCTAAACTAACCAGAATACAAGTTCCTGTGAGACAGCTGATAATTTCAGTTAAACATTTCCCTGCGATTCATTCCTTCCAAGATTGCTGCGTCCATTATCTGAGAGGTATAAATAAGATTAGGTGTTGCTAAGATCCAGGCGATGATTCAAGGTCTCCGTGGAAACAGGTAGACTGAGGGTATGAAGCTCACAGCCTGATGATGGGAATAAAGAAAGGTCACCACTGAGCACAATTAATTTCCTGGCTTGGGAATTTTTCCTGTCAAAACACTTCTCATATCTGGCCCAAGGCCATGGGAGCTCTCCAGTGAACACGGACTCCATCCAAAGGTGTGTATCCCCTTCTGTAACACTCAGAGAGCAACAAGGCAGGGTTTTAGATGCTTGCAGTATTATTCTTTTCCCTTTCCAGCAATTGCACTTTAATTTTAATTCAAAACTTAGAAAATTAAAGGAAATAAAATTCTCGGTGAAACCACATTTCCGCATTTCATGTAAATTGCAGGCAGGTTCTTGTAAGCAGAGTTGAATATTCAATCTTTCAGCTTGATTTCTCTAAAAAAGCAGATAAAATATTATGATTTTGGCTTCACTGTATCTTAACTGCTCCCTGAATTTACATTTGCACATGCAAAACCTTGGAATATTACTTCATGTTTTTATTGGTGATGCTGAACATTGGGTTGTATTTCAAGGGCCATTTGGAAGATGCGCTGCTAGTTCTACCGAGACTCAGGAGAAGGCTTATGGAGTAGCTTTGTTCCTTACTGTGATGTAAAACTCTTCCTCAGTTACTCTGTACATCTTGTTGCTGTCTGTCTCGCAGTTTCTGTGGATGTTAGGAACATTAGGATGTTAGGTCCACACTCATAGGGTTAGGCTGCTCAGCCCTTTCTGTACTGTTCCACCATTCACTTCAATCACCTCACATATAGCTGCCAAGGATTAAAAGGAAATCATCTAGTAAGGCATTGAATTTATTCTCACTCCCAAACTACCTTCACCTTGCTAGTTTGCACATCAGTTTCCTCATTTTTTTTTCCTAATGTGTAACATTTGGCAATTATCTGTACAGAATTTCCACCTGCTGTGGTCTAGCCTACTTGACAATTTTATTCTTGGCTCTTACATTGGAACAGCCTGACACCTGCCAGCCCAACAATCTTCCTACCCCTGCCATCCCTCTCGCATACTCCTCCCCCACTACTTCACATGGGATAGCATCACTAGAGAATTTAATCTACCTCCTCCGCATTCAAATGTCCATCTAAAAAATAACCTTAAAGCCTTCCCAAGCAGCGTCTCTCCAGACAGGCATCACCCCTTTTACCAGTATCCAAATGTTTGGCCAGTCCCTAATTCACCTGCACAACTGATTTTGGAATTGCACCACTTTTGATGACATGAAAGGGAGATGCTCCGAGTTGACCTTGTCCATCACTGGATCACATTCTCTGCCTCTTCTACGCTGCTGAAGTTGGTTGTAAGCAAGCAGGCCGCTGCATCACTACTCAAACACGGTTGGCAGATAGGCTTGTCAACTACATGGATGTCTTCCTTGAGACATCAACACATGACTTCCTGCCCTCCAAACACCTCTCCTGCCATTGGTCAACCCACACAGTCAGCCTCACCAATTGAAACACAGGCTCTTCATCACTTGATTGCATACTTCTTGACAGTCAATCAAACAGCTTGTTTTTAATATTTTTATAACTTACAAGCAAAAGTTCTCAGAGGAAGTGAAAAAAAAATCAAACTATTATCAAACTAGCCATCATGGCTGATTTCTTGGATTCCTTTCCTGAAAATTAATGTGTGATTCCCAGAGACTCCACAGTAATAGCAAACAGTAGTCAACCCAACTGAATGGGCATTAATATATTTGAGTCCATAATTACTGAATGTAATGTGACAAATTCCTTCTTCCTTTATATTGTAAACTGCTGGTATGTGATCCATTGCTCCTATCTTATACCTCTTATGAAAGAAAGCCTTAAGCTTTAGAGTCCACTCTTTACTACTAATCAAGTCGAGGAAAATCTGGAAGATGTTACTGATTGCATCGCACTTTCTAAGTACAAATGACTCTTCTTTTGGCATATGTTGTCATTTCAACCACTGAGTGTGTTGTGGGCCTGGCATACGCACAAAAGCCTGTATTGGCATATTTGCCTCTCTGGTCATGATTAGACCAACATTTTTCATCTGACATCAAAAAGCTTGTCAATAAGTCTGTGAAAGAAAGTACTGCTACAGCACGTTATCTTTGGTAACATAATTTAGCTATCCATGGTATTATAAGCCCTGTATTTTGCAGTATGCTGCTTTATTAAGTCAGATGATCCCAAGGAGTGCATGAGCTGTGTCAGGAAATGGGGCATCATCATTAAGAACTTGGATTTCTTGATGATTAAGGCTGGAACTAATGATGCACGTTTCCTTCAGCATGATTTTTGTCTGATTGTGGCGTTGCTTCATTAGCATTGCCTAGACTAACGAGGTGTAGCTGTAATGAAGCAGTTTTATGTCAAACACCATGATTGATAAAGAGCTTCATGCACTAAAAGAAATTTAAAATATAATTACAATTAGAACTGGTTGAGTAAAGTTATTATGGGACTGCTTAAGGGTAGTTGAAGTTCAGTATAATGTCAAGTTGTAAAATTAACACATCAAAACATAAAACAAGAATTGCAGTAATATTGATTACACAGTATGTTTTTTCAAGGGGCTGCTTCTGGCTAGCAAATGTTCATAAAATGAGCTTGAACCATTTGCTTTTGTTACAATCTTTTATGTCGTTGACTTTGCAGATATGCAATGCTATTAGAAGCAAATGCCTGGCAGTGCCTTGACATACATAAGTTGTTGCACAGCTTGTGCTGGTACAGTCTGTCTTATTTTATGATCACAGGTTATAACTGTTTTTTTTGGCTGTTATTATCCATTGGTTATGGCAATAGTCTACTTAATTTTAACAGTAACAAAAATGGATAATTCAGAACTAAAGCAGAAAAATCTTTCAGTAATGAACATACACACACATGCAGCATTATGTTCTGCTGTTCAGATACAAAGAATGTAAATGTGCTGGTGTTCATTTCGCCACAGGTTATTAATGAGGACCAGAAGCATAGATTACCCATGATAATCAGGGAATGAACTAAATTAAATTTGCACTTATTATAAAATTAAGTGTATATTTATCATGGATTTATTTCTCCTGGAAAGAAAGACCATTCTTTTAAAACTCGATATGGAAGGTATAAAACAGAACAATGACTTGACTATGTGGACAGGGTTTGATTCCATATGCCCAGAATTAATTTTCATAACAGTCTTTCATTCATCAGTCTTTTTCCTATGTGTTATTCGAGCAGTGAAGAGCAAGATTAATGGAAGGCGGAGAAGCTTTCAAATGAACTCCACCCATATTTACCTTCGGTTGGTCCCATTGCTATTTGGACCAACCGAAGGTAAATATTGCTTTTTCGGTTAGACAGAAACCAACATTTACTTATTAATAGTGAAAGGTCAAAGAACTACATTCGAAATAAAACCAAAAATGCTCTAAAACCCCAGTGAGTCAAGCAGCAACTGTGCAGGGAGAAAGAGAATGAATATTTCAGGTTAATGAACTTTCAGTGGAACCAAGGGAACCCAATGTCTAGGGTTTTGTATCCTGATTAATCACCTGAAATGATAGCTCTGTTTCTCTCACCATAGATGCTGCCTGAGCTTCTGAGTAGTTGCAATAACTTCAGTTTTATTTCAGATTTCTAGCATCTGCAGTAGTTTACTCTTGGAAACAATTACATTTGTTGCCTGATGATAGTTGCATCCTTCCCGTAAATCTGGCAGAATAAGAAATGCTTCAGTAGAATGAAAGTTGGAGATTTGATTCAGAAGGCACGAGCCCTTCCCTGAGGCCCGGGATAGAAGCTGAGAATGGCCTGATTTCACTGTGCTGCTGGAGTGTAGCCTCATGACTGTACTTCAGTGCCATGGAGCAGGGGCAAGGGGGTGGGGTGCAGGGAGGGAGCAGGGGTCACATTCGTGAAACTTTGCATCTAGTTTACTCTGAGGCTTTACAGACTGCAGCCCACAGGTTTCCACTGGGCACAAATGTAGCCATGACATTGGGTGTGCACATGCTGCTCTCTTGGGATCAGGGAGGATTAGAGGAGGAGGGGGTTGGGAGCTGGATTTCGCTTCAAGTTTGCCTGAGTCCCACACCCATAAATTACTGGAGGCTGGGTAAAATTTAGGGAGTTCCTGGGATGGAGTTGGTGGAACATTTCTGTTTCTCCTGGCTTCCCTTTAATACCTATTAAAATTATTGAGGATAGATTACTTCAAATCATAATACACGCTAGAATTTCCTGAGCAGAGCAGGTATAATATATACATAAAGGAGCTGCTAGTTACGCATTAGCTATGTGCCAGGGAATGGAATCCCATTTTGTTGTTTCAGACATCAGTATGTGCATCTCCTGAGACCAGAGGTGTTCCAACAGTCACTCTGAGAAATGTGCAGAGGTCTGCATTTGGAAAGCCTCATTCTCAGACCTTAAGTTGAATGAAACGTTTATGATGTGTGAAGTTCAAGCAAACATGAGTTTTGGCTTTTCAGTAGGGCTAGTCACATAAGTTCTCACTTTCCTTGTGTTTCCCCCTAACTCTTAAAGTTATTCCCTTCAATCTATTTACCAGTTTCCTTTTCAAAGATAAATTCTCTTTTGAATCTGTTTTCAACTCTTTGAGGTGACGATTTACTGAAAAAAAAACCTTGCCACATCCATCTCCTTTTATGTGTCAGTATACAGCTGATTGACAGGGATCTATAAATCCCCTAGCAATCTAAAAGAACTTCAGGTGCATAATTACAGAGTGTGGTGGTCAATTTGACAACACTTGGTAATGGTGGAGTTGGTGTGGAGATGGTCTTCCAATGTGTGACACAACAAATGGGTGGTTTCCTTTGAGAAAATGGAGCCTCCTCTTGGCATTGTTACCACGAGGTAGAGACAGAAGCAATGGTACCTGTTCCTTCATAGGCTTGCTAACACTGTCATCTTCCTTTAGCTCCTCAGTGGCCCTCCAAGAGAGAGAGGTATAGATGTGTCCAGAAGACCCCAGAGACTACTGGTGAGGTTTGGGGTGGGATTGCTACTCAAAGACATGGATATTAATTGAGATGCTGGGCCCGAATCTCTTCCATTACTTTTATATACTGTGGAATGCAAGCTCCTTGCTGGACAGAGAGAGAAAAACCAAGTCAGATCAGAGGCACAGCTTAAGGCTTTTCTTGCAGCAAGCGGGGTTACACTCCGGTGTGGCACTACTCAGTGAAGAAAAATGCCGGCCTTGATCTTGTGCTGCTAATGCAAGTGCTGAAAGCATATGGAAATGAAGCACAACTGAAATATTGCACCTCCCACCTCATTTCCCCTGGTCTGCATTTCAGCCGAAGGACGATACAATTACCACATTCAAAAAGAAAAATTGTCAGGGCAATAGATTTGCTTGATTGCCCTTCAGAACAAGTACAGCACAACCATCAAACTCCACTTGTTTAAAAAAGAACAGGTTACTAGTTTGAATGACAGGTTGAATGTAAACAGCGGTGCTTCAATATTCAAGATTCATTAATGCAATTTATCTGCGTACTAATGGACTACGCAATCAAACTGCCAGGGCTACACATATTGTGAGTCTGGGGGAAATCTCTATAACTAGTCCAGTCAAAAAGATACACTGACTAAAGTGGGACTGGAGTGAATCAATGAGCCGGACTGTGCTCAATCCAGACCAATCCACACACCAGCCACCATGCTGTTCTCATGGACACGAATATTCCACTGCCCAATGAGCCAAACTCCAGGCCTCACTGCTGCAGCTGTCCTGCAATGTGGAGCAGTCTATCAGCAGCAAGTGGTGAACAGTTTAAATAGACTTAAATCAATATAAGATATAAAAAAGATTTTTTAAAATTTAGATGCAGACTTGTTTGTTATAGAAATTAATTTGAAACGTTAATGTTGTGTAAGATAAAAATTACTCATATGTACCTTTTCAATGTCGATCAGGTGAATGGTGCCATGCTACATATGTTAGCTGTAGCTGGTGTAAGGTCAAGTGGCCAGATACAGAGTGTAACAGGCCCATCACCCCCACTACAACTGAGCTTAGCACCGAGTGGTAAGTGCACCAGCACCCGACCTTGAACATCTTCCTGACTTCCGGGCTGCAGCACACAGATGTGGAATCCTGGGACATTCTGAGCCACCCTCTGCAGCTAGTCCACTGTTCTCTGTGGATCTGCCCATTGGCCTTCATCATGATCTGACCCATGTTATATCATAATGATTTCTTCATGCTTCGTAAAGATAAGAATTATGGAGGATAGAGGAGGCACGGGGGAGGAAGGTGTGTGCCATTGAACCAAACTATGAAGAACCGTTGAAGGTTCCTCACATATATATCCAGAGTGCTTATATATCCAGGGTACTACCCCATCCTGCCAAAGTGAGCAGCTAACTCTCATCAAATGTGCTGAGTTCACTGGCAGGGTTGTTCTGTTCATCAATGGGCACAGAGTGAGAGCACAGAACCAGTGCTGTTAACTTAGCCAATGTATTTCCACATAGAGAAGCAGGCCCCTTTTTACCATCTAACCCACCAAGATCACTTTTTATTCCTTTGTGCCTTGTTTTCTGGTGAGTATAGGGAATGAAAGTATGTCTTAAAAGGAACAAATAGGAACAGCTCGTTCATTTAACTTAAAACTTTCAGCAAGGAGCTTCCTGTGGTGACAAAGACTTGCATGCCAGCAATCTTTGGTTCACATTAGTCACTCTTTGTGATCCTACAAACTGCTTTAATTGATTTATTAAGCAGTGGCTATACCTTGCTTAACCAAGAAAGGAGATAAAAGTGAAGGGATTTGCAATGTACTACAAAATACTTACTGCTCAGGAACAGGCCATTCAGCCCAACAGATCCATGCTGATGTTAGTGCTCCACATGAACCTTCTCCCACTCCTCCACATTACACCATATCGGCAAAATATTTCAATCCTTTTGTCCACCTGTGTTTATTTAGTTTCCCTTCAAAATCATCTCTACTATTCCTCCGAGCTACACCTTAGTTTCACGTTCAAATTACTCCCTGAACAGATAAGTTCCTAAATTAGAATTAGCACCCAACTTTAATCAGAGGTATTTTGCTAACACTGCATCAGCCAATGAATCTGTGGGCATAACGCACACAGCAGAGAGTCTAATGGACACCAAACAATATCAGTTAGCCAGTAACCAGTTTATTTTTGGAGCAGAGGAAATAAACAACAACAACTTCTCCGAATAAAACCAGGATAATTTCTACAACAAAAACACAATGAATGAAGGATGCTTACCTTTAAATCAAGTACATAAAATCAGTCTCAATCGCTTTCAATAGTATAGTCATGAAACTTGATTGATGGGGGAATTACCCAATCATCTCCACTCCAGCGAACCAGAGTGTCACCACAAAATGCCCTTTTTTCTTATTCACTAACAATATATGAGAGTTTCTAGCAAACCCTGGATTTACTATCTAACCTCAATGGCAGATACTCTTTTACAGACAGGTCCCTGAACTGGCCTGGTCCACATGTAAAAACAAGGTGACTAGAAGTTCTTCCCTGATCTGTAATGGTAAGTGCGCTATATAACCATTGAAGTTCATTAAAGTCAGTGGTGCTGAATTTCAGAAGCAGACTATTACACAGTGCACTACTGAACAAGGATTGATTTTCAGACATTTTTCCACATTTGCTTTCTCCAAATCCCTTTCATACACTTTAGGGCCTCTATCAGGTCACCCACAAACTACTCTCTTCTAGAGGAAAGAGTCAAGCCTGTCAGACCTTTCTTGAAAAGTACGACTTCTAAGTCCTCAAAGCATTTTAGTAAATCTTTAATCCACCTGTGGCAGTACCTGAACAGTGTCTTTACATTGTGGAGCCCAAAGTACTCACAGTACCATTTCATAGTTTATTTAAGTTCTTTATATACTACTTCATTTGCATCTGTAAAAATATGAATTTCAAATAATCCTGAGTTAGTGAATTGAGTGAAATTCTTGGTGGCCAGTGGCTCATTATTATGAATAGCCCTGGCAATTTCAATTCCCCCCAAAACACAAGGGGATTGCAAAACAGACTGAAGATCTCCCAGTTTAAAAAACATAGATAGCCCATTCTCCCCGTTATTCTTCTGTTAGTTCTTCGAAAAAGATATCCAACTAGTCCCATTTCCAATAGTTCTTTCCCCATGGTCTGGAAATTATTTCCCTTTAAGTGTTTATCTAACTTTGGAAAGTTATTAATCCTTTCTGGCCATGTATTCCTAATCCTAACATGTTGTGCAAATTTATTTTCCCTCATCTTCCCCGTGGTTCTTTTATGATTGTTTTCTGATTGCAGCCTATCTGGGAAGTCTACTCGGGAAGTTTACAAGTTTTTACAAAATTCCTCAGACAAGTAGAATTGCCAGCATTTGCTGAACTCTGTGTCATCATCACCTCCTTTCTGTAGTTCTCAGCATACTGTGATACTTTCTCATGAATTATAATCCATGACCAAGAAAAAATTGCTGGCCTTTTGGTCTCTTCCACAAAAATCCAGGTGCTTAATCCTCAGAGAAACAGCAGCAGTCACAGAATCAGATAAAGTCATGTGGTGCTCCACATAGAAAAGCTTTTTATAGACTGCAGAGACCAGTTCAGAAAAGGGGAGATGAATCACAATGGAAAAATATAATTTCACGAGATTGGTACCTGACTGATAACCTTGTGTCATACAGACAGCTGGACATTACATGAACTGCATTGACAGACACTGGCTTCTTTGGGGATAAACGACATGAAAATGCACATCATCTTGATAGACAGAGTGACCAATACTGAAGCAATGGGAATGAGTGGACTGCATGTAATAGCATAACATTTTCTATTGGCAGTGGTGCAATGGTCTAACCATACTGTATATCCTGTATGACTGAAGGTCAGTGCTCCCAGCAGATCAGACATAAGGAATGTGCGGAGGAAATCCTGATGGGAAGACAGAATGGATGAGGTGGCAATGAAGCCATGCAGCACCAAGGCATTAATGGCTGGCCTGATTTTGGCAGGATATACCCAGCCTTGGTGACAGGTGGAATGGGGGTAATGATCTACATTGGCAGGGGTGGAAATTTATATACACTACCTGATTTCAATAATGGATGTCTGAATCCTTACCCCTGCTTACTCCAGGGGAGGACAATGTTCAGATCTACTTCCAGAAATACTAAACTTTTCACTAAGGGTAACATGATGAAAAAAAATCATGATGAAAGCAAAGCACTACACGTGAGCTGGGATATAGTTGTAACTGCATGAAATGTAAAAAGGTTTCCAGCATTTTCTGGTTTTAGTCACAACCAGTCACACTTTCTCTTTAGTGACAGTAATATAGAATTACCACCTGTTTATCTTGTTAGTTCATACTTATCTCTTTTTTGTCATTTATGCTTATTGTTGAGAGAGGGAGGAAGATTTTGCCTATTGTTTGTTACTGTGAGAAGTTCCAAATGTTGGTCTTGGCAGTGAAGGGAACTAGATTAGCAATACCTCAGGCTGACAGGACAGTGGAGATTGTTTCCAATGCCCTCAGTCTCACTGCTGTAACATAAAATGCAGAGAACTCTCAGCCTGTCAGGTAACATCTGTGTAGAGAGATACAGTTAAGGTTTCAGGTCGATGACCTTTCATAACCCTCCAGGCACTCCTTTCATTACTCGCTGGCTGTTACCATTCTCGTTCAGCCAGTACAACCACTGCTTGAGTCACTCAACTTCTCTGGCCTCCCTTTTGTTCTTTCTGCCCCTGTCCCTTTCTCTGGAACTTAAAACTTGTTTCTTTATATTTTTCCCTGGAGGTGGAAATAGCCGGAAAGATACAATACCTGAAGAAGAGGAGAGAGAAAAAATATAATATAAAATATATGACTGGAATGGCTGATTATCTGCTATTGCGGAATGCAGTGTTGAACGTCCTCCTTCAATGCAGTAAGTTTTAAGGATCCCATAAATTAATAAAAGAGGAGATGATAATTCCAAGCAAAGCAGTTAATAATGGGAAAAATTACAAAACAGTAGTTGGAACCAGAGGAGTTGTAAATGGCGAGAACTGAACCATTACCAAAGATCTGTACTCTGAGAAAATGAACATTGGTGGTGAACTGAAATTGCTGAATTTGATACTGTCTGGAAGGTAAGATGTGCCTTGTGAGAAGAAGAGGTGCTGTTCTCTGCTTCTTCTCCATGTGTGAGGTTGAGACCAGAGGATGAATTAAAATAGCAAGTAAGCAAAAATTCAGAGCTAAGTTTGAAGTGACATGTTCAGCAAAGAAGACATCTAATTTGCATTTGGTCTCCACAAGGTGGAAGAGGCTACATTGCAGTGTCTGTTGGTTTCTTTTGCTGCTGCAAGCATTTACAGCCATGCACCAGGCTTGAAACCAATTGTCTTATCTCCTTGGAAGGTTTTGTACTGGATGCTGAGCTTTCTTCTCATTCAAAGCATTGCAACTCCCCATTAGGTGGACTGTTGTAAAATTATATTTGCAGTGGTTCCAATGTTTCACTGCCTCCACATCAACTATTGTACCTACCCTCCTGGAGATTTGCCACATGTTGTACTTTTTCTCTCTCTCCCAGGCACTTGCAGAGTAGCCATTGAGCGACTGTTTGCTGTGGCCTTCTCGTTCGTGCTGCGGCCTGTAACCATTGTCTGCCAATACCTTGGCTTCTTGGCATGTCCCAAGCCCACCTGATCAACAATCTGCTTGGGCAGGGGCAGTTCATCCCACGTGGATTGTTTCCAGGATTTCCTTGCTGCCCAAGCCTGTGACTCTTTCAATAGTCCTCAATCAAGTGATTCAATTCAATGTACAATTATAATTGCTGAAGCACACTCATAGCCCAAAACTATAAAAGACAAATAGATCCATCTATCTCTCTCCGTCTGTATAACCTACAACCTAGAATCTCTCCTGCATACATGCCCAACACTGTTTTGCACCATCTTAGCAGAGGATCATGCAAATACTTTAAATACATGTCTAAGGCTATGATAGATTGTCATGTCACAACATTGATGCAATATGCTACATGTTAACAGTTGTAGCTTTAAACCTTCTTGAACAGCCGTTCTGAAGCTGGGTAGCTCCTGTACCATCTGTGGCAAATTCTCCCATTTTCAGCATTCACCTAGCCCACAGGATTTCTGCCTAACCCACTTGTTTGCCCATGTTACACCACATGTTGCTCTGGGTGATTTTCGGAGCTCTCGTCCTCTGCCTTGCATGCTCTTCTTTGCCAGGAGAGCTTTGAAATGCATTGCTGCTGTCTGGTCACCATGGGAAATATGCTTTTAAGCAGTGACCCCTTCTCTGATTACTGTGTAACAAAGCGTGGGGAGAAATGACAAAATGAGTGAGATCCTTTCATGAATCATTCACGTTCCATTTTAATGCTGCTTTCTAAGTGTAAACCTGCCTAAGACCAGTGGAGTGGTGTTACCTGAAGGCATTGAATTGAATCTTGAATCTGGATGTCTGCAATGTGCACACAAGGAAGATGATACAGACAGAGAGGTCAGAGTTATAACAAGGCCCAATGTAAGCACCTCATCCACTGCTTGTGTATTTTGCAGTCTTCTGGATGGATTGTGAATTCAACAGCTTCAGGAAACTCATTCTCTCTGTGTCAGAACTGGCCATTTCTACCATAGGTCAGCCATTGTTCAGTTTTTCAGTCCCTATAAGCATGGCCTGACCTACTTACCATCACCCACAGCTCTGCATTTCACAGCTTTTACATTCTTTGTCTCTCTCCTAACTGTCCTTTCACAGATTTTGAGTTTCTTTCTTCATATTAACTCTCTAACTATCTTCAATAATCCATCAAACGTTCACAAGATCACAAGACAATGGAGCAGAAGTAGGCCATTCAGCCCATCGAGTCTGCTCCACCACTTCACCATGAGCTAAACTATTCTCCTATCTAGTCCCAATTCCCGGCCTTTTCCCCATATCCCTTGACACCCTGACGAATTAGATACCTATCAACCTCCTCCTTAAACACCCCCAATGATCGGGCCTCCACAGCTGTATGTGGCAACGAATTCCATAAATCCACAACCCTCTGGCTAAAGAAATTTCTTCTCATCTCTGTTTTAAATAGGTACCCTCTAATTCTAAGACTGTGCCCTCTTGTCCTGGACTCACCCACCAAAGGAAACCACTTAACCACATCTATTCTCTCCAGTCTTTTCAACATTCGAAATGTTTCTATGAGGTCCCCTCTCATTCTTCTATACTCCAATGAATACAGTCCAAGAGCCGACAAATGCTCCTCGTATGTAAGCCCTTGCATTCCAGGAATCATCAGTAGTTATTTTATCAATAGCTTATCCCCAAGGCAACCCTGAACTCAACCTGTCAGATATATTCCCTCTGTCCTATCCACCCTCTCTGCAATTTAAAAATAACTCGTTTTCTCTCTTTTTGGTTCTGAGAAGGGTCCTCATCCTGAAATGTTAACTCTGATTTTCTTTCCCCTGATGCTGCCCGGTCTGTTGAGCGTCTCTGATTTTTTTCTGTCAGTGCAAGAATTAAACACCCTGCCTAAAAATCTACCATGTGACTGAGATGCTTTAGAGATCCTTATCAAAGGATAAAATGGGTAAAAAAGCTGTTGTCTGGGGAATATCCAAAAATTGACTCTCCAAGACGAAACAGTGCGATGGACTACCTGAGGACATTGAGGGATCTTAATGGTGTAACTTAAAAATTTTCGTACCTTCTGTGAACATTAAGCATGCGCGTAATGATGACTTACAGTACAGAACAAAGCTCTGCTTATGGAGTTAGATTTTGCTGTACACAGTAGAGGCTGCAAAATAATACACCCTGCAAAAAGGCAGGGAATCACTGACAAAAGCTCTCAGATTTCTGTGTTGAACGGCCCATGAAATTGCTGCCAGATTTTGCCCATTATGACATTGAGTATTGATTGCCTCACTGTTATTTGCGCTGCAACTTTCGGGACAATGAATTTTTAAGGCAACATTTTGAAGTTTATCCTCTAAGGGAGAGCTTGGGAAAGGAGCTACTACATTTCAGCTGTTGATTTAAAATGATTGGAAAATCATTTGCAGCAGAGGTTAGCATTTCCAAAATCAGGACAGGAGTTCCAGTCAGGTCTTAAAGCGATTCTTTGTACTTCCAACACCTTATGTGCTAATGTGATACTTCCATTTCCTGCGCTATCTATCCTTGTGGTCTTTGAATGAAGCTGATGATTAATCATTAATTTATAGGCATCTGATCCCGAGAGGAACTCAGTTAAAACTGCCCAAGTGAGCTTCACTTATTCCTCTTACGGTTGGTGAAATGGGAATATTTCAGGCATGCATCTTACCTGGACTCAGATAGCCATGGGTTCAAAAAAGTGTACAGCAAAATCTAATTGAGGGCAAGAAGAAGTATTGCTGGTGTTGGAAATCTGAAATGAAAACAGAAGGTGCTCAGCAGGTCAGACAGCATCTATAGAGAGAGTAGCCTCAGCTCATTCTGCCCTCTCAGATTACAATACAGGGTTCCGTCTGATGAAAATGAAGAAAATCAGAGAAGTTCACTTCTGTTTCATTTCTAATTGACAGTGTCATTCAGCGTTCCTTCTCCCAATTATTTCTTTGTTCTGATTTTAAAAATTGTAACAGCAAAGCCAATGTATGTAGAAACTCTTAACATAGCATCACAATTTTCCCTTCACATATTTTTCCAATTAATTTCTGAATTTTTCTATAGAATCCACTTACACTGGCCTTTCTAGGTTGCAACTACACTGTTTCAACGTGTATTTTTCTCTTGTTGCCTCTGTTTTTAGTCTTTTGTCTTCAATAAATGAATATGCTCTAAAACTCCTCTGACTAGCTTAGTACATACCCACTGGCCCAACTCAGTTTTCTACCTTTAAAATCATTCATTAATGAAAGCAGAATGGAAAGCAGAAAATTAGTCCGTTAGCTGAATCTGAAATAAGGCATTGTTCCTTTGCCTAGACCTAGAACTCTACCTGGACTCAGAGCTCTCAATGCTCACCCACTGATGAATGGTTCTTTACTGCAGCTTTTGAGTACTATTCCATGCTTTGTGTAAAGCAATGGGAAGCATGCACCCAAAATGACTAAGTCTACCGTATTTTCCTCTTTTTTTCTCCATGGAAGTTACGTTCACTCATACAGTGAGTGACCTGGTAGACTGCAACTGGTAATTCATCTCTGGGAACCCAACATTGTTGAGCAGGCTGCTCTCCATTGTTTTTTGTAGCAACATGTCCACAAGTCATTACTGGATCCCAAAATCATTGGCACTACTCTCATCATGAGCAGGATGTGTCCAAGTCAATTGCAGGCAATTTCCCTTTAAGTACTTGCTAATTTGCAGGCTTAAATCTCTGCTGAATATTCTCCACATTCAAATTTGTGACTGCACCAGCCTTTCTGGTTACCAATATGAGCCTGTTCGCAGTGGAGCCTGATATCTGGAATATCAGGATCTATGTCCAAACCTCAAAGATTCTGTGTTCAGTTGTGGAAATTCTTCCCTAAACCTCTCTCCCCTAGTCTTTTTTTGGTTCCTGCTTAAGGATGCTCCTAAAACCCACCATCTAGATCAGTCTACCTTAACATCTCCTCATGTGGCTTCTTCTCAAATTTTGTTGATAATGGTCCTTTGAAGAACCTTGGGATATTTTACTATTTTAAAGGAATTGGAATTGGTTTATTATTGTCGCATGTTCTGGGGTACAGTGAAAAACTTTTGTTTTGCATGCCATCCATACAGATCATTTCATTACAACAGTGCATTGAGGTAGTACAAGGGAAAACAGTAACAGAATACAGAATGAAGTGTTACTGTTACAGAGAAAGTGCAGTGCAGGCAGATGATAATGTGAAAGGCCATAATGAGGTAGATTGTGAGGTCAAGAGTCTATCTTTTTGTACTAGGGGACCATACGAGGGTTTTATAACAGCGGGATAGAAGCTGCCCTTAAGCCTGGTGGTACATGCTTTCAGGGTTTTGTATCTTCTGCCCAATGGGAGGGGGAAGAAGAGAGAATGTTTGGGGTGGGTGGATTCTTTGATTATGTTGGCTGCTTTCCTGAGGCAGTGAGAAGTGTAGACAAAGTCCATGGAGGGGAGGCTGGTTTCTGTGATGTGCTGAGCTGTGTCCACGACTCTGTAGTTTCTTGCGGTCTCCAGCAAAGCAGTTGCCATACCAAGCCATGATGCATCTGGATAGGATGCCTTCTATGGTGCATTAATTAAAATAGTTGAGGGTCACAGGGAATATGCCAAATTTCTTCAGCCTCCTGAGGAAGTAGAGGAGCTGGTGAGCTTTCTTGACTGTGGCGTCTACAAGGTTGGACCGGGACAGGCTATTGGTGATGTTCACTCCGAGGAACTTGAAGCTCTCACCCTCTTGACGTCAGCACCGTTGACGTAGACAGATGCATGTGCACTGCCCCCCTTCTTGAAGTCAATGACCAGCTCTTTTGTCTTGCTGACATTTATGGAAAGATTGTTGTCGTGGACACCATGTCACTAGTCTGTCTATCTCCTTCCTGTACTCTGATTCATTGTTATTTGAGATTTTGCCCAAGCCATGATGCATCTGGATAGGATGCTTTCTGTGGTATCATCAGTAAACTTGTAGATGGAGTTGGAGCAGAATCTGGCCATGCAGTCGTGAGTGTATGGGGAGTAAAGTAGGGGGCTGAGGACGCAGCCTTGTGGGACACCAGTGTTGAGGATAATTGTGGCAGAGGTGTTGCTGCCTTTCTTTACTGATTGCGGTCAGTAAGTCAAGGATCCAGTTGCGAAGAGAGGTGTTGAGTCCTAGGTCTAGGAGTTGAAGATGAGCTTGCTTGTAATTATATTATTGAAGGTGGAGCTGCAGTCAATAAACGATAGTCTAACGTAGGTGTCTTGACTGTCCAGATACTCCAGAAATGAGTACAGGGTAAGGGAGATGGTGTTCACCATGGATCTGTTCCAGCGGTTGGTGAATTGCAGTGGGTTGAGGTTGTCTGGAAGGTCGGAGTTGATGTGTGCCATGACCAGCCTCTTGAAGCACTTCATGATAGTGGATGTCAGAGCCACTGGACGGTAATCATTAAGGCACGTTACCTTATTTTTCATAGGTACCGGATGATAGTGGTCTTCTTAAAGCAGGTGGGAACTTCAGATTGAAGTAGGGAGATGTTAAAAATGTCTGCAAATACCCCTGCCAGTTGATCTGCACAGGATCTGAGGACATGGCCGGGGACACCATCTGGGCCAGATGCTTTCCATGGGTTCACTCTCCAGAAGACTGATCTGACGTCCGCAGTGGTATCTGTGGGTTCAGGTGCATTGGAGGCTGTCAGGGTGGGAGGTGACATTCCCATCCCCTTCTGTTAACATACATAGAATGCATTAAGCTCACCAGGAAGGGATGTGCTGTTGTCGGTGATGCTGCCCAACTTCATTTTGTAGCCTGTTCTAACTTGTAATCCCTACCACAACTGACGGTTGGTCTGGGACTCAGATTTGGACTGGTATTGTCTCTTGGCATCCTGATGCCTTTATGAAGGTTGTATCTCGATTTCTTGTATAGTTCAGGGTTACCTGATTGGAACGCCACAGTTGTGGATATCAGTAGGGAGCGGATCTCCAGATTCATCCATGGTTTCCTGTTTGGGAACACCTGGATTGACCTATATAAAGGCAAGTCATTGTGATGTGAACACTCAGGCTTTATGTGTTATGATGTTCAAGTTGAAGAATCATGCATTAAAAGTTCATTTGCAGGTTGGAGAATGTTTGAAACAAGCTATCTGAGGGTTATTGGTGATCAACAGTGTCAACAAATCCAGGAGATAGTTAATTTTCAGTCTTTTTATTCAAACTAAAGCACAGTAAAATGTCCCTGCTCAGTCACAGAAGTACTTCACTTCAAATGCTATATTTATTCATGAACCTTATTAAACCAATAGTTTCTGCAGCAGGGCCATGAACAGTAGTAGCTCTTGGACAGACTTGTCCTTGCCTGTTTAATCCCAGTGATACTTTATGAAGCAACTTGTGGCTGGAGGGAGATCAAAATAACAAATTCAATCAGATTAAAAGGTAGTGAAGCTTACTGTGTAGGCATTGAGAAGCAATTGTGAATTAGTGCGAGTTAGTTCAATGACAAATTAAGAACAGAAAGTAAAATAAAGGGAGGGAAAGAGGTTAAATTAAAAGAGAAAGTGAAAAGAGATAAGCAGAAATATTTTATAAATTATATTTACAGTAAATCTACAACAATTAAGATATGAAAAAATGAGATACCACACGTAATAATTCATTTTCAGTGATAGAGTAGTTGACTGGCAGTAATTCATAGTTACCGCTGCATCTACACAAAATGAGCGAGCCCTAACCTTCTGTGGTAAGTTTAATTTGATTTGTATCCACTGTGCAAATACAGTATTTTCACACACTTTAATGCACTTCAAACATGTGCCAGATAATAAAAAACTTATTTTTCAAAATTAGCAGCTGAGTGATGCAATTTGGACAAAATAATTTGGCTTCCATATTTAGTAGCACGTCTGCCCTTCAAGCATATCATAGATTTTGGAATTTGGTGTCATGATTTACACCGTCAACTGAATCATTTGATGGAAAATGGAACATTGGTTCTTCTTGATGTAATATAACAATTAAATTAACAACAATTTCACATCAGATGCATTAAAATTTGTGTCAAATGATCTTTCATGCTGTTGGATCCACTTTGGGTTTTCAAAGACTTAATGCTTGCCTGAAGCAAAATAGTTCAGTGTGGAATGAGCTGCATTGTTGCCAAACCATACATTGGAAACTGTATTAAATACAGCTTCATGGCTGTGCGACTGAAGTAGAATTTAATATAGCAATATTAAGATTGTCTTATTGGAATTAGCCTTCAAGGATTTTTTTCTTTGTATTCCTGCTGTCGATTGCAACACCGGTTACAAGATGCAAAGTTCACTGAAGTTGAAAATATTCATTGTTTTTATTCCCTTGATTACATACTTATGCCAAGGCCTAGTTTACCATTTAAAGAACAATTTTGTATAATACAAACCTGTTAGCTTAAACTCCAAAACAAATATTTCTTCAATAATTTTATTCACTATTGGTGCCTGTTAATGATATTTCTGTGCATAAGACTTTCAGCTATGTTTTATTCTTAGGTTAATCTTTGAGGCTGTAATTCTACTGACTTATATTCTAAATCGAGGTTCATGTAATAAATGCGATTTAAACCACCACTGCTCTCTTTTTCTCAGGCAAGAACAAAGGAAAAGGAAAAGTTAAAACAAACTTCTCTTTGAAAATTGAGAAGAGTTGTGAAATGGCAATCTGGGGTCCTTTCCTTCAACCATACCTCAGCATCCTATCTGAGCTGCTTTGTGTTGCCATCTTACTAACTGTTGTTCAGCACTTCAAAAGGCAAGTGGTTTTGAGGGTATCACAGTTGGGAATGGATACAAAATGAATTATTCTGCAATTACTATTGTCCATTTCAAAATGATTTGAGCTCGTGGAATGAGTGTTTTCATATGTTGATAAAAGCAAGGAGTTCCAAAAGTTTTAAATCTTTTTTATCATGTAAATAATAATGCTTAAGAAAAAAGGTTTAAGGATTGTCACATAAATTATAATGTTGGGATTTTGTTTTAACATTGTCACTGGCCTGTATTAATAATATTGATATATCTATTTACATCTCTCGTTTTTCTTTCATTCTCTTGCACTCTCTCTCGTTCCTCATGTCTTGTATGTCATCTTCTCTGATGACAAATTTCCTGAATTTATTAAGAATATGCTTGCTAAAACATATGGGCCATTGTAAATTATTTATAGTGTGAATCATTAATGGTAAGCAGTAGAGGTCAATAATCCTTTGATGGCATCAGCAACACAGATGTCAAACTCATGGAAAACTAACTTTCCTACAAATCTAAGATTTTGCTTTCATCAGTCGAAAATAAATTGTAGATATTGTAGCAGCTTAAAACGAGGAACCAACTGAAGGAAAAAAAATCTTTCTAGCTTAACTTTGGATCATGTGGAACATGAGGATATATACAACATTCTGTGACGTTGCCAGGTTCACAAGTCTGGCTGTAGAATGAAATGTTTCACACCACTTTACACAATTCTGATTTTAAACAGATGATTTCCTTTCTTGTGTGAACAGTGCTTTAGGCTTAATTATGGCATTTTTAAGATGTAGACCATGCCAAATAAGCACTTTCCTGATGACCAAAGCACTAATGGTGTAAGAAGCTTGGGCTCGAAATTTATGCTGCAGTCCACTGGCAAGGCCAAAAACTAATAGCTGACAACTCCTCGTTCCCTCGAATAGCAATATACTTCTCTATTAACTTTCATAATGGCATTTGCCTTTGAGCAACCAGAAATCTCTGAATAAAGTAGTTACATCTAATCTCTGCAGCATCTTTCCCCATCTAAATTGGAACCAAAGCTTTTCGTTTAGTCTGATGCATGTTAGGGATCCAATTTATCTATTTCTTTCTGGTCTTGAATAATAGCTCCCGTGTGTTTTATATTCTTTGGAGTAAACAATTCCCAAGTTCACAAGCCTTGGGCTAATTATCCATTATATTGTCTGATTCCATATCCCCATCAATACCTGGATTTCTTTGACATAACATGATGACCAGAAATGCACGTATCATGCCAAATATGGCCATATTATAGCCTTGTGTTGATTATTACTGTTTCCTTAAGAACCTCTGCTTGAAATGCCCAACCTCTTTCAAGAAATGGTACTTGGCAAGAACCGTTTAACTTCCAGTTGGATAGCTCTGTTAAACTGGAACAGGACATCAAAGAAAAGAAATGTGAATTCTGGGAATCTGGAAAACACAACAAAACCTGGAAATGCACAGATGATTGGAAAGAAAGCAAGGCAGATGTTTCTGACATTCTATTTTAATTATGTGTGCAGATTTCTGGTAATATAAATAGTTAATTGATGGAAATCATGTTTTTATTTCTAATTTCTGAACTCCACAATACGAATAATTATCCTTACAATAATGTATTCAGTTCACAATTTCCCTTTTTTTCTGTAAATATTGCAAAATTGATTCTGGATTGTGCAAAAACTATTGTAGTCCATTTGTCGGTCTGATACCCTTAAAAAAGACTCAAAGGCTCATTTGAAATGTTAGCGTTGATTAGTTACACAATCCTACATTAACCTGTAAATTAAAATTCCTTGGTGCAATTTGATGGCTGATTTAATTTTGTCTTTCTTTGTTTGCCTCAGGCTAATTCCATTATGAATTCTCTATACAGTTTTTCCCTCAATGATTAGCAGCTTAGGCAGAAGTTCTGATTACTATTGTACACTTAGCACTACATAAAGCAGGGGATTAATATTCCCCCGAAGGATTGTTGCTATGGATTTGCTCTTTTCCTTCTAAAAGATGTTTCTGCAGCTTCAATTGTCCATAAATTATGATCTCCTGTGAATCATCACCCTGCCTGACCCCAGTTTAACAAGCCTAAGAAAGTGCCCCAGTCACAGGGAGAGAAGAAAGTGATATCCTCAATTATTAATCACCAGCCTATGATAATGCACATGTAATGATTTTACATGCCGCTGCTTTCACTCCACTTCAGAAAACATTTTTCTCAGACAGGTAAAATGAAGATGAAAAGGGTATTATGAAAAGATAATACCAAGATCCTCAAGTCCATCGTGTTATTATTTTTAACATCAGATCTCTGTGGTCTTGCTCGCAGAATGTGTCATGGTGGGGTGGAATATCATTTCACTTCCAACTTTGCGGAGTTATCTGTGGGAAGCAGTGAAACATTTTCCTGGGGAAAATGGTAAATCAAGGTAGGGATCATCTGTGCTGCCTTCACCTGCCTTTGAACATTAATGGGGTATCAGGGGCTCTGCCAGATGTTGTGCAATTAGTTCCATTCTTGCTTCTCAATTTGAGGAAACTTGCATCTCCACATTATCTTTCATGACCTCAGGACATCTGACCCAATCATTCAAAGACATTATTGTCACCGAGTCCCCCAACATACTGGGGACCGCCACTCACCAAAATCTCAATTGGTTGGTCCAACTGCATAAATACAGTGGCTTCAAGAATAGGTCAGCGGCTGGACATCCTGTGATGAGTGACACAATTCCTGACACCCCAAAGACTCTCCATCACCAGGATAGTGATGCTATACTTGCCTGGATGAGTGCTGCTTCAACAATGCTCAGGAGAATTGACACCATCTAAGACAAAGCAGCCTATTTGATTGACACCCCATCCACCAGTCTAAACATTCATTCCCTCCACCACTGGTGCATAATGTCTCCAATGTGTCCCATCTGCAAAACGCACTGCAATTACTTCCCTGTGCTACTCCGAATATATATCCCAAACCCACCATCTCTGCCAGTGACAAGGGCAGCAGACTCTTGGGAACACTACCATGAACGGGATTCCCTTCAACTTACATTCCATCCTGACTTGAAAATGTATTGCCATTCTTTCATTGTGATTAGATCTAAATCTTGGAACTTCTTACCAACACTCTCAAGCAGTATTATGATAGGTATAAGGTAATTGGTTTTATTGATGTTGAGAGGTCAACTTTGACCAGGATTCTCTACATAGTTCCCTTGCTTTTCTTTGAATTGATGCCATGGTACCTTGAAGTCAATCTAAGAGTGCAGATGAACCACAGTTTAACATTGCACAGGAAAGTTGACTTATCAGAGGGTGCAGCATTCCTTCCGAAGTACATAATGTATCAGCTAGGATTATTTTGCTCAGATAAGATAAGATATCTTTATTAGTCACATGTACATCGAAACACACAGTGAAATGCATCTTTCTTTTCGTGTAGTGTTCTGGGGGCAGCCCGCAAGTGTCGCCACGCTTCCAGTGCCAACATAACATGCCCACAACTTCCTAACTTGTATGTCTTTGGAATGTGGGAGGAAACTGGAACACCCGGAGGAAACCCACACATTCATTGGGAGAATGTACAAATTCCTTACAGACAGCAGCCGGAATTGAACCCAGGTTGCTGGCGCTGTAATAGCGTTACACTAACCACTACACGACTGTGCCTGCCCAAGATTAGTACCAGATCCCACTCAAAGGTGATAGTCCTACCCTAAGAGGTACCATTTATACAATTATCTTTGAGGGAAGTTTCTGTCAAGATAACCTGACTGAACTTGTCTTCTTTCATGCTTTATGTTGTTTCTTGTGTTCTTATAACCGGATCAAATCTAAAGAATTTAGTCTTGCAATTATTATTGACTTACACTCTTTCTTGAATTAGATCCGTTTACAGTATCTTCACATTTTTTAGAAAATATATTCAAGGGACCTGGGTATAGCTGACAAGGCCAAGCTTTACCACCTATCTCTAATTGCCCTTGAGAAGATAGTGGTATTTTGTCTTCTTTAGCCAATTCTGTATGGTAAGGGTACTCCCACAATGCAGGTTGATGAGGAATTCCAGGATTTGGACCCAGTGATAATACAGACCAGCAATATGTCTGCAAGATGGGATATAGTTTCCTTCGAGTTGGTGCAATGTGCTTATGTGGTGTTGGTCACAGGTTCATGGATAAACCTGTGGATAAAGTGCTATGGATAAATCCTTGGCAAATTGCTGCATTTTATTTCTTGGAAGGTCCTTTCTGATGTTGTAGTAGCACCACTGGCACTTTGGGTACAACTTATATAAAATCCTTTTTTAAACTTTATTTATACAGCACGGTAACAGATCTTTCCGGCCCAACGAATCCATGCCATACATCCATACATTTAAACCCATGTTAGCCTACCCTTATGTCTTTGGAATGTGGGAGGAAACCGGAGCACCCGGAGGAAACCCATGCAGGCACAGGGAGAATGTACAAACTCCTTACAGACAGCGACAGGAATTGAACCCCGATCACTGGCGCTGTAATAGCGTCATGCTAACTGCTACACTACCGGGCCGTCCTATTATTTATAGCCATCTATTGTATGTAAGGAAAATAATGACTAGCCCCTGATTTTCTAAACAGAAGCAAACATCTTTGTAACTTCTCCATTTCCACAAATTAGTTTGGACGTATGAATACTTTTTACCATGAGGTATAGGCAACCTTGTTTAATGTTTACATAGTTTTGTCTTTTGTTTCAGCTGCAGCATATCTTGTTTGGCCTTTAATTATTCAGCCTAATTGAATTAATACAAGTCAACCAAACAGTTGCATTCTGCATTCAATCTTAGTCTTTCACATTCAATTTCCCTTCTTTCTGTGAATGAGTTACAAGGATCAGTTCTATTTATACAATAAATGCAATTCACCTGTGAGGTAGTGGGATCACCTTTTCTGGAAAGTCAGCCTGTTAAGAATAATGTAGACATTTTAGAGTTTAACACAAGTTTTCATTTTCTCTGCTTCATGTTCCATGCTTGTCTCAGAATCTGCAACAGGCGTTGAGATAGGCTGAATGATTTAGATTTCTTTCTTTCCCTACAATGGGTTCAAGCTTAATCCGGGTCCTTTGCTCCTTACGACTGTTGGGAGGAGGTTGATTAAAGCGGTACAGCAACAAATTGTGGTTAAAAGGCACCTTTAATGAAGTAAAATGATCCAAGCTGCTTCATATACAGTGCTAGAACAGGAGGCCATTGAACCCTTCATGACTTTGCCAGCTTTATCTCA
Organism: Pristis pectinata; assembly: GCF_009764475.1. NCBI lineage: Eukaryota > Metazoa > Chordata > Chondrichthyes > Rhinopristiformes > Pristidae > Pristis > Pristis pectinata. The sequence continues at coordinate 92,596,852 of NC_067407.1, read as the reverse complement.
AAGTACTTGCAATTTCAGATACTTTTAAAAATGATCCTTCAAATTAAAATTCATTTCTTTAAATTTATAGGGTTCATGTTTTTGTTGGAATTGATAAGTAAGCTAAAAGAGGTTGCAAATGCTTGTGTTTTACTGTGCAAGATTGGTACTGATGGAGTTGGGGTTGTATATAAGCATGGATAGGGGCATCAATCAGATTGGGAATCTCTACATGCTGTCCGAGTTATCAGTACTGGGCCCCCAAATACTTGTAACCTAATTTGATGACTTAGATGAAGGGACTGGGTGCATTGCAGCCAAATTTGTTGACAATATAGAGATGGATAGGAAAGTAAGTTATGAGGAAGGCAGAAGGATCCTGCAAAAAGGACATAGATAGTTAAGCAAAAAAATTGGCTGATGTAATGTGGAGAAATGTGAGCTTATCCACTTTACGTGTTTCAATATGATCACCTCTTGTTCTTCTGAATTCGAGTGAGTATTAGGAAACTTTCTCAACCATTTCAACCCAGGAATCAGCATAGTGAACCTCCTCCGAACCCTGAATAAGTGCCATCCTCCTTAAAGATGGAGTTAGAAAAGCAGAATATTGTTTAAATGGTGCAAGATTACAGAATGCTGCTGCACAGTGATCTCTGAGTATTCTCATACGTGAAACGTGAAAAGTTTGTAGGCAGGTACAGTAGTAATTAAGAAAACAAATGGAATGTTGAACTTTATTGCAAAGGGGATTGAGAACAAAAGTAGGGGAACATTGCCACAACCATACAGGGGATTGGTAACTGCATGCAATGTAACTTCATACATTTTCTTCTCCTGATTTATGGAGGGTCATTCTTGCCTCGGAGGAAGTTCAGAAAAAGGTTCACTAGACTGATTCCTGGCATGAATGGTTGATAATTGAGAAAGTTTGGCCAATACTCATTGGAATTTAGAAAAATGAAGTGTGATCATGTTGAAATATTACAAATCCATTTGGGGGATAATAGACAGGTGCTGAGAGAATGCTTCACCTCATGAGGGAATCTAGAACTGTGGGGCATGGTTTCAGAATAATGGCTTGCATATCTAAGGCAAAGATGAAGAGGATTTTTTTCTCTCAGATGGTTATGAATTTTGTGTTTAATCCCAGAGAGCTGTGGAGGCTAAATTGTTGAACATATTTAAGGCTGAGAAAGGTAGACTTTTGAACAAAGGGGAGTCACGGGTCATGGGGATCAGGCAAGGAACTGGAACTGAGGCCAAAATCAGATCAACACTTAGGCAGCTAAATTGAGTAACTGGTTAAGCTTTTGCTGAAATGGGTATGAAAACAAATCATTCTCTCAGTAAGAAGCTCAACTCCAGGGAGAAAGTTTTGATCCTTTAGTTAATTAATGTATAACCCCACCAAGATTTCTCTCTGTGGCTCAGCAGGTAATGGAACAACAAGCTGTGAAAGGGAATCTTGAAGAACAAAACTATCCCAGCTACAGTTATCAATGAGTGAAGCTGGCTGGTCTCGGCAGAGGCAATGACAGGGCAAATGGTCTTCAAGTGCCTAGGTAGAGATGAGTGTGAAGTGGATAAAAATTCTGCAGATGTTTCCTAATTATTATCCAGTGCTTCATGCTAGGGAAGGCTTGTGCTTAAAGGCAATCAGACAGCTCACTATCCAGGTTTCACACAGTGGAAACACGAGAGGGATGTCGGCAGGTATGCAATCATATTCCAGAATAAATTGCTGCTTTCAGGGGAATGGGAGAGAAAATTAAGAGAAGGAACATCATTCTGAATTAGAAGGTGACAATTTTTTTTAAATATTTTCAATTATGTTCAACTGCTTATCGATTCCTGAGGAGATGGGTAGCCTAGGATGTGCTTAATAAGCAAGTTTTTTTTCTTAAAGTAATAAAAAAGGCTCATTTAGTGTCCAAACTATATATGTTTCTGATTGATAATACAATTAATATGCCACATTCAGGCTTCCAGAATATGTGAAAAACCTGGAGACAGACATCTCCTGTAAAAATAGTAGAAACATGTTTGTGCCAATTTATGCAGAAGATCACTTAACACCTGTCTTAGGGTAATGCAGCTGATATTTTTAAATTTGGCATTTATAGCTTCCTTAAGCAGAAGGAAGTGCTTCATCTGGGCACTTGCTATAAGAGTGGAAATAGTGAAGAGACTTAGCTCACCCTCTTCTGCTAATGTAGTGGGTCTAAGGTTATTACATTTCTCCAAAACACCATTATAACATATATTCCTAAGGTACCTATACTTCGTATTTTAGATGATCCAAAGCTTATTACTACACAGACCATTAAAAGCAGGATTGCTCGTAATGGGCTACTGGTGGCCTTTAGAATAATTGCATGTCATTTAAAAGAATGAAAAGAATTGTTATCTGTCCCTCCTTGCCTGGAAGAAACTTCGAGTACAATCACTCCAGAGTATAATACCTAAAATGAAGAATCAATCAGAGATACAGAATAAAATCTTGCAAATGCTTGTTAACACCTAACTAGCCTCTCTGTGGATTAGAAAAGATGCCTCATTTGTCTCTCAGACAAAGAAAACAATAACTTAAATAAAATAAAGAACCTATTCCCGGTTTGTGAAAAAACATCGGCAGATCTTTATGGGTGCTTATCAAGACAGTGAAAGTTATAGGAATTTTGATAGTGCGTGTAAGGTGAAAGTTTCCCCTGGGAATTGGATAGGGAACTAAAGGTTTTTGTTTTGATCTAATTGGCTATAAGTAACATTGGGAAACTGAAGGGAAATTTCTTCAAACAGAAGGTTGTTGAAAATGGAAAAACATTGCATGAAAGCAATGGGAGATAGTGGAAGCAGATTATCCTTATAAAGCAATGGATCAGAACCTGGAAATCTGACCTGAGCCCAGTATGACCCAGTTGATTCATCTTGGGTTGGGTGGGGCCTTGCTGTGCTGAGCTGCATGGGACTGGCTCAGTGCTTTATCCAGGCCAGAACGATTGCCTGATATTACAGCATGGTCCTCTGGTTTTGATCAATATTTGGTGCTTCATCCTTGAGCATCTTAGAGATTGTTATATTTATATCTAGGGCGGCATGGTAGTGTAGCAGTTAGCGCGACGCTATTACAGCGCCAGCGATCGGGGTTTGATTCCCGTCGCTGTCTGTAAGGAGTTTGTAAGTTCTCCCGTGTCTGTGTGGGTTTCCTCCAGGTGCTCCGGTTTCCTCCCACATTCCAAAGACGTACGGGTAGGTTAATTTGGGTTTAAAATGGCCGGCGCGGACTCATTGGGCTGGAAGGGCCTGTTACCACGCTGTAAATAAAATGTAAAATTTTAAAATTTAAATTTAAAAAAAATTAAAAATTAAAAATTTAATTTAAATTAAAACTTAAAAAAAATTAAATTTAAATATTTGTGGCACGGTTCAGGTTGGTTTGGGTCATGTCCGTGTTGGCCATGGCTAAGCAGGGTTCAGGTTGAGTTTTAAATCTTGATGCGAGCAAATCCCAACAGTGTACATGCACATGAGGGTGACTCATTTGTGGAGTTGAAGGGGAAAAGCTAGATTGTGGGGCTAAATTGGACAGGACAGTTATGATGAGCTGAGTATCTGGTTGGAAAGTGAAGCTTGCACCAGAGTTTATGTTGGAACGGTATTCCCCTAAGTAATTCGCACACTGTGGTAGATTTGAACCCATGGCCTGAGCTTTAATTCTTGCTCACCCTGGCCCTTAAACAAAGGTTTCAAATTTACCCTCCAGCTTTTTCTGTTTTCAGACCAGCTGCTCATATACCTCTTCCTTGTGGGAAACCTGGGGTCTAAGTTGTATTTAAATTGTCTGTTCTGTGTAAGAGCAAGCACAGACTTGGTGGGACACATGACCCCTTTAGAGCTGTGTTATTCTTAGAATCAGAATCAGATCACTGACATATGATGTGAAATTTGTTGTTTTGCTTCAACAGTACACTGCAAAGACATAAAAACCTATAAATTACAAAAATAAATAAATAGTGCAAAAATAACATAAATTATGTGATCTTCAGTACACATCCACGTGTGCTCTAATTTTATTTATAAACCTCAACAGTTTTGGTTGGGACCATGAATCAGAACGGAGAAGGAAGGGGAAAAATTGCCAGTATATATGAGTATATGGGGGGGGGGGGAGTGGTGGTGGGGGGGGGCGGTGTGAGGGAAGGTGTCGGGGCTGGGGAGCTGCGATAGAGGATGGTAGGTGTTAACTGGATCTAGATGGGGAAGGGATGATGGGCAGATGGAATCAGCTGGGGGAGGGGATGGGAGAGATGAACAACGGGAGAAGAAAACTAGGTGGACAAGCAAGTGTGTGTGGGAGGAGAGCGCTGGGGTGTGGGTTACCTGATACTGAAAAATTCAGTGTTCATACCATTGTCGTGTAAGCTACCAAAGCAGAATATGAGATGTTGTTCTTCCAGTTTGCGTTTGGCCTCTCCATAGCAGGCTGAGGACAGACAGGTCAGTGTGGGAGGGAGAAGAAGAGTTAAAACGGCTTTTGCGGACAGTGTGGGTTCTCTGCAAAACAGCTGTCTTGTCTACAGTTGGCTTCGCCAGTGTAGATACAGGAAGATACAGGACCCTGAGGGCATATACCACCAAGCTCAAGGACAGCTTCTATCCCACTGTGATAAGACTATTGGACGGTTCCCTTACATGATGAGGTGGACTCTGACCTCACGATCTACCTTGTGACCTTGCACCTTATTGTCTACGTACACTGCACTTCCTCTGTAGCTGTGACACTTTACTCTGTTCTGTTATTGTTTTTACCTGTACTACCTCAATGCACTCTGTACTAACTCACTGTAACTGAATTGTGTAATGAATTGACCTGTTCGATCTGTATGCAAGACAAGTTTTTCACTGTACCTCGGTACAAGTGACAATAATAAACCAATACCAATACCAATAGAGGAGCTCCCATTGTGAACATCAAATGCAGAACCTCTGCCTCACCTGGAAGGGCTGTTTAGGTCCCCATATTGTCGCGATGGAGAAGACGAAGGGACAACCTCTTCCTATGGTTGCAGGGGAAAGTGCCAGTAGACAGGGAAGGGTGGATGGGGAGGGATGAGTAGACCAGGGATTCAAGAAGCACGAAGAGTGGTCCCTGCGGAAAGCAGAAGTGGGGAGGGGGAAGGGGAAGATGAGACAGGGGTGGGGGGGGGTGCGGAATGGAGGAGGATAACGTGCCTTCCCCTCTGCCTTTGAAGATGGAGCCCTCGCATGCATTTCCTCCATTTCCTGCATGCCTGCTTTCATCGCTCCCCCCCTCTCCAGACAGAGCAACAAGAGAGTTCCGTTGGTCCTCACCTTTCACATCATCCACTGCCATTCCATCAGCTCCAAGGTAATCCCACCACTAGTTGCATGTCACTTTAGCTCTCCTTCCCATTCCCACATCATCCTGTCTGTCATTGGGCTTCTCCGTTGCTATGGAGAGTCCAAACACAAATTGAAAGAACAACATCTCATATTCTACTTGGGTAGCGTACAACCCAAAAGTATGAACACTGATTTCTCCGATTTCAGGTAACCCACACCCCCATTCTTCTTTTCCCACACATACTACCCATCCACCTGGTTCTCTTCTCCCTTTGTTCACCTCTCCCATCCTCCTCCCCCTCCCCCCCCCCCCCCCCCCCCCCCCCCCCCCCCCCCCACCTGGTTCCATCTCTCCATCATCCCATCCAATCTGGTTCCTCTTATCACCTACCAATCTCTATTCCATTCCCTCTCCCCTCCTGGTTCCACCTGCCCATCATCCCCTCCCCATCTAGTTCCACCTATCACCTACCATCCACTAACGCCCCTTGCCACTATATAGTGACAATCTTTCTTCTTCCCTCTCGTCCTGATGCAGGGTCTCAACCTGAAATGTTGACTTGCGCCTTTTTTCCTCCACGGATGCTGCTTGGCCCGCTGAGTTTTCCAGCTTTCTGTTTTTTTTTGTATGTAGTTTCTAGTTTTCTCTCTTCCTCCTTTCTTAGATAGCATGGTTATATTTGCTCCCTTCTAATTAGTGGGTACTATTCTGGAATTGATGAGGTTTTGGAAGCTGATAACCAGTTCCTTCACCATCACCGCTGCCACCTCTTTTAAACCTTAGAATGCAACTCCTCAGGATTTTGGTATTTTTGGCTTACGGTTCCATTATTTTACCCAATGTTAGTTCTAATTTCCTTCACTCTAGTCATGCGGTTCTCTACTATTTCTGAAAAGTTTTCTATGTCTTCTTCTGATGCAAAATATTTGGTTTGATTTCTTTATTCCTCAACATATCTTATTCTTTTTCAATCTGTAAGGACCCTTCAACTTGTGTAAATCTTTTCCTTTTCACACATCCATAGAAGCTATTACAGTTTGTTTTTTATGTTTTTTTGCTGGATTGCTCTTGTATTCTACTTTCCCTTGGTCCTCCTTTGCTAAATTATGAGTCGTTCCCAATCCTCAGGCTTATTGCTCTTCTTGGCAACATTACGTCTTTTTCTGTTGACCTAATACTATCTTCAACTTTCTCTTATTAGCCTGGACAACTTTTCCAGATGGGATTTTGTGCCTTAAGGGATGTATATTTGTTGTAAACTTCTTTAAATTACTTCTTTAAATGTCAGACATTTCTAGAAGACTGTTACATCTTTTACTGTCACCCGCTCTTCTGCCATCCAGGATAAAGATAGGGTTCCTCTTGTCCTCACTTTCCACCCCACCAGCCTCCAAAGTCAGTGGATTATCCTCTGTAATTTCTGCCACCTTCAATGTGTTGCTCCCTCCAGACACCTCTCCCTTACTTCTCTCTTTTCAGCATTCTGATGGGAAGCTTCCGTCCACGACTCCTTGGTTTACTCTCCACTTCCGCCAACACCCACTCACTTTTCAAGCTGCCTTTCAGCGTATCCAGAGGAGATGGAACACCCGCCCTTTTACCTCTTCCCTTCCCACCATCTGGCACCACAGATACTCCTTCCAGGTGATTCATGTGTTCCACTTTAGAGTATTGCAACGAATGGTCATGATGTGGTCTCCCCCACATTAGAGAAACCAAACACAGATTGGGTGACCGTTTGCAGAACCATTCTGTTCAGTGCACAGGGATGGTCCTGAGCTTTCAGTTGCTTGTCACTTTAATTCTCGATCCCACGCCCATTCTGACCTCTCTGCTTTTGGCCTCTGGCAATGGTCCAACAAAGCCTGATGTAACCTCAAGGAACATCACCTCTTTTTCTGACTGGAGACATTACAGCTCTCAGCACTCAACACCGAATTCAACAATTTCAGATAGCCAGGCTTTTTAACTCGTATTGGACCTGACCATTAACTCTGTTTCCTGCTCTTGGCAGATGCTGCCTAAGTTGTTGAGTACCTCCAGCATTTTCTGTTGTTATTTTACATTTCCTGTAGTGTTTTATATCTCACACTTCCAGCATTTTTTTCTCTTCTTCAGCATTTTCATTCATCTTAAATTTACATCTCCTCCAGACAATTGAATTGTGATCAACAAGACTTTGCCATCATTAGAACATAGAACATAGAAAAACTACAGCACAATTCAGGCCCTTCGGCCCACAAAGCTGTGCCGAACATGTCCCTACCCTAGAAATTACTAGGCTTACCCATAGCCCTCTATTTTACTCAGCTCCATGTACCTATCTAACAGTCTCTTGAAAGACCCTATCGTATCAGCCTCCACCACGGTTTCCGGCAGCCCATTCCATGCACTCACCACTCTCTGAGTAAAAAACTTACCCCTGACATCTCCTCTATATCTACTCCCCAGCACCTTAAACCTATGTCCTCTTGTGGCCACCAATTCAGCCCTGGGGAAAAGCCTCTGACTATCTACCCTATCAATACCTCTCATCATCTTAAACACCTCTATCAGGTCCCCCCTCATCCTCTGTCTCTCCAAGGAGAAAAGGCCAAGTTCCCTCAACCTGCTTTCATAAGGCATGCTCCGCATCCCAGGCAGCATCCTCGTAAATCTCCTCTGCACCCTCTCTACGGCTTCCACATCTTTCCTGTAGTGAGGCGACCAGAACTGAGCACAATACTCCAAGTGGGGTCTGACCAGGGACCTATATATATTCCTCAGCCAACACTGCCAACTTTTGTGTCATCCATCTCCACCCTATCACAGATATTCCCTTTGTTGTCCTCACTTTTCCCTCTTCTCTACAACTTAAAACCTGTCTGATTTCTAACTTTTCTCAGTTCTGATGGGAGTTCATCGACCCAAAACGTTAACTCTTTCTCTCCCTGCTGATGCTGCCTGACCTGCTAAATATTAACAGCATTCTCTATTTTGATGTTTTTCTTCCTTGGGAACTGCCACATATTTTCCTACAAGCAGTGAGAAAGCAGATGCAATTATAAAAGGATTATGCCACAAGCTTATGCTGTTCCTTCAAATTAGGCAATCCTTTATTAGCTTCCTAGAAATTGCAAAATGATGAAGGTTTTGAAATAATGGAATATTCCACTTGGTGAGTGTTTGCAATCATGTTTCCACAAGATCAATATCTGGAAGGCATGAGAAATGCAAATTAACTGTTTATCTCAAGTGAATTTTTATGATTATAAGGTATTATTGCCCAGAAGTCAAGCTTTGAAATTGTTATGGGTTATTGGTTAAATCTCCTGTCTCATGCTTTAGTGGAAGTGCTAAAACATGTCATATGCTCAATTATATTCCCATCTCTGTGTTTGTATCTGTTCCAAAACTGCTTGAGGTTTCAAAGCTTAATACTAATGCATTTCTTCTTAAAATTGTAGTTCTAAATTCACCACATTCTGTCATTAAAAAGACAGAAAATTCACAAACAAGGCTATTACTGCAGATATTTTCCATTTCACAACTAAGACCAGATAATTGGGATTTGTTTTAATTGGTGGGCATTTGGGCTGTAAATCTTTGGAGGCAGTGCTATATGGACTAATGGTGAAATGAGAGCCCTTTTTACGTCCTATTTTCTTTTGTATTGACTTTGGTGATGCTGCTGCACTTGCAATTAATTACCACGACAAGATGACAATATCTACAGTGTTATGCCAAGGGAGTGCCGCACTGCCTGAAGTACCACCTATTGAGTGAGATGTTAATACAAAGCCTTGCCTCTGCTCTCAGCTGGATGTCCAACATCCTATGGCACCATTTTGAAGAAAAGTGCAGGCGTTATACTTGGTGTTCTGGCCAATCACTCAACCAACGTCTCAAACTCAGATTATTTTGCCACAGTGCTGTGTGGCAGTTTACTGTAGCTTGTAGTCTGCAAATTGACTGCTGCATTTCCAATGACACAACAATGATTATATGCAAAAGCACTCATTGATTGTCAAGTACTTTGCAATGTCCTGAGGATGTGAAATATACTGTATTAAACCAAGCCAAGCCAAGCCAAGCCAAGTCAATCCAACTAATAGCAATAGCTCAGCAGTCCCTTTATACTCATGTTTCTGATGGGTCCAACTTTGGCCCCAGATAAGAACCAGCAGAACATCCAGGTGTCCTGGTCTACCTCATGGCCCTTCTGCCAAAATCTCCTCCTGGATTTGTAGTGGGATTGCACCCAAGTAGATTCTGGTTCTGGGATTGAAATTAAAGGTTCTGATAAATAGTGTCCTTGTTATCTTTATCAGTCCCTGATAGGTAATGACTAACAGGCAGAAGTGATCAATGCGCCATTGTTTAATGGCAATTCGAGAGCTCAAATTCAGACTTAGATTTAAAATGCCACATTTATGTTTGTGAGTATAGTATTGGATTCTTTCACTCCATGATCATTTATTTCCAAAATTTCAAGTTTGATTTTACTGAATTGCAACCTCTTTGTTTCAATCTTAATTGTATTTTCACTTGAAACAGATCCTAATGAATCCAAAATTTGAGCATATCCCAATAAAGTTCAGAATATTCTATTTATTTTCAAGCAGTGTTTTATTATTTATTCAACCATTTTTGCTCAAATTTCTATGGCACCTTTCATGTCCTCAGAATGTGCCAAAGCATTGCACTGTGCTTTTGATGTGTTATTCCTTTTATTATGAAAATGAGGCAGTCAATTTTCACCAAGCAACTAAAACAGCTACGTGATACCAACCAGATAATCTGCTTTAGTAATGCTAGATAATGGATAAATCTTGGCCAGGGCACTTCTTCAAAACAAAGGAGATGGAACCTTGGTTTAAAATCTCATCCAGTAGACTATATGTCAGGCTGTGTAGTACTCCCCAGTACTTCAGTATTGACTCAGCCTAGATATTTGTGCTCACACATATGGAGTGAGACTTGAACCCAGAATCATTTGTCTCAGTGTTGGGAGTGCTATCAACTGAGCTGCAGCTGTTGTGTTGAGAACTGCACCGGTCTTCTGACTGTTACGCTCCCTGCAAACACAAGCAGCTCCAACTGTTGACTGGAATTTACTGATGAAGGTCTAATACCTGAACTGTAATTTACGTTGTTTTAGGTTTGCTCTTTCTCCAGTTTAAATGCAGTGGAAAGGTTAATGGGAATATTGTCCTTTATCTCCAGGAGTCCGGAATATGAAGGTGAGGAGGCATTACTTGGGTTGTAGAAAGTCTCCGCCAGCTGGAGAAGACATTTCAGGGCTCACACCTCAGGAAGTTCTGTTGGTCTTGGAGGAGAAACAGTACAGATTCGCCGGACATTTACTTGGGTCCAAAGAGTTAAATTATGCGGACAGGTTCCATGATCATGACTTGTTCTGAGCCCGAACTGATGACAGTTAACCATAAACGCACAAAAGTAGATAAATGAGGTTGAGATTAGACATAATTTTACTGAATGATAGAGCAAACCTGAGGGGTTGAATGGCCTACACTTCTTCCTACACTGCTAGCAACTTAGTAACCACTGAAAATGAACAATCCTGTGCATTGATTTTAGTTTATATTTATACTTTGCTATTAATTCTTCATTATGGTCCATGTTTTGTTTTCCATCTGTTCCCTCTGAGTGTTGCTTTGTAAACTGAGAGGTTAGAAAAGCAGGACATAAAGCTGTCCTTGACTTTTGATCCATGCCTCTGCTCACATAATGTGCACTTGCTTGGGAGGAGACAAATGATGTGTCTGTTATTCTTTTTCCCGTCAAGGTTGGCCGACCCCAGTCCAGTGGCCCAGCTGAAAAATCAATGAAATGATGTGTTTTTTTTGAATAAAATAAAATTACAAAGCAGATATAAAATAAACACCATGTCCTGCAGAGCACAGTGCAGTCTAATATCATCTGGTGCTATTCCTGTTTTAATCACTTGAGCTTTTCAGTAAGTGCTCCCTGTTCAAGTGAAATAAAATCCACAGGACATCATTGCAGTCCATTACCTCAATGTAGGTCATGAGAGCAGCTGATCAGAAGGACGATCAGGGCAGCAATTTATCATTGGCTATCCCAGCCTGGACTCAAGTCAGAAGCCAGGCAGCCATTCCTCCAAAAGGCCATTATTTGTCATGGTCGCTTCATTTACCTTCAAAGAATGAAACTTCTTTATCATCCGCTGTCAGGACACATGATGGATTCATTGACAGATCACTTCTTATTTTGCGCTTCATCAGACTTATTGATGAATACTATTTGATGTTAAGAAATTGAGTGGCCTGGGTTTTTGACTAATATAGATTTCTCAGTTGTGCAGCACTACATTATGAGCCATGCAGTTTGTTTAAGGTACTCTGTCCGCAGAATCTCAATGTGTATTTCACTGACACTCTCATCTTCTAAGGATTTCAATGTCAGCAAAAATTAAAGGACACTGTTGGCTTTTTAAAGTGCTCTACAAGAGATATTGGCAGGTTTTTTTGAACCAGGAGGAGAGCACAGTTATATCGCCTGATTCATGATCTTTGTTGCTTCTGCCTTTGCAGATTTTCAGAATGATGTTACAGTGTTAGAAACATGAGGCTAAGAGGTAATTTTTGACTTCCGTACAGGTTCGAGTCTGGTGTTATCACAACAGCTGTCTGTTACTCAGGAGTACACCCTCCAGCTCCCTCAAGAAGACCTTTGTCCTCCCTTAGATCCAGACCTTCCCACCCAACCTTCCTCATCTGCACTTTCCAATTTTAGACTTGCACTCTTGGGTCTCTCGATCCGTAGCCACCCTGATCTCCTCAATGCATGCAATGCTGGCAATATGCTCTCCCACCTCACTTCCGTCTCTCCTGACCCCTGTCTGATACCCACCCTTCACCAAGGCCTCCCAATAGCAGACTGGAGTTGCATCTTTCCATTGCTTGGGGCTCTTCAGAAGCACTGATTGCAAAACATCAGAGCCCAGCCAAATATTTTTGGTGTTGTCCTTTTCAGTGGACAACTATGCAGATTTTGCACCCAACCCTTGTTGTAATAAAGGGAAGTAATTCTGACCCTATAATGTATCTGTCCTATGTGTTGTTGCATGTGAGGAGGTGAAGGGACAATAATAGTACTGGATTGGGAAAAAAATGCCAAAGTAAGTAGGAAATAAATTGTCAGCAGGTGTAAAAGCCATGAAACCTCAGAAGAAGTTGATGTGAATTTTATGTGTGGTCAGTGGAAAAGGAGATAATAGTTGCTGCACACAGTGAGCTCATTATCTCCAGTGGAATAGCTTATAGTTTGGACATCTATACCAACTGGGATATTAGAGGAGGTAATAATCTATAACAAAGATTGTAGAAAGTTATTAATCTTGTCAAACAATTCTTCCCACTGCCCTTCTGTATTCTAATCTTTCTGGATTAGGCACAGGGAGATAATAATGCCATTCTTAACCTTGCCTGAAGAGTATTTTATTTTCTCTTCTGGGAATCTGTTAGTGCCAAGGATTGTAATTGAAGATATTTGGTTCTCATACTCTCCCTGTGAGACGTACACTCTTCTGCTTTAGTCAGCTTTGAGGCAGAAGGTTGTGGGTTCAAGCCCAATCTGTTGCAGTGCAGTGAAGCACTAAGTGAGTTCCACATTGTCAAAGGTGCTGGCTTTGTGATAAAATGTTACATAGAATTTATAGCACAGTGACAGACCTTTCACCTAGTGCCTATGTTTAAGCTCCCCTCTCACTCACTACAGATACATGTTAAACTGAGGCCCTGCTGATATGTTACAGTACACCTAAAGGATTGCACTACAGTTTTGAAGGAGAGCATTGGAGTTCTCCTTGTGTTCTGGCTTATTATTATCCCTCATTCATCATCACTAAAAACAGATACACTGGGCATTTACTTTAGTATAGGTTGAGGACATTTACCCATAAAACACTAGTAACTAAACTTGGAAAGCAATTAATTAGCTGGGGACTGCATTGTGGCATGCTGAAGATTTGGAAGGTACCAGTTATATACAGAGCACTCAATCTTCTCCCGTGGGTGCAATAGAAGTAGTGGCTGACATTGGAACAATGGAACAGGAGGAGGTCATTCAACCTCTCAGATCTAACCTGGTATTAAGTTAGATCATGATCGCTTTGTAACTCAACTCTTAGAGGCTTAACATATCATTTCTCCATTGCACATGGTGCTCTGCTAGGATTAAAATATTACAACTGGGTAATACATGCATCAAAGAAGAAAAGGGAGGAAATAAAGACTTGTATTTATATAATATGTTCCACAAACTCCAGACACCCTAAAGTTTTCAGCAACTTTTGAAGTACTTTTGATGTGTAGTCATGACCGTAATGTAAGAAAAGCACTGGCTGATTTTCTGCACAGCAAGATTGAACAGACACCAAAATAGTGATATTGATGAGATGATCGCTTCAAGTGAAGCTGACCAAGGAACAAAACTGGAACTTGGTCTTCAAAATGGTGCCATGGGATCCATTCAGTCCAATAGGGAGGTTGCCAAAGATTAGTTCTTGACATGGGAAATTCGACACTCAGGTTGGCTGACATTAGATGTTGCTGATTTCTGTTCCCTTTCACTGGTTCAAAATCCTTCAAGACATCGATAACATTACTGCTTCTCAGTAACCCATCCACATCATGAGTCTCAGGTGATTTGTGGTCAATAAGTCCTAGTATTTGAGCCACCCTTGCTTGTGGCACATTTGAAGACACTGTATTGACAAAGTTTTAATCAAATGGCAGAACAGGAGAGAGAGGTTGGAACATTTTTGATCAGCGTGTCGGTTTCAGATCTGCCAGTCTCTAACTTGGTAGAGATGAACAGTGGGCAGTTGGTGTGTCTTATGCTACAGCAGGGATACAGTGATGCTAGTACCTCTTCCGGTTACCTAACTTTGTCTTTCTGTGTCCCAATCAGTCATACAAAAGTTTCAAAAGAGATCTACAAACCACAAAGCCATAATGAACAGACAATGTGTTTGATTTAAGGAAAATAAGTTAATGGAGAATTTTGTCTCATTCCCTCATAAGTACAAATTGTGGCTTGAGATCATAGTTGAAACTTCTCCCATTTTGTTCCCCAAGTATGGAATCCAGGTTCAACAAATTCCCTTTAAATATAGGAGAGAAAATATTTAATTGGCTCACTCATTCTACGTAGAGAGACCTAAGTGATCATTCCAATGGCATACTTGGATATATTTTGGGCAGGACAGAATCTACATCAAGTACTTCTGTACCCATTGCTGCAGGAGGCCATTTTAAGCTCTCCTGCTGATCAAAGGCTAGCATTCCACTGTGAACATCATGTCTCTTTTGAGTGAGTAGACTCGATATTGTCACAAATCACAGTGTTATGAAACTTGGAGGCATTTGAAATGAAGCTTACTTCAATATTCTCTCCATGTTAAACTGAAGACCTTTAAAACTGTCAGAATATTTTGCATCTGGAGCTTTACATTTATGCTACTGCATAATGATCACGGGTATAGATTCAGAGTGAGGTAATATTAAATAATGCTAACTTATCATTGTTGAACAGAAATGCAAAGCCATTTAAAATAAACATTATTTCAAACAGCAAAGCACTTGAGAGCATTACTGATATTGTGGAGAATATTTCACTACTTAAGTTTGGAATACCAGGGATTCTACAGGAGAAAAAGTTGTTGGTTTAATTTTTAAATTATTCAGAATTGATTTGCTTTTGGAAGATTTGTAGCATATTTTATCATGTGTTCTGCAACGTTGTATTGATTTTCTGGATGCATTATTGACATCATCTAATTATATTCAGATGAACAAAGTTTTTTTTAATGACCATTCAAATAGTCCTGTGAATACATTCAAACCCAAACCTTGAGTTTTGGAAAGTTACTCAGTCTGGTGATATGCGTCTCAACAGGGTTAGATAATTGACCCTTCCCTTCCTTTTTAATGGTTATTTCTTTATTAAAGGAAAAAACATCCCATAGGTCTGATAATGTGTGGATCATGGTTCCTTTGGATATATCTGGATTCAGGCAGCTCTCCTGAAACTCACTCCACTTTCCCATAGGAATGAGACCCATTCCCAAAGTCAGTTGGAAGGTAAGCTACAGTAGGATAGAGATAGGTTAAGTGAATGAGCAAAGATCTGGCAAATGGAATAAAATGCAGGAAAATGTGAAATTGTCCATTTTAGCAGGGAAGGTAATAAAAAGTATATTATCTAAATGGTAGATTGTCAAATTGCAGAGGGATCTGAAAGTACCTAGTATGCAAGTTCGGTAAGTAATTGAGAGAGCTAACAGATGATATTGTTTATTGTGAGGGGGATTGAATATAATGTAGGGAGTTTCAGTTATGTATGTCATTAGTGAGACCACGTCTGGAGTACTGTGAACAACATTAGTCTCCTTATTTAAGGAAGGGTGTTAATGCCTTTGTTCAGAGAAGGTTTATGAAATATTCAAGTTTTCTTAAAAGGAAAGGTTGGACAAGCTTGACTGATATCCACTGGAGTTTGAAGAGTGAGAGGAGACTTGATTAAAACACATAAGATCTTGAGGGCTCTTGACAGAATGGACAGAGAGAGGATGTTTCCTCTTGTCCGATAATCTAGAACTATTGTTCAGTGTTTAAAAATAAGGAGTTGCCTACTTAACAGAGAGATGAGTTTCAGAATGGAACGAGTCTTTCTTGCACGGTCATGACAGCCTCTCCACTTCAGAAATCCCAAACAAGAATGGCTCTGTGACACTTACTCTATATCTATTCTCACAGGTGCTGCCTGATCTGCTGAATATCTTCAGCATTTCTGTTTTTATTCAAGATTTCCTCCATCTGTGATTTTGGGCTTTTCAATTCCAGGAGAATAGTGTGATCTGTTGGTTCCTAAAGAAGTAACAATGCAGCAATTATTGCAATATACAATTATGCCAAGACATACAGAACAAGTAACTGATTTGGTCAGTTGGTCAGCCTAGCAAGCAATAGACAAAGAGCAGCAGCACCTTCTCTCTCATTGGCTTCTCTTGCTTATTGAGGTGTTAAGCCAAGGCAGGTCAAAGTGAGTATTATTTCCAGCTCATGGAGTTTGAAGACCATTCTCCCAGATTCTGCTCTGTACTGCTAGCTTTTATGGAATTTGAACCCATTTTGAACCCCCAATCCTTCATCAAACATCAAAGTACTTTCCCAGCACTTGTTTTCTGGCCTCCGTCACTGATCCACCCATAACTTCTGTACAGAATTTACGCTGTACCTTACAAGGCCAAGATAACGATGGTCAGCACAAAAAGGTTGTAACCTTATGTGTGCGGAAGAGTGTAAAAGGAAATGTGCTCCTCTCATACCACAAGCTCTTTGAATGTCTTTAGAAGGTTTATTGATGATAAACCTGTTCATTCTTATTTGCTATAGTATATTTATTATAATTTCCCACCTTGACAACAAGATATCCTTACTGAGTTCTCACAACTAACCTGTGACTAATCTACCTACCCATTTATAAGTTCTTTGCCCACTTTCCTGAATTCCGAATTAAATCTTGTAAATATCACATGCAGACAAAATTAATTCACAATACCTCCATGTGAGGGTGGATGTGAAATAATTTTCTCTGCTCCTTTTTAAACCTCTATGCATCCGAGGAGAATTATTGCAGATTATCACTTCTCCTTAGTCTCCAACTGACCCAGGTCAAACTATGTACCCCTTTACTTACAACTTTGATTTGTCTTACAATACTTTGTGTTTTAACCCTTTCTAGATTGTTTCAAAATCAAATTTTCTCTGGAGTGTGTTTGGGTCCCTTAATGATTTAGGTAGTTCTCTCTGTCTGTCTGTCGCTCTCTCACTCTCTCTCTTTCTCCATCTCACTCCATCTCTCTCTGTCTTTCTGCCTTTCTGTGTCTGTCTCTCCCTCTCGCACACTTGTACACATACCACATTAACTATTTCATAGTGTGCTGCCGCCAAGTAACCATGCATGTCTGAGATCCATTCTTCAATGTTAATTCACCATGTATTTACCTCATGTTTGTTACCTCACTCACAACCAATCACGTTTGATACTCACAGCAGTATTCCAGTATCATGCCACATGTATCATCCAATGTAAACCATAGTTTGGCTTTCTGTTGATCTTCAAAGGAACAGGGAAAGTTGAGGGGTCTGTATTTGCCTCTACATGTCTTAGTGTCTCACGTACTGGTCAGGAAAACAAAGGTTGTTTGCCGAAAATATTCATTGACAAAAAAAAGACTTCACTGAGAGAAAATAATTAATAAACTATTCTTAACTACACCTTTCCTGGCAAACTTAATACCAGACTGATATCTGTTGGTGAATTTAATCAAGGTAATATTATCACATTTGAAAACAATTTTGCAAAACCTCATATTTGGTGGAGTGACTTCTGTGATTTTGACTGAAAACACAATAGAAACTATTGTTTCATCTTTTTCAGGAGTCCTTAATAAAACTTTACTCTTCAATACAGTATTTCCATAATACCCTTGAAACATTAATCAGATATTCCCATTTGGCCCCATTTACTAGTATGTTCTTATTTGATTAATGAAATGTCCCAGAAATATCCCGATATATTGCATCTTTGTCTATTCTTTCAATTCATAATCCCAAACCAAAGCATTAGTGAACTCAAATGTTTTGTCAAAGTTCAGTTCTATTTACCTAATTAAAACATTATTCCTTCATATGAGGTAAACTCCACAATGCACTTTTTTTCTTCTGTTTTCTTTTAGCTGAAACCTGATCATTCCCTTAGATGCCAGGTAAGTTTCTCCTTGTTGTAATTTTTCTTGTAAATGAGCAACCCAAAAGGAGTAAAGTGTGGCAGAAAAAGTCTTAAATTCAGATTATCACCATGCAGTGTCACTTGATGTTTGCAGATAAATTCTGAAATTCTCAAAACTGCCAGATATCTTGCTATGCCTCTCGTGGTCCCGAAAAGTCATTGCCATCTGTCTTTTAGAAAATACAAAATCCACTGTGGCTCTGCCTTAGAGCCTGAGGGGTTAATTTGTTACTATAGGGAAATGTGGATTCTATGCAACTTAACTCAAAATTTTCCCTTGAATTAAAGGCTAGTCAGAACAACAGAATCATCTCAAATATCCCAACATACTAATTAAAAAAGCTGCAAAATTTAAAATTCCCTATTTTTGATATGCGATAGTCTTCCTGAAATAATTTACAACATTAACCAGGATGCTATATGGTCATGGTGGAATTTTGGTCCATATAATTTTTTCCAAATGTAATTCTGATCTATAATTTATCAGCTGAAATACAATAGGAATAAATAAAGAGGAAATATAGAAAGATGCAGGTAAAATGCACCAGCTTACTAGCAAAACTCAATGAATCACATCTTTGTTTCATTCTTTCTGCAGATGCCTTTAGGTTACTTGAGGTAACTGAGTAAAAAGTGAATGTCACTGGAATTTAAATTTAAACTGCACAAAACAAAAGCAACTTCTATCTATAACTCAATTATTTTAAAGACAGACATGGAAATTAGGTTTCAAGGTCAAATCCTACCTCTGAAGAGCAAACACTTAAACTCATAGAGCATTAACACACTTTAAGTAAATTGTGAGCCAAAACTTACCAAATCTCAACAAAAATGTACAAATGCAAAAATGAACAGTTCAACAATATAAACAATACTACAAAAGGTTAACAGCTTTCAACTCTGAACTGAACAGTGACTGAGACTGAACACAGACAGTAGACACATTTCAAAGACGTAATTCTAAACAAAGAATGCTCAGGCAAACATCCAGATACACTTTCTCACTACATTCCTTTCACTCTAGCTTCAGTGCCATTTGCAACTTCAAATATCTTTGCTGTAACCTGGGTCTGAAATTCAAATTCTTGGAAGGTACCCACTTCTGGGCCACAAACATTGTTGATGATAATGTTTGAGCTCTCTGCGGGGCACTGCTGATAATGGTCAGGATCTTGTGAAAGTCGATGCTCCCCATTCCCAGGGACTCGAAGAGGCAGTCTCATTGTCTACTCTTGTACTGTCAGTTAGGGCTCCCTCATGTTTTAACTCTGAAGATCAAGCAGTCATGAAGGCTTGTGTAAGGTCAGCCCCCATCCAGCTCAGGGTGACTTATTTGAAGAATTCTCCACCTCAGTTTGAGGTTAGAGAGGCTGGAGTTGGTCATTGAAGCCGGTGCATCTTTTAGAGTTTAAACTGCAATGAGTTGCAAGGGATGTATGTGTGGTGGTGCTAATGGTGCTATTAGTGGTTGTGGTCAGTTGTGCATAGCCATCATCTTTGCCTCTGCCAGACAACCTCGCCCAGGTGACCATGCTGGCATTGGATAGTTTGTTCTATTGGTCCCACATAGTGGAGGCAAACTGGCAAGGGAGTGGTTGTCGGTCATTTTAGTCTGATAAAGGCCAGGGTCTCCTGCTCCAACCTTGGAGGCAGCAACCACAACTGCTCATGGAAGGCACAATCTGGATTCAAAATCTGGAGCAAAAAACAAACTTCTGGGTGAAGCTCGGCATCTGTGGAGGCTGAGGGATGGTCGATGTTTTGGGTCGAGACCCTGCATCAGGACTGAGACTGTAGAGGAGGGATAGCCAGTACAAAGAGGTGAGAGGGAAGGGTGAGGCAGGGGCTGGCAGGTGATAGCTAGAACCAGGTGAGGAGGGGCATGATGGATAGATGGAGCCGGGAGGGGTGGAGTCCTGAGACAGTGGCTGGTGGGTGATAGGTGGAGACAGATAAAGAGACAGAAAAAAAGTGCAGATGGAGCCAGGTGGGGAGAGTGGAGGTTAGAGGCAGAGGCTAAAAGCTGACATGTGGAGACACAATCGCTCACTGTGGTGCAACTTGTCTTTGAAGCGGTCGGGTTTTTGCCTGCCATGGGGCATGATCTGCTTTGGATAGAGGCAATGGTTTGTGCCGGCTCAAGGCCTCCCATGCATCCAACTCCTCACGTAGTCTGGAATTCTCTGTTTATAACAAAACATTTTGCTCACGTATCTGTCCTTGCTTGTTCAGCAGGCTACACACCCTCTCGTGAGCTGTCTCCTTCCAAAGTTGTTGGTCATATAAGCAGTCCAGATGCTTTCCAACAACTCTACTACATCCATTCTCCCGTGGTAACATTTTATTTCCATTCCATGTCTTTCATTCTAATATGCCAATGTTGTTGCCTTAGGTTTCACATTCAATTTGAGTATACCAATCTTCCTTTTCAGGAGGAATATTTGACCGAATCCTTCTATCTGAGGAAGAAACCTCCCCTTCTGAAGCTCCATAAATGCATCCCCTCCCTTTCATGAGATTGGCTCCTCCCCTCAGAAGCTCTACAGCAAAAGCCACACCTCTCCTCTCAGCAAGTGGCTTATATCAATTGCTACACCAGCAGGAATTAAAACACTGTCTCATTATTGCCAAAGGGTCAATTAACCAAAAAACAAAATGCAGATTCTGGAAATATGAGAGAAAAACAGATAGTGCTGGAGTTAGATGCATGGGAGTCCTTGAACCAGCACAAACCATTGCCTCCACCCAGCAGATCTGGAATCAGTAGATCTTCATCCTGAAACGTTAACTGTTCCTCCTTCCTTAGATGCTGTCTGACCTGTGGAGTGCTTCCAGCATTTTCTGTTTCTGTGCCAGTTTACTCTGTGCGTTGGCTCTTGTGAACCAACAGAAAGTACACAAATCAGCTTTGGATTTTGATTCTACCTCGATGCAGGTTACACAGACAGGTTGCAGAATAGTGAATACTCCAAAATCAATTCCAGCTTTAGATACTCTCTCCTCAATCACTCATACAATTGTGAAAAGACAAGTCAGAAGGTGGACTTCTCTTCGCCCAGGACACTTAACTTCTTGTCTTGGCATCTGGCTAATTTCTGAAGGGCAGTTATTTAAACAAAGGAGCCTGGACAGTGTCAACACCCACCCCCCTACCCCCACCTCCCCCTCACAACCCTTTGTCAAACTGACCTGTACTTTTACAGCACCTATTTCCTGGCCTTTCACCAATAACTTCTTTAAAGATTTGCACTGTAGCCTACAAGGCCAAACTGACATAGGTAAACAGGTGGTAAGCACAAACAGACTGTAATCTAGCGTATGCAGAAGAGTATAAAAGGAAATGTTCTTTTCCCAAACCATGAACTGTTTACTGGCATTTAATGTTATTGCAAGTTTTATTGGTTATAAACTTAGTCAATCTTATTTGCAACGATACTATTCCTGACCCACAACGTTTAGCATCTTCATATTTGGAGTCGCCGGAAGCATCAATGCTGATATGGTATTTACTTATTCCTGTAAAATGTGTCCAAAGGCCCGGTTTAAAATAAGCTACTTAATTTGATGATTGATTAGTTAAAAAGGCAATTATAAAATGATAAAAATAGTGATTTGCACATTTGTGCAAAGAGATGTTCTGCATAATTACTAACTAATTTTGCAAAGAGGGATGGAACCATTCATGTTTTCACTTTATCATAACTTAAACCTTCTTAGATTTAGACTTTAAAAGCTTGAATCAAAAGTACAGCATTTTTTTGAAATTGTAAAAGAACTGTAAATGTTCGCTAACAACATAATTATTTGCATAATTATATCCTTTACCAAAATATAATTATTTATATAATCATAGACTACCCCAAACAAATGCATTTTGCTAACTTCTAATTGTTCTGGCAATACTTCATCTAAGCACACTATTTCAATGCCAAATAAAACAGACATCTTCACACAACACCACCATTCATTTACATAACTGCAAACTACAAGTTCCTTACTCAGATATTAAAATATGGTCTCATGAGCTACCTTTTCCTAAAACCTGCCAGAAGTCATCTACTCACTTTTCTCACAATTTACTCCCTCCCTGGAACTACAATACAATTTATAGCTTGCTCTCCTATTTAAATGCAATAGCAATGTAATCATTTACGAGTTTTATTTTAAAGTTGTGTAAGCTTGTTCACTGCAATGATGTGTTATGTGTGATTCTGCATAGCTGTATGGAAGTAGTTGCGTTTATGGTGAGGCACAAGGATATTGATTAGTATAACATTTTTTTAAAAGGAGTCTTCAGAGAATACCTAGCACCCTTGGTCACATAATTAAATTGTGGTGCTAGCCATCTCTGATTAATCATCTTTTTTGTAAGCGTGTAAAATCTGGGACAAGGGAGTTTCAAAAGTTGCCAGGCATTAGTCTCTGGTGAGCTGCTAAGCTCAGAAACAGTATGATTGCATTTTTATGGCTTTCAGATATTTAATAGCTTCTTCCTGTCATTTTCTGAATGAGTGACTATAGCTTGGACCTCAGGGAGTAGGAATAGCGTCACACAGTGAGGAAAATGGCTGCTACCCCTATATTTGAATGATAGGCTTGGTCTTAATTGTTCTCTTAATTAGCTGCGGTAGTGCCAGCATCTGGGGAGAGATCACTTTATTGGTAAACAGCTCTACCTTGGAGCTCTGTTTACTGTCTCTTGGATACATGACAATCAGCTTCTAGCACAGTTGCATCTCCTTAGAGACGGAAAGCTGCCAAAGCTCTCATTCCCCAGGAACTGCTACTCTCAACATGTGATTTGCAATTCAAAGGCCGCCAACTGTTTGTTGTTAAATTAAGTTTTAATATGGCAAGACTGGCTTTATTAGGAAGATGTATAGAAAATGAAAACAAATGAGATTTTATAAAGCTGTAAACCTCTTACAAACTGAAATTAACAGCTCGTTGCCAACGGTTTTAGAGGATTTAACTGGTGCCATTGGAAACTGGTTGGGGTTAATTGCAAAATAAAGCATGTATAAAATTAGTTAGATTATCCCTATTTAAGGCATAAACAGAGATTAATATTCAAAGTGTTTAAAATCTTGGGGGTCCAATGAGTGTCAATGTTTCACTTTCAATATATTTGATCATTGTCTATGTTTCTTTTAAATAGTAATTAGTGGTTAACCCATGTAGATTGGAGAAGAATCTTTCATCTGGGAAGGGATTATTAATTAGAAGATTTTCAATGGGTTTGGCTAGATAAATATCAGCGCTTAATTGGATCACAGTTAACTACAAAGGCCACGTAGGTACTTAGAATGTCAGACGTTAAAGCCTTGTATTTGTTAGCGTTTGCTGACACAGTCAAGATATAGATTCTATTCGTTTCTTGTTACATTTGACTACTTTAAATATTATTCAGTACCAACAGCTAATATCAGATACCATTCATTATTATTGTTTAGTTGCCACTGTATCCTTGCCACTCTCTTAGGATCAACCTCAGTTTCCTATTGATCCCTGAGTTAAACTTTCAAACCCTGTGTCCTCTCCACTACCCAGACCTCTGCAGCATCCTACATTACACTGCCTCACCTTATCTTCCACTGAAATCCTCATTGTGCTATTTTATACCTACAGTTACTCCTACACTTAATACATTGGTTTAATGTTTTACACTCTTTGCAAACTTGAACTCATCCAAAACTCACCTGCTCATGTCTTAACTCACAACGTCCTACTCACTCACCACCCCTGAACTTGCTGATCAACATTAACTCCTTGATCACTAATACCTCAGTTATAAACATTCTTATCCTTTCCTTCAATTCCCTCAATAGCCTCTCAATTTCCTACCTTTGTAATCTCCTCTGGTCCCACAATCCTCCAAAGTTTCTGTACTCTTCCAATTCTGGTCTTTTGTCATGGAGTCATTGAGCCGTAGAACACTGAAACAGGCCTTTCAGCCCAGTGAGTGTGTATTGACCCACCAGCACTCATTTACACCAGTCCTATACTAATCCCATTTCATTCTTCCCATGTTCCATCATTTCTGCCCAGATTCTACCAGTCATCTATAGGGGGCAATATATATTAGCCAATCAATCTACCAACCTATAGGTCTCTGGGATGCAGGAGGAAACTGGAGCACCTGGAGGAAACCCATACAGTCATAGGGAGAATGAGCAAACTCCACTCAAACAGCACCTGAAGTCAAGATTGAACCTGGGTTGCTGGTGCTGTGACGCAGTGGGTCTATTAAATGTGCCACCCAAGTCTCCTATTTTCACTGGTGGCTGACTATGTCTTAAGTTTCCACCCGAAACCTCTTCCTTTAATTATCTCTCTTTACTCCTTCATAGCATTCCTTAAAAGTTTTGGTTACATCCCCTAAGATCACATATGTTATGGTGTCAAACTTTGGTTGATAATGCCCCTAATTTAGTGCTTTGAGTGTTTATATTTCATTAAAAGCTCTATGTGTTTCCAAGTTTTGTTGTATGAAATTGTATACATGAATATTTCATTCTGAAAAGTCATCTAACTGAGCAATAACTCAAGAATATTCAGGTAGATTTGCTAACATTTGGCCCTTTATCCAAAATATAACCACGTTGTGTCCAGACCGACAGACTTTTGGATGGTGAAAGAATCAAGGATGTTGGGGGGAAGGCAACAGAGCTGGCTTGAAGTACAGCATGAGCCATGAGTATACTGAATGGTGGGGCAGGCTGGATGGGCCACACAACCTACTCCTGCCTCCATTTCTTATGTTCTTATCCTTGACCCACACTGCTTCAGACTGAACATGTCCAAACTAATACTCCTCAATGGATCACACCAGATTACGTGTCAATTTCTTTTAAAGAATTGAGTATTTAGGCAGAAGGCCCAATATCTATTCTCTCTATTGAAGTACATTTTAAAGTTATATTTGAAGAATCTTTTTGACAATAACTTTATACCAGGGGTTAATATCACCATGGTGTTCATATCTTGTAAGCAGCTTTCCCATTGGGAATTCCTTGACATTGGAAGGGTGGGGTGGGGGTGGGGTGGGGTGGGGAAGAGAACAAAAGGAGAGCTTCAGGCACAATGGAGATGATTGGTATCCAACAAATGGTACCTGTGCACCACACCTTGTAGGCAAAGTGCATGTACCACTGCTTCCCTGTATGAGTGGCAGTTTCAAGTAACCAAATAAGGTTATTTATATACATAAACAAATAAACATTGCAAGTTTATGTAACATGCTGCCTCCATTCTTACAACAACTTGCAATTCTATAGACCTTAACTATCCCAAGGCATTTAACAGGAGGGTTATTGGGTAAAATTTTGCACATAAGGGAACATTAGCTTAGGTGGCCAGAAGTTTTTTAAAGAGCATCTCAAAGGAGAAGTGAGAGGTGGAGTGGTTTAGACCTAGACAGCTGAAGACACAGCTGCCAATGGTGGAGCAATGAAAATCAACCGCACTTAACGTCATCGTAAGCATTACCAGTGGTTGTTAAAGTCATTCACCATCCTGCACTCAGTTCATTTCAAGCTCCCGTTGAACATAGCAAGTAGTAAACCAATCAACAACGTGAAGCAAGTTACTGATGCTCCAGTATCACAGCCCACTCTCTTTCCTTCAATAACTGAGGACAACAGGAGAGTTGTAATTGTGAAGTTTCTACCAATTGAGCTCATTATATGGACAGACTGCTTAGCTATTTATAGAGATGGTGACCATGTGGGTGCTGCCTGTGGACTTTTTACACATTCTCCCTTTGACTGTGTGGGTTTCCCTTTGATATTCTGGTTTCTTCACATATCCCAAATACGTGTGGGTTTGTAGGTTAATTGGCCACTGAAAAATGCCTTTAGTGTAGTGGGTGGTAGAATTATTGAGTAAGAGCAGAATACAGGTTTATAAGGGAAATTACTGGGAGAATGGGATTACTTTGTTAGCCATCTCAATGACTAAATGACCTTCAGTCTCTAAGGAGATATGGAATGTGGGAAAATGCGAACTTATTCAATTGGGTGAGAAGAATAGAAAAACAGAATACTTCTAAGCAGTGGGAAAGAATTAAACGTTGGTGTATTGAGGACTCGTGGGGTACTGATCTGTAAACATGGGAAGTAAACGTCAAGGTACAGCAATTAGGAAAGAAAATGGAATGTTAGCCTTTATTGCAAGAAGATAGGAGTACAGAACCAGGAAGTCTACTACAATTGTATAGTGCTTAGGTGTGACCACAATTGAACTGGTGTGTGCAATTTTGTTCTCCATACCTAAGGAAGAAAATGGTCTGTGCAGCATAGATTTAGACTGAACCATAGAACCATAGAACCATGTTGTGCCGTCCATCAAACCACCCTCACACTACCTAACCCCTTCCTCCCACATATCCCCCCATCCCACACTCCTCCATATGCCTATCCAACAAGCTCTTGAACCTGTTCAATGTATCTGCCTCCACCACCACCCCAGACAGTGCATTCCATGCACCAACCACTCTCTGGGTGAAAAACCTCCCCCTGACATCTCCCCTGAACCTCCCACCCATAACCTTAAAGCCATGACCTCTCGTCTTGAGCATTGGTGCCCTGGGAAGGAGGCGCTGACTGTCTACTCTATCTATTCCTCTCAGTATTTTATATACCTCTATCATGTCTCCTCTATCCTCCTCCTTTCCAGTGAATAAAGCCCTAGCACCTTAAGCCTCTCCTCATATTCAATACTCTCTAATCCAGGCAGCATCCTGGTAAATCTCCTCTGCACCCTCTCCAACGCCTCCACATCCTTCCTATAATGAGGCGACCAGAACTGAACACAGTACTCTAAGTGTGGCCTAACTAGAGTTTTGTAAAGCTGCATCATCACCTCACGGCTCTTAAACTCAATCCCGCGACTTATGAAAGCCGACATCCCATTGGCCTTCTTAACTGCTCTTTCCACCTGTGAGGCAACTTTCAATGAACTGTGAATATGAACCCCCAGATCCCTCTGCTCCTCCACACTGCCAAGTACCTTGCCATTCACCCTGTACTCTGCCCTGGAGTTTGTCCTTCCAAAGTGTACCACCTCACACTTCTCTGGATTGAACTCCATCTGCCACTTGTCAGCCCAGCTCTGCGTCCTATCAATATCCCTCTGTAAGCTCCGACAGCCCTCCACACTATCCACAACACCGCCTATCTTAGTGTCGTCTGCAAACTTACTAACCCAGCCCTCCACCCCCTCATCTAAGTCATCTATAAATATCACAAAAAGTAGAGGTCCCAGAGCTGATCCCTGCAAGGACACCACTAGTCACTGCCTTCCAATCCGAGGGCACTCCTTCCACCACAACCCTCTGCTTTCTACATGCAAGCCAATTCCTAATCCACACAGCCAAGCTTCCTTGGATCCCTTGGCCTCTGACCTTCTGAAGAAGCCTACCATGAGGAACCTTATCAAACGCCTTACTAAAATCCATGTAAACCACATCCACCGCACTGCCCTCATCAATCTTCCTGGTCACCTCCTCAAAGAACTCTATCAGGCTTGTGAGGCAAGATCTTCCCTTCACAAATCCATGCTGGCTGTCCCTAATCAGTCCATGATTCTCAAGGTGTTCATAAATCCTATCCCTTAGAATCCTTTCTAACAGCTTACCCACCACAGACGTGAGATTCACCGGTCTATAATTCCCTGGCCTATCCCTATTACTTTTTTTGAACAAGGGGACAACATTCGCAACCCTCCAATCCTCCGGCACCATCCCCGTGGACAACGAGGACTCAAAGATCCTTACCAGCGGTTCAGCAATCTCCTCCCTAGCCTCTCGAAGCAGCCTGGGGAAAATCCCGTCAGGCCCCAGAGATTTATCTGTCTTAATATTATTTAACAACTTCAACACATCCTCTCTCTTGATATCTACAACCTCGAGAACATTACCCCTACCAGCACTCCCTTCCGCATCATCAAGACTGGTGAATACCAAAGAGAAGTACTCATTGAGAACTTCTCCCACTTCCGCCGCCTCCAGGCAAATTCTCCCACCTTTGTCCTTAATCGGACTTACCTTTACCCTAGCCATCCTCCTACCCTTCACGTACTTGAAAAAGGCCTTGGGATTTTCCTTAACCCTACTAGCCAAAGCCTTTTCATGTCCCCTTCTAGCTCTCCTCAGCCCTTTCTTAAGTTCCTTCCTCGCTACCCTATATTCCTCATGGGCCCTGTCTGAACCTTGCTGCTTATACCTCACGTATGCTACCTTCTTCTCCTTAACAAGTCGTTCCACCTCTCTCGTCACCCACGGTTCCTTCACCCTGCCATTCCTTCTCTGCCTCACCGGGACATATTTATCCCTAACATCCTGCATAAGATCCCTGAACATCGACCACATCTCCATGGTACATTTCCCTTCAAAAAGGACATCCCAATTTACACTCCCAAGTTCTCTCCTTATAGCCTCGTAGTTCGCCCTTCCCCAATTGAAAAACCTCTTGTCCTCTCTGCACCTGTCCCTGTCCATGACAATTTTAAAGGTTATGGAGCAATGGTCACTGTCCCCCAAATGCTCACCCACCAATAGATCCTTCACCTGTCCCGGTTCATTTCCTAAAACTAGATCTAACATGGCATTCCCTCTAGTCGGCCTGTCAACATATTGCGTCAGGAATCCCTCTTGGACACATTTAACAAATTCCGTCCCATCTAAACCTTTGGCATTAAGCAGGTTCCAGTCTATATTTGGGAAGTTGAAGTCTCCCATTATAACAACCCTGTTATTTTTGCTTCTCTCCAAACACTGCCTACCAATCTGCTCCTCTATATCTCTACTGCTACTGGGGGGCCTATAGAATACTCCTAGTAGAGTAACTGCTCCTTTCTTGTTCCTTAATTCCACCCATACGGACTCTAGAGATGATCCTTCCACAACATCCATCTTTTCCACAGCCGTAACAGTGTCCCTGACCAGTATCGCCACCCCTCCTCCTCTTCTCCCCCCTTCCCTATCCCTCTTAAAATACCGAAAACCAGGAATATTCAATATCCACTCCTCTCCTGACGTCAGCCACGTCTCAGTAATAGCCACGATATCATAGTCCCCCATACTTATCCAAGCCCTCAGTTCATCCCCCTTATTCCTGACACTTCTTGCATTTAAGTAAACACACTTCAGTCCATCTACCTTACTACTTTTATAGCCTGTATTCTGCTTCTCCTTCCCCAAATCCTCTCTACCTGTTTGATCTAACTTTTCCCCATTCCCTTCTTCCTCTGGCCTATTTCTCCGGTTCTCATCCCCCTCACAAACTAGTTTAAACCCTCCCGAACCACCCTAGCAAATCTCGCCGCAAGGATATTGGCCCCCTTCTGGTTCGGGTGTAACCCGTCCTCTCTGTACAGGTCCCACCTTCCCGAGAAGAGATCCCAATGATCCAGAAATCTAAAACCCTCCCTCCTGCACCAGCTTCTCAGTCACGCATTTATCTGCCACCTCCTCCTATTCCTACCTTCACTATCACGTGGCACTGGCAGCAATCCCGAGATTGCTACCCTTGAGGTCCTGTTCCTCAATTTTCTGCCTAGCTCCCTGAACTCACTCTTCAGGACCTCATCCCCCTTCCTACCTATGTCGTTGGTGACTGATTCCTGGGATGAGAGTTGTTCTGTGAGGAAAGATTAAGGTTACCCTTTCCTCACTGAGAGGTTTTCTCACTGGGTGAGAAGAACTTCTGAGAGTGATCGAGCATGCATATACAAAGAAACAGTTTCATCAGCCTGAAGAACCTAGAACTGGACCCATGATTTCAAGATAAGGGGTCAGCTATTTATAACTGATATTAAGAGAAATTTCATCACCAAGTAAATCTTTGGACTTTTCCATCTCAGAGAGCTGTAGATGCTCAGTCACTGAAGTTGATTCAAGGCTGGGACTGACAGACTGAAAGAATCAAGGAAGTTGGGGGCAAGGCAACAGAGCTGGCTTGAATTACAGCATCAGCCATGAGTATACTGAATAGTGGGGCAGGCTGGATGTGCCACACAGCCTACTCCTGCCTCCATTTCTTATGTTCTTATTTTGAATTCCAAGATCCTAGGAGGGAAATGAATGACAGTCCTGTCTGTTCTTGGTGATGTGTGGGAGAGAAGTGTTGACCAGGAGGCTCAATGAAACATTACCCTGTTTATTCATAGAATTCAGGCAGCAGAATTTGAGGACAAACCTGTGTAAATTTCTCACTTTGTGGATTCATTTTGGTTTTCTAATAGCAAAGGGTTTCTGTGTAAGCAGCTGCTTGAACCTGATTGTGCTGGGATTAGATTAATAGAACTTACTATGGTTTAAAATCATTTTCTGTAATTAAACCGATATGTGAGATGCTTCATTCACCACATGTTGATATTTCATGGAGGATTCCTCTGAAGGGATTGTTGCTAAAAAGAGTGTACTCTTTGTAACAAACAGATTATCCCAGAATTAGCTTTATTACCAGCTGAGACACACAAATTGAATAATTATTGCAGCATTTGATTAGTTATATAACCCATCTACTTGAAAATATGCCCAGTTAATTGGTTGGCCACCATGTTTGGCGTTGGTGTTGTAATTCAGATCATTAGCAAGCCATATTATCATCTTTTACTGCATATGCACAGTCAAAATCCTGCAGGGAGACATCATTTCCCTGTTCAAAAATGACTCCAAACAGCAGGAAAATTGCCAAAAAAAAGAGAACAATCACAGCAACAATTTAGCAAATGAGCAATTACAGCTCTTGGGTTAATCTCAGATCATTGTAACCCTGCTGTAACATTACAAAAACAGTTAACAGTAGCTTCAGCGACATGCACAGCTGGGCTGAGAGTATCAGTAGAGAGGGTGGAGGGAAGGGGCTTGTGAGTAATACGGGGTTTAGAAGTCTATGGCCAGGCTGCTGTGCTAGGTGGACACTGCACAGCATTATTCAAAGCCAGTGCTGGCACCAGATGGTCACAGCAGCCATAGTGTAACTATCACGAATGGCAACCTCCATTTAATATTGTCTTCGGTGGAAGTCAATGCAAATGCTTCGTGCTTACACTGCAGAACAGGAATATTAATTTCACCACGAGTGCCACTGCCAGGGTAGAAGCATGGGGCCATAAGTGAAACAGCTTTCCAACTGAAAAATGCTGACACTCTGGGAGTGAGTGTTTTATGGAGGAAACCCAGCTAGCAGGGAAGTGCTGAGAAACAGCAGTTTGAGTGTGATGAAACATTGAAAGCAATGAACAAACTAGAAGAAAGCTGTGAAACAGCAAGGAAGCAAAAGACAGACGAATAGGATTCAGACAGCATCGAATAACTCCAGTGGGAAGCAGTGACATGGAGAAATGAGACAAAGTATTGCTAAACTTCAACAATGAGGAGCAAAAACAGAAGAAAAACAAAGTGAGAAAAAACAAACATTACAAGGATAAGATATCTTTATTAGTCACATGTACATCGAAACACACAGTGAAATGCACCTTTTGCGTAGAGTGTTCTGGGGGCAGCCCACAAATGTCACCACGCTTCCGGCACCAACATAGCATGCCCACAGCTCCTAACCCGTACGTCTTTGGAATGTGGGACGAAACTGGAATACATGTAGTTAGCCTCTGTGGTTTTTGTGATCCTTTTTGTCAGATTTTTATGGGTCCATAGTCCCACTTCAGGTTTAAGTGGACAGTGGCATCACTGTGCTGATAGATACAAATGATGTTAAGCGGAAGCCCTGACTGCCTTCTCAGATGCACACGAAAGGTCAAAGAGCAAGTGCTTGTCCCTCTTATTCTGGACAAACTTTATCCCTCACTCAACATTGCTATCTTATCATTATTCCATCACCATTTGTGGGACTTTGCTGTGCATAAATTGGCTGCTACCGTTGCTGCATTACAAAAGTGGTTACACATCAGAACTGCTTCACTAGCATAATGTGCTTTGAGATGCCTTGAAGCGAATATGAAAGGCTCCATGTAAATAGACATCCAAACTCCCTTCTTTTTGAGTGGTTTTTGTTTACTTTTTACAATACATTTATTAAAATCAAATTGGAGAACTTTTATGTGGTGAATGTCAATGTTGGCTTCAAATGAAGCAATGTTGTAGTGTACACAGAACTGGATGGACTCTATCACTGCTGTTGGGCTCCACTCTACTATTGCACCTTGTTGGAGCATAAAGCTTTACATGGGCTCCAAGTGAGACAGGTTCTAGACAAAGCATCCAAAAACAAAATAGTGCAGAAAATTGGAAATCTAAAATAAAAACAGAAAATCAAGGTTGAGGAGCATCCTTGGTGAGAGGAAGAATTACGTTGCAGAGAAAGGGCATAAGAGAAGAGCTCTGATATGAAAAAGACCAGCAGTGATTGAAAGGCACAAGTGGAAGTGGTGCTGTCTGAAAACCGAGTGAGTAAGAGAGGGAATGTCTGGGGAGGCTGAGGAGGTGGGGGGACAGATAGAAGGAGACCATGAAATCTGCATCTCTCTCCTCTGCTGGTAATTTCAGGTTTCGTTCATCTCCTCCTAGTTACATTCCCCTCCCTCCCCACCACACTTACCCCTTGCTATTCACTCCTCTTTACCACCCTCCTTCAGTCACCCCTGGTTTCCATCCTATTGCCATTAAGTCATAGAGTTTTACAGCACAGAAACAGGACCTTCGGCCCAACTTGTCCATGCCAACCAAATGAGTGAGTCCCATTTGCCTGCAATGGGGCCTTATCCTTCTAAACCTTTCCTATCCATGAACCTCTCCAAATGTCGTTTAAACAATGTATCTTCCTTTACCACCTCCTCTGGCAGCTTGGTCCATTTACCCTCCACCCTCCATGTGAAAAACTTGCCTCCAGGTCCTTTTAAATCTTTCCCCTCTCACCTTAAACCGATGTCCTTTAGTTTTAGAGCCATAGAGCAATAGAGTAATACAGCATGATACAGGCCCTTCGGCCCAACAAGTCCATGCCGACCATGTTGTTCACCCAGCTAGTCCTGATTTCCTGCGTTCGGCCCATTTCCCTCCAGGCCCCTCCCCTCCATGTACCTATCCAAGTGCTTCTTAAATTATACTATTGTAACCTGCCTCAACTACTTCCTCTGGCAGCTCGTTCCATATACTCACCACACTCTGAAAGTGTTCCCCCTCGGGTTCACTTTAAATCTTTCCCCTCTCACCCTAAATCTATGCCCCCTAGACACCCATATGCTGGGATTGTGACCATTCACCTTATTTATGCCCCTCATGATCTTATACACATCTATAAGGTCACCCCTCAGCTTCCTTCACTCCAGGGAAAACAATCTCAGCCTATCCAGTCTCTTCTCATAACTCAAG
This sequence comes from Pristis pectinata, assembly GCF_009764475.1. NCBI lineage: Eukaryota > Metazoa > Chordata > Chondrichthyes > Rhinopristiformes > Pristidae > Pristis > Pristis pectinata. The sequence continues at coordinate 92,563,349 of NC_067407.1, read as the reverse complement.
CCCTCCAGTCCTGGCAACATCCTTGTTAATCCTTTCTGCACCCTCTCTAACTTAATTACATCCTTCACTTTTGTTCTCCTTTTCTTCCCTTGTACTCACATTCTCTACAACAAAGCATACATTTTTTCCCAACTCTTGCCTGTTTTGATAAAAGGTAATTGACCTGAAATGTTGGCTTTAGTTCCTTGCCCTCAGATGCTGCCTGACCTGCTAAGTATTTCCAGCAATGTCTGTTTTTGATTACAAATAATGGGATTGGCATTCAGTGAAGTTGTATCTCACAGGATGGTCACAGAAATTGAATCATAAAATGCATGATATAAAATCAGCTACCTGTCAAGGTCGGTAAAAAGAAGATTTATATGAACAGACTTTCTTTACACTCTTCCCAATGTCAAGATAATTTAACCCCCTGTTAGTCCTATGTTTGATATTGTTGACGGTCCTTGCCAAAGTTTGAGGGCTGGGGTCAAAAACTTCACCCTGAAGGGGGTTGTGGGGTGGGCAATGTGCTTACTTTGTATGATTACGCAAAGAAGCAAGACCAGGGGAGCCTGAGTCAAAGCCTCTTATCCCATCTCTCCAACTGGATGCTGACTTGCAGACCTGGATTGAACTGTTCTTGTGGTTAAGAACAAGAAATGGCAGTGTACATGATCCCTTAAGTCTTCTCCATCATTCAACAGGATCCTGGTTGATAGTCAGCCTCAGTTCCACCCTACCCTTTTCCCTTCAACCCTCTTGGATAAAAAAAATTAAATTAGCCTCGTTGACTTGTTCACTTCCTTAACAAAACATCTATATCTGTCTTATGCTGGTAACTTTGCACCATTTTAATACAGAATGGCAATATTATGCCCTTCCAACATTATATGCTGGAGATTTTTATTCTCTGTATTTTCTTCTGGTTCAGTGTCTTTCGTAGCCAAGTCCTGGCTATTAAACACTATGCCCAGGGTTTGAATGGTAAGCCGTCATTCCTAAACTTAGACTATTGTTTTTCTTACATTGCATCATTCTAACTTCACTGACTTTGGAAGGCAAAAAGGTAAATATTTCATGGGCTTAGACCATCAATGACAGAACCAGATTTATTAGCTGTAATTTAATAAGTAACAAAAACAATGGTACAGAGTAGTCTTGCCTGTTGCTCCTCAAAAGTGAAAAATCAATAGGGGCACTTTCAGTACAAAACTGAGCTGGGTCAGGCAGAAAGCGTGTTAGTATTGAACTTTGTGCATGCTTGTGTGTGTGTGTGTGTGTGTGTGTGTGTGTGTGTGTGTGTGTGTGTGTGTGTGTGTGTGTGTGTGTGTGTGTGTGTGCACGCGCGTGCGTGTGTCTGTGTGTGTGTGTGTCTGTGTGTGTGTGTTGGGGTGGGGGAAGGAGGTGTTGGAGTCATTTAATGTGGTCTGTATTTGCTTGTTTCCAAATAAAAACCCCATGTCATAAAATTTAGCATTTTGACCAGTGTGGAACTGTGTCAAAATCCTTGCTTAAATCTGTGAAGATTGCTCATCAACCTTTCTTGTTACCTTCTCCAAAAATTCAGTTACCAGTCAGAAAGTCTCAACAAATCCATATTGTCTCTCCCTGATTAATCTGTGCCTTATTAAATGTCCCTTGGAATGGATTGAATAATTTTCCCCAACTATAGATAAACTAACTGGCCTGAAATTACTTAGGTTGTGCCTACTTTCCCTATTAAACAACAGATCAATATTCAGAGTACTCCAGTCTTCTGGCACCACTCTTGCAGCCAGAGTGGAGTAAATAATTGTAGTCAGAACCTCGACAATTTCCTTCCTTGCTTCTATTATTAGTTAGAGACATATTTCATCAGGGTTCTGGCAACTTACCCATTTTCAAAGACGATAAACCCTTTAATACTTCTTTTAACTACATTTACTCCATCTAATACTTTGCACACATTTACCTCAGCTACAAAATCAGCATTGCCCCTCTTTTGTGATGACAGCCACAGAATATTCATTCAGAACCTCACCCACATCCTTTGCCGCCACATTCAGAATACCTTCGAGGTTCCTAATTCTTTCCTTAGTTATTTTTTGCTCTTTATGTACTTATAAAACGAGTATAGATATTCTGTGATTTGCCAGTATTCTTTAATATCATCTATTTGCTTTCCTAATTTTGCTTTTAATTTCACTCTGAAACATTCTGCATTTCTCCAGGCTTCCTATTGTATTCAGCTCTGACATGAGCTTCCATCTTTTGCCTTACTCTAACCTCTATGCACCTTGATATCTAGCGGGCTCTAGATTTTGCAGTCCCTACAGTTTTCTTTCTGGGAACTTGAATCTCCTTCTTAATGTCCCCCATTGCTCCAAGATTGATTTGCCTTCAAGTAGCTAATTCAAGCACCTTTTGCTCATTCACTTCTCAGTCAAGTACAATTTGCCTTTTTCCCAAATTAGAATGGTCGTTCCTATTTTTTCTTTGTCCTTTTCGACAACTATGCTAAATGTAATTGAATGATGATCAGTATCATAAAAATATTCCCTTGCTGATATTCCTTCCACCCTTTCAGCTTTATTTCCTAAAACCAAATCTAGAATTCACCCCCATCACCCTAGTTTGGTTTGCTGCATACTAGCTAATGGATTTTAGGAATTATGTGTCCTCTATACTCCTTACACTGACTGTAAATTAATATTAACATGATTAAAATCTCCCACTATTATTGGCCTGGTCAGAAATTAACCTCCAGAATTGCTCTTTTATCTCCCTCAGGTTATTTGGAGGTCTATAGTACATTCCCAACAGTGTAATTGTCTCTTTCTGTTCTTTTGTGCAACCCATGTAGGATCATGTGTTGGTTCTTCCAATAAACCATTCTTTCTCAAAGCTGTGATTGTTTCTGCAAACACCATCAACACCATCCCTCTCCTTTTTTGTCCTGCTCTATAAAACATCTGTGAGCAGTGAAGTTAAGCTGCCAGTCCTGTCCTCCTTAAAGTCACATTTCTGTAATAGCCATGACATTGTATTTCAATGTGCCTTCAACTCTCCTGCCTTATTCACTATATTCATTGTGTTAAGGTATATATAATTAAGCACAGCCAGACTTCTTTTGTTTGTCTATTTTTAATCTTTGTCTTCTCTGCCTTTCAAAGTCTCACTAATCTACTGACATATTTAGTTCTTCATTTCTCCCTTCTGAGTCTTTGGTCAACTTTCAATCCTCCACTGAGTCAGTTTAACCCTTCCCTAACAGCTGCCTGTGAAGATACGGCACCCTGCCCTGTTGAGGTGCATTCCCAGAATCTGAACAAAGTGCCCTCGGAATGAAAAGCTCTCTTCTGCCATGCACCTATTTTTGCTATCCTTCTGTTTCTATACTCACCAGAGGCTGAATATAGAAATAGAAGGATAGCAAAAATAGGAAAAAAATAGGACAGCAAAAATGCCTGTGAGGATCAACTTCTTAATCTCTTTCCTACTTCCTTGAAACCTGCCTAGAGGACCTCATCCTTTTTTCTTTCATTGTTGTACCAATCTGGACCACAACATCTGGGTGTCTACCCTCCTCCACCAGGATGTTCTGTGGCCACCCCGTAACATCCTTGACCCTGGCACCTTCCTGGAATCTTTTCATAGTCATAGAATCATAGAGTAATACAGCAGAGACACCATAGTGCCCAACAAGCTAGTCCCATTTGCTTGTGTTTGGTCCCTATCCCTTTAAACCCCTCCTATACATGTACTTATCCAAATGTCTTTTAAATGTTATTATTGTACCTGCCTCAACCACTTCCACTGGCAGCTCATCCATATGCACACCACTCCCTGTGTGAAGAAGTTGCTCCTCAGATCCCTTTTAAATCTTCCACCTCTTAAACCTATGTTCTCTAGTTTTTAGTTCCCCTTCCCTGGGAAAAAGACTGTGTGTATTCACCCTATCTATACTCTCATGATTTTATACACTTCTGTAAGGTCACCCCTCAATCTCCTATATTCCAAGGAATAAAGTCCTAGCCTGCCCAACCTCTCCTATATTGCAAGCTCTTGTGTCTTGGCAGCATCCTTTTAAATCCTCTCTTCACTCTTTCCAGTTTAATGATGTCTTTCCTATAACAAGGTGTCTAAAACTGTACACAATACTCCAAGCGCAGTCTTACCAACATCTTGTACAACTGCAACATAATGTTCCAACTCCTATATTCAATGCCCTGGCTGATGAATGCCAGTGTACCGAACGCCTTCTTCACCACCCTGTCTGCCTGTGACAGCAACACTGTATGCTCCTGGCTGTAGAATTCCCTGTAACTATTCTTCTCCTGAACTTTATCCTCCCTCCTTGCACAGTTGAAGTACCTAACTTGGTCTTGGCTCTGCCTGTGTTCCCCAGGGTAACTCTCTTCCCCAATCATTATTCAAAACCAAATACTAGTTGGATTAGAATTGGTTTATTATTGTCACATGTACCGAGTGAAAAACTTGTCTTGCATACCATTCATACAGATCAATTCATTACACAGTTCATTGAGGTAGTACAAGGTAACACAATACAGAATGCAAAATAAAGTATCTCAGCTACAGCTACAGAGAAAGTGCAGTGCAGGTAGACAATAAGGTGCAAGGTCGTAACGAGATAGATTGTGAGGTCAAGAGTCCATTTTATCATACTAGAGAAACTAGTTAGAGGCCAAAGTACCCCCAGATATCTTCTGAACTACATGACTGCTCTTTTTTGTCTGAATGGCATTCCCCCAATCCTTCTGTTTGCTCGAACTGCAGACTGACTCCCTCCTGAAATCTGCTGTTCATGAAACAATGAGCCTTGTGGAAGGACCACAGGGGGTCAAGCTCCATCAGCTGATGATGCTTCTTGTGATTGTCCAGGACTTGGGAAGTGTCCTGGAGTTCCCACTTGGCAGAGGATGTGCATTCTGCAGATCTGAGTTGTTCTGCCATGCCTCTTTCTCTTTAGAGTGGCTCACTGAGCAGAAACCAGAGCAATCTAAATTATCTAATTCATTAAGTATGAAGCTACAATTTGCCCTCACCTCACTGAAATCTCTTACATACCAAAGTGCACACTCCATAGCCATCACACTCAGTTGGCACTGCACACTCTGCTAAAACACTTCACAGAGAAGGTTTAATTAAGATATTTAAAAATTGTTGAAGAGATTAGATTCTGCTCAATAGAATTGTTATCTGAAATGGTTTATATTGCAAGGACTTCGGTTCATGAATTCAGAGCCCAGGTGGATCTTTAAGGTGTTAATGAGCATTATTGTTCACAGAGAATGTTCATTCAATCCACCAACATGTCATTAAGCTGCTGGTCAACTGAACTGTCCTTTCAATGCTCTGCCTTACTCGCTTTCTGACCTCTGTCCTTGGCCTTCTAAACCATTCATTGGTTTAATGTTAGTTTAGCAGCACTTGATCTCCCAACTAGGCACATCACAGCCTTCCCAGCTTTATAATGAATTCAATAAATTCAGGTAGTTAGCATTTCCAGTATTTTCTGTTATCATTTCACAATTCCAGCATTCATAGCATTTTTCTTCAGTGATTCTGCTTTTCCCGTTTACATTTCCTCTGGACTTATCTTTTCTTATCTGCTTCATTATTATCCTTTTTGCTTTGCACTATCATCCTTTTTGTCATTTAACCTCTCTGGCCTTCCACTCCAACACACCTTTCTTCCCTTCTCTGTGTTTTAAAGCAGACATTTATAATTTTTTCCCAGTTCTGATTAAAGGTCATTGATCTGAAAGGTTCACTCTGTTTCTCTCACCCCTTAATGTTGCCTGATTTATGTTCCCAGCATTCTTTTATTTATACTTCAAGTCTCCAGTGTTTTGCATTTGGGTTTTTTTATTGGTCACGTTGCTTGAGGGAAAATTACTGGCCCTGAGCATGGGAGAGAAGAGATCCTTCAAAGTAGCACAGTTCGAATGAGCTATTTAATGTTCATTCAAGAGAGCAGGCAGTTAACATCTCATCCAAAAGACAGCACCACCATTAGGGTAGAGATTCCTCTCGAATGCACAAGAACATCAGCCTGGTGTTTGCACTCGTCTCTGGACAGAAAGCTTGAACCCACAGCCTTCTGACTCAGAACTGGGAATGCTATCCACTGAGCCATGGCTGACACAAGGTCAAGGATGTGGCAGTGCAGGAGCATGAGCTCACTGTCAAGGCCACCTGCAATTACTGAATCCGGGACTGAGATCCCACAGGACAGGAGTTCTGAAATCTGAGCATTCGTGTTTTACATTTTCAGGGGTTCTTCTAGCCTGCTTGCTGCCAAAAGCCATGAAAGGAAGTGAGCCTTTGCTCCCTGCAAACCAAAGGGCAATTTTATATGCAATAAGCCCCTATGTTAAAATATCTCTCTGGGGATGAAAAGAAAACTAAGCTACTGGAATCCACTCCCTGAAATGGTCTATCAGTCCTTGCAATTTAGACAAGATACCATGAATCAAGTTTGTTAAAAATAAAACAGTAGCGTGACATTAAGGTGGTAAATTTCAGTGAGATTTGTTTAGAGATACTTGGACACAAATACAATAAGCAGTGCAAACACCTTGCTGACTTAACTTCCATTTACACATCACTCTTCCCCTTGCCCTCAAGTGATTGTTTCCAGGATGGTTTATATTATGTGGCTCCTACTTATTTTGCAATCAAGTGTATTTGCCTAGGATTAATGCCTTTGAAGTGACATTTTGCATACCAGACAGCGATGCGTTTTAATTCCGGATGTGGCATCAAGTCAACAGAGTCGGTTAGCAGCTGACGGATTTTCTCCCTGCATGGAGTAAACAAATTTAAAGTCACCAGCCAAATATTATAAATAGACTGTAAAATAAAATGAGACTGCTTTAAGATATGAATTGGGACATAACCCTATTCATCACAATGGATTGATCTGAGAGGATGCCAGTTATACTGTGAAGTCCAGTGGCACCTATGGAGGAGCCTATTGCTGGCATTAGTGCAGTAATGCATGATTTCCAAATCCAATTGCAGGCTTCTGGGGAGACCATGGTCACTTCAGGGCCATCTGCAGCTTATTCTCCAGTGACTGATATCCTAGAACCATAGAACCATACAGCACAAAACAGGCCCTTCGGCTCACCATGTTGTGCCGTCCATCAGACCACCCTCACACTACCTAACCCCTTCCTCCCGCATATCCCTCTATCTCACGTTCCTCCATATGCCTATCCAACAAGCTCTTGAACCTGTTCAATGTATCTGCCTCCACCACCACCCCAGGCAGTGCATTCCATGCACCAACCACTCTTTGGGTGAAAAAACCTCCCTCTGACATCTCCCCTGAACCTCCCACCCATAACCTTAAAGCCATGACCTCTCGTCTTGAGCATTGGTGCCCTGGGAAGGAGGCGCTGACTGTCTACTCTATCTATTCCTCTCAATATTTTATATACCTCTATCATGTCTCCTCTCATCCTCCTCCTTTCCAGTGAATAAAGCCCTAGCACCTTAAGCCTCTCCTCATATTCAATACTCTCCAATCCAGGCAGCATCCTGGTAAATCTCCTCTGCACCCTCTCCAACGCCTATAACCCTCCTATAATGAGGCGACCAGAACTGAACACAGTACTCTAAGTGTGGCCTAACTAGAGTTTTATAAAGCTGCATCATCACCTCACGGCTCTTAAACTCAATCCCGCGACTTATGAAAGCCAACATCCCATTGGCCTTCTTAACTGCTCTTTCCACCTGTAAGGCAACTTTCAATGAACTGTGAATATGAACCCCCAGATCCCTCTGCTCCTCCACACTGCCAAGTACCTTGCCATTTACCCAGTACTCTGCCCTGGAGTTTGTCCTTCCAAAGTGTACCACCTCACACTTCTCTGGATTGAACTCCATCTGCCACTTGTCAGCCCAGCTCTGCATCCTATCAATATCCCTCTGTAAGCTCCGACAGCCCTCCACACTATCCACAACACCGCCTATCTTAGTGTCGTCTGCAAACTTACTAACCCAGCCCTCCACCCCCTCATCTAAGTCATCTATAAATATCACAAAACCTAAACCCAGACACGGCTTTGCTAATAATTGTTTTGACTGGGGGCTTCAGACACCTTTGACCTCCAATGTACAGCAGCCTCTCTCGTTTTGCTTTGATATGCTGGGGGGCTGGGTGGAGCAAACTGTAACGCATGGTTCCTCCCCAGTGATCTGCCTCTTTATAGCACTCGTTTTTCTCCACACTCACTGATCAAGGAACAGGCTGCTGGAGTGTGTAGCAGCAGGGAAATAGCTTGAGCTGGGATGACCCTTGTGGTCTACTGTCACGTGTTGTGCTGTGGACTTGCAGGATCAGCATAAGGAATACAAGATACTGCAGAATGAAAGTTGGTCAAAGAGTCATTCAGCACAGTAACAGATCTTTCAGCCCACTGAGTCCTCACTGACCATTAAGCACCCATTTCTAACAATACTGCACTAATCCCACAATTTCCATCAACTGCCCTCAGCTTCTACCATTCACCCACATACTAGGGACAGATTACAGGGGCCAATTAATTGATCGACCAGCATATCTTTGAGAGGTGGGAGGAAACGGAGCATCATGCGATCGCAGGGAGAATGTACAAACTCCAGAGATTAGGAATGTGAGACAGTTCTTTTTGGGCCACTGTGTTGTGCTGTAAGTGCTGCTCTTCTTGGTACTGTATGTCCTGATACACAACAGCCAGCCACCATATTCCCTATACCACAATAGGAAGTGGAGGTTTGGCAGAAGAAAGACTTCTTGCATTTACAGTTGAGAATAACATGGCACTGAGACCCATTAGCGCATTTATACTTCACCAGTATTTGGCGGAGAGGAATAGGTTTATTCTGTTTTAACTGTGTTTCAGGATTTTACTTGAGATATCACCAACAAATAAGTCATGGATAGATTGGTGTAGGTTAGAGGGTAGAGCGTGAGGATATGATTTTGACCCTCTATCACGTAAGCACAGAGACGATTCACTGTGTTTTGGACAAAACAGGCAATTAGGTGAAGATCATCCAGTGCATTCTGCCTTAGATCACCATCCAAGTTAGGGTTCAGCATTTATGTTGTCCAAGTCCTCCTCTGCTGCTGGTTTTTGTCCAGCATCCTCCTCCACAACATCCATAGCCTCTGTATGATGAAGTTCTTCAATAGCCAACTGACTACTGTAATCATTGAAGCTACAGTATTATATAAAGATTGAAGATGTGAATTTTAGCCACTGAGCCATCCAGAGTAGGTTGTGAATCTACTGATTTGATATACATTCTTATATCACTGTTCACCGTTATGAAGCAAAGCAGTTTTAGCCTCTTCTGTAAACTTTGCAAGCCTTGAGACCTCTGCTCTCCATGAATAATGGTCTCCTCATCCTTGATTTTAATGAACCATCATTTATGGCTGCCTCAATCCTAAACTATGAAGTCTCCTCCTGAAGCTATTCCACCTCTATTTTGGTCTCCTTTTTGATTCTCATTAAAACTTATGAGTTTGTCTAAACTCTTGGTCACCTGTTCTATTATGTGGCTCAGTCCTTGATTTTGTTGGAAAATTTCCTCTCTCTCTCTCTCTCTCTCTCTCTCCTCTCTCTCTCTCTCTCTCTCCCTCTCTCTCTCTTCCTCTATCTCCCTGAATTCATGACTTGTGTGGTGAACATGACTATCTCTTGGGAAACTGACCTATGTATTGTCTATTCTACACACATTAATTTCTTTTCAATTAAACCACTGGAATATTTTTCAGGGTGTGACATGAATAATTTTTATAATCTTGTTTTAAGTCAATGCCTTTTCTGCTTCTCTAATTTTCCTATTCATATAGCTTGCTGGAGACAATAAAATCCCCTGGAAGTTTATGGTGCTAAAAAAGAAAGTAAGTACTTTTATACCATGCTTGTTCCAAAGTATTTTAACATCAGTGTACTGGCTTTAGAGCGTAATTACTATCTTGCTATAGGAAATGCACTCACAGCCAGCATTCGTAAACAGTAATGAAACATAGGACCAGAGCATCTCTTTTAGGCTTGAATGAAAGATGAATCTTGTCCAGGACACTCTGCTGCTTTCCATGGAGTCATTCACATCTAACTGAGTGGGCAAGCTGTTGCTGGTGGCCCAGCAGGACCAACACACCAAGCTTTTCTGGTGATTGCAGGTGTGCAGTGCCCAGGATTGTTTAATTTGCTTTGAGTTCGAAGCAATTATCAGAAGCCAAATCAGAATCATAGCTCCAAAATTGTCCAAATTATATGGTGTTGACAACATTAACCATTCAATATCACCCACATAAATATATGAGGTTTTATTTCTGACCTATTAAAATAATATTGAGTAGGATGCACTTTTTAAACTAATTTAAACAACTTAACTACTAAATATTAATTATTATATAGTTAATTATTAATTCTATATAATTATTTTATAGAATTAATCATTTTAATATGGATGGTGACTAAGTGAAATCTTTGTGATGAGAATAATAGTAAGAATAAAGATTATATGAAACATTATAATCAGTTTTATCTAACATGAACATCAAAATGTTTGTATAATGAGCATTCAAAGCCCATCAAATTATATAATGATCCCTAAATGTGACAAATGTATGTGATGACCTTGGCTCCAGTTTGTATTGATTTAGCACAAGTATTTTGAGTATTGTCTTATCAAGAATTAACACATGGGATACTGAAATGTAGAGGAAAAGGAGGGGGCATATCATGAGGAAAGACTTGATTTAATTCCATTAGTGAGTATGAAAAGCTATTACCTTGCCAGCACAATTTGTCTGACAGTCTGAACATTAACTTTACGTTTCTACACAAAGGTTCCAAAGGCACCTTCTGCCTGGATTTGAGTTGCCGAAGGCTAAAAATTAGTAGTGTAAACAGGCCTATAGCCTGCCCTGTGGCTAGTCCTGTATATAAAAAAATTTGCAACAACTATTCTGGATCAGAGATTCCCCTAGGCAGCCCAGAGGCAGCTCTCCAGTGCAAATCTCTGTATATAGACATCCTCACAGAGCAAGCAGTAGGCGATACCAAGGCGTGCTTATCATCTAATAAGCGATCAGTAACTACCCCATAGAGCAAAATGCTTCTGTTCCTGTAATAAGATTCGAGCACTTTTCAATCTTTTTAAGCCTGTGAATATTTTTTTCTCATTGGGCACATTGCTTAGTTATAATTCAAAGGTTATTTTTATTCACTGAATGCAGATGCTATTTTAACTCAGCTGATGAAAATCGTGAACAATATTTGGATAGATATTAATGCTGATTTGAATTAAAATATTCTGCACTTCAGACTCAGTTTTGAGTTTCAGAAATTGGAGGATATAATTACAGGACTGAGATGCTTGGGGTCAGCATTTGGAAAACACCTTTTAATTTGATGCAAAGATAAAGAATAAAAAGGTGTGGGTGGAGATATATTATGTTGAATTGTTTTCCTTCCATAGATTTCTTCAACATTTCCCTGGTTTACAGTGAGCAGGGCTTGTACATGCAGTAGGTTAAGACTAGGTACTTCCAAGCAATGTGCTTGACCATAAAATGGTTGTTGGACCATATATCTTCATCATCTTTACAACCACATTTCCATCTTAGATGGAAATTCCAACCCTTTCTCAGTTCACTTGCTACTGAAACATATACGTATGAAGTATGTGCATGACATGTGCACACATAGGCAGAACAGTAAGAGAGCTGAATAAACAAGATCCACTTGTTCCAGCAGCTCTACGAGCCTCTCCCTGATTCTTAATATTACCTGCAGTAATGTGCGTATAAGTAATGTGTGTATACATGCGTATGATACAAATTAGCAATGAGGATGAAAAACAAGCTGAGAAAGGACTTCTATTGCAAGTATATCCTTCCTTCCAGAGAACAGACCTGTGTACATTATTCTAGATATGGTCTTCCTTGTGTCCTATGTAATTGAAGTAAAATATCTGTGCTCCCATACTCAAATCCTCTTTCAATAAAGGCCAACATACTGCTTGCCTTCCTGATTGCTTGCTGTACCTGTATGTGAACCCTCAGCAATGTATGTGCACCCAGGTCCCACTGACCACCTGCACCTTTCAATCTTTCACCATTTAAAAATATTAAGGTTTTCCAACTTTTGTAGAGAAGTGACGACTTGACATTTTACCACAATATATTATTGTTGACATGTCCTCATCCATTCACTTAACCTGTGTATATTTTTGTATTTTCCTCATAACTCACAATGCAACCCAATTTTATATCAGCACTTTCTTTTAGCCAGAACAGCATCAAAAAGGATCAAAATGGCTGTTCAGAAACATTGGAAGTTTTACTGTATATCTTTGGGTGTGGGAAATCATAAACAGAATGCACAAACATTTTTTTAAAGCATATAACATTGAGGAAATTGGTGGCAATGGTGAAAACATGCCTGCACAAACAATGCCATGGAACAGTGCAAGAAAGCTATTTGTATTACTGAATGGGTTCCAAAATATACAGTGGATGAATAAATCTTTTAATACCGTGTAAAGCAAATAATGTTTTATTTAGTGAAGTGGTGCAAAACTTACAGGATCATTTAAATTGTAAACCATCAGAAATGGTGGAGAGCTTCAAATTCAGAACTAGGAATCATAATTCAGGTGATAATTTCAGTGACAACCTTGTCTTGTGAAGGACAGTTTTCTGCACTGTAACCTTGGCACCTTTTTTAACAATGTGCTGTTGGCAAATTTATTTGTGGTCGAGTCAATGAGCAAATTCATCCAAGGTTATTCACAGAAGAATCCCACATTTGACCTTGCAAGTAAAATTGCAATATCTACATAGATGCCATCTTGGAATGCCAAAGGATTTGGTCCAATGCAGTTTACAGTTGTTGTGCCATATTTAAAGTTACAGTCCCAAAGCAGAAACTAAAACATATCACTGGGACAGGGTCAAATTTCTGTTATAGTTGCAATGGAAGTTGTTGTCAATTTAAAATAGCAAAATATTTTAACAGTTAGAGAAAAGGGCATATGTCCTCAGTAAACAAGCTACAAGGCAAGATAGTTAGCCAAATCAACTATAGCAGTGTGAGATACAAGAGACTGCAGATGCTGGAATCTGGAGCAACAAACAATCTGCTGGAGGAACTCGGCAGGTCGAGCAGCATCTGTGGAGAAAGGAACCATCAACATTTTGGGTCGAAACACTGTGATGCAGGTGATGCAAATCCTGATGCAGTGTTTTGACCTGAAACATCGACCTTAGAATGGCGCAAGGGGAGTATTTATCATTGAATAGTTCTACGAACTCTTGTCCAATTTGATCCGTAAGTAGATATGTGACATGTCGTAGGATCTGTCATCCCCTTAGCTGAGTAAACAGTCAATCTAAAAGTGGGAATGCCTACCTCTCAGTCTTTGCTTTTCTGTTGGTTAAGTTATATTCTGCACAGATCCCAGTGCTGCCACCTGAATTCACTGCAGGAAGTATTGGAGCAGCATTCCCCCACCTCCCCACCCCCATATAAAATGGCTAAATGATACTTGCTTCCATAGTTCCTTCATTTCCTTCCCGACCTTTCCCTTTATCCTGTAAGGGCATGCTTTGGTGTAGCATTCTCCTTCATGGCTTCCAAACGTTGAATATTTCCAAGTTCATAATGGAATACCTCAGGGTACAACTGATGCAGCTCCTTCATGGTCTTGATCTCTCTCTTATCTAGTCTTATCTTTGATAGACAGCTCCAAACCCATCAAACTGGATCCTTGCCCTTGGGTGATCAGAAGAGCAAACTTTGCTTCACCTTTATCATTTTTCTCACTGTAACTTCACATATCCCCATCAGCTTAAACCTTTCCCCAGCGTAGGTATGGAGAATGGCAGATGACACCTTGATCTTAACTACACCACTTGGCCAATTTTGCTTAAACTCCTACTTACACATCACTGGTACAGCAGCACCACAGTCAATTTCCAATTACAATCTCCTTCTTGTAATGTTTACTGATGTATGGAAGGGCTCAATGGCTGTTTGAATTAGCTTGAATGGTCTGTATAATCCATCTAGGTCACCACCTTCTCCACCTAGTTCATGTGTACAGTGTCGTTGAATACTCTTCCTAATAGGATTTGCACTGCTTGTGCTTGACAAGGACTTACTTTGCTTTCAATCTCTTGATAGATGTCCCATGTACCACAAATATGGCCAATAGTCTGTTTGTGTTTGCACTCATGAGCCCAGTGTTGTGTGCTGAGTTAAGCTGGTTTCTGCCTTTTCCAGAAGATGCTGAAGAGATAGAACCTGTGCTTAGTGACATTACAAATCATGTGCTTGCTTATCAGCTGCCTCAACTGCCTGGGCTTCCTTCAAATTCAGTTCCATTGAAACATGGAAAAATAAGAGCATTCAGTTCTTTGAGCCTGCTCTGCTATTCAGTACAACCATGGGTGGTCATGTACCTCAATACCACAATCCTGCTTTCTCCCCGTACCTGTGTCTAGAAATCTATCCTTCTTAAATATTTTCAGCAAGTGAACCTCCACATCTCTCTCTGGTGGAGAACTCCACAATTTCAACACCCTCTGAGTGAAGAAATTTCTCCTCATCTCAGTCCTAAGTGTCTTTTCTGATACATCGAGACCATTACTCTTGGTTCCAGATCAAGCCTACCACACCCTGACAGACTTTTGTGCATTTCAGTGAGATCGCCTGTGATGCTTCTAAACTCAAGCAAATATAGATCTGGGTGATCTAATCCCTTCTCATTTAATTATACTTCCACTCCAGGAATCAGTCTGTTGAATCTTCAGGAGTAGTCTTACCAAGCCCTGCATAATTGTGGTTACATATAATTGCTGCTATTTTCAAAACCTCTTGCAATAAAAGGCAACCTATTGTTTGTCTTCTTAACCGCTTGCTGCACTGCATCTTTGCGTTCAATGACTGGTGTGCAAGGGCACCCAGATCCTTTTGTATATCAACATTTCCCAATCTGTCACAGTTTCATTAACACCTTGTTTTCTGTACTTCCTAATAAAGTGTATAATTTCACATTTATCCATGTTATTAGGTATCTGCCACATATTTACCCACTCAATCAACTTGTCTAAATTGCCACGATGCCACTTTGCATCCTACAGAGGGCGGGATGGATAGAACATAGGAAATATCCTTGATACATTGACGCAAGGGCAGAGGGGTTTAAGGGGGCAATTAGAAGGTAATTACACCTCTTTGTCTGTATCATACATTGCTAATAGCAGAGCTGTGGGAATTTCACATTCAGTCTGAAGATGAGAAACTTAGCTCTGAAACTAATGCCTTAAAAACAATTACAAAAGGATGCAGCTACATAGGTCCCTGGTCAGACATCACTTGGAGTATTGTGCTCAGTTCTGGTTGCCTCACTACAAGAAAGATGTGGAAGCCATAGAGAGGGTGCAGAGGAGATTTACAAGGATGCTGCCTGGAATGCGGAGCATGCCTTATGAAAGCAGATTGAGGGAACTCGGCCTTTTCTCCTTGGAGAGACGGAGGATGAGGGGGGACCTGATTGAGGTGTAGAAGATGGTGAGAGGTATTGATAGGGTAGATAGTCAGAGGCTTTTCCCCAGGGCTGAATTGGTGGCCACAAGAGGACATAGGTTTAAGGTGCTGGGGAGTAGATATAGAGGAGATGTCAGGGGTAAGTTTTTTACTCAGAGAGTGGTGAGTGTGTGGAATGGGCTGCCAGCAACGGTGGTGGAGGCTGATATGATAGGGTCTTTCAAGAGACTGTTAGATAGGTACATGGAGCTGAGTAAAATAGAGGGCTATGGGTAAGCCTAGTAATTTCTAGGGTAGGGACATGTTCGGCACAGCTTTGTGGGCCAAAGGGCCTGAATTGTGCTGTAGGTTTTTCTATGTTCTATGTTCTATGTTCTAAGTCAGGGATGGCTAAAGCTGAGTGGGAAAGAAGATGAAAAGGTAAGAGAGTAGATAAGCAATGGCAGACATTTAAGAAAATACTTCTGACCTCTTATCAAAGACATATTCCATAGAAAAGTAAAGACTCAGTGAGAAGGCGGTGAACTAAGATAAGGACAAAATACAATTGAAAGTAGGAGCATATCATTTTGCAAAGGTTGGTGGTAATGAAGAAGATTGGGAAAATTTTAGAAACCAGCAAAGGCAGATTTTCAAAAAAGGAGGGAGAAAACAGATAACGAGAGCAAACTAAGGTAAGATAACATAAGATACTTATTTATTAGCCACATGCACATTGAAACACACAGTGAAATGCATCTTTTTGCATTACTGAGAATGTGCTGGAGGCAGCCTGCAAGTGTCGCCACGTTTCCGGCGCTAATATAGCATGCCCACAGCTCCTAACCTGTACGTCTTTGGAATGTGGGAGGAAACCAGAGCACCCGGAGGAAACCAACGCAGACATGGGGAGAATGTACAAACTCTTTACAGACAGTGGCGGCATTTGAACCCGGGTCACTGGTGCTGTAATAGTGTAACGCTAACCACTACACTACCAAGAAATAATAACAACCAACAGCAAAATAACTACAACCATGTAAAAAGAGTATAGCTAATGAAAGCATTAGTCCCTTGGATGTTGAGACTGGGGAATTAAGGAAATAAAGAAATGGCACAGTAGGCTCTAGACTTTGAACAAAGATTTTATATCTGTCTTCATGGTAGAAGAGACTGAAAACATCCCAATAATGGTGGAAATCCAGGGCAGAAAATGTCAATCCCATTTAATTAAATTAGGAGACCACTGGTTTTGAGAGGGAGAAATAAAGTCATTGACATGGAGCAGATGCTTATTTAACAGAGGTGGCCAGAAGGATGGGTTTCGTTCAGGAGTAATGTTAACATTCATGTTCAGTAAGAACATTCAACAGAGGAGAGCATGGTTTTATGAAGTAATTTTGCATTATCTCGCAAAATTACCCCAATTATCTCACAAAAATTATAAAAAAACAGTGGAATAATGGAACAAAAATAGAAACATTACTTTTATGATTATCAGAAAATGAATCAATTTTGTCTCTTAATTTGTCAATCATAAAACTGCTGCTACTGTAATTACTAATCATATTGTCATTTTCTTTCCTACACTAATCACACATCAATATCCAGGCAACCAGCTTCCACCAGAATTAATCTACATGCAGATGAATTAATTTTACTTTGTTGCTAATCAAATTACCCTACTCGACTATATCCTCTTGGCCAGGCAATTTTCTTTTCACATTACAATTTCCGATTACAATTCAAACACACTTAGGGCTGACAATGCAAACCACTTAAATTGTTCTCTTTTCATTTGAGCTAGATTTAAAATGTCAAAATGTTAAAGTTGCCATTTCTCATGTGCCAGTACTTTCTGAAGCCTATGTTAAAATCTGTACCAAAGCATCTTTAATTGCCAATATTTTGTCAGCAATTTAATTTTTGTATATAAAATAGCAATTCAGCTACTTTGTTAACATTAATACAAAAGAAAAAATACTGCAAATGATGGAAATCCAAACTGAAAGCAAAAAAATGTTGGAAATACTCAGCAGGTCAGTCAGGATCTGTAGGGAGAGAAAATTCGAGTTAATTCAAGTTCCTTGGTATGGCCATTGACCTAAAACATTAATTCTGTTTCTCTTTCTCCACATTTGTGACCTGCTTTACATTGTGAATATGTTGTTTCAATCTCTTGTGAATGCATGAGCTGGAACTTTCAAAACATGGTTAACAATTTGACACCCACAATTACCTTCCCCCTTGTCCTCCTTTTCACTGACTTCACTGCTGATGGGAAATCTCCACTTCAGCAAAGCTATTATATGCCCACTAAAGCTGTCAGTGTAACCCATGGTCAGGGAGTTTGCTACAAAGTGCCCAAAATCCATCAAACCACCACAGAAGACAGGGCACTTTTAAATGTAGGTTATCGGACTGGCACTTAAATTTCACAATCTTTGATACAGACTTTTTTAAAAAAAGGTTCAATGCTACAAGCAACTTCCAGCCACAAAACAGGCCCAGCCCCCATATAAGATGTATCACCATGTTGAATCTTTACTAATTGCACATCGAGGAGGCTGGTTCTTTAGCTCCTAATAAGCACCTTTTATAATTTGCTTCTAATTTGATGACTGCCAACTGTACCCCAATGGCTGTGTTATTTCTGTTTTTTTTATGATCTGGGTATCCATTGATAGCGAATTGTCACTCTGATTTAAAATATTTCTTTCTAGTGATAAATCATTCTTCATGGTATTAATCACGCTCTGCCATGTTACCACTCTCTAATACATTGAAGAATATTTTTTGAAGCAAATTTGTTTTTTTTCTAAATTCCACTTCAAAATGCAGTAGTGCACAACAGATTTTGGCTTCACTTATCTGAAATGAGAAAAAGATATCTCAAAGTACGTACAATTTTGAGACCAATTTGTCTCCAGATCATCAGCTGTGCTCCAAGTTAGAAACTCAGCGATCACAAAGGAGGCAAGTGGTTTCAAATTCTGGATCTTCAGTTTATGGAATCTCAATTTTCAATCCACATCGGCATGAGAGTCTCCTCTCACTCTGTGGCTATAGTGATGTCAAACCAGCCTGGGCAATCCTAACCTATCTCTTTATGGATGTAAATTCATCGCACTGAGGTGTCCAGAATGACAAGTGATGTAGTACTAAATCAACAGTCAGTTCGTTTTAGTGAAAATAGAAGAGGGGCTGGTGTGAATGCTTTTATGCGGTAGGAATGATTTTGTATGGTTGAAATTAAAAGCTCACCAATTGGACGATCTTCTCTTGTCCAGGAGTATCAGCACCAAGATCCATTTAATCTAGTAAAAGCACTCCAAGGCACTTCACTGAAATGTTATCAAAGAAATTAGAATTGAGGACACAAGGGATCGAAGATGTTGGAATCTGGAGCAACAAACTATCTGCTGGAGGAACTTAGTGGGTCGAGCAGCATCTGTGCAGGGAAAGGAATTGTTGACCTTTCAGTCCTGGCCCGAAACATCAACAATTCTCCCCCCACCCCACCCCGACCCCCCCCCCCCACATGCAGATATTCCTCCACCTGCTGAGTTCCTCCAGCAGATAGTTTGTTGCTCTAAAATAAAATTGATGCTGCGGCATATAAACGGATATCAGGACAGATGCCTGAATGAAGCAGCCAATTTCCACACCATGAGCTCCCATAAACAATATGATAATTACTAAATACAGTAAACCGTCAATAATCCGGCATCCTGATGGTTCGGCACCTAGCTCCCTCATTAGTCTGGAGTGTGAGCCAGCAGTCCAGAGTGGACTGTGTGGCAGAGCTGGAGCTGAGGCCTGGAGCGCTTGTATATTTCCCACTTCTTTTAAACTCACTAGGTTCATCAGAAAAGTTACTAGACTACTATATAACAAACAATAAAAGTATGTTAATAGGCATAACATCCAATAGTCCAGCACTGCCCAAGGCTCAAGGGTGCCGGATTGTCAGAATTTTAGTGTAATATATTTCATTGATGTTGAGTCAATGACCTAGATTGTGAATAAATTCAGCAGCACCTTCCAGGCCAATGGGTGTGCAGTTTAACAAGGAGATCCAGGGGTTGTGCTGCTCCACACTTGGCGCTGAGATTCATACAGGGGCATGCAGTTCCAGTCCTTTCCCATGAATTACCCAATAAACATGGCAGAAAGGTCAGGGTTGGTTCATTCAGTGGCAGTGAATTTTAACAACATGGTAAGTCTTAAATTACTGCCAAATAAACTCTCTGGCCCTGAAAACTTAATATTATAAGCATGGAGTCTCATTCCTTCAGAACTTAATTAAATTGAAGATTTAAAAAAAATATACTTTCTCTTTTTTCTATTTTCTTCTTGATATGGTGCCTTCAGAACATGATTTAAATAAGATGCTCATAAATGCCACAGGTACCCTGTGGAGAGTGCCATGTCGGATCAGACACCTCATGGCAACAAACTGTGACTCAGAGGCCCAGGAAAGGTCCTTCCTTTGAAACTGACCACACATTGCAGACAATATCATTTGCCACAGTACAACTTAAAGTCTCATTGCTCACCTGTTCAAAATGTTTCAGTATCTAAAACTCTTCCTTCCTGTTTTTTAAAACACAAAACACCCCTGCAATGTGTGAAATTCTCTGGAAAGTTTTTTTCTTTGCTTCACCCTTCTCCTTGGTAAAACCTCTCAGACTGACAAGCCTAATATCTAATAACAAATATGGTCATTGGGTTAACTCATCCAAATTGACATCCCACGTAAAATTAAGTACATGTTTAAATTCCTGCTGTGTATTCTCCTCAACCACTTCTTATATCATTAAGCCCAATTAAGCAGGAAAACCTTGAATTTCCATGGGACAGTCGATTTCCTGTGGCTTTAACTGCTTGTAGCTATTTAGAGTCATTTCACAATCGACACAGTTTAATTTCCTTGCAGCTATCTTGCAATAACTTGAACCCAGAGTGATGTAGATAATGGCTAGATCTTGTGATCATCAGGATTAATTTGGACTTGGTACTGAATACATTTGAGTGTTAAACTGCAATAAATTTTGTTTCACTTTGTGTAGCTCAGAAGATTCCGGGTCTTTGGGTTTAAGAAGTTCCTTACAGGGGGATAGTAGATTTGAGAGGTGGATATTTCAAGGGAAGAAATTCCAGGGCTTGAGCTAAGCAGCTGAAGGAAAGCCTGCCTGTGGTAGAGCAATTCAATTTGGGGATGCATAAAGAGGCAGGATTGAAGGAAAGGAGAGATCGCAATGAGTTGTAAGGCTAGAGGGGATTGCAGAGATGGAAAGGAGCAAGAAACTTCCAAACAAAGTTGAGAATTTTACAATTGAGATATTGTTGGAGCAGGACCCAATGTCAGTCAGCAAACACAGGTGTGATAAAAAGATTTATTTCTCTGGATCAGGACATGACCAGCAAGGAAATATTTATTATGAGAAGATGGTGGTGAGGTGAGCTGTTGCTTTGGACAACTGTAGACCATCTGCTTAAGGTACCTCCACAATGCTTTTGGGTTGGAAGTTCCACAGCAATAATGAAGGACTAGTAAAGATGGTGTGTAACTTGGAGAGCAACCTGCAGGTGATGGTGTTCCTGTTTGCCTGTTTTTTTTACCAAAATAAACTTTATTCATAATAAAAGACAAGCTATATACAATAATAAGACAGTACAAACCTTTACATTCATGTACAGATCAATCATTGGTGTTACTTTTTATAAAAACCACAGCACCGATGACACTCGCGTGGCTCCCTGGGGTGATACCCCAATCCCATATTTACAATATTTAAGGGGCTTCCTCACCTGACGCCACCCCCCCTCCAGTGGCAGAAGAACCCTAAAATTTCGTCCTTCTCCACCGAGCCCTTGAGTTGGCTGCACCCAGCTTCAGTGCATCCCTCAGCACGTAGTCCTGTAGCCTGGAACGTGCCAGTCAGCAGCATTCCCCTACGGACATCTCGCAGTGCTGGGGGACCAACAAGTTTCGGGCAGACCAAAGGGCGTCTTTCACCGAGTTGATGACCTTCCAGCAGCAGTTGATGTCCGTCTCTGTGTGTGTCCCCGGGAACAGCCCGTAGATCAGAGAATCCTCTGTTATGCAGCTGCTGGGGATGAACCGTGACAAGGACCCTTGCATCTTTCGCCACACCCTCCTCGCAAACCCACAGCCTGCAAAGAGGTGGGCAACCGTCTCATCCCCAGCGCAGTCCTCCCGGGGGAAGCGTGCGCTGGGAGTGAGGTTCCAACCATGCAGGAAGGATCTGACTGGGAGGGCCCCTCTCACCGCCAGTCAAGCGAGGTCTTGGTGCTTGTTGGTGAGTTCTGGTGATGAGGCGTTCTGCCAGATGGTCTGGACAGTCTGCTCAGGGAACCACCCCACAGTATCCATCGAGTCCTTCTCCTGCAGTGTCTGTACGATATTCCGTGCTGACCACTGCCTGATGGACTTGTGGTCAAAGGTGTTGGTCTGGAAGAACTTTTCCACGAAGGACAGGTAGTGCATTGCTCTTGTGCATCTTGATGATAGAGGTCATGGGTTTGGGAGCTGCTCCTGGAATAGCCTAGGTAAGTAACTGCAGTGTACTTTTAGGAGATGGTGTACACTACAGCTGAAATGCACTGGTGGTGGAGGAAATGAATGTTTATGGGGAACCATTCAAATGAACCTCTTTGTCTTGAATGGTGTTGATCTTCTGAGAATGGTTGACATTCCACTCACCTAAGCAAGTGAAGAGTATTCCATCCCCTCTGGTGGGTCTGTCCCAAAGGTGTGACAAGATGCACCCAGGGATTGTGACTGAGTAATCTGGAACATTGTCCTTCAGGTTTAATTCTGTGTGTCAGGCTGTGAGACAGCACTCTCAATTTAGGAACCAATCCCCAGTTTGTAGGGAGGACTTTGCAAAGTTGACTGGTCTGGGAGCAACTTTCATTGTCTGAATTCAGTACCTTGGTTGATGTCTGTCTAGTTTTATTCCTTATGGACACAAGAGACTGCAAATGCTGGGATCTAGAACAAAGGACAAGCGGCTGGAGGAACTCAGCAAGTCAGGCAGCATCAGTGGAAGGAAAAGAACATTTCTGGTTGAGATCCTGCACCTGGACTCAGCAGGGTCCTGATGCAGGGTCTCGACCTGAAAAGTTGACTATCCCTTTGCTTCAGATGCTGCCTGACTCGTCAAGCTGCTCCAGCAGCTTGTTTTTTGCTCCAGTTTTATTCCTTCTCTGTTTAAACATAATAGTACTGGTTGGAATGAGTGGCTTCCTTGGCCACTTTGGAAGGCATTTAGGAGTCAACTCCATGTATGCCTGACCGGGTAAAATTTGGCAGATTTCCTCCCCCAAAGGACATTGGTGAACCTGATGGGTTTTTATAATCCGGCAGGATTTCATGCTCCATGGTCACCATTACTAAGACTAGATAGTGTTCTTTTTCTCTGCACCCCCCCACCCCCCATCAACCCACCTTCCCCAAATTCCAATTTAGTAAGTGAAGTTGAGTTCCACAGCTGCCAGGGTGGGGAGTGGGTTTTAAACTGGGATCTCTGGATTGTTAGTCCAGGCCCTTGGATTCTGGATTACTAGTGTGATAATTTATCTGATGTGTCACACTCAGATCCTAGGGGACGATACAAGTTGGGAAAAAGGCGGCAGAACATTGGGTGAAGTGCCATTCATGGGAATGCAGGAATGTGCAGGAGTGCCCTGAATAAATGTAAACATACTTCTCTATTTTTTAAGCTCCAACCTCTTTCAATATAGGCAATTGCCTTCCTAACCACCTGCTCCACCTGCCTGCTAATCATTTGCCAATCTTGCACAACCTCGATTCAATGTATATATCTGGTCTGTGTGCACATTCAGAAAACTCAGGGAGAAAGTTGTTGACCTGAAAGCATAGCAGATATGTTCTGCTCTATTTTTTGTCAGGGCTTATGGTGTTGATACATTATGTTTCTGTAATATTTTGTTATTGTATCCAGTATCCAATTTCACCACACCATATATTTCCCTTTTGAAGTATACTGTATGTACCTGTGAACATATACATTTGGCTGCAAAGGAAATTGTTGATTATGGGATAAATAATGTGGAAGACATGGAAGAAATCCTCTAGACTTCTTTGAAGTAGCACCCATGGAAATTTTTACAGGCGGCACGGTAGCGTAGTGGTTAGCGCAACACTATTACAGCACCAGTGATTGGGGTTCGATTCCCGTCGCTGTCTATAAGGAGTTTGTACATTCTCCCGTGTCTGCGTGGGTTTCCTCCGGGTGCTCCGGTTTCCTCCCACGTTCTAAAGACGTATGGGTAGGTTAATTTAGGGGTTTAAAATGGGCGGCGCGGACTCGTTGGGCCGGAAGGGCCTGTTACCACGCTGTAAATAAAATCTAAAAATTTTTTTAAAAATTTAGAATTTAATTTAAATTTAAAGTAGGAAGCTTTCGGAAGGGGCAAACTAGGCAGTGGGGTAAAACAAAAATCCATCATCCCTTTCAAGCAGGCAATAATGTCAGTTAAAATCTAGGAGTCCAGGTGTCCCATAAGTTGGAGGAGCCAAAAATGTTCTTGTTAGTTTGCAAAATTGTAATTGGACACCGTCATTGCATCAATGAATATGCAAAGCAGCATGTGCTGATTGTCAGAATCTGGATTCTGTCAGGCAGCCAGCAATAAGCCTAAAATTGCCTGATTATTAATGTGGATGCAATCCACCCTTCCTTGATTAAGTTTACTTCAAGAGACCTTAATGCAGGTACGTATGAATTATGAGCAGGAGTGGGCCACTGGCCCTTCAACCCTGCTCTGTATTCAATAAAATGGCACTTATTCTGACTGAAACCTCAACTCCTTAAATCTTGTATACCTCGAGTAACCTTGGTAATACATCCAATTGTCTAAAAAAGACAAAGACTCTGCTTCCATCACCCCTTGGCAAAGAGAGTTCCAAAGCTCATGACCTTCTAAGAGAAAAACATTTTTCCTCATCTTTGTCTTAAATGGGTGATTTATTTTTAAACAGAGACCCTGGTTTTTGATTCTCCCGCAAAAGGAAACATCCTTTCCACCTCTACCCTGTCAAAATCCTTAAGGATCTTACATGTTTCAATCAAATCCCCTCTCACTCTTCTAAACTCCAGTTGATACACCCCAAGCTTATCTGACCTTTCCTCATAAAATAACTAGCCTATTCCAGTTAGCAGTCTGGTAAACCTTCCCTGGATTGCTTCCAATGCATAACATCCTTCCTCACGTCAGGAGACTAATACCATAAACATCACTCTGGATGTGGTCTCAGCCCAATGTAACTGAATTATAACCTGCTTACTTTTGTATTCAATTCCCCTGATGATACATTCTGTTGGCATTCCTAATTATTTGCTGATCCTGTATTCTAGCCTTTTGCAAATCAAGTGCTTGTACACCTAGATCCTTTTACTTCTCAAAGTTCTGCTATCTCTTATTTTTTAAGTAATATGCTTTTTTTTTTCTCTGCCATAATGGTCAGTTTCACATTTTCACACATACTCCATTTGCCAGTTCTTTGCCTTTGTTGACTCCTTATGTTTCTGCCTATTTCTGTGCCTTCAGCAAATTTAGCCACCATACCGTCAGTGCTTCCATCCATGTCATTTATATGAATTGTAAAATGTTGAGATCCCAACTCAGATCCCTGTGGAATACCATTCTTCACATTTTGCCAACCAGAGAAATACCCAGTTATGCCTATTCTCTATTTCCCGTTAGCTAGTCAATCTTCTAACTGCACCAATATGTTATCTACACCAGGAGCTTTTTTCTCTGCTATGATGCAGCACCTTATGAATGCCTTCTGGAAATGTTGGTACCTCAACCAGTTTCCCTTTATCCATAACAGATATTACTTCTTCAAAGAACTCCAATAAATAGTCAAACATGATTAGGCGTTCACAATACCATATTGACTCTGCCTGATTACCTTGATTTTTTTTCTAATTGCCTGCTACAATATTTTATTCAAAGCTTCTAACCTTTTCCCTTCCAGATGATTCTCATTATGGTTGACTGGCCTTTAGATTACTGCAGACTGCCTCGCCTTTTGAATAAAAGAGTCCCATTTACTATATTCAAATCTAATGGAACCTACCCTGAACCTATGGAATTTTGGAAAATTAAAATCAACACATTGGCTACTCTCTTTTAAACCATAAGACAAAGTTCATCAGGACCCCAGGGACAGGAGTCCACAGCTCCAACAGTATGCTCTGGATCATTTCCTCGACAATTGTAATTTTCCAGAGTCCCTCCCTCCCTTTCAATTCCAGATTTACAGGTATTTCTGGGATGTGATATGCATTCTCTAGAGTAAAGACTGATATCTGTTCAGTTCATCTTCTAACTCCTTATTTTTCATTATTAATTTTCCAGTCTCACTTTTTACAAAACTGATGCTCATTTTGTTAACTCTTTTCAATTTTAAATATCAATAGAAACACTTACTATCTGCAATAATATTTCTGGCTGTCTTTAACTTGTGATCTAATTTTTCCTTCTTAATTAATTTTTAGTCATCCTTTGCTGTTTTTTTATATTTTGTCCAATCTTCTGACCTGCTACCCTCTTTGTGCAACTATCTGCTTTTATTAAGCTTGATACTGTTTTTACTTTTTTAGTTAACCATAGATGATGGGTTTTCCTCTTTTCTTTCTCATTGGGATGTATCTATTCTGTGTATTGTGAAAGATTAAATGTTTGGCACTGTATCCCAATTGTCCAATCCCTTAGTCAACATTGTGCCGGTTCACTTTAGCCAATTCTTTTTTCATGCCGTCATAATTGCCCTTTTTTAGGTATAAAATATTAGTCTTGGCTTCATTTTTCTCTGCCTCAAGCTGAATGTAAAATTCAATAATATTATGATCACTGCTACCTAGGGGCACTTACACTATGAGGTCATTAATTAATCATATCTCACTACATACTACCAGATCTAGTATTTCTTCCTCTTTGATTGGTTCTGAATGTACGGTTCTGAGAAACTATCCTGAGGATAATAAGAGGGTAGATAAGGGTAGGGCAGTGGATGTTGTCTATATGGATTTTAGCAAGGCCTTTAACAAGGTCCCTCATGGCAGGCTAGTCTGGAAGGTTAGATCGCATGGGATCCAAGGGGAGCTAGTGGATTGGATTCATAATTGGCTCAGTGATAGGAAGCAGAGGGTGATGGTTGAGGGTTGTTTCTCAGACTGGAGGCCTATGTCTGGTGGTGTGCCACAGGGTTGGTGCTGAGACCTTTGTTGTTTGTAATTTATATAAACAATTCAGATGTGAATGTACAAGGCATGGTGAGTAAGTTTGTGGATGATAGTAAAATAGGTGGTGTTGTAGATAGTGTAGAAGGTTATGAAAATTTACAGGGGGACCTTGATCAGCTGTGAATGTGGGCTGAGGACTGGCAAACGGCTTTCAATCCAGATAAATGTGAGGTATTGCATTTGGGAGATCAAACCAGGGTAGGAGTTATACATTGAATGGTAGGACCCTGGGAGTGTTATAGAACAGAGGGACCTAGGATTGCAAGTGCACAGTTCGCTGAAAGCTGTGTCACAGGTAGATAGGGTGGTGAGGAAGTCACTTGGCACACTGGCCTTCATCAGTCAGGGCAATGAGTCTAGGAGTTGGGAAGTTATGTTGCAGTTACGTAAGACATTGGTAAGGCTGCACTTGGAGTATTGTGTACAGTTTATGTTGCCCTATTATAGGAAATATGTTATTAAGCTAAAAAGAATGCAGAAAAGATTTACCAGGGTGTTGCCTGGACTTGGGGGCCTGAGTTACAAGGAGAGGTTGCGTAGACTAAGACTTTATTCCCTGGAGCATAGGAGACTGAGGAGTGACCTGATAGAGGTATATAAGATCATGAGGGGCATAGATGGGGTGAGAGCACATAGTCTTTTTCCCAGGGAAGGGGTGCTACAAACAAGAGGGCATAGGTTCATAATCAGAGGCGAAAGATTTAAAAGGGACATCAGGGGCAGCTTTTTCATGCAAAGGGTGGTGCATATTTGGAATGAGCTGCCAGAAATAATGGTTGAAGCAGGCACATTAGTCACATTTAAAAGCCATCTCGATAAGCACATGGATAGGAGAGGTTTAGAGGGCTAAGGGCCAGATGTGGGCAGATGGAACTAGCTCGCTGGGCAACACAGTTAGTGTGGATGAGTTGGGCCAAAGGGCCTGTTTCTGTGCTGTATGACTCTATGACTCTTCTCCTACAGTGTGGTTAATATTAGAGGGTCTGTATGTCACTCCTACAAGTGACTTCTTTCCTTCTGCGTCCCATATGTCATCCCTCACTATTGCACTTAGATCATTATTAATTATCAGAGCCACTACTTCACGTTTTCCTAGCTTCCTGTCCTTCCTAAATGTCACATGCTCTCCAATATTCAGGGTCCAATCTAAGTTATCCAGCAATCATGTCATTAATCAGGTCAAACTTATTTATTTTTATCTGAAGTGCATCTGCTTTGTTTTGAATGCTCCTGATTTTCAGAAACAGAGCCTTTAGTTTGCCATTTTTGTAACTTCTAGCCTTATTCGATAATTTAACCTTAGCGTTCTGTTCTCTTTCATAGCACATAGAACATGGAACAGTACAACACAGGAACAGGCTTTTCAGCCAACAACGTCTATGCCAACTATGGTGCCATTCCAAACTAATCCCATCCACTTGAACATGGTCTGTATCCCTCTATTCTCCGACTGTTCTCGTGCCTGTCTAAATGCCTCTTAAACGTTGCTATCCTATATGCTTCCACCACATTCCCTGGCAGTGTATTCCAGGCACCTAGTACTCACTGTGCAAAAAAACTTGCTATGTAAATCTCCTTTAAACTTACCCCCTCTCACCTTAAAGCTACGCCCTCTAGTATTTAACATTTCCATCCTAGGAAAAAGACTCTGACCATCTACCCTATCTACGCCTCTCATATGTGCTTCTATCCGGTCACCCTTCAGCCTCTGACGCTCCAAAGAAAACAATCCAAGTTTGCCCAACCTCTCCTTATACTTAATACTCTCTAATCCAGGCAACATCCTGATGAACCTCTCCTGCACCCTCTCCAAAGCCTTCCCATCCTGTGGTGACCAGAACTGCACGCAGTACTCCAAGTGTGGCCTAACCAAAGTTTTATGTAGCTGCAACATGACTTCCCAACATTTATACTCAGCACCCCGACTGATGAAGGTAAATGTAGCATACACCTTCTTTATCACGCTATCTATTTGTGTTGCCATTTTCAGGGAGCTCTAGACTTGTATCCCAAGACCCCTCTGTACATTAATGCTCCAAAAGACTCTGCCATTTACTGTATACTTTCTTCTTATAATTCACCTCTCAAAGCGCAGCACTTGTCCGGATTAAACTCCATCTGCCATTTCTCTGCCCATATTTCCAACTGGTCTGTATCCTGCTGAATTCTTTGACAGCTTTACTCACTATCCACAACTCTGTCAATTTTTGTGTCATTATTAAACCTACCAATCTGCCCACCTATATTTTCATTCAAAACATTTATATATATCACAAACAATGGAGCTCCTTTCCCTTCCTGTCACAATCTATCATTTCCCATGTTTAACACCTTTCTCTTGGAGCCTTGTCTGTAGTCTGATTTACCACACCTTCCCAACATTCATCTCCTGAAACAAACTAATTTTCAATGTAAACTAATTGTTGAACGAAGCAGGTTAGTGGTACTCTAGATCTTGTTGCTGTTTGACTGAGCAACTTGAATCATTGTTGGGATCTGGAGAGAAAGTCCTGTCATTGGCAATTTAGATTTTTTTTTCTTTTTAGCTCCTGTAATCCAACATGCCAATGAGTGAAATGGCTAATTGGAAACTCACGAGTGCTTTGCACGAACAATCGGCTTTAGTTAAAACAACCAAATCGCCAACATAAGTGTGTGAGGTTCCTAATTCCTAGATTTTGCCAATATGTCCTTAAATTGTCCAGGCTTAGGTAAGTGGCTTATAACATCTGAAAGTAATGGAAGTACTTCACAGTTTAGGCAACATCAGGGGAAACTGAGTTGATGTTTCAGATCAATAACCTTCCATCAGTTGTCTCTCCACAGATGCTGCCTGAATTCCATTATTTTCTGTGTGATTTTAGAATTCCAGTGTTTTGCTTTGGGTAAGTGAGTGATTGCTTTACAGGTCAGGAGTGTGTACTCCAGAAAGGGCTCACAAAAATGTTACTTACGTGGATTGCCATTTAGTTTGGAGGTTGTTTTCCATGGTCCAGATTTACAGCTGCGTAAAATAAATTAACAATGTGCAAGCTCTTAATTCATGTGACATTTTCTCTTTCCACAATTCAATCTGAACCTCAGCAATGGCAAACTGAGAGCCAGGGATTACAAGTGTCACATTCTGGCTCACTCTCATGAATTGAAGTATTTTTGAAGCAGTTTTGCCACCTTCAGGGCTGGAAGCATCATCAGAAAATTCTCCTGGGACTTCAAGCCCCACACTCCTGCTGCTGGGATATTTTATCTCCAGTACAGAGATTTGGAACTGCTACTATTGTTGTGGTGTGTATTGAATTCAATAAGTACTTCCAACTCTGCATACTTAACCCAACTGCTAGCTGGAATTCACACACAATTTCCCAATGTGAACTTACATCTTGCCATGAATGCTGTCAGACTTGGCACTTCATACTTTCATTGGTGAGAAATAACAGTGCGAGACCATTAACAATAAACTGTTAGGTATTACACAAGGAAAGACCTTAATGATGGCACATACCGAAAGATCTGGGATAGAATCAAAGCCTAGCTCCTGCTGACATTCTTACATAGGCTTCCTTTTGACCATGTGCTTTCTATTTCTAAGTTGTTTTTAAGTCACAGGCCCAAACAAAATGAAGTCCATTGAATTACCAGAAAACAGCATTAAAAGGTGCTTTGCTGTTTCCCACAGTGACCCATCCACCTCCACTGCCTCTGTTAGATATGTGGAATGCAGTAGAAGAGGAATAGAAAATGTCGCATTAAACTAAGTACAAATATTAAAAGGATAGGTGTAATGTTACCATATGCTTATTCAGTGAGATCATGTCATTCTGTGTTTCTTGGCAAGAATATAAGTGTTATTGAAGGCATTGTGGTTGGTGCCTTTGCTACATAGGTCACATTGTGCTGCCAATAAATATTAATTTGCATTGATCCTCTGCAGTCCTTTGTGCAGATACGTTACATGTTTCAGACCATGTTAATGGAACAAACACACAGTAAAAGTAGAGTGGGATTTGCAACAAAGTTATTTTAGAATGGTTCACTCATTAAGCTAAGTATTTATATTTGAACTGTTTTTATGAATGTTTTGAATCTTTGTGGAATACCATGAGGTAGTCAGTTTAAAAAATTCATTATCTATCTTATTACATAAGGTATATGAGTTGTGCAAGTATGTGGGTTGATGTTTGCTTACAGCTGTACAAGTGCATGAGTTAATATATGTTAATCTATGCATACCTGTGTGTGTGCATATATATGTCTGTGTGTGTGTGTGCGTGTGCGTGTGCGTGCGTGCGTGTGTGTGCGCGTGTGTGTGCATGTGTGTGTGTGCGTGCGTGTGCGCGCGTGTGCGCGCGTGTGTGTGTGCGTGTGTGTTTGCGTGCATGTGTGTGCGCGCGCGTGTGTGTGTGTGTGCGTGTGTGTGTGTGCGTGTGTGTGTGATATCTCAAACAAGAGCATGAACATTGATTGAATTTCCACCACTACTCCACCCACCACTCCTTGTAGTCAGCTCAGTCTGAACGAGGAGGATAATGCCACTGAACTTTCAGAGAGCAGCCAGTGCAGTGCACCTCAGAGGGAAGTTTGTCGGAGCTGACGTGGGTGCAGCATTATGCCAAGAAAGACTGAAAACCCAGGGCAGTCTTGTTATGACACTAATTTGCACAGTGATTGGATCTGTTGTGAACCTGTCTGTTTGGATCATTGCGTGCCATCATCATAAAGCAAACTTAAAATGGAGACACATTTCTGCAGGCAGCCAAATTCGAGGAGGATACCACATAGTCTATCTTGTCTGTCTCTGAGTGGACAGAATCCACACTGCTCTTTCGTCATTGTGGGGTGTGGTTGAGGAGGCACCTGGTGTGACTTTCCCTGTGCCCAATAGCAGGGAGAACCCTCTCTAGTTACTACAGTCCGATTTGTCTTGTTTCTTGATGATGATCATGATCACAGTGTCCCTGAAGTCCTCTGGCATATCCTCCTCTTCTCGAGACTGATAGGATTCTTTTCAACCAACATCACATCCACTCCAAAACCTCAGTAGTTGAACGACAGTATGCAGATAATGCTTCTGTGTGCATGCCATATGAGGCTGAGCTCTGAGACTGAGTCAACTTGTGCACAGAAGCGTATGAGAGTATGGGACTTATACTCAATATCCATAAAACAAAGTTCTTCCACCATCTGCCCCCGATATAGAACACAAACGCTTTGACAGAGATGTCCATGATGAGCCCTTGGAAAACAGATATATTGGTATCGGTATTGGTATTGGTTTAATATTGTCACTTGTACTGAGGTACAGTGAAAAGCTTGTCTTACAAATCGATCATACAGGTCAATTCATTACACAGTGCAGTTACATTAAGTTAGCACAAAGTGCATTGATGTAGTACGGGTAAAAACAGTAACAGTACAGAGTAAAGTGTCACAGCTACAGAGAAAGTGCAGTGCAATAAGGTGCAAGGTCACAACAAGGTAGATCGTGAGGTCATAGTCCATCTCATTGTGTAAGGGAACCATTCAATAGTCTTATCACAGTTGGGTAGAAGCTGTCCTTAAGTCTGGTGATACGTGCCCTCAGGCACCTGTATCTTCTACCCGATGGAAGAGGAGAGAAGAGAGAATGTCCTGGGTGGGTGGGGTCTTTGATTATGTTGGCTGCTACACCAAGACAATGAGAGGTAAAGGCTGAGTCCAAGGAGGGGAGGCTGGTGTCCATGATGCGCTGGATGGATATATTCCTCTATCTCACAAGCCAGCGAAGGCAGGCATTGGTGATGAAATCTATCATCGCCATCTGTGCTGCAGGAATACCTTTGGTTTCCTCAGGAGAAAGCATGCTTGAAGATTAAGATGTTAAATCTATCACAAAGTGCATTATTTACCAGGAAACAGTTGTCCTGGACTTTCTATATATTTTCAAGACCTGGAATACTTACCAAAGGCACCTCGAGGCACAGGAAAGATCCTGTCTCCATAATATCCTCCAAACCCACTGGGAGGCCTGGTGAATGAACATTAGTGCCCTTTCCCAGGTTAACATCTCCAGCCCTAGTTACACTCAGAAGGCGTCTTTGGACAGATCACATCTGTTGCATGCCCAACACCAGATTCCTGAAACAGAGCTCTCTTGCACTCATGGATCACCAGATAGACAGACGAAATGATCTTCAAGGATCTTCTCAAAGCCTTCTTGAAAGAGGGGAACATACCCGCTGACTCCTGAGAATCCCTGGCCCATGGCCACTTCAAAGTGGAGAAGGAGCATTCAGGATGGCACGGGAACCATGAGACCATGTACTGTGAGCACACAGTATTCCCAGTGTAAATGGCAGAAGGGCCACACATCTCCCAAACGATCCAGTCGCCTGCCCTGCCAATCTCCTCCTGCTCCATCCCTGGCAAAATCTGTAGGTTCCACAATGGCCTTATCGGCCATCCTACAACCCATCAAACCAGGACAGAAGCAAGTCATCCTTGATCCTGTGGGACCATGGAAGTATACAGAGAAAAATTCACTATAGACCAGATAAATAGAGCAGAACTGTTTTGCCTTTCCACTACAGGGGTATCCAGATAACACAATTATGTTAACACAGAAAGTTATTTGGCAAGTTCATCAGCATTGACAGTCGAAAGATAGATATTCCATTTGGTACGGAGTTCAGGGAGACAGGTGTGGTGCTGAAAGGAAGCAAAATATTCTTGCTTTTCTATTGTTTGATATTTTGCACATCTGAATCTAATTTGAAGATTCATGATGTCAGTAATTAGCCTCCTCATTAGGTGTTGCGGCACTCTTTGTTTAATGCTTTGACCTACCACTTTAATACTGTCTAAGTCTTTGCTTATGTGATGATATACAGGGACGAAAGGAAGGACAGTGTAAGTCCATACTGCTCTGTCCAGTGGAATAAGATAAGGTAAACATTATCTTGCCAAAAAGCATCTTGTCATATGCACCAAAAGTTTAGGCACCTCTTTCTCTTGTAAGTTTGCACACAGCAAATCTCAAAGCTACTAAGAGGCAGCTAACTGATCAGCATTTCTTGGTTCTGCCACAGCCTTGCAACTTATTCACAGACACCTATGTAAGTGTTAGATTGACCATTTCTGGTTTGACCTGTAACCACTTACAGCATTGCAGGCACATGTTTGAATCTGTTTGGGAATGCTTCTAAAAGGGATACAAACAGTTGAGATAGATTCCAGACTGTGTTGTTGAAGCTCCTCTAAATCTGTGATGAAAGTATGCTAAACTCTGATCTTTGTGCATTTTGTTTCCTTATTCTTTTCATTAGTGTTGCCTAAAATCAAGTTAGTTTTCTCTTTTATTGTATGCTCTTGGAACTTGCCTTCTGAAGCCAAATGAAGCCAGAAAAAACAAATGAAATATCCAATTCCTGAACGTGATCAAATGGATCTGTTTCTCTCCTGATAGAAAATAATTAAATAGATTTTAAATCTTCAATCACTCCAGCTACAATATTGCTCAGAACTTTCTAGATTATTGCTGGGATTATTATATATTCCAGCACATAATCTTTAATATTTATTTAATGGGACTGATAGCTGCATAACTGAAGTGAGGTCAGGATGTTACTGACTTTACTATTAATAAGTGCACAAAGCTTTATGTGCGCCTTGTAAAGATAATCTCAGAAACCAGAACTAAATCTGGAACCCATTCAAACTCATGGCTGAAGAAAGGGACCAACACAAACCCCAATTCCCAATCCTGAATGTAACAAAATACCAACTCCCAACATCTTTAACTCCCAAAATTCAGTATACATAGGCATCCAGGAGAGGAAAACTTCCACAAGTAACTCCAAACACTGAGATCAAGGAGGAAGAACTACCCCATTAACTCTGTTTCTCTCTCCACAGACACTGCTTGACTACACCCGGTTTTTTAGGTTTTATTTCAGTCGATGAACTTCTGAAATGCAATCACTGTTGTAAGCTAGGGAATGTAGGAGCCCATTTGCACAGGACAAGATCCCATAAAATAACAATGCTCCAATGACCAATCTACTTTTTTTCGTGTTATGTTGCTTGAGGTGATAAATATTGGCCAGGATGTCAAGGAGAATTCCCCTGCTCTTCTTCGACAACTATTAAATTGCAATGCTCCTGCACTGTGGCATTGGAGTACAGCACAGTTACAGTACTGAAGTCCAAATCTCTTAAGTTTATAATGTTTTGAGAATTTGATAAGAAGCATATTTATATAATGAGTCTGGCTAGCAACTTAATTTGTAAAACCCCTTTGAAAAAGAAAATTAATTTTTGCTCCATATGTGGATGGTCCTGCCAAGTTATATCCTTGCTTGAACTGTACTCACAGACAGCAGACTAGTTTTGGATTGTTTTGAATTAATGGGCAATGGACTACCAGTTCCAATGTTTCAATATTGAACGAGGACCATTTTTAAGGATCAGTCACAGTTGCCATAACACCGACAACTTAAACTTCCTTTATGTAAAGTATCTTGAGAAAGTATGACAGGCGAGGATAACTGAAACTCTACGCCACCTGACAAAGCAATAAAAAGGGAAATGGCCAGTAGCTAAGTAAAGACAGATGGAGTGAAGGGGGAAAGAAAAGGGGCTGAGACCTCAGACCATCATTGAGAAGTAAAGCAGACAAAGAGTGAATGCCTGGGGAAAGAAACAAAACACAGGCTGAAGGAGAAGAAGATGCAATTGCGCACTCAGCTGAGAGGATTCCTGGGTAGTGGAAGAATTGCCAACACTTATTTCAAAAAAATCTTACAGCCCACATATTATTGTGTATTTTATTTGAGAAGAAATCTTTGAATGCTAGCAGCGATAAATTAAAATATTGAAATGAAAGGCTTACAGCCCTGACAGGAAGATTGCTCAGGAGGAGATCCTCACTTAGTTCTGAAAGCAAGAGAGCCTTACAATGACGAAAGGCTATACAGAGCCTGCAATCTCTGCTTCAAGCACAAATTTCATTGTGCAAGTGAAATGATGATCACCTGCTCCAAAATTCTCTTCTTTCAATGTACGATTCAAGGTCTACGTACAAAAGAACAGTTACAGAAAAAATATAGTATTATTTTAATTTTTTATGTCCAAAAATACAAGAGTTATCATTATTTTGTATATGTGTACAGTCTGATCCACTTATATTATATATGGGAATAGCTTTCAATTTGAATTCATATTAACATGGACATTTTGCACATTGCCCTTTTGTTATGGAAAGATTTTTCATTATCATTCTTGGTATGAGAAAATGTTTTCCTGGATGTTTCCACACAGTAAAGAGATACTCACATATAAGCCCTAGTTTTCTAGTCTTGCTAGAATCACTGCTCAGGACTCTTGTCGCTGTTGTGCCTGGGAGATCTGCTTTGTCAATGTTGGGTGCTGGGATCTTCCAGTTTGAATGCACGGACCATCCTTTTGTCCATTCCCTATCCCAAAAGATAAAGCCAACAATCAAAGTTACTGAATGACTGAAATTTTAGCCCAGAAATCAGATCTTATCTAATTTTACTGATAAAATGCAATTTCATGTCATGCCAGTCTCATGTCAATTCCGCTTCCACTAAAGAAAACATAGTCATAGAACAAATTAGCTGTAGCATAAAGGTAATTTTACATACTGAAAGAGGAGTTTAAACAGGAAATGCATGACGTCTGACCATATTAAATTCAGTGCAGTTGCCAACACTTTATCGCATGGGACTTCAGAAACAGAATCAGAATCAGGTTTACTATCACTGACTTACGTGTTGTGAAATTTGTTGTTTTGCGGCAGCAGTACATTTTATTGACTTTATTGTCAATCCTAAAAACACACTTCCCCTTCTTTCCTTCTCTGTTCACTTACTCCCATGGCTCACGCCTCCACCTCTGCCAACCAGCTATCAATATCTTATACAGATCAATGACCATAAAACCATAGAACTATAGAACAGTACAGCACAATACAGACCCTTCAGTCCACCATGTTGTGCTGACCTTTAAACCTCGCCTAAGACTATCTAACCCCTTCCTCCCACATATCCCTCTATTTTAAATTCCTCCATATGCTTATCCAGCAATCTCTTGAATTTGACCAATTTACCTGCCTCCACCACCACCCCAGGCAGCGCATTCCATGCCCCAACCACTCTCTGGGTAAAAAAACCTCCCTCTGATATCTCCCTAGAACTTCCCACCCTTTTAGGCTGACCTTTCAGGAGAACCAGGAAATGTTGGAGTCCTTTCTTAGCTCTGCTGAATGATTATCAACCTGAAACATTTACTTCTATCTCCATAACCTGGCCAATTGAGTATTTCGAGCACTTTCTGTTTTTATTTCAGATTTCTGGCATCTGCAGTATTTTGCTTTTAAATTACAGGTGGCCATATGAATATATTTGCTGTTAAAGGAGGATGGATAAAGAAAGAATTTGTATTTCCAAAGTGTCTCTAATGATCACAAGAGGTTCCAGAACATGACATTTCCAATGAAAACATTGTTGACGTCGACAACTCCTTTCCTCCCACAGATGCTGCTTGACCTGCTGAGTTCTTCCAGCAGATTGTTTGTTGCTCCAGATTCCAGCATCTGTAGTCTCTTGTGTCTCCATGTTTCCAATGAAGCACTTTTCAAGCATAGGTTACAATGTGGGAAACACAGCCAATTAGCATACAGCAAGATGCAGCAAATAGCAAAGTGATAATAACCAGATAACCTGTTTCTGTAAAGTTGATTGAGGAGTGAATATAGATATCATGGTGAACTCTCACTGGTGAAGGTAAGGGCTATCTAATTTTCAAAATTCTTTAAGGGTCTGAATGTTTTAGTGGTGAGCGAATGTTTTAATATATGGATAAGTCAGCAAATTTACCACTGGCATTGGAGGCATAAAGAGGATGTTGGAAGGAGTCATTTCATACAATTTATTATTATAATGTGGATTGCATTAGCACAGATAGGTATTGAAGCTAAGTCAATCATAGGATTTAAGAGAAAATTAATGCTTGAAGAGGGAAAATATTAAGGTGTGGGGGATGGAGCCAGAAAATGAGATGAAAGTGGACAGTAACCATGCAGGAGAAGTGTGCAAGAAGGGCAAGGACCTCCTTCTGCTAAGTAATCTCAGGCAAAAGGTGGTATCATCTTGCATGGGGAACTTCTCCAAACTGAGATATTCAAACAGTTAAAGAGCTGTGATTTCTGCCAATGAAATCACGTTCCTGTTCTGACAGGAACTTGTTTAAAACCATCCATTGTACTCATGAATTCTGAGAGCCACTGAATGAATCTGAGGAGCAGAAGCATTTAACAACATAAGTAATATCTAAATGAAACTTATGAACCATTGTATTTCAGCAAATATTTCAGCAAGAATTCCAGCTGTGATGCTGTGCCCTTATATACAATCTGGTGATTGCATTGAGAGGCTTCACTTGTGGTATGCTTAACAAGGTCCTAATCATGTCCTGTGTTTTACCTTATAAAACACAGGACATGATTAGGACTTTGTTAAGCATACCGCAAGTGAAGCCTTGGATCAAATACTTCCTCATGCATAGTGCAGGAAGGATGCTGGGCACGCAGTGATAGTATCAACTGTTAGCAGTGCATGTTTAACAAAACCACTGCCCCTCAGAACAGAGGTAGGTGACAAGCAAGCTGCGTTGGCAATGAAGAAGAAAATAGAGTTCAGCAGAAGGAGGCAGTTCCTTTTGCGGTACATTAAGGGAAACAAAAGACGAGGGCTTTAGTGCAGTAAGGTAAAAGATCAGCACAGATATTAATTAAAGTAGAACAGGTATAAAAGGCAGCTCCTACTCCAGTTTCTGTTTCCTAAATGCATCACACCTGCATCTTTGTTGAAGTATTCGTTATAGAGGACTTCAAGTGAGACAGCTCAGTTGCAATGATGAATTGGATTGTCAGAATCAGAGTCAGAATCAGGTTTATTATTGTTTTGCAGCAGCACATAAAATTACTATAAATTAAAAAAATAAATAAATAGTTCAAAAAAAGAAGGAATGACGGGAGAGTGTTCATGGGTTCACGGACTGTTCAGAAATCTGATTGTGGAGGGGAAGAAGATTGTTGATTATTATCTAGGTCCAGTCTTTTAAATCTTTTAGGGATGGGGGTGAGGAAGGGCTGTTCCTCAAGTGGTCCTACCCTCTTGCTGGTGTCCTCCTGATCCACCACGATCTCCAGTACAGTGGCGGGGAAACAGGGTGCTTACTCCTGTGTCCATCTTGGCACTCTTTACAGCAGCTTACCCCCAGACCATCTCATTATTGCCTATCGTGAGAGGGGTTGGCTTCAGATCTCCAGCAACAATGGGACATGGTGCAAGTTAGTCTGCAGTTTCCCTCACAATTCCTGAAATTACTCCTGATTAATAATGTGTGCAATCCGGTAAAAGATGGCAAATCCTGCTCCGTGAAATCCTGCGTCCGTGAAAATTTTTCTCAGCAACACCAGAACAAATTATGATGGGCCGGCCGAACAGGAATGGCTCAGCATGTGCTTTTAAGCAAACTTGAGTTTCTCAGCCTCAATTTCTTCACAGCTATCAAGCCTGTGTCTCAGATCATTCATTCTAATAACTGTGTCTCAGTCCAGACATTTAACAAACATTATATTTCGAACTGGCACTTGATCATGTTTTTATGACCTTTTATGAGCATCAAAGATGGTTGTAAATGGAAAAGCTGACAGTTTTAATTAGACTTTTGAAAAGACTCATTATGCTCTGTGCAATTTGACATCAAAAAAGTTATTAGTGATTGCTGTAACCCATGTAGATTTGCTGGTGTAATGTTCCATTTCCAAAGGAATGAGAGGAAACTGGATCAAATGGCAGGGCATGGAGGTGCACAAGAAATTCCCACAAATTCACAAGCTCAGCAAAAAGGAAAGTGAAGGCATAGATCGTCAGCCAGTTTCAGTCCCTTTGATTTCTGTTAAACTGTTCAAAAAATAACTCGACTGAAGGTACCCACGAACCTCCGACGGTAACACAGGACTGCTTATCCAAGAGAAAACATCAGTTGAAAAAGGGGCTGGCATTTAATCTCCCACTGAGGAGTACTGAATCTGAATTAGCCCAACTATACATTGCCCATTTGCACTGTGTGCTCATATAATGCTTATGAGCTTTGAATTAGTCAAATTTAAAGATTGACTGATGCTCCCCACTTTACACAGAGTAGTGCAGCCTTTGTTATTCCCCCTCTGATGAGGATTTACTGTTATAAAAATCAGTAAAAAAGCTTTGCTGCCGACATAAGCACCATTTATATTGCAGGCCCCAGTTAGATTGACACATGGCCACTAGACAAAAGTAACACTGCAGTCTCTGCAGGCAGAATGGATTCTTGTTTAGTTTTCCAGTTTTACGATGTGATAACTAGCCCTCCAAAAATACCCCAAAAACAGTATGCATTAATCTCAGACAATTTTCAGGCCCCTGGCATAGGCACCTAAACAGCTGCTATGCCCCCTTACCTATGTTAATGAGGGGCCTACCACCTGCTTCAGGTTCCTTCTGATTGGTTGAACAGTCCCAAGTAGTTCAAGCCTCAGGTTTTCTGGGGCTGAATATACTTTTAGTGAATGACTCCAGAGAGAAAATAAAACAAACTGGACACATTTTCTTGGCATCTCCTGGATCCAGAGTATTTCTGATAGCCTCTGCCATCCACAGATCAGCCCCAGCAGCAGTACACAATGTGTCCAGCTTGCCTCGAAGTGATTATGCTAAAGGGAAAAGTCTGGAAATTGTTTGCTTTAAAACTTGGCCTGATTATGCGGAGGAAATGTAAGGCTACAAGGAAAGAGCAAGCAAATGGAACTGATCGGATTGCTCTTTGAACCAGCTGTGACAGACTTGATGGGCTGGATGGCCTCCTTCCATGCTATATGTTGCAAAGATTGATCAGAATGAATATGCGCTCTGGTCATTGCATCTGAGCTGACTTGATTAATATCTTCTCCATTGGATGATCCAACAAAGATGCTGGTAAGATTTTTTTTTAAAGTAACACTCAAGCAGGCCTGCTTCTTTTTGCTGGAACCCACAGGGAGACTTTGAAATGTATCCCCAATCCAATGTGGCAACACCAATGTTAGACATTCATTACATGATGATGGACATCATGATTGTGTTTCCAGCATCCTTGTTGCTTAGGTGAGCTGTGCAGTGCATGTTTATGCAGGTCTGTGCAATGTGGAAGTCCTGCTGTTGAAGTTCCTGGGGTAAACTAGGATGATCCCAGGGAAACCCTATTTTTAATC
This sequence comes from Pristis pectinata, assembly GCF_009764475.1. NCBI lineage: Eukaryota > Metazoa > Chordata > Chondrichthyes > Rhinopristiformes > Pristidae > Pristis > Pristis pectinata. Next base: position 92,522,226 of record NC_067407.1, on the reverse strand, counting down.
ACAACTTCACGGGTCAGTTTATTGCATGTATGTTAGTTGGATCCCTGAACGGTATTTGGTTTGGCTAGGAGCTATCTGCAATTGAGTGGGGAAGGGGGTGAGATGTTTTGCTGTGGCTGAAAGCAGTGTCTGGAGCCAACAGGGCTGGGGAACCTAACAAAAAGAAATTCTATAAATAACTGGATGTGGGTTTCCTTTGCACGTGTTTTGATAGAATCGATTGCTGAGGGATTGGTTACATTGGAAAACCAGCTGAGGAACTTCAGTTTTTCAACTTGTCTCCCCGCACCATGGCCATCGCAACGCTGAACACCACAGACATGTGCACCGTTCAGCATTGCTAAGGGTATAGTCAATAAAATTAAATAAGTTGATGTGTTTCTTTCTTTTATGCTATTAAAATGTACCTAGATACATGTAATAAAAGTGCTATGTTCTGGACTTTAGGATCTGTTTTCTTTGGATAAGACAAAGCTGAGGGGAGATTTGATAGAAGTATATAAAATGATGTGTGTGGTCTGAACAGAGCAGATAATGGGAGGCTGTTTCTATTAGTGGAGAGGTCACGGTTATCAAATATAAAAGCATGTGGATGGAATTTGGAACGTACTGATTGCAGGTATTGTGGTAGCAGGCTCTATTCTGGCCGTCAAGAGGGAATTGGATAAATTCTTTGATGGAGGAAAAAAAAAGACCAGTGGGTGGGACTGGAGAGTTGCTCTGGTATCGAGCTGGCATGTACACTATGGGTTGAGTGGCAGCTTCCTATGCTTTACTACGATTCTATGAATTTGCAATTGGAATGGAAGGGTACCAGACTTGATTTTAGTCCTAACGCAACTCTGACACGCCATACTGTAGAACATTTTAAGCGTAACTACACCGACCAGCTCCCGCAGCCATTGTTTTATTTATTCTGTACTTATTTTTCTACAGCTCCTTAGTTCTCCTCCTCTTGTGATCCGCAAGCATTGTAATGACTGGCAATGTATAATTATTTCTGATTAATTTTGTTTCGCACTCCATCTCTGGATCTCATTTTAAGAGTGATTAATTAATTATCCATCTTTTTAATGAAGGAAATTTCTGAAATGTGGGGGGGAAGAAACAGAACTTTCATTGGCAAGTTTGCCTCTTTAATTTCCACTTCGGCTCAATTGGCGATATGAGTGTGAGTGAGGTGAAGTATGAATGAGGTGCCCATGTGATTTAAGTTCCTTTAGATCTTGCAGAAGACTTTAGATTTATTCTGGAATAAATGTGCTCCAACGCTTAAAAGTATTTGGGTCAGAATCAACTCTTCCATTCTGGGAATCCAATCAATTAGTAATAATAGAGAAATAACTTCCAATTTAACAATTACTATCTGTGAAAGTCCTCCAGAGGAGGTAAGCCTTCCCTGATCATTTTTTCCACCCTGTATGTTGGAATCTTGGGATAAATTGCAGAGAAATATCCTAGAATTAAACAGAACAATTGTCTCATTTCTTCCACTGTCACCTCTCTGTTTGAGCCTCCACACCCAATGACGTGCAAGAAATTTGTGGACTTCTTTTGTTGGTAAGATTGAGTCTGTCTATTCGGTTGCTTCTATACACTCTCCTTGCTCATAAAGCGACACCTCTTTTTTGCTTTTCCCCATTACCATTCCTTGTTCTGAGCTTGCAACTTTCTCTGGACTTTCTTTGAGCTCAGCCCACCCACAAGGCCTACGTCCACTTCCCCCGATCCATGCACACTTGACAAGCTAACTGCCCATCTTGACTGCCAGCTTTGCTGATGTGGGAAGTTATTTTCCCAAGGATTTGTAATGATGAAGTTAGCATCGAGGATACCATCTTCTCATGATGCCATCCAAAGAGACTGTATTTCTGACTCATAATTATTCCACAAACAGCATCACTAAACCCAATTTATCTGGTGACTGGTATTTGTGCTCTTTTCAAATTGGTAGCAGTTTTTACTACATTGCAACATTGACTACACTTCTGAAATACTCTATTTTGTGCAAAGTGCTTTGTGAGAAAATGAAATGTGCTATTGAACTGCAAATACTTCCTTACTGGAAACCTTTACAAGCAGGTACAGCTTAAAAAATGGCAAATTATAGACACAACTCCGAAAAAGAATTTTATAAATAAACTCAGTTGAAGACTTTGTGACTCCAGCAATATACTAAATACCAGCAAAGGGTGAAAATCTTAGAACCACTGCACAAGTAAGTGTAAGACCTCCCACCTATTCATTTTAGGTAGCAACATATTAAAAATGATTTAACATTAAGCACAGTAGCATCACAATATTAACTGTGCTACACAGAATCTTATTACTTTAATTTGCAAACCACATACACAGGCATGTTATTTATAGTACTTCATTCCAATTAACTTTCATATTTGAAATCATTTGAGAAGGTGAAAAGCCATTTTGCATTTAAAGAAAAGCAACGTACTGTGATTTCTCCTGATTTGTTTTTCTTGCTTGAGAAATAGATTCTATGATTTTTGAACATATCTCCTTTTAGAGTCCTCAGTGATGAATATATACAGAAATTATACTTTTCACCAGCCTTACCCGAGGATGAAAGGCTGTCTTAATTTGAAAAGTGCAAGGTATAGCAAACACACTGTAAGTTAAAGCACTTCCTCGTGTTCATGTTTCCACAGACAATTCACACTGCTCCTTCCTGCTGATTTTTGTAACAAATATTCTGATTATCTCTCAAGCATAGGATGTTAATGTGTTTCTCCACTGTAGCCCTTGCACACTCCTGCTGTAAATAGACCCAGATGATGTCTTAGAATCAGGTTTGTTATCACTGACATATGTCATGAAGTTTGTTGTTTTGTGGCGGCAGTACTGTGCAAGACATAAAAATTACTATAAGTTACAAAAATAAATAGTGCAAAAGAGGAATAATGAGGTAGTGTTCATGGACCGTTCAGAAATCAGATGGCGGAGGGGAAGAAACTGTTCCTGAAACATTGAGTGTGGGTCTTCAGGTTCTTGTACCTCCTCCCTGATGGTAGTAACAAGAAGAGGGCATGTCTCGGATGTTGAAGGTCCTCAATGATGGATGCCGCCACCTTGAGGCACTGCCTCTTGAAGATGTCCTCGATGGTGGGGAGGGTTGTGCCCGTGATGGAGCTGGCTGAGTCTACAACCCTCTGCAGTCTCTTTTGATCCTGCACAATGGAGCCTCCATACCAGGTGGTGATGCAACCAGTCAGAATGCTCTCCATCTGTAGAAACTTGCAAGTCTTTGGTGACGTACCAAATCTCCTTAAACTCCAAATGAAGTAGAGCCGCTGGCGTGCCTTCTTCATGATTGCATCAATGTGTTGGGCCCAAGATAGATTCTCTGATATGTTGACACCCAGGAATTTGAAGCTTCTCACCCTTTCCACTGCTGACCCCTCAATGAGGACTGGTGTGTGTTCTCCTGACATCCCCTTCCTGAAGTCCACAATCAATTCCTTGGTCTTGCTGATGTTGAGTGCGAGGTTGTTTTTGCAACACCACTATTTAACACCTATTTTAAGTCTGAATCTTCTTCTTGTCTAATTCTGCAAAGCAACCAGTCACTTCCTATCCCGTCTCTACTACTTGTTTGTCTGGCATCCATGGCAGCCAATTATTGGTACCGATGTGGTTGACTGTGTCGGATATGATTAATTATTTGGATTTAACATTTAGCTGTAAGCTGGCTATTTTGTCTTGCTGCATACGTACATATCACTTTCAGGACAAATTACTGTTCTGTCAGAAATACAGATAAGAAATGAATTCATCTCCAATGGGTTAGACATGCCATTAGTCCTGGCCAAGTGAAGACATGGCAGTGTAATCAATTGGCTTTTTCAGTGTGTGAGTACTTCTGTGATTTATACAAACTCCCTGCAGAGTGGAACTCTGAAATATTCCTTTGAGAGAGTGAGTATTTCCAGGGACTTATGATTAATATTATTTCTACCTTTCCAGTTGATCTTAGGGACAAGTGTTGATGATGTCATTTGAAAAACGATTGGAATGGAGACCAAGTCTGATTGAGTAAATACTATCTTTGTGCTGGTTCTAGGAAGATTATAAGCCAAAATTTCTGGAACATTTGAAGAACTTGGAACCATGCACAGTAATAACCTTTCTCAGGTGTAATGGAACTGAAGGTTGACAACACCCAAAGGCAGCAGGTCCGAAATAAGGAAACACAAAAAGCAGGAAACTCACAGCAGGTTAGGCAGCAGCTGTGGAGAGAGAAATGGATAAAGACCTGAAGCGTTAAGTCAGTTTCTCAGTCGCATTAGGTGATCCTGACCTGTAGAATTGAGTGCTTGCAGTATTTTCTGCTTTCATTTGAGCTAAAGTAATGTAAGTCAGAATAATTGTTTATCTAGGGACCAGTCTGCTGGCCATAAGCAATGATGGTGAAAAGGAAATCTTCCTCTTTCTTTCAAAGTCATAAATGTATATATTTAGAAATATTGAACGTGTAAGTTCTTCAATTAAATTATTTACAGTGCATTTTGTGCATGCGGGAAGCAAAGCTATAGCATTATAATAGAGAATGTTTACGTGTGTACATGTGGTTGCACATCCTTCTGACTGGGATATCCTGTAGCCAAGGTGATTGCGAACTTCTTTAAGTTAATTCCCCAGAAAGTACATTCAACATTCATCATTTAAATTAAACAACAAATAAGAAAAGACTAATGTTAACAATTCATTTATGATATTTTAAGGAAAGACACAGATAGGGAACATCTATTTCAAAAACTCTGGCATTTACTGTGTGGTAATTGAAATAAAATAATGATTAAAGTGACTGAGAGTGAAGACGTAGTTAATGTAGTTTGGAGAATGGAGCTTTCAAAGGTAATAGCAGTTTGCAAAGGTTGTCTGAACTGGGGAAAACCAGTGGGGCATTCTTACAGGGGCAGCATGAAGATAATGTAGATTGATGGTGTGTTAGCAAGGAATTGTATCTATAAGCAGTACATAGTTCCATTTCAATGGAAAAATGAGAGGTAAAGGGAAATTGAGTTCACAAATATGAAAAGTCCAGGATTTCCTTGCACTGTGTTGATACCAGGATTTTGTCTGTATGTGTGTGGGCCACACCACCTTCACTGTACTTGTGAGGCTTGTTTGGTGTTGTTTAAAGGAAAGCTGCCTGATCGGGCCCCGGACTCTGGTGTCCCAAGCTGGGAACCACCTCCAGCCCTGCCCTGTTGTCATGACCTCCAGCTGACACCCCAATAGCTAATTTACCAACTACCCCTCCCCCTAACAAAAGTTACTTTATCCCTGATCCTTGCCCAACACCTTCCTAAGTACTCTACCCACCTTTGACTCAAACTCCCTTCAAACCTGGCTCAATGACCCCTCAACTAATCTGCTTGGCTGACTATCATCTTTCTGATTTTTGGTTGCCAACCACATTTTTGCAATTGAGATGGGTTCTCAAACAAATTATTCATTGGTTCACTTGATAGTTCAATTGCCCTGAACAAGCATTATTCAATTACTGAGCATGTATGCTGCAAATTGCTAAGGGATAGTTAGCACCTTGTTTGACCCAGGTATTAGAGGCCAGTACGTGTGTAGCCTTTGAGTCAAGTTCCGCCACCTGTTTGCTTGACACTGAGCTCCTGTTGCAAAATCTCAAAAGTCATAACAGTGGCAGCAGACAAAAAAATGAATGGTGGCAGTGCAAAATGCAGACAAAGAATGTAAAGCAAAGCCTCAAAATAAGTACGTATTTAAAAAAAAATAATGAGGAATTATTAGAGCATACAGTCTGAGGGCTCTGAGTAAACCAAGCTGTGGTAGTATGGGTGATAATATATTAGAGTTACAGGACATGCTCACATATTTTGTTGTACATAATCTTGGTTTCCATGACAAAAGAATAAGATTAAATACAGTTATTATATGCTCATCACACCCTTAAGATTCTGTTATTGGCACATTCCCAACATCTTCTATATTTTCTAGTACACTTTTTGTTATTTATAACCATTATTGATTTGCTTTGTGCATCTTTCATGCTGCTTCATTGTGCAATGTGGTGCCACTCTTTCATTGCTGTTGATGACCTTTGCTGCTCCACCTTAGCAGTTGTTCATGGAAGTATTAATGCTGAGTTTGCTTGTGTCAGCTAAGTATTCTGCTGCTGGCTTCTGTCATTTAACACGGAAAATAAGATTTGTAAGAGGTGGATGAGAGAGAAATTGTTTCTATTGCTTGGGAGGTGTTAGGTAAGGGGTCATGATCCAAACATTCAGACCAGATCTCAGGAATGCATGCTAGGAAAACCAGACTGCAGAACCGACTGCAATATTCAAGTTCCCACCACCTGGCTGGGTTCATGCAATGCACATTTGAAGGAAGGACAGACACACCAGCTGAATGAAAGCTTTGCAGAGATGTCCATGAAGCTGGCTGAACAGCTAAATCTTAAATGGACAGATGGAAAAGTTTGGTGAGAGAGATCAGCAATGTGGGTCTGTGGTAGTGGAAAGAAAATGGGGTTTGTGAGAGGTTGGGGGGGAGGGGAGGTTGAGTGGAGGAGAAGAAGGTATGCAAGAGGTCAGTCATGATGCTCTTCTCTTCATGGTCAGGATAGGGTTAAAGGACCAGCTCATCTTTTCCTGCCTTGTCCTGCTTGGAAGTTTCGTATAAAAGAAATAATTGAGGATTAGTCAAATTTCCCACATCCTGATTACAACATAATACGTTTCTTTTTGTTTTTATATAGATCATTCATTTGTCCTTGAATTCCTTATGGAGAATGGAAATATCTCCGTAATAAAGTAGAACAGACAATATATTCATGATGTTCTTGCCAAAATTCATCCCTCCATCAAGGTCTCTGAAGAAAAGCAGACTACCTTATCACTTTCACATTGCTGCTCATGGGAGCTTGCTGTGCATAAATTGGCTCCTCTGTTTCATCCACCATAAAAGTGCTCCAATGGCTGTCAAAAACCTAGGCACCTCCTAAAGTAGTGGAAGGTACAAGTCTTTATCAGCTGGGATCTAACCCCCGGCATCTATGGAATTGAATTTCAGTACATGCAGCATGCCTTCCTGAAAAGAGAGAGTTAAACTATCACCTTCAATACTGGAAGGAAGTATTGAAGCCAGTCACTTAAGAGTCAATGAAAGCTGAATATTTATGACTACAGGGAGTACGTGTAGCTATAGTTAGACTGAAGTTCTGAATTAAGTGCTGCAAGGACAGCGAGGGTTATAGAATTCCATGTGTTCAAGGTAGTCTACTTCAACTTCTGTAACCTTGCCTATTTGCATCCTTTTTTGATGCTGAAACAACCCTTTTGTGCAGTCTTTTTTTTAACCTCCAAACTGCAATGTTCCATTGCACTTTCAGAGAGCCCGCCTTAGTTTTGCACCTTCTGGCAAATGTCCACTTAAGCCTTGTTGTCTGTATCCCACTTTGAATTAAGTCCCACTGACCCATTCCCTGATCCTCTGAGTCCCTGAACTCAACAACACCTTGTACTTGTGTTGTGCCTTTGAACTTACAAACTATCACAAGACACTTTCCTGCCATGTTAGTAATAAAAATTGACCTTTAGTCATGTTAAGGAACACATGACCAAGAAAGGTGTGTTTTAAAGGAGGAGAGGGAGTGATGGAAAGGTTCAGGGAGGTCTTAGCGGCTGAACCTGGATGCCAGTGATAGAGGAATAAAGGTCAGGACGATCGATGTCAAAAACTGATCAATGCAGCTATTTTATAGAGTTATAGAATGGGGCATGGTTATAATAATAGGAAAGGGTGAGACTATGAATGAATTGGAATTTTTTCTCTGGCCTATCAATCGATGGCAATTAAAAAAATATATATATATACATATAATCACATTCAATTTGCAAACCTGCTGTGCAAAAAAAAAATCAATTATAATACTGAGGGGTTAAACCTGTGTGTCTGCCACAGAGGAAATAGCATGAAATCAGGATGCAGAAAGAGGAAGAACTTGCAGCATACAGCCTCCCACACAAAGCATGATTGAAACAGCATCTGATATTAGCATGAACAGGTGATTGAAGCAGGAACAGCATCAGGGTTGACATTTCAGATAGTCCCAGCAGAAGCAATGCAAGCCTCTGGCCTTCTGTTGGGTCGGTGCTCCATCAATTAGTGATTACTAAAAGTGTATTTGAATGCACAAGGCTTGTGCTTTGACCCACGTTTGGAGGAAGGATTCTCTATCGGATCAACACACAAAATGCTGGAGGAATTCTGCGGAGAGAAATGGACAGTCGACGTTTCAGGTCGAGACCCTTCATCTGGACTGGGTCCTCCAATATTTTGTTTGTTGTTCCAGATTCCAGCATCTGCAGTCTCTTGTGTCTCCATTTGTCTTTTGGAATCTCTTTGCACCAGAGCACGAATTACAATGGGGGGGAAATTTTGTCTCTGATTGCTAGTGCTGAACGCCCACCAACCATACTTGCCCCCATGCACGTGATTCCATTGACTTCGTACAGCAGTTGACATACCTGTGCACCTTTTAGGGCTGATGATCAAATGCTTGTTTAAATTTCTTCCACCTGCTCACCAATGGTAAATTAGCTGGTGGCAGGGTACTACCATTGGATCCCAAGCGTATGGTGGCATTGTATATGGGTTGATTCCCACCATCTCCATCTAGTAAGATTTGAGTTTCAGCCAAGCAGTTAATGGGACAGTACTGAGTAAACACTGATCATTCGCCTCTCTGAATATCCTGCTGACCTGGTCTTGTACTTTTCCTTGTGCATTACTGTAGACAGGCATTACAAAAAGCCAATTAGTTTCCTGCAAACAGTTGTGGAACAGCTATAGTCGTGTTCCATACTATAATGTGGCAGCAATATTTTGATGACCAGTTTCATCCTGCCCCCCCCCCATTTAACCTCAATCTTTTAAATATTAAAATGTTTAATAACAAAACATATTGGATGTGTTTAAATGCCTTTTTGATACCCAGGACAAGAGCCCACCTCACTAAGAAATTATTTACAGAAGATTTGAGTGGCACTGCATCAAGAAATAACAGCATCAGCAGAAAGTTCCTGGTAACTGCTGGCCTGTGTTCATCCCAGTCTGGGGTGAATCTATGGAACTGATGTGCTAAATTACCTGCTGTAACAGCTTCAGCTCCATGGAGGAAGTATCAATAATGACATTGACCTACCATAATGATTGAACGGGTTAATAATTAATGGACAGTAGTCCTTCCAATTGGTCAGCAGTTTCCTTGGTTTATGTTATATTCTTAGTAAAGTGTTTATGATCTGCAGAACAAAGGATGTTGGTTTGGAAAACAAGCTGAGCTTTACTACTTCTGAAGTGCAAGGGAATATGTTTCAATTTTGGGGTTCCATTATTTCAAATAATGGCTAGAGGGCCTCTGCTTGGTGTGTGCTGAATTTCCCTGCTGCTTTCTTGGCAGACCAGTCTTCTCCACTGGAAGCACAGTGAGAGGTGAAGATCCCTTCAATCTCAGGTAAACATTCCCAAATGAGTTTTGAGGCACCCAGGTGAACAACAGCTTACATTATTCTGCACCAACAACATACCTCAACACTAATGTCTGATGAACTTTGGGGTCAGCTTTTAATGGCCCTCACCAATTATTTTTAAGACTATGCTGAGTTAGTTCATTTGTGAGCAGACAGTTTTAAATTGTGGGCTACAATGACTAGGTTTAAACTGTTCAGATATTTCATGAGCTTGTGCTTCTGAAGTGAAGAGACAAAGCAATAGCCTACTGCCCAACACACACCCTGCATAAATCAGTTTACATTGATGTCCAATGATTCAAGTGGCATTTCACATGTGTAATATCAGGCTTTGGAATGTCAAACCTGTGAAATAATCCTGAGGATGGCGAAAAGACCAGTCACGCCCAAGGAATAAAACTTTATACTGTTCACTGATCATGATAGCTCCCAGCAGAATTCGAGCCATTAATATGACATCTGGGAAGCTGAGGTGCAATTATACTTCAAATAATTTTCCAGATGTATAACCACTGTCAGATTGTATAATTCCTTTCAAATTGACAGACCGATGTTCAGGTAATCTCAGCAGTCCAACATATTATTCTGAATAGAAACTTGATTATTTTGCTTGTTTTATTAAGTCTTTGTCATACACATGAAGTATAATCTGCAAAAAAAAAATTCTAGGGAAATTTTCTAGTTGACAGAATGAAAATTTTACTTGGGCAAATAAATATTCCAAGAGAGAACTCCAGCAGGTATTGTAAAAAGGAAATGTGTATTATGTGGGCTGGTCACATTCTGCATGGCTTTACTATAATGCTCATTCCCTGCTGCTCTTTGTCAATTATTTTTTTTATTCTTCAAGTCAGATGAGCATGTTCCACCCACCGTTCATTGTATCATCATATTGAGGCTGTGCAGCCAGCATCACAATGCACATACATACAGACTCTCACACTCAAACACAGCTGCCTGGGTTTGCATAAACACACTGAAATACTCATATACTCGCATGGTGCTGACAGATGACAGATTCACATACACACACATTCACATTTCACAAAGATGTTTGCATCCACTCACACCCATGTGCACACTTTAACATTGTTCATTCTGATGCATACTCACTTACAGGTGTATGCACACTCCCATAAATTTGCTTGCACACTCATAAGCAGTCCCAGACATGTTCACACATGCACATTCTTCCTCGCACAAATACTCAACCTCCTTTGCATACACCTGCATGTACACAGGCTCTCACATTTGTACACGAAAATGGAAAGTATATTTTGGGAGCAGGAAAAGGCAGAATAATTTTCACTATGTGGTGGAAAATGTATTGCCATGTGTCAAGATTGTCCACATATAATCAATTTACAGAACAGCTTCATAAACATAGTATCAAGTAACTGTTTAAGCACTACAAAATGTGCAAGTCATGTTCTGAGTACATTGGTGTTAGGGGCAAAATCAGCATTAATTACTCAACCCTAATTTTCTTCAAAATGTGGTGGTGAAGTGTCTTCTTGAATCTCTATAATCCATGTGGTGAAGGTACTCCCATTGTGTTGCTGTATAGAAATTTCCAGGGGATTTTGATGACCGATCTATGATATACTTCCAAGTCAGTGTGTCACTTGAAAGGACACTTGGAGTGGTGGTGTTACTATGTGTCTGTTACCCTTGTCCTTTTTGCATGGTCGAGTTTGTGGGTTTACAAGATGTTGCCAAAGAAACCTTGACAAGGTGCTATATAAAATCAGTACCTCTTTATGATAGTACACCTTGCTGCCAGCGGATGGAATACATATGGCCTCCTTTGTCCTGGATGATGATGAGCTTCTTGAGTGTTGTTAGAACTGCATGCAGGCAGGTAGAAAGTACTGCATCATACTTTTGACTAATGCCTTGTTGACAGTGGGGTAAAAGTAAAGAAATCATATAACACAGGATACCAAATCTTTGATTTGTTACCATAGCCAATGCTTAAACGTGGCAAGTCCAGTTAAGTATCTTGTCGATTATGATGATCCCAATGGATTGGTGCTGATGAGTGGATGAAGATAATACTATTAAAGATCAAGGGGATGAATTTAGACTCTGTCTGGTTGGAATTGATCTCTGCATGGCAATTATGTGGTATGAATCTCAGTGATTTATCCAGCTGAAGTTCCCTAAATCTGAAGTTTACGGTGTTCACAAAGTTGACTCTTATCACTGCTGAGAAAACATTGACTTTCTCTCCATAGTAACCAAGCCACTGTTTATAGCATTTAAAATAAATAGTTGCATAGCTGCTGCTTCAGTTGGACTGGGGGCATACCATGCTTATTGTGATCTGCATTAGTCTCTGAGTCCTGTGCCTGCAAGAATAAAATGAATAACTGAATTAGTGCTAGGTATACTGCCCATTTCCAGTCTCCAGCATTCCTCATGAGTCTGACTTCACTGTACAAAAGCTCTCTGATTCAGAACACATTGATATTAACCTCCATAAATACAGCACTAACTCCTTTTTATTTTAAAAAAGGAACTCCCATTATGCCACACCTTTCACAACCTCGGAACATGCCAGTGAGTTTTGCAGCCAATGAAGTATTTTTGAAGTGCAGTCACTCTTGGCAGTCAGCTGGGGCACAAGAAGTTCCTACAAACAGTAATGTGATAAATGAGCTGATACTTGGTGCCAAAGTTTTTTTTGTTCTTTTAGCACCTACATTTCTATCAGTAGCAAGCTGCCTCCATAAGTATCCTTTGCAAGTGTGTTTTCAGGAATTACATGCATCACATGATATAACTTTAAAATGGAAGGCTGTTTAAATAAAATATTAAAACAGGACCAATCAAAACCAGGAAAATGTTCTTATCCAGATGGCTGCTGTTTCTGTGCAATCACACCGGGCATGGCTGGCGGATTTCATTTGTTATGTGGCTTATTCACAATTTTTCACCACACACAGTTTTTAATATTACAATTTTTGCAATCTTTAGTTGCTTTATCATTGACCTTCCATCATAAAGGTTAAAATTAGATCATTGTGAATGAATTTGTCATTTTCTTTGGGCCACCTGAGGAAGACTAATTCTAATCTGAAGGAGTTCAAAAAGATTTTAAATATTTGCAGGGGGGGGGGGAGGTGGGGAAACTTGATTACATATATATCAATTGCAATTTAAACAATTAAATAGTAAGGGTAATCCAGTGAAGACTAAACACCTACACTTTTGAGTATTTTGAGTTATATTTATATGTGCACGTAAGTAGAACCCCTTTCAGTCTAAATGCAGTCATCAATGATTGGTATTGAAGACCAGTCACTCTGATGCACTGTGATTACCGACACCACTACCTGGAAAGAGATTCGGGTCTGCCAACCTTGGCAAACCATTAGAAATCCTACTTGGTTCTGACTTTTCTGGTTGCTCCTCATTGACACCCTGCAATCCCAGAATGCTGCATGTATCACTCTGGTTCTGTTTTACGCTTTCCAAATTAAATTAGGTGATTGCCAATTCAAACATATCTGAGTGTATATTATTTTCTTCTGAAGCAGGTAACTCAGATATTTGTCAAAGTCCATTCTCTTAATGCGGAACAAAGCACTGTCTGCTCATCCCACACAACTGGCAGTCCATACACCACATTAGTGTTATTGGTTTATTATTGTCACATGTACTGAGGTACAGTGAAAAACTTGTCTTGCATACTGTTTGTACAGATCAATTCATTACAACAGTGCATTGAGGTAGTACAGGGTAAAAACAATAACAGAATACAGAGTAAAGTGTCACAGCTACAGGGAATTGCATTGCAGGTAGACAATAAGGTGCAAGGTCGTAACAAGGTAGATTGTGAAGTCAAGAGTCCATCTTATCGTATAAGAGAACTGTTCAATAGTCTTATCACAGTGGGATAGAAGCTGTCCTTAAGCCTGGCAGTATGTGCCCTCGGGCTCTCTTATCTTGTGCCTGATGGGAGAGGGGAGAAGAAAGCGTGTCCCGGGTGGGTGGGGTCTTTGATTATGCTGGCTGCTTCACCAAGGCAGTGAGAGGTATAGACAGAGTCCATGGAGGGGAGGCTGGTTTCCGTGATGCATTGCGCTGTGTCCACAACTCTGCAGTTTCTTGCGGTCCCGGGCAGAACAGTTGCCGTACCAAGCCATGAAGCATGTAGATAGGATGCTTTCTATGATGTATCAATTAAAAGTTGGTGAGTGTCAAAGGGGACATACCAAACTTTTTTTAGTCCCCTGAGGAAGTAGAGGAGCTGATGAGCTTTCTTGGCTGCGGCGTTGACGTGGTTGGATCAGGACAGGCTATTGGTGATGTTCATTCCAAGGAACTTGAAGCTCTCAACCCTCTTGACTTCAGCCCCATTGATGCAGACAGGTGCATGTACACCGCCCCCTTTCCTGAAGTCAATGACCAGCTCTTTTTTATTTTGTTGACACTGAGGGAAAGATTGTTGTCATGACACCATGTCACTAATCTCTCTATCTCCTTCCTGTATTCCGACTCGTCGTTATTTGAGATATGGCCTACTATGGTGGTATCATCTGCAAACTTGTGGATGGAGTTAGAGCACTTGCTGCACTATCAAAGCACCATAGCTGCAAAGTGTGCCATCAGTGGGATCCACTATTTCCATCTGCCAAGTCTTCTCCAACAACACTTCCCAAATCTGAGACCATTACCACTTGAAAGGATAAAGACACCTGTGAACATCACCACAGCTAACATCCTCTATCCTAGTTTGCAAACCTATTGCTGTTCCTCCTTTTGTCACTGAACCAAAATCCTGGAATTTCATCTCTAACAGCACCATAGAAGTACCTGGGCCTACGTGGACTGTGTAGTTTAAGAAACTGACTCACCACCATCTTAAGGACCATTAAGGAAGGACAATATATGTTGGCCTTGCCTATGATAGCCACATCCTATTTGTCCATTGTGTAGCAATCTAAGCTATTCCTCCAAACACCATGCATTATTCTAAATTATGCTCCAGTAATCCACTGTCTACTTTCTGATTGACAGTGTAAAGATCTTTCCACCATGAGTGGTAAGGTTGCTCTTTTTTAAACGTATGCAGTTACTGACTCACCAGTGAAATGAGAACAAGGCTCTTTGCAATGTGCACTCTCCGAGATTGTGGTGTTAATTATGGAGGAAAAACCAGACAATCTCCCAGCTCTCATTTAATAATGTAATTGCCAAGCTGGCTTGCAGCCACCCATTCAGCTTCCCTTTAAAAATCACCAGTGGGGGTGCAATTGACACAAACTACTCTCCCAGTTCCTTTTTGTGTCATTAACCTAGCATCACATTAATGAGGTGAAAGACAGTGGCAGTTTTTAAATCGGTACCAAGGTGCTTTGATGCAGACCGTGAAAGACTTGTGCATATTATCTGCTCAGATACAGAGCTTCATTTCAAAATCACTGGATGGGACAGGACAGGATGTGGGGAGTGATATTGAGAATGATAAGTATTGGCTAAAATGCTCGGATTAACTCCATTATTGTTATTCTGGATAGTACCCCAGGATCTTTTACATTCACCTCAAAGGACTGTCAGAGTCCTTGGTTTAGAATGCCATGTAAAATATGACGTCTCCAACAATACGGTTCTCCCTCAAAGGTACATCACTGGGGTCAAGTACTACTTGCCTTTGAGAGGTAAGAGGACTATCCACTGAGTCACGGCTGGTACTCAACAGTAGCTTCAGATTTTAGTACACTTTAGGAAAAGTAACAGTTGAAATAAAACCCACGATTACATTCTTGTTCAGATATGACATGTGATTCTCCTTTCTAGATTCCTGATAATTGAAAGGGGAATGAGATCCAGGATTACCAGAGAGAGAGAAATAATAGATGTGCAGCAAGATGTTCATTTTCAGGAGGCTTGCATGGCCAGTAGTTTTCTGCGTATAAACTATCTGTTGATTGGGGAATATTGATCCGATGGAAATAGAGCACCTTCTCCAACCAATAAAATCAGAAGGTGGAATAAAATCTGTCCAGCATTCATCTCATCAGAGGCTTGGTCTTGCTTTTATTGTCGTTAATTTTATAGCCAAAGAAGGAGCTGTACTCATCAATCATCCTCTGTTATGGAGGAAGACTAATGGTTGGGTCAAAACAGGAAGATGTGATCTGCATGTAATGGGATTTTGTTTTGATTGTCTTGAATACCAACATGCCCATCATCCTGACTGGTCCTTATTTTACTGCAAAGGATTGAAAGCTTCTCTTTTCACTTTACCTGGATTTCAAATTCTTAGCTGTTGCCTGTGTAATCCATAACAAAGCAAGCAAAATGCAGAATCATTATTAAATAGAGCAACAACTTTCTCAATCCAAATTTGCAAAAACCTGATGTAACTTAAACCATAAGATAAATATTAATTTAGCCTCTTTCAGATTTTTTTTGCAATCAATACATTAGTTGTATGCAGCATTATTGATCTTTCCTGTAAATCAACCTCATCACATGTTGTTGATGAAACAGAGTGTGCCTTTACCACCTCAATATCCAAGAGCAGCAAGTTCAAAGGATTGATTAGAGAGTCCCTTCCATTGTATTCAGGCTTCCTGGATATTATGTGTTGCCACTCAATTTCATTGATGTAGATCAACAGAAGCATCATGTTATCAGGTCATTGTTTCAGTGATTAAAGCACTAAGTAAATTCATTAAGGGCAAAATGGGCAAACAAATAACACATTTACGATGGTTATGGGGTTTGCCATTCACCTCAAAAGGTTGACACCATAAAGGCATACATGCTGTGCTAACCTCCGGTGTGGTCACAGGTGGCTATACACTACAACTGAACCACTGAACACCTTTAGGCCATCAGGCTGACTTTTGGTGGCAACCTCCAATGTAAAGCCAAGGGTGACTAAACTTTCAGATTCTGGTCTGAAATGACTGGTGGCAAGTGAACTGCCAGTATGTGAAGGCTGTGAGGCATGCACGGTGCTGTAAAATGGTGTTCGATATGCACTTAAAACTGCAATGTGCAAAATTCTACTATGTGCACAAGGCCTTTTGACAACACAAACACCGGTTTTAACCAGAGGGTCACAGTTTCTATTGGTTTCAGTTAAAGGGTCTGACTCAGCTGATGCCACTGCTGGAGAATTAAAGCTGTCATCTTTACCTTTCCAAGGTCATTGATTTCTTGCAGCTCCGCTTGCTTCAGCCACTGCCCACTGCCCACCCCCACCCCCACCCCCCACCCCCGACCTCTCATTACGTCATCTACCTGACTGCTCTCAATATCTGCCTGAATACTACAATCACTGCCTCACAAACTACCTGCCCAAACCCCTGCAATCACTTGCTCGAATCGCTCCCACCCCTCTATCTGCCTGAGCCCTCCCCACCCCTCCTCCCCTTTCAATTGATCTGCCCGGCCCCTCAAAATCCTGGAACTCATGACGAAGCTTCGCTGCAGGAGATGTAAGCCTCGTCACAACCAACACCAACTCTGTCATCCTGTACAACCCCCTCCCAAAATTCCCACTCCTGGGGGTGGCAGGAGATCACAGACAAATGGTCTTTTCTACCATGCACATTGCCCCGGGACTTTTAGACAGTAGGATATTAGAGCCACTCCATTTCAGGTACCAAGCCAAGAGCTGTTGGGGGCCATACCTAAGACTTCCTTAATCTATATAAATACAGCTAACATACAATTGCTTTCACTAACAAGCCCGATGGAATGCTTGAAATTATAATGATATTGATCAGTTCCATTTGCCTACTATATGTAAGCCAGCATCTAAGGGAAATCATTAAACCCCCTCCATCAGGGTTTCGTTTTAACTTGCATATTAAGCTGCCTGGGCTGTGCATTGCCAATGACATGAGAAATAATCAGTTTTAAACTTTGTGTGTATTGCAACCAACAAGAAAGAATCCAACATGGGTAAAAAAAAACTTTTATTTTTTTAACATAAATTGAACCCATTCTTCAGTCTGATGCTGTCAGTATCTGCCTGCTGATACAAGGACTTCCTCTCAAATCAGTAGGATACTTGTAACACTCCCATTTCATTGCTCATGCATAGTCTGCTATTTGGAGTGTGTCTAATATAAATCCATCTCAGACCTCAAACTCAGCAGCTTGCCTTTGACCTAATGTAGGACAAATGTCTCGCATTAATATGTCATTAAAAGTATCATAAGCTTGAATGATACTAACAGGAAATGGTGGTGAAATTGTGTGGGGCATGCCACATTGGTCACCTGATAATCAGTTCCACCTACGTCAATAAACCAGGCATGTTACTTAAAGGTAAGTAAATATGATTCGGTTTGGATTGCTTCCCACTCTATCACCAAGTTTGCCCACATGCTATCTCTTTAAAAGGCATACTTAAGCAAAAGTCATCTTATTTGAGAGATTTATTAGGATTGATTGGAAGCAATCATGTGCGTCTCTACATAACCTTTATTGGAGTAAAATGTTCTAAGGCCCTTCATGGAGTGATTGTGAAATAAGCTTTGATACTGAGCCACGTAAGGAGATAGGAGGACCAGTCACCAAAGCCTTGATCCCAGTGACATTTACAGAGAATGAGCGATTCAAAGAATTCCAGAGTTTAGGGCATTGGCAATTTGAGGCACAGCCACGAGAATTGGGTGATTAAATTTGGGGATGCTTAAGTCCAAAATCAGAGCAATAGATTCATCTTGTGGGATTATACAACTAGAGGAGGGTACAAAGATCGGGAAGTGCAAGGCTGTAGAGAAACTGAAAATGAGGAGATAAATTCTCCTGAAGTGTTATTGGTAAGGAGTTCCAGGATTTTGACCCAGTGATGTTGAAGGAACAGTGAAAAATTTCCAAGTCAGGATTGTGTACGGATTTGAGGAAATCTTGCCGCTTATGTGCTCCCATGCCACCTTATTCTCTTTCTCTTAGGCAAAAAAGGTTGCAAGCATTGGAAAAGCAGAATGGCCTAATTCTGCTCTGATGTCTTATGGTCCAAGCCTTGTCAAGTGGTTGCAGTACATTCAGAATATTGTACATCCAGAATATTGGAACACACTGTATGTACAGTGGTGGAGAAAGTGAAGCTATTAGGTGGTGGATGCGTTATCCTGGATAATGTCATAGAGTGATAACAGGTGGTGAGAGTCTCCCTTATTGTAGGTGGTTATAACCTGGTATTTACACACACAAATCCTACTTGTTGTTTTCACCCCTTGCCTGAATGTTGTCCAGATCTTGCAGCATCTGGGCACAGATTGCTTCATTATCTGAGGAATAGTGAAAGGGATAAAGACTGGGCAATCATTGGAGAACATTTTCACTTCTAACTTATGGTGACATAGCTGAGATAGTTGGGCCTGGAACCACTGCCCTGTGATCAATCATCAAAGCCACTGCAATGCTGTGACAGGGCTGGGATGATTGACCTCTGACAACCAGAGCCATCCTCTTTTGCGTGAGGTATGCCTCCAACCAGTGAAGTTTTCTTTTTGATTTGCAATGAGTAGAAAATTGCTAAGGCTTCTTGATGCTGCATTTGGTCAAATGTTCTGTCAATTTTAAAATTCAGCTCTTTTTACCATATTTTGGAAAAAGCTGCAATGCCACCCTTGTTCTCTTTGTCCCAGGTGGTAGAGGTTGTGTACACAGGTTCTTGGTGCATAGGTACTGCTCGATAGCATTGCTTCTTTTGCTGGTGATTAAGAGTAAGGCAGTAATTCACCAGATGGGAATCATCTGGCTCCTTGTGGGTGTGGACAAATTTTTAAAACCAAGGCACTGTTGAATCAAGACATAATATAGTCCAGCAAATGGGGGTAAGAGATGAACAGAACCTGCTGGAGCTTATGATGCAGGTGGCAGCATTTGGTATTTGCTCGGGTTTACAGAGGGTGCAAGATGGGAGGGCAGCTAGCGAAACAGTGAAGTGATCAAATCTGGACCTCTCAAAGACATGAAGAGGGTTTCGTCTGCAGGTGGAGTGAGATTAATGAGATGGGCAGTGCATGGGAGATGAAGGTAAATAATCATTTTTTTTTTGAAGCACTAACATTGTATCTCTACAATTGCCTTGTCAATACAAAGTGCTGCACAGGAGGTCTGGATTTTTTAAAAGAAGGACATTCAGATTGAAATGATTTGTGGGGACAATAAAACAGGCAGAGAGGTAAGCAATGTCTTTATTCCAGCAAGGTTGCAAGCAGTTTTGCCTATCTATGAAGAATGTTAGAACAAATGCATTTCTCTGCACAGGTAGATTATTTCAGAATACTTTTCAGACAATGAAATACTTTAGAAGTGTAGTCACTACAGTAATGAAGTAAAACGTTACAGCCAATGTGCACACAGCAAGTCCCACAAACGTTGATATGGTGATAACCAGATAATAAGCTTACAGAGTAAAGTTAAACTATTGGCTTAGACATAAGGGAGAATACCCTTGCTATTCATCAAGATCATTGCATGGGTTCCTTAAACATTCACCTTGGAGAGTAACTGCAGCTTCGTTTAATGTCTGATTTGAGAAACATTACTTCTGAAGGTACAATACTCCCTTAGTACTTTCCAGTCCTGATGAAGAGTCTCGGCCCAAAACGTTAACTGTTCATTTCTCTCCATAGATGCTAAGTTCCTCCAGTGTTTTGTGTGTGTTACTCCCTCAGTATTGATCTGGAGTGTCGACGTAGAATTTTGTAGATGATCAGTGTTTCAGTAAGGCATGACTGACCAGATACCAGCTCACTGCCTTTAAGCATTCCATTGCTGGGAATTTCCTGATCAGCTGTCATTAATTCCAATGGAAAATTGCAGATGCACAGGATTTGCGACTATCTTCTGATGAAGTGATGTAAGTTGATTAAGACTCTGCCAGAGAATCAACAATTCATTGTATGTGTATTACCTGTCATTGTGCTTGATATAATTTCTATGTTATATTCAGTGAAAGTTAAGGATTTCTAAGGGTGATTCTACAAAAATACACTTGTATTTTATTTGAATAACTCTTTGATTTCAGTTATCTTTATTAGTCACATGTACATTGAAACACACAGTGAAATGCATCTTTTGCATAGTGTGTTCTGGGGGCAGCCTGCAAGTGTTGCCACACTTCCAGCGCCAACATAGCAGGCACCAATATCTATTATGTATCCTGACTGAGGATGCAGTCCTAATTACATTTTTTCCAAAATAGAACACTTCCAATAGGGTTGGAGTTATTAATCATCCAAACATACAGCATTATCATTTCATATGAGAAGTGCCTTAGTCCTCCCAATACAATATGGCTATAAAATGAATATCTTTAACATGGTTTCCTCCTTTAACTGGATCGTTAATAACTCCTGCAGTTCCAAAATGTCCCTTTTGAAGGAACCATGGTTATTCATGCAATGATGGAAAGGAAACTAATACGTACAAGATTTGTTATTGATATTAAATTTGGAGTCAGGTATTGAGCATGAAGTTCAGTAAAAGTGGATGGTTTACGTAGGAGCACGTGATTGCAACTATGAAATAACATTCACTATTTGTTGTATGTTGCTCATTAATTGTTGACCCACTTTGGGAACTAAGATTGTTGCACTGCCTCTCACTCACTACTGTTTTGCTTCTCTGCAAGAAGAGAGAGAGGGTTTGTATTTATACATTGGGCCAGATCGAGCTGTGATGTGGGAAGTGTTTCTGTAGGGATTCACTACCCATCACCCTCTGATGTCCAGCGTGTCTTTGACTTCCAGTGGCATTTTTGAATTGTACTTGAGCTGAGGTGTTGGATGCACTTCGTCTCTGGCTGCTCAGTTTTATGCCAGCCAGAGCTGGTGTCTGAGCAACTGTTCCATTCTTTTGAATAGGGTCACCGACCTTCACTGCACAATTCAGTTAATTTTTTTTTGTTTCTTTTTCTTTGTTTCATTTTAAACTACTGAAAATCAAATATATAAATGTACATTTAATTAAATTTCTTATTTCCTCATTTAAAAAAAATATTTAGATTAATTTTAACCTTTTGTTAAGCTTCCTGAGTTGGAAAGACATTTAAAAATAGTGAAAATTCCTTTGACATCAGCAAGTTGTCAAACCCCACGGTGCCTTGCAGAAGGATCACAGAATGAAGGCCTCCCGTACAATGGATCCAGTCTTTGCAGCAGGATAAGAACAGCCGTGACATTAAGTGTCTTTTACGAGTTTGGCATGTTTCATACTGTTTAACAGTCAATGTTGTACTATAGAGATGTGGTCATTGTTATATTGCAAGAAATGCAGCAGCCAGTTTCTGCACAGCAGGCTCCCATGTGATAGTGACCAGATAATACAGTTTGGTGATATTGGTTGAAGGGTGAATTTTGATTAAGATACCAGATTAAAGTTCACTATTCATCTTCCAATAGTGTCCTGGGATCTTTTTATATCCATATAAGTGGGATCTCAGTTTAATGTCGCAGCAGTGCTGCTCTCCCTCACTACTAGGATGTGAAGTGTCAACTTAGATTATGGGCAGAAATCTCTGTAGGGGCATTTAAACTGATGACCTGACAATGTGAGGGTGTTGTTCAGTGAGCCATGGCTGATATCAAGCTTGAAGAAACACAACTACCCTGAAAATGTCCATCTAACATTTAAAGAAAACCCATGGCAATTTTCTGTGTCTATCCACAGCTGTCATTCTTCCTAAGTGAATTCAAATGAATGCAAGATCAGATTATATTATGCTCGCATTCTGCATTTTTCCTTTGTGCTGCTATAGTATCATTCGCTTCTCAATTAAACATGAATTATAATTTAAGTATTAGCGGAAACTTTTCCAAGAACACTTCCTATTGTGTGGTGTGATGCTATCACTATGCTAAATGGGATGGATTCAGAATTGATCTTGCAATACAAACTTGGGCATTCATGAAGCACTGTGGGGCATTGAACAGCTATAGAGTTGTTTATCACAACAATCTTTAAACTCCTGGCCCAACATATCCCTTAATCTATTACAGCTGGTAAGCCTGGTTCAATGAGCATCATATGAACATGCTTGGATTAGCACTAACCAGTGTGTTGCCAAACACACTGGACTACATGTATGCTAAACAGTGAAAGGAGCATGCTGTCCATGGGTGAGACTAAAGCTTTCAGTGATCGATTCCACTTGTGAATGGTGCAATAAATAGTCCACGAGAGGGCAAGACTTCATGAACATTCTCTTTTCTCACTGATGGTGATGCCCAGAAAACGAGGAAAAAAGATGAGGTGGGAGTGTTTCGAAGCTTCTTCACCCAGAAATGCCAAGCGGATGATCTATCTCAGCCTCTTCTTGAGGACCTAATATCTCACAAATTAGCCTTTCGCCAGTTCGGTTCAATCCATTTGTTACTATGAAAGAGTTGAACATTCTGGATGCAGCAAAGGTTATGGGCAATAAGATCTGCTTCGGTGTTATCCAAATGGGGAATGAAACTGCTACTCATGCCCTGTCTGGCCTTTAAAAGCTGAACAATATCTACATTTGTGCTGATAAGCCGCAAATAACATTTGTACTGCACGTGTGCTTGCCAAAGACCATCCTCTTTTTTTTTGAGAAACATTGGCATTTCCATCACCAAATTCCTCACTGTGAAAATATTGCAGTCACCACTGAGCAGAAAGTTAATTGGACCAATCATATACTGTGGCTACAAGGGCACTTCAGACGATGGAAGTGCTTTACCTTGCTTCTCTCCAAAGACTTTCCAGTACCTGAAAGACATGATGGGAATGTGATGGAGTTTGTAGAGGAGTACAGCTGCGATAATAGTCAAGAATTTTGACTGTGCAAGATCAAGCAAGCTGCTTGATTGGCATCCTGTCACCCAATAACATGCCATGGATGCACTGTACCATCTACAAGATGCAATGGGACAACTTCCTGAGGTTTCTTGGGCAGTATCTCCCAAACGTACAGCCTCTAACATCTAAAAGGATGAGGGCAACATAGAAACATCACCATCTCCAACTAGCACTCCATAGCAACTGGAACTATATTGTCGTTCTTTCATCACTGTTGGTTCTGAACCCTGGAATGGCTTACCTATCACGGAGCACCTTCAGCTTCTGCTCTGCAATAGTTAAAGGAAGAACCTGTGTGTTTTTCTTTTATTATTACTTTATTCTCAGACCTGTGACTGAATTTCATTGGTTATTCTCAATTGCTGTAAACCAAGTTTTCTTGGAGATTATTATTTTCACCTTGTAATCCTGGGAAGAAGATTAAATACATAATATTTTTATGTAGTTAATTAAGCATTCCTGGCTCTCATGTTGGGTGCAAGGACATTGTTTTCCTCACTGTTTGAATGTCTGGAATTAAGCTTGGGATCATGAATGCACAAAGTATGTGCCTATTCACCATCAACCCCAGGGACCAAAAAGAAATTTAAAAATAATTTTTCTTGAGTTGAGAGGAATTGCTGTCACCACCTTGCTGCCCCCATATTAACCCAGACTGTTGCTCCACTATTGTCGCTCCACAAATGAATTTAAAATAAACCCATATTTTCTCATTCTTCTTGCTCATCCCGTAGAAAAAGGCCTTTTGTCTCCAGCTCTTGGACCACCAAAGATCTGATTTTCCCCCATTGTATTTCCCTGTAGTATGTTATCTTTCACATGCCCTTCAACTCCTTTTGAGATCCAATGTTAGCTAGAAGAACAACACCCTCTCTTCCATCTTGATACTTTGCAGCCTTCTCGAAGGAACGTTGAAGTCTCCAACCTCAGGTAAACAGCTCTCTTCTTTTCTTATTATCATGCTTGTGTCCCTCTCTCACTGTTTCTTTAAAATGTCTTGCTAATGATCAGTACTCATGCTCCTTATTACCTGATCTGTCTTAACCTATTTCCACGTACTTTTTTTTGTCTTTCATTCCTTCCTCTGGATCTGCTTTCAAACTGTAATCCCTCCACTCTTCCCCCAGTTCTGAGGAAGGGTCGCTGATGTGAAATGTCTGGTTTTTCTTTCCATATATGCTGTTCACTAGCTGAGTCCTTCCAGCATTTCTGTCTTTTGTTTCAGATTCCAGCATTTGCATTTTTTGTTTCCCATCAACTCCACTTCGATTTTCCTGCTACCCACCTACACTAGTGATAATTTCCTGCTGGCTTAAAATCAGTCCCACGTAACTCTCTATTCACATTATCAAATGTTTCTAGCTGCAGGGGCCCTACTATTTCCACTCATCTGCAATGTTCAGCCAAAGTAGAATGAAAGAACATAGCAGTTCAACTGCAGATCATGTGTGGCGCAAACTTAACTGCCATGATTTTTTATGATATATTTTTTAAAAAAACACACTTTTCAAGAAGTTAACCTTAATCTCAAAACCATTCACACCCTCAGATCAAATTAATTGTCACAATGAGTTTCTGCATATCTTTGAGCAAGTGCATGTTAAAAGCTTTCAAACATTAGCGTAGTGGTTAGCACAACACTATTACAGCGCCAGCGATCGGGGTTTGATTCCCTTCGCTGTCTGTAAGGAGTTTGTACGTTCTCCCGTGTCTGCGTGGGTTTCCTCTGGGAGCTCCGGTTTCCTCCCACATTCCAAAGACATACGTGCAGGTTAATTTGGGTTTAAAAAATGGGCGGCATGGACTCGTTGGGTCGGAAGGGACGCTGTAAATAAAATTTAAAAATTTAAATTTAAAAAATTAATTAAAAAAATATTAATTTACCTAGAAATTATCTGCTCTACCCTAATAAAACTAGTAATTGATTCTTTGGGTTTTAGAGTAATTTTCACTTATTTCAAATTGTACTCCCAAGGCGGGAACTACGCTACTCACTCCTTTTATAATAAGTCCATTTTCAACATTGATCCCCTTTTTAAAATCCATATTAGGGTAACACCTTCATCAAATGAATTGCATTCTGAAAGTGCCTGATTTCTCTGTTCATGGACGAGTGTGGTGGAATCTTGAGAAAAAGAGGTACTTGTCAAAAATGGTGTAATAGTATCAGCTGTGGTTGAGCAGATAGACTCTTGCCTTTAAGTTAGAAAGCTGTCTATTTGCAACAGAAACTCCAACTATAATAGAACATTTTTAGGCAGAATCATTTCCTATCATTGAAAGAACTTGGACGACATCACAAAAATCTTTGTGTAATTTATTGTCAGGATGTGGAGAATTCTGCAGCATGCTTTAAGATTTTGTTGTAACCAATTCATCCCAATTTTGCAGTTGAAAGTTTTTCAGCCACTTCTTACAGGTGCCTGACTGAGAAAGAGATTGGAAGTGTTTTAAAAAGCCCCTTCAATGTAGAGGTTCTTCCACATCTGTTACATCTATTTCTTAGCCATCAAGTACATGATATGCCTTCAGGCTAATTACAACATTACTCCTTTTTCCACTTTAAATCTTTTCATTTGGAAATTATCCTTCTTGAGCACACTATACAATCAAGAAAATGTGACAGATTTCTACTTGCTGCATGGGTCTTGACTCGCTTTTCCCCAGCAACAAGCATAATTAGTTTTAAAGAGTATCCACAGTGATGTTAGTGAACTAAACTGGCAACAGTGTGTATGATAAAACTACAGAGAATTTTCAGTATTCAGAGATTGAGAATAATCTTCCATTATATGCGAATGCTGTTTATTAATTAATAGGGACAGACAGGCCCAAAAGAAAATCATCGTATTCAGCTTTGTAAAGGTAAATTCTGAGGTGATTCCCAGTTATCTTGTT
Organism: Pristis pectinata; assembly: GCF_009764475.1. Taxonomy (NCBI): domain Eukaryota; kingdom Metazoa; phylum Chordata; class Chondrichthyes; order Rhinopristiformes; family Pristidae; genus Pristis; species Pristis pectinata. The sequence continues at coordinate 92,495,983 of NC_067407.1, read as the reverse complement.
CAAATTCTTCTGCACTTTGCAAAACTCGATTCATCCACACATTCCTGGCTGCTGAAATGTTGCCCTGAGGAGCTGGAATATTTTATAGGATGAGTCTAGCTAATCATAGTATAAATTTAGAGATTGACCCAGAAAATTTCGGAAGAATCATTTTTCAGCCATATCCTCTACATTTTGCCTGCAGGCTATGTATCTCCACACCTGGCTTTATCCCTGTTTAGGCATTGCAGACCAATACAAACTGGGGGAGTTTGCAAGGGAGATTCCAGGAATGACTGGCACACTTCAGGTCCGAGAAGCAAGTCATTAAGTGAAAGGTGAATTTCACAATAACAGCCAAGGATGAAGCATATTGAAGATATTTTAAGACCTGGCATGATCAAAGGAAAGTCGATAATAATGGGTCCACTTTTGTTGTGAAGTAGTGTTAAGCCTAACAATGCTTATTATTTATGTAGAAATTGGAGAACAGATTCTAGCAATCAGAGGTGGAAATGAAATGCCTGGAAACTTGACATTGATAGAGGAAGACTGATAAAGAATGAGACAGACAACTGCATGGCAATCTCAGAACATCTCAATAAAGGCAACAGATCTGAAGATAATTTTATCCCCCTAAAACAGTTGATTACTCAGTGAAGAATCTAGCCATTTTATTTTAATGTGCAAATCAAAGGCACAGATCTCAAGGCATTGGTCAGTTTCAGATGTTGTGCTAGCTGATCTATATACAAGCACCACGCCTCCAAATAATCCATTTATCAAATTGGTCTCATTCCCTGCCTTTGTTTGTCAGAGACTGTGTGCTAGACTAATGTACAGAGGCACTCCATGAATCATGCCAGGAGAATAACAGTGTTTTTTTTAAGAAAAGGAGGGCAGATATATTTCATAGATGCAGGTGCTGCAGGAAATAAATCACCTGGAAACATCAGGTGCACGTACAAATATGTAATTAACAGAGAATGGAAAGCTGGAGAAGTATTTACTTTATTGCTCCTGTCCAATTTCCTAAACTCATTTAGAGTGTTTCCTTACCACCAAGTTGTCAGTGAATATTTCATGAAATTAAAGAACAATTTGTAAGATAGTCATAGATATATTTTCCCATGAAATATAAGACCACAGGTGGTGTTGATGTTGTTACAGTATTTTTCCAGAATGATGGCTCTCAGTTATTCACATTCTTAAGACCTGATTTAACCTTCAGAATGAAAGTGTGTATTTTCCACTGGGGGAAAGATGGGCACTAAATTTATCCCCTACTAGGTAGATTGTAGTTAAAATATCCACTGAAATGGTTATGCAAAAGGAGCAACACAAAAGGAACAGAGCTTCTATTCCACTTGAATTAACTGAAACCTTACTGGGCAGTTTTAGACAACAGCTTTCAATTTTAATTTTTTCAAATCCCCGTGAGGTCAAATCTCCTCCACCATTCTGGGACACTGTGAATGGACCTGTGATGGAAGTCTGGTGGAATTACTCAGAAGTAGACCTGAAACTTGGACCTGAACTCGGAGAAGAAATTAAGCTGGTATGGCACACCAGTGAATGATGCAATCAGCACAAATGGGTGAAGTAGGCAACCTTAACATGATGACAATATTTATACAAGTTATTTTCATTCCTGCTAACCTGCAGTTTCCCCATCATGGAGTAGGCCAAGACTTGCTTCAGACATGAAGCCTCATTAGCATGGAAAGAGAGAAGCCAATGTCTGTACCACTGGCTGATAGGTCCTATATCTGGGAATCTCCACTTCATTATCTCTCATGGGAAACACTGATTCTGCAAAACCACTGCTAAACATACATAATAGAATCAGTCAACCATTTAGCCCATTTTACCTGCTTGGGGTGTAAATATCTGCTACAAGGTTTTAGAAAACGGCAGAAGATGCAGTCTTGTAAAGGGCGTGGCATTTCAACAATTTGAGCCTGTCCCAACATTCAGTGACATAATGATTGGTCTGTTAACTGCACTTAACCCATCTTTTCCCCATTTCATGCAACAGGATCATACAAACCAACAACAAGGAAAAGCCATTTGGACCCTTGAGTCCATTGTACCATTCAATACCACGGCTGATCTTCCACTCAATGGCGTCATGTCTGCCAGTGCCTCAGTGCCAATTTTCTGCACTAGCTCCATATTCCATAGTTTCCTTAGCATCCAAAATACAAAACTGTATCACTTCTTCCTACTTTTAAGCCAGCTTTGTTCAAACTAAATGTATGGTTCAGTTTTTAGTATCCATTTTCATTACTCCTCATGGAGAGTAGTGATGTATTATTTGCATCTCTAAATGGACTCCAGTGACCAATTGATTTGCATTAAAAAGCAAAGTTTCAGTGATTCCTGGTTGTTTTTTTTTGGTTTCCATTGTTGGTTTCCACTGTTAATTTCCATTTTGTTTAGTGTTCCAAAGTATGCTAATCAGATTCCCAGGAAATTTCAGCCTAATTTGCAACTGGAAGATTAGCATCGCTTGGGGTGTAAATATCTGCTACAAGGTTTTAGAAAATGGCAGAAGATGCAGTCTTGTAAAGGGCATGGCATTTCAACAATTTGAGCCTGTCCCAACATTCAGTGAGATCATGATCGGTCTGTTAACTGCACTTAACCCACCTTTTCCCCATTTCATGCAACAGAATCATACAAACCAACAGCAGGGAAAAGCCATTTGGACCCTTGAGTCCATTGTACCATTCAATACCATGGCTGATCTTCCATCCAAACTCCATTTTCCTGCCTTATCTCAATGTTCCTCTGTTCTCTTGGCCTCAAAATCTACTCTCTTCAGTCATGGCTGTACTTAATATGTAAGCATCCACAAGTCTCCAGGGTGGAGAACTCTAAAGATTCACAGTCCCCTTAGTGAAGAAATTTCTCCTCATCTCAGCCCTAAATTATAGCCCATTATACTGACACAATGACCCCTTAATGATGCTTAACAACCAAAATTCTCATGATATGTTACTTCATTTAATAGTAAGACTGGTAACATGAAGACCCATTTTGACCTATATGCAGATTTATTCTTACTTATTGCTAATAGGCTTGAGTTCCTAATTAGATCAATCTTTTAAATCTGTTTAGCTATTTAATTATAGCAAAAGCTAACTATATAATTGCTAATTTATAGTTGAGCGCAACCCACTAACCTTGTATTTGCTGTTAATTCCTCCACTGGTCATTTAATGAAACCTCCAGGAGTGCCTCTGGTCAGGGTTGGCATTCCCACCACATTGCTAAGCCCATAACATTGTTACCTTGCTCTAATGTTCACAAAGTTCCCTGTTCCTGAGATGGTTTAACTCTGACTTAAATAGCAACTGCACTGATTAACTGGGCAACCACATAGCAGGTACACTTAAATATTGAAGATGTGAAGTGATGGTGTTTGGAAGAACTAACCTGGTATTCTGCTATTTTTAGGTAAAGTTGGGGAGGGGAGACATAATAATGGTGTCACAAGATCATAGGGACCTCAGATGCATGTGAACAAATCTTTGAAGTGAGCAGTGCAGGTCTTTAAGAAAGCATGTGGGATTTCTTGTTTTGTAAATAGGAGCAGTGAAGACGCAAGATTTCAAGTTCATTGTTGTCAACAGCATGTACACACAGGGTAGAATTGCCATTAAAATTAGGTCATGGTAACACTATTTCATAGAGCATGTCGGAAGAAATTATTTCCTCTGGCAAGTGATTCAGTAATTGGAAGTCATAGATTGAAAATAATGGTTGAGGAATGAGAGCAGAAATGTGAACAAAATTCTTCTCATAGCAAGTTGTTATCCTACAACCTGAAAGGGTGATGGATTCAGATTTTACAGAAATTTTTAGAAGGCAATTGAAAGTGTTCTTGCCGAGAATCTCCAGGGCTCTGGGGAAAAATTAGGTTGTGGGATTAAACTGCACGGCTGTTCCGAAGAGCCAGCACAGGCATGGTTGGCTAAATGGCCTCCTTCTATGCTGTGGTTTTGTATGCAACTGTGGAATATGTTTTGCGCTAACAGTTGACAAATACCACATAAGTTTGTGCAAATGGTACACTATAGTTGTTGATTTGTCAGCTAATACAGGTGCTGGTGGCTATTTCCTTTTGCTTTATACCGTCATACTTCAAGTACTTCCAGTTATTACACTGGTGGGGATGTGTCATTTGTCCTTGAGAAACTAACCATAAATGCCATGCACCACTACACAATTTACAGTGGTAGCTGACAACGGGGCTAATTCATCTCTAGTTTAGATCTCTGGGAGCATTCTGCCATTTCCCAGTGGCTTGCTGAACAGTTAACGACTTGTAATCAGAGTAAACAAATCTCAGGAAATCACCCAGTCCATTTCAATGTTGTTTTGTAATGGGCCTGTTAAAAATAATCCTTTCAATTTTAACATTGTATTTACCTATATTTTGCTTTGATAATAGAAAGTATTCATAGGGTTAAAGCATCATAGAGTTATGGAGTTGTACAGCATGGAAACGGGCTCTTTGGCCCAACTTGTCCATGCTGACCAAGGTGCCTACCTGAGCTTGTACAATTTGCCTGTGTTGAGCTTTCATATCCATGTACCTGTCCAAGTATTTTTTTAAATGTTGTAATTGTACACATCTCCACCACGTTCTCTGGTAGCTTGTTCCATATCCCTACCACCCTCACTATACAAGGAGGGACACTAGAATCCCAAATCTTCCCTGTCACAGTGTTTCATTTGTGCAGTTACAGTGGAAAGCAGATGTAGGGACATGCAAGATAATTAGATAAATACCTTAGTTTTTATTTAAGACAATTTAAAATAATATTAATTTTTAAAAATCTTAAGATTGGATGACAGGATGCGAGGCCCCAGCCCCAGCCTTACCACTGAGGCCATCCCCCAGAACACCCTGACAGTCTTTGGTGGGGTGTTCTGGGGGATGGCCTCAGTGGTATGCCAGCTGAGGCCTCACCCACCTCATTGTCCAGCTCCCGGAGTGTCAGTTTGTTTGGTTCTCTGTATCCAGCCTAGGTAAGTTATGGTGACCAAGTAGTTTGAACCCAGCTCAATCTGCCCCCATGTCTCTCTAAAAGACACATCTCTGGACAGGTGGCACTCCCTCAGTGGAGCCCTTCAGTGGCTGTCTAGATTTTGAGCTCACTTGGACTTAATTTCACAGCCTTCCAACTCTGCGACAAGAGTGTAATCTGCTGAGACTAATCGTAATTTATAGCATTAATATTAGACTCATAGTAATTAATATTAGAAATAAGAGCTGTTGTTGCTAGAATTACATGTGTATGAGTGCACTTGTCAGAGACAAATTTGTCAAGAAGGGAAGCTTATGGTAAAGTATTAATGGGATTGCTCTGTGGTAGACTATTTCAAGAGATCCTCCTGCAATGTCTCCTGATGTATCAAAACCTCAATAAATGACTTTCTGATATCTCCAAAGTATTGGTGCCAACACAAGTCATTTTGTGGGCAAAATCTCTCACAGCTTAGAGTTACTTGTGATAACTCTGTGGGAGAGGTCCCAGGGTGTATACAGTGACTATTGAAAGATCAGGCAGCTTGGAATGTTGGTCTCTAAACAGAGTCTGTTAGAGCTTGCATTCCAAGCTATTTAACAGACCCAGCTGAGTTCCTTACTGTCAATTCAAATGGAGTAAACTAGTGAAGATTCTTCGTGTGCAGACTCCAAACTACTGAAGACTTATAACATTTATTGCCCTCAAACTCAAGCATAGATTAAGTAAAGTCTGAATACATTTAATCCTGCTATATCAGGGTATCTCTGTAAGGAAAAAAATAAAACTACACTTTAGGGGTTTTGCTGCTCCTTTCTTTTTTTCTCAGTATTACTTGCATTAAAAGCCCTTGTTAAAAGTTTCCTTGTATTTCATTGGAAAAATAGGATTGCTCTTTGGTGATAATAATGTACAGATAGTCATGGTTTGTGTATTTTGCAATGTCATTGAATAATTCCTCAGTGAAGCAAACTTCCACTAGAGAGACAAAAAATCTTCATTGCATTTGGACAGAATCCAGGGACATTGTGTAGCTCGTGTTTCTTTTTCTATCTAAAATGTATTTATGTACAGAGTTTTTTTTCTTTGTCTCTTGGAGTTTTTGCTTCAGAAAGCTTCTTTGTCTGATAGTGGAAGCAAAAATGAGCTATTGAGCATCTCTTCTTCATGGACCAGTGAGCAGGGGGAAAACCTGCCCTCTTATTACCTGAGGACATTGAAGAAATACAAGAGCAATTAGTTGGTAGATAATTAAGCAGCACATAATCAGAATACTACAGACAAATCACCTTTAGTTTAAAGTCGCAGAGGGGCACACAAAGCATTCATGTAGGAGACGCCAGCTTGTTTTCCTTAATGAGGATACCAATACTATTGTCTTGCCTTTCTGTTTTGTTCCCTACTGACATTTTTATAGTTCAATTTTGGTATACAATTATACGGAAATTATACAGAACTGTGGTGTATACTTAACAGATTTATTAATTATGATGGGCAAGATATAACTTTGTATTTGTGATATGTTCATATTTAAAAATGTGTCGTGAATTATACTATTGAAATTGCGTAGATCACTTTATTACAATGGTTTCATTATTCTGTTATTGGACTCTGTTTTGTTAAAATAACATTCTGCTGTTCTGAGTGGTCCCTTCTTTGCAGCAATCTATGTGCAGTAACCAATGCACATGACCTCCAATGTCATAACATGATGCATGTGGATTTTTGTATTGCATGGCTGCAAGTTCTTGGGGCCAAACTATTTTGTAATATGCCATCCACATTAAAATGAAATGCCAGGCATCATCACTGGCACTGTTATACTTTTTTGCTGATTTTTTTTTTGCTTCAAAATGGCAAGGTTTTGGTAAAATGAAAATAATGACCATTGCACTGAAGATGTGACCAGCTGGGACTTTTGTAAAGGCTAGAACCTCACACAGAAGCCCACCTTTCATTTGTGAGCCTTGGCTAAACCTTAGTGCCCAGACTAAACCTTGGTATCTTCCGTCATTGGCCCATTCTGGTATAAAGAGTGACACTGCAAAAGGAAGTGGTGGGGCATATTAAAACACCGTTATAAGCTTGAAAGCTGGAATGATATTCCTTCGACAAATCTATTGCAAAGTATGCACTGTGATTCTGGATGCTCAGTACAATTTTGCAGTGCTCAATTTATACTTAGTTTGTTTTCCTTGATCAAACTGCTTACAGTTGTCTTCAGAACACCTGGTTGGATAAAGGATGGTCGCCATCCTTGCCATCACTGGCAGGAAGAAGATTTACTGGGATGTTGCCCAGCACTAGAGAACATTAGCTAAGAGGAAAGATTGGACAGACTGAACTCACTTTCTTTGGAACACAGGGACATGGGGGAGATTTAATCAAGCTGAATAAAGATATGTTAGGTCAAGTTAGACCAGAAATGAAGAACCTCTTTCCATATCAGTGTGGTCAACAACCAAGGGCAAAGATTTGAAATGATCAGTAAAAAGTTTAGAAAGGTTTTGAGAAGAAATCTCTTCTTGCAAAATACAGTGGGAAGTCATTGTCTTAAAGGGTAACTGTAGCCTAAACCCTTATTATACTTGGATGGGTATTTGGTGTGCTGTGACCTACAGGGCTATGGACCAAGTAGAATTTGTCTGGAGAGTTCTTTAGCAGCCAGCTGGACATATTAGCCTGAATGACCTCTTCCTAGGTCACAAATACCTATTTTTCCATGTAATCACATCACAGGTTCCGTTTCTCAAGCAGCAGCACATTATCAACCTGTTTTGCATTCTGCCAGATTTTTGTGTCTATTCATTTCATCGGTCAGGCTGTGAAAAGGATGCCAATTTATTCAGGTCCATTCAATGTTACTGCTCCGGACCACGTTCGTCCTCCTTTGCTTGGGACAGGACAAGCACTGCTAAAGGTTTTCTTGGTTGCTGAATAAATGGCTCATCTGTGGGTTTTGATTTCAATTATTTTCACTGGAAGTAACTTGTGGGCAAGTGTGGAATCTGTTTTGTCTTTGTTTCTCTTTATTGGTGGAATGAAGCCTGAATTATCAAATAACAAAAATGTAACCTTCAGCTTCTTGTCAAAAATAACATCAACATCTAATCTGTAATAAGAATATACAAAAGGGTATGGGACATGTGATAACTGAGTGAATATTTTTAAAAATTGCAATAAATGGTATTCACAATTATTGTTTCCCTATGGTTTGAAAGTAAATTGCAGGAGCAATGATCACAATTGAATATTCAGAAGGATTGTTAACTACATATAACCGAACAGGTCACCCCTGTATAATTATTACATTGCTGCACAGGATTGATCATTCTGAAATCTCATCCTTTTTTTGTCTTAATAGCCACGATTTCAGTGATTAGACAAATTCAGGATGTAACTTGCATAGTCTGTATATGAGAGTTCAAATTGATTGTGTATCAGAAGCAAGCTTTTATCGTCTTAGGCACAATATCACAAATCCCAGGCAGCACCTTGCTTTGTCACAGAAAGCACCTATTAATCCAGGGGGTATTTTTCTCTGTTCATTGCTTAAAGAGGATGTATTTACAGTGTAGCATTGGGCAGCGGGTAGAGGATGTATTTCTCCACTCTGTCTCATAACAGTCAGTTTCTGTGATTCTCAATAATGGTCTTGCCTTTATTCAGAGAATTGTTTCCATACCCTTCCATCAATCATATTTCACTCTGATTTAATTAGATTTTAACTGTAGCTAATTAGTCTGATTTGTGCTTGTGTGAGTGGAGTTCATTGCCTCCTCCCAATTGCAGTAGCTAAGCTGTTTGAAGCTGCAACCTTAAATGTCGCAGAGAGACATTTCTCAGTTTCGTAGTGCCATGCACACATATCCGCAGGACTTGACATTGTGATTGTCAAGAGTCATCATGTTGAATAAGCTGGGGTAGAGGTTTTTGCTCTCTGTCTGCCTGATCTGCTGTCTAAGCATTGTAATGGTTTCTTGAATTAGAGGTTAAATCAAATTGTTCTGAGGCATCGGCTGTTCAAGATGTGTGCAATCTAGTGTTGTTTTTCATGCCTGCAAGTTGGCTGACTTGATTAACCATTTTAAGATTGATACAATATCACAACTGGTCTCCTAATAGTATAAGGAATTAACATTTAGATCAACACAAAAACCGCTGGAGGAACTCAGCGGGTCAGGCAGCATCTATGGAGGGAAATGGACAGTCGATGTTTCAGGTCAAGACCCTTCATCTGGACAGAAAGATAGAAGGGAGATAGCCAGTATAGAAGGTAGAGGGAAGGGGTTGAGCAAGAGCTGGCAGGCAATAGGTGGATGCAGGTGGTGGGGGGGGGGTGGTGATAGGTTGATGGAGGAGGGGAGAGTGGGAATAGTGTCAAAAGCTGGAAGGTGATAGGTGGAAGTGACAAAGGGCTGAAGGGGATGGAATCTGGTAGGAGAGGAAGGTAGAGTGTGGAATAAAGGGGGCAGGGCAGAGGAGAGTCCTTTTATTCCATGCTTCACCTTCCTCCCCTGTCAGACTTTTGTTCTTTCCAATGGAAGGTCGTCAACTTGAAACGTTGGCACTCGCGCGCTCTCTCTCTCTGGCGCACTCTCACTCTCTCAGTGACCTCCCACCCCCCCCACCACCACCACCCCACCTCCCCCAGTGCTGTCTGGCACACTGAGGATTTCTAAAAGTTTCTGTTTCTATTTCAAGTTTCCAGCATCAGCAGGACTTTGCTTTAAATCAACTTCCTGCCGCTTGCAGGGAATTCACCAGATTGGCAGGGATTGACCACACCCCCTGCCCGCCCCCCTTAGGAACTGAGAAGTGATATCAAAAGCAAGATGGTGCTCATTTATGATGGTCACCAGTTATGGGTGCTTTCCAGAGCAGATTTGGGAAACTGAAACCGAGCACTGGTAGCATTGACTCTGGGTTTTACCATGGTTGCAGCTTGCTATCCTGGAAAGAGAACACACTTGTACTACTGTCCACTGCTTAATGCTTAGAAAGTGGTCACCTTATTGTCTCTTCAGTCTAATGAACAGTATCACTACACAAAGCCGAGGGCAGTGAAGAGACACCAAACACTCAGTGGTACTCGCACCACCTGCTTTAGTTCCATGGCAACAGGACATGATATGGTTACCTATCCCTGAAGGAGCAGCATTGTATACAAAGACTAATGCCATTCTGGGAGGCCATGACCAACCTGAATGACAAAATGTAGAGAGAGTTTTCCATCGGCATCACAACATCATTCTGCAATTAAGATAACAAATGGGCTTTGTTTCTGTGCTGCCTCGTATTGCTCTGGTGTGTGTGCTCCATGTTTGTTTCACCACGTTATTAAGCATGGTGTCAATGCACTGTTTGGCGATAGTTGCTGGTGCTGTGTTTTGGCATGGGGCCGCATCTCAAAGGTCTTTCACTATTTTGCAGGTGACTCTAAAGCTTTGGAGAATTCACACCTATTATTATAATAAGTGCCTATGTTGTTCGGATAGAATTCAAGTAAATCACATATAAGTACAACATGCTATTAAACCCACAGCAGGTCGGGTAACATCTGTGCCTCACCTGCTTGGTATTCTCAGCATTTTCTGTCTTATTTCAGATTTCCAGCATTTGCAGGTCGTTTATTTTTGTGGAGTAAATTGGAAGTCTTTTTACTCCATTAACTTTCAGTTATCATGTATGTTAATGTCCACTACTGTTGGCAGTGATGGTCTCTCATGTATTGTTATCCAACAGACACCTACTTTTATTTTATTATATTTCTTTCTCAGGATAAATGTGCCACTGGCAAGGGTGGCGTTCGTTGTCTATCCCTAAATGTACTTGGCAAAAGTGGTGATGAACTTCATCTTAGCCTGCTCCAGCCTATATCTATTGCCACAACATTTTTGGGTGGGTGATGGATATCCTTATGAGAAGTGATACCAGTCCAAAGTGACCATGTCCTAATTCAGACCAGGTCCTGTTCACCCATTGCCCTCATGCTTGCTGCCTTACGTTGGCTCTTTGATGAGCAATGCTTTGATTTGTCTCTTTTCAAATCCCTCTGTGGCCTCCGCCTCTCTATCTCTTAATCTCCTCCAGCCCCACAATTCACTATTCTGCGTTTTCCCCCATTTCTGGCGTCTTAATCATCCCGGTTTTAATTTTCTCCTTTTAAGCCTTTTCGGCCTCTCTACCTCTTTCCTCAAAATCTGCCATTTTCACCAAGCAGTTTGTCATCTGCCACAATATCACCAGATGGGGCTTTGGTCCAATTGTGTTTGAAGCATCCTGAGATGACATGTTACTTAAATTACTGTATGTGTAAGTTAATGGATATTTAGAATTTGATTTTTACAATTTCAGTGAATCATAGGAAAAATAGTAATTATAAAATAATTAACAACAATTCAATTACCCTTTCATTAAAACATATAAATATTTAGAATTGTTTAATTCATTATTTGTTATTGTAATCCCTTGGCATTGGACTGTACTCAATACTTAAACATTCCTTAAAAGGATTCAATGCCAATACTTAAAATAAAATTCCACTTGAAATGACTTCAATTCATAGTCATGCAACATAGAAACAGGCCCTTCCGTCCACCCAGTTTGCACCAACCATCAAGCAGCTACTTTAAACTAATCCTGCATTAATTCCAGTTTGTTCTCTGCGCAGTCCCATCAAATCCCCCCCAGATTCTACCACTCAGTCACACACTTGGGCAAAGTTATACTGGCCAATGAACCTATTAACCCACATGTGTTTGGGGTGTGGGAGGACACCAGAGTACCCAGAGGAACCCCACACAGCCACAGGGAAAACATGCAAACTCCACACATTCAACATTTGTGGTCTGGATTGAACCCAGGTCTCTGGTGCTGTGAAGCAGCACCTCTGCCAGTTGCACCACTGTGCCATCCTCTGTGTGACTTAAAATATGCCACACAAAGTTGCTGACAATGCCGTTTCATACAAAGTTCCTCAAATTGTGTTGAGAAATCTTGTATAGTACTTGAAACAATTTTTAAAAAATTAAACACATGCACATCCAAAATCAAAATTCAATAATAAGCCATTACAATCTGTGATTGCTGGAGCTTATAAATCTGTGACAAATAAAGTCAGATTTTTTTAATCTTATTATGCAAATTCAGAATCATCTATCTTTGAGGTGTGTATGCCCATTAAAATAACACTTTGATCACACCTATGTGTATATAATCCTGCTGTAGTGATAAACTTAAAACAGAAAATATTACTTTAAAAACATAATTTATGAAAGGTTAGCTCAGTACCTAGAATTCCAATGCTTTTATTATTTTCCATTCAAAGAGTTAATAGAAATCCTCTTGCCTATAATATTTCTATTATCTGATTGTTGCTAATTTACTTGCTTTGGTTTGTGTCCTCTTCACTTAACTCTACGCTTAACATATCAACCTGAGCTTGGCCTGGCTGGCACCTCACATTCACCCCCTGTGATCCTGTGACTATCCTGCCCCTCGTGACCCTGCAGGATTCATTGCACTGGTTGCCTCTACTTTGTACCTTTTTGCAAGATGGAGCAATTGAGAAGGGGCGACTTGTCCCCAGGTTGTGGACACTGAAGTCCTGCCATTTGCCTCGACCTGTCTTTGACAGCTCACCACTGTCAGACCCTTTGTTTACTGCTTCTAAATATCGCTGATATTCACAGACATTACAAATCAGTTTAAGTGGATTCGAGTACTTTTGTATTTATTTGGAGTTGTTTTAAAAATATATACATTAATCTGCTGTAAATAAATTAAATATGGAAATGGAAACCAAGCAAAAGACTTAACCCAAACTTGCCTTTTCAATGAAAGCTGGTGATTGAACTGTTGAAGCTTAGAGACCAGCTTCACATCTAGCCCCTCAGCTCAGTATGATCCAGAACTGCGACTGGGCTCTGTGTGTGGTGGTGGGGACTGGGGGGGGGGGGGGGGGGGGGTGGAAGGTCAGATGCACTGATTTCCATCTTCCACAGTGAGTGTGCAGACATAGATATCAAGGGGGCAGCCCCACATTGGAGCTCAATCCAGCCAGTCATTTAACCACAAAGAGACCTCCAGGTGGCAAACCACAACAATGGGGAGGTATGCTAAACATAAATCGAATGAGGAACATGAAATCATAGTGACACAGTACAAAGGAAACCACTCAGATCACTTAACCCATCCTAGCTTTTGAAAAGAGAGATCCAGGTAATCCCACTGCACTGCCCTTGCCCCATAGCCAAGATCAGTATTTATCAAATTTCTTTTCAAAAGGTAAAACTGCCCCTGCTTCCATTGCTTTTTCAAGCAGTAAGTTCCAGAGTCTGGCAACGTGGCTGGGCAAATTTTGATTTTCACATGTCTGCTCTACATCTTTTGCTAATTGTCTTAAAACAGTGTCCCTCAGTTGTTGACTGTTCTACCACCAGAAACAATTCTTCCTGTTCCCCTCTGTCACAACCCTTCATGATCTTAAACCCCATTAAATATCCCGCAACAGCTTTTGTTCTCAGGGGAAAATGCCCATCTTCTCCAGAGTCTGTGTGACTGGGCCTCCATTGCTGGTACTACTCTAGTAACTCTTCCCAATCCCACTCTTGAGGCAAGAGTAGGCAATGTTACCTTCGTGTCACAGATGCTGCCTGAACTGCTGAGTTTTGTCATTTTTCTTTTTTTATTTCAGATTTGAGGATTTTTTTTTGATTTTCACTTATTGCAGTTGTTGTGTTCAGCCTCGAAGGGTTTCACCCTGCATGTGATCTTTTCAAGGTGTATATAGTAAGCATTTAAGGTGGACAGGTGGTTCTCCTTGTGGACTATACTGAAAGTAGCAATAAAAGCAATAGTTATTCCACACTCTGGGGCTGACCTAATTATTTGCACTCTTGAACTAAATAGTTGTAAATATTTCCGTATTGGTACTGGCTCGGAAGAAATTCATGTAATACCCAGACGACAACATGGAAGAAAAAATAATACAAAGGGAAGTACAAAGCTCTCATTTGGGTCTTTGTCGTGGAAGAGAAATCACGGCAGAAAAACTGAGAGAGCAAGTTCTGCAACCTTCCCCAGGATTATAGAGGTTTGTACTGGAAACATGCAGAGTCTCATTTTGGCGAATATTGTATTACAGAAAACGATAGTATTACAGAAGTTTCAATGGTCACTCAAACCAGGTTAAATATGGCATTGAGGACACAAATGGCATAATTACATCAAATTCATATTGAAATTTCGGATATTGGAATCATGGAATTGTTACAGCATGGGAGGAGGCTATTTGGTGCCTTAAAATCCTGAGGAGAGCAATCCTATTGGTTCCACACCCTTGTCTTTCACCACAGTACTGCAAGTTATTATCACTCAGGAGCAAAATTAAAAGTTTCTGTTTGAAATCACTGATTCTGATTCCATCACTTCATTTCATATGTTTACTCCACTCAAAGCAATCATGAACTTGCACACTCCTATCAAGTCTCCTCTCAACCACTTTCAACTCCAATAAGTCGAATTCCAGCCCTCATCCCTGCATCCATTCCAGTAAATGTTTTCATTAACTTTTGCAGGATGTTTACATCCATCCTGCAGTGTGGTGAACCACTTGTGAAAGCCATATTAACTAATCAACACAATGATTTCAAAAGCCAAAAAATGTATTTTTTGCATATGGAAATCTAGTATCAATAATCTTTGCCAAATGGCTAATTGCCAGTGAAATCTGCAGTCACTCAGTGGCTTTGCAGAATGATTACGATAAAACCAAAATTTTTCATTTTTAACTTTGTCTTCTTTGTAGCATATTCCTCAGAAAGAGAATGGTTGAAATGGAGAAGCCTGGATGTGGTTGATTTGGAGTAATGATTACAGATTCTGCTGTCAGACACGCAGTTTCAAATATTGACAAGATTATTGGGAATTGTATTCAGCGGGGATTTTAGAATACTTCCCTGATGGCTCCTGAATTGATGTGTGCAAATGATGCATAATGCACTTTCTAATGCACTTAAACCTGTTGGAAAGTTTCCTTGTTCTAAGGGAAAAGCGATGTTTTGTTGAGAATCACAGCACTGGCCAATCATTAGTATACTTTATGGAGACGTCATGCAGTGTTTGCTGTAGGACATGGTAAAAAGGCAAGGCTAGTGTGCTGAAGTCAATGTATTGTAAATAAAGAGTTAAGGAGGACCTAAGTCATGCGGCATTTCAGTTGCTGTGAAATTGGCTGTGCCCAGAAAGACTGCTCTTCAGATAGGAAGTTTAAACAAGAGCTTTGTGTGTGTTGTTTTGAAGCCAGATATTCAGTATTCAGACCTGACCATTCCAAAGCGAATCCTCTCCATGGCGATCCATGGTGGCTGTGTTGGACTCTCCTGGCAACAGCAAAATCAAGATCTCACTTCCTATTGGTGCCACTCCATGATCAAAGCGAGGAGGCATCTGTGTTCCAGCGCTCACTAAACAGGAAGCATTTGTCATGGTTCAGTGTAGTCTGTGAAAACACGGGCACTGTCCCTGGCATGATCTCTAAAGCACTGGAAGAAAACAAAGAGTTCCACAGCATATACATTGTGGTTTGCAAAAATAAAGTCTCATAATCCACAATTAGAATTGGGGACAAGAAGGCATCTTAACTGTTGTGCTTCATCTAACTTCTGACCCAGAGTTAGTCTTTCCACTTTAATTATAACTATAATTTCAAAAAGAAATTTCAACATTGTAGCAATGGTGAATTATGGTATGGAATCAAAATGTAGTCTCACTAAACCATCCACTCTATGTTGGTCCAAGCTAGATACTTACTGGTAATGCTCTTTTAACTTGCCCTTTACCCTCACGAGAACATTTTTCATTGTATCCCTCATTTTTGCTTATGGTGTTGCATTTGTTTTTTTAATGATCTGCCTAATTTTACTTTCCAGGTTGGCTAGTTATCATCTTGGTTTTTAAAGTACCTATAGCTTTCTTCTGCTATTTCACCCAATCTTGTGTTATCTCTGTTTTATTTTTCATGTTCTCATTTCTTTGCTGAAGTAACCTTGCCTCTTCTCACAGTAGTGATTAACAGCAAGTGTTCCACCACAGGAATATTGGTCAAGGGCTACATCCTAAATCCTCCTCAAATGTTACAACCGGTTGTCTTTTAAGAAAGTGAGTTAAATCAGTCTCCTCACAACTTAAGTAAAACACCTGCTTAGAAGGAAGAGGAAGTTCCCCTATAATCATTCAGAACCATTGAGGAAGTACAGTGATCTCGGAATGTTTAAGAACATATGTTGGCCCTTTGGCCCAACATATCTGCGCTCACCATGATGCCAATCTAACTAATCCTATCTGCTCGCATGTGATCTGTATTCCTCTGTTCTCTGCCTGTTCACGTGTCTGTCTAAATGCCTCTTAAATGTTGCTTCTGTACCTGCTTCCACCACCTTCCCTGGCAGTGTGCTCCAGGTACCTACCACTCTGTGTTCAAGAAAAATACTTGCCTCGCACATCTCCGTTAAAGTCCTTCCCCCAACCCCCCCCCCCCAACCAACCTAAGCGCTCTGCCGTGGGAAAAAGCTTTGTCTATCCACCCTATCTATACCTCTCATAATTTTATAAATTTTAAACATTTCTATCAGGTCACGCCTCAGCCTCTGACGCTCCACAGAAAACACTCTGGACAACTGGTTGTAATGTTTGAGCAAATTCTCCTTATGGCAAATACACTTGAATTTTACATTTTGTGTTGATGGAAGTCACTCAAGAAACTAACCAAATATTGGGTTCATCTTTGGCCAATTGAATAGCTGGCTTAGCTATTTTATTTTGAGCCTGTGACTGTGGGATGAGCTCCAACAAACCCACACGAAAAAGAAACATTACCTCCAGTCTTGGAGTCTCCCAACCCACAAAATCCATTTCTCCCTCCTGCCCAAGATCCACAAGCAGGATTGCCCAGCCCATTGTTTTGGGCTACTTCTGCCCCCACTAAATTATTTCTTCCTATCTTTACTCCATCCTTTCTCCCATAGTCCAGTTCCTTCCCACTTGTGTCTGTGGCACTTCTGACGCTTTCCATCACTTTGAGAGTTTCCAATTTCCTGGTGCCAACTGGTTCATTGTTACCATGGACGCACACCTCCATCCCTCACCAGTGTGGTCTGAGGGCCCTCTACTTCCTTGAAGAGAGGGCCAACAAGTTTCCCTCCACAACACACACATTCACTTGGCTGAACTTGTCCTCACGTTGAACAAGTTCTCCAACTCCACTCACGTTCTTTAGACCAAAGGTATGCACAAGCTACACCTGCTTTTTAATGGGATATGTAGGAACAGTCCTTGTTTCAGTCTTACTCAGAACCCCTCCCTCAACTCCTTCTCAGGTACATTGACAACTGTATTGGTGCTGTTTCTTGTACTCGCACTTAAGAAATCATTACTTTTGCTGCCTTTTCTATTCTGTTATCACTTTTGTGTGGTCCATCTCTGATTCTTCCCTTTCCTTTCTGGATCTCTGTTTTCTGAATGAGAAATAGGAGGGGTACTGAGACTTGGATAATATCAGATGTAAGGTGTCACAAACCAGCAACAAAAGAAACACACTGAGCATGATTCAGTGTTAAAAACTATTTTATTAATCACTACTTATGATAATACGTAAAATAAAAGTTAAAAAAAAATGTTAGTATGTTAGAATTCAAAAATGTTAAACCTCGAACGTTAACCCCAAAACTAAACTCTTTGTGTGTGTGTGTGTGTGTGTGTGTGTGACAAAGTCCAAAACTCCCAGTTCCTGAATGGTTCTTAAAGTTCAGTTCCGCAAGCCATAAGGTGAAACATGAGCAAGGGCTTCTTCAACAACCACCGTTGTCTGAAGATAAGATGTAGATGTAGAAAAACATAGAGAGAGTACATACGAAATCCAAATGTTCCACGATGGAACCCAAACGACACTCCAGTGTTTACTCGGTAGTGACTTCCTCACCCCGAAAAGCATCCGAACCGTGGTCGTCCACACACAAATACCTGTTTCCTTCTACAGGTCAGCAACAAAGTGAACTCCACCGGGTTACTTCCAACTTCCATACATGGATTTCTATGGCAAACACAGTTATTGTTTCTCATCCATCGATAGAGAAAACAAGCAGGCTGGTGTCTCTCTCCCTTCTCTCTCTCTCCTTCTTCTTCTTCTTCTTCTACAACGTCATTACGTCCTTTATCTTCTATTGACGTAAGCACGCCCCACACACACATACACACACTCTCTATCTTAAAGGGACTTTCACTGAGTCCGTAACAAAGGATGCAGAAGAGAAGCTGTTAATGGTGATTCATGGACTACAACTGGATTGGTTACAGTAGCTGGATAAAAATCCCAGCTCTCTTCACTGTCCTTGTAGCTCAGACCCTGGGCCATTAGGCTGCAGCTTTACATGGAATAGGCAGCCAGGGAAGACTGATTTCAAGCTAATTGGCAAAAAACATTTTAAGTGACATGAGATTTATTTTATACAATGAATTATTGCAATCTGAAACTCGCTAGCTGAAAGGACACTTGGAACCAGATTCGGTTGCAAATTTCAAGAAGGAATATCTGAAATGAAAAAGTTATGAGCAAAGGACAAATGCATTGATTGGATCATTGATACTGGTATGATGGGCTGAATGGCCTCTTTTTGTGATATTTCATTTTGTGACTTCTTTGATGGCATGAGTAACAAGCAGGCATGATTTAGATGTGATGATGTGCAGTTAGGCTTTCTAACAGCTTGAGCAATTAATGTCAAGTACGCACTTCTGTACATTTCAAGTGGAAAACAATTGGTTGATTTTAATTCCAGTTTTTCAAAGAGTTCAGGTGCACAGTGGGAAAAAAAAGCACTGAATGACGTTAGTTAAGCTGGTTCAAGAAGTGGTGGAAGCTGAGAGCTTCAGTGTTATGGAAGTACATTGCGGAGTTTGTGTTTGCTGAATCAATCTAGGGGAAAGATTGCATTGTATCTGACCCATACAACTGAACCCTGCAGTCTCGTGAATTTTGAACCCAGCAACACGTTATCATATGAGGCAAAGTGGAGAAATGTTGCATTTTTTGACAGCAGACAGACTTTTAAACAAAACACAAGCCATCTTATGTTCTTCTAGTAACAAAAGCAATTTGCAAAAGTTATAATGAACTCCAGGAAACAATACAACTTCTATTCAATAAACATGAATCTCCTCAGTATTTAACTCTTACTGCTTAAAAGTTCACATTTGATCATTTGATCCGTGTGTCAAAAATATTTCAACACCTCAGTAATAAGCTGTTCTGAGAGATTGCTAACTTTCCTGTGCAAGCCAATGTTTTGTGGCTCTTATTGCCAGCTGCAATTACATGGGAATTTGTTCACTTCAGTTCCCTTTCCTGATGATCAGGGCACAGGCAACTGGCAACTTAGTTTAATAGAAGTAGTTTTGCTATAAGATTTGCTAATTTTTTAAAGAGTAGAAGTTCTGCTTTGGATACAATTGGCTAATGTTCATAAGTAAAAAATTTGTTCACGTTTACACGTGCCCATTTGTGTGATAGCAAATCAAATCTTCCATGAAGCAGCAATCAAGCACTGTTGTTAGCATATATAATTTTTAAAAACCTTGAAATATCCAAGTCTGCTAATCTAGTTTGATTTAATTAATAATGCTGAAAATGGGGTTATCACAAAAATAAGCATTTTATCAAAGTATCAATCCGAACAGTGAGTAACCATATATTAAATAGTTGTAACTAATTAATCTTAAAGGTGTCACAGCACCATTTGCAAATGATATTCAGATAAACTAAAAGAAGTGTAATGTTTAAATGCATTGTTTTAAACCACAAAAGACTGCAGAAATCAATTTGCACCAAATCTAACACTTGACAATCCTTTGTGCTGGAAACAAGGCAGAGAGACTGAAATTAATAGCTCAGTGAATATTTTGTAAATTGCAGTTTCCTTGTACATCTAAATAGGAAATGTTGGCAAAAATGGGCAAGAATGATTGCAAAACTTCCAACAGAGAGTGAAGAAGGGGGCCTGCAATAGTTGAACAATTCCTTTACTTGCCCTCAACTGAAGTTGAATATTTTAACATGTGGCTAGAAATTAGATTAGACACATTTCTGGTGCACTAAATGTGTGCTGAAGTTAGCATGAAAACCAAATGCAGTCACAAAAAAATTGCAAAATTGAGACATCCTTACTTAGCACAGTTTAGGTGAGGTTAAAACCTGACCTCTGAGAAAGACAGCAGCAAGAGCACTCACATACTGATACTTGGGAAATGGAGCAGTGTTGAAAAGCAATCTATCCATGCCAGCCACAGGCTGCATGAGCCCCTGAGCTATGGAGAAATCACATTGGACTAGAGATTGGGTCGAGTGCACCAAAGGGTAAGCAAGGAGCCTGTAACATCCACGATCGGGCCAGGGGTGAACTGTTGGCCATAATCGCACCCCATAGAGTGGGGTGGGACAATGCTATCTTTATTAAATAATAGTCACTATTTCAACTGAGTTTTAAGTATAAAGATGAAGTTCCAATGATGTCTCTTGAAATCACACAAGCTTCATTATTTTCAGCATGATGTACTCCTTGCTGAACTATGTGTTTATAATGGAGGACCATAACTTGCAGCTTTAAGTTTTTCCGCTCTTAAGTAAATATAATGTTAATAGCATTATTCTCTGGACAATATGCACTGTTGAAATTGCGTCAGTCTTATTATGAACTGTGTTGGGAAGAGCCCAGTCCATTTTCCCAATGTCTTGGATCTTACCAGGAAACATCTGCAAAGACTGCAAACTCTGCCCCAAAACTGCTCTATTAAAACTTGAAGAACAGCAGGTTTCAAGTATTCCAGTTTCCAGGCAATATTCTCCTCTCCTGCTCTCCAGTTGACATTCTTTTAACCTCGACTTCCTTTCACATCAAATAAACATAAGTTTTTAAAAATATATAAATTGAGGTAAGATGAATTGAAACTGAAGATATTAAAGTCAGGACATGTCCTTTAGAATCGCTAGAAAATATTTTTGGGCAAATAAAATTTCAAAAATGCTTGCGGCTTTCCTTTCACTTTAGGTGCATTTTGTGCTGAGGCAGGTTGAAGGCAGCAATGATTGAGACGAAGCAAGAGAAAGATTTTAACTTTTACCAGGGGGATGGAAAACTGAGAGAATTCGCTCTTCTCCCACTCTACCCAGTGCACACATCTCCACTATCCAACCGCCTCACCTTCACCAACACAACAGATATTACATCCTTCACTAGCAGCTCTGCCCACCTCCCAACACAACATAATCCTGTTACTTATTATACTGCCTTGCCCAGTCCCATCCATCATACAAAACTCTAGACAGAACCCACCCAATGTTCACCCTCCTCTGCTCATCTCCCACCCATTTATACAGTGCTCTAATCAGCCTCCACCCATTACACAATGCTTAGCCCATCTTCCTCTCATTATACAAGACTCTGCCTATCCCTCGCCCATTATACAACACCACCCAACTCCCATCCCATCCTGTGTCCACCCGCCACTGATCATGTGTTCTTCCCAGCTCCCATCCTTCTAGAACTCTTTCATCTGTCTCAAATTTGTATTTCTCCAAAGTCAATCAAAGGGAGTGTCTAGCAAGCCTTAAATTGGGAGTTCACACTAAACTGTTTATCCTGCCAGCAAAGTGAATGTTCCCTCTGTTCCAGAAATGACCTAATGTTTAGTGATCATCTTTTCTCAAGCTTCTGAGGCAATGAAGGAGCTGAGATGAAAATTGCTGTGCCTGTTCCCATAACTGTGCTAAAATTATCGGAATGAGTACTACATTACAGGAAGTCAAATTCTGGTAGAGTAAATGGCAGGGACCTGAGGAGCATTGATGTCCAGAGAGAACGTAGGGTGCAAGTCCATGACTTCCTCAAAGTGATGACATGGATGGATAAGGTAGTGGAAAAGACCTTTAATATACTTGCCTTCATAGATCGAGGCATTTGAGTATAAAAACATTGCAGCTGTGGAAAGAATGGGTTTGACTATATTTGAAGTATTGTGTACAGTTCTGGTCGCCACAGGAAGGATGTGATACCAATAGAG
Organism: Pristis pectinata; assembly: GCF_009764475.1. NCBI lineage: Eukaryota > Metazoa > Chordata > Chondrichthyes > Rhinopristiformes > Pristidae > Pristis > Pristis pectinata. The sequence continues at coordinate 92,473,850 of NC_067407.1, read as the reverse complement.
AAAGTGCAGTAGAGCTTCTCCAAGCAGTAGAGATGTTGCTCAGAATGGAGGGCTATATTTATAAGGAGAGATTGGATAGGCTGGGTTTATTCAGGATTATGTTGTGTTGGGAGGTGGGCAGAACTGCTAGTGAAGGATGTAAAATCTGTTGTGTTAGTGAAGGTGAGGGTGGTTGGATAGTGGTGGTTGGGCGTGACATTATAGAGGTTTATAAAATTATTAGAGGCATAGATAGTCAGAGACTTTGTCCCAGGGCAGGGTGAGCCTAGAATTAGAGGACATGGGTTTAAAGTGAGAGGGGAGAAATTTAAAGGAGATCTGAGGGGCAAGGTTTTCCACACAGAGGATGGTGAATATCTGGAACAAGTTGCCAGAGGAAGTAATGGATGCAATGTTTAAAAAGCAGTTGGACAAGGAAGGCAGAGAAGAATATGGGCCAATGCTTGCAAATGAGATCAGCATAGATAGCTATCACTGGTGGCACGGACTAGGTGAGCTGAAAGGGCCTCTTTCTGTTCTGTATGGTTCTATGATTCTGTGAGGATTTAATCCATTGCATCAATATGATCTTCAGTTAAAATGTTTTTGTTATTAAAACATTGATTTTTGTTTGTTTATGAATATGAAGGATGACTTCATACAGAGAAGGGTGACTTTGTATAATTGGTTATTATTGTCACAAGTACTGATATACAATGAAAAGCTTCGTCTGCATGCCATCCAAACAAATCATGTGTTTAAAATTTATTGTGCTAATGGCAAAGGGAGAATGGATTAGACGTAGGACAAACCATTACGGTTCCACAACCAAATCCCTTGGATATTACCTCTACGAGGACCTTCCAATTCATCAGTATTATACTCCCACTGGGTCAGGCTTTATGACTGGACTCTGTCACAAGATTATATGAGCAGAAGGCTGACATAGAAACTCTTGTGCCTGCTCCACCATTCACTTAATTTATGACTGATCTATATCTGTTCTCCCACTACTTGCCTTAGTACCATTACCTCTAATCTCTGTGGCTAACAAATTTCCATCAATTTTAGTCTTTAAATTTTTAATCAACTTCCCAGCCTGAATCTTGTTGGGGAGAGAATCCCAGATTTCAGTTATCCTCTTTGGGGAAGTGGATTCTGCCATAGGACCGGCTCTAGATTTACACAGTCAATTCATAGAATTGTAAAATGATCGTGTGACATTGGGGGCTATTTGGCCATTGTGCTTGTGCTGGCTCTTTGAATGTGCCATCATTTTAATCCATGGCCTTGATCTTCCCCCCGCAAAGCTCTCAAAATTATTTCCTTCCAAGTACTTCTCCAATTCCCTTTTGAATTCAGTGCAAAGTAGCTTTAACTCATTGACCAAAAACTAGCAGCCTCTTTAAAGTAACTCCCAATGGCTAGTAGAAAAAGTAGTTCCACCTGCCAGCTTACACAGAACTTGCAATGTTCCAAAGCTAAAATGTAGTGATCAGCTAGGCCATGGCTCAGTGGCTCCAAAGACTTGAGCACAAAAACCAATGCTCACCCAATAGGGAATGCTGCACAGGTGCAACCTTTCAGATGAGATGTCTCGGTTGACTGTAATGATTGAATGACACTGGGCCAGAACTTGCTGGAAAATACCTGTAATCTTGAAACAAACTGCAGGCATTAACCACTCTCAGTTCCCACCAACCCTACCACTGGAAATGTCAGGAGTTGGGACTCCTGTGTGAGTGTGGAGGTCCTGAGCTCCCTGACAAGCCCTTTTTGTGGTTTGCCAATAGCATTCCAATGCTGGACACTATACAGTGTGGCAGTGAGCTTAGGCAATGGGTAACTATATCAAGCTAAATCTTTAGGTTGTATTTGGTAATATTTTCAGTTTACAGTGCTAAATGGATACGTTGGACTGTACAGTCAGAATCAAAAAAATTACATTAATCAGCTTTTTATTAACCCAGTTTATTTGTTCTTAGGACAACACTGTACAGATATTTTGGTTTGGACTCACTAGGCACAACACTTCAGCCTAAATAGTCACTGAGCTAAAAGAATTATCATGAGTCAACATGGTTAGCCTGGCACTACACAAAATGAGATACATCTGATGAGAAAGCTGGACTTTTCAATTAGTTTCTGTGGTGATATGACCACATCCAAACAATTTTTAAAAAAATTGAACAGCATTGTTGTTGGAAGAAATTCTGGGACATTTTTCATTAGAAAAGAGAAAAGGTAAAGGAGAAGATATGAAAGAGGTCTTTAACATATGAATTGGTTGAAGAGGGGAGATGACGAAGAGATCACTTCCACTTGAGGAAGGTTCCAAAACTAGGGGCCAGGGGTACAGGATAAGTTATTATTTTGCTAAGGCTACCGGGGAGGTTTGCTAAGGCTACTGGGGAGAATTTAAACTGGAATTGTTGGGCGGTGCAAACCGAACTGAAGAGACTGGGGAAGAGGCAGTTGGCTCTCAAATAGAGAAAGCTTGTAGACAGTGCGAGAGGGAGGATAGGCAGGTGATAGAGAAGGGATGTGCTCAGACCGACAGTTTGAGATGTGTCTATTTTAACACAAGGAGTATTGTGAACAAAGTGGATGAGCTTAGAGCGTGGATCAGTATGGAGCTATGATGTGGTGGCCATTACGGAGACTTGGATGGCTGAGGGACAGGAATGGTTACTTCAAGTGCTGGGTTTTAGATGTTTCAGAAAGGACAGGGAAGGAGGCAAAAGAGGTGGAGGCATGGCACTGTTGATCAGAGATAGAGTCACGGCTGCAGAAAAGGTGGACGTCATGGAGGGATTGTCTATGGAGTCTCTGTGGGTGGAGGTTAGGAACAGGAAGGGGTCAGTAACTAATACTGGGTTTTTTTTAATAGTCTGCCCAATAGTAACAGGGATATGGAGGAGCAGATAGGGAAACAGATCCTGGAAAGCTGTGGTAATAACAGAGTTGTCGTGACGGGAGAGTTTAATTTTCCAAATATCAATTGGTATCTCCCTAGAGCAAGGGGTTTAGATGGGCTGGAATTTGTTAGGTGTGTTCAGGAAGGTTTCTTGACACAATATGTAAATAAGCCTACAAGAGGAGAGACTCTGCTTGATTTGGTATTGGGAAATGAACCTGGTCAGGTATCAGATCTCTCGGTGGGAGAGCATTTTGGAGATGGAATTATGATCACTATCTCCTTTACAATAGCATTGGAGAGAGAGAGGAACAGACAAGTTGGAAAAGCATTTAATTGGAGTAAGGGGAATTATGAGGCTCTCAGGCAGGAAATTGAAAGCTTAAGTTGGGAACAGATGTTCTCAGGGAAAAATACGGATGAAATGTGGCAAATGTTCAGGGAATATTTGTGTGGAGTTCTACATAGGCATGTTCCAATGAGATAGGGAAGTTATGATAGGGTACAGGAACCGTGGTGTACAAAGGCTGTAATAAATCTAGTCAAGAAGAAAAGAAAAGCTTACAAAAGGTACAGAGAGCTAGGTAATGTTCGAGATCTGGAAGATTATAAGGCTAACAGGAAGGAGCTTAAGAAGGAAATTAGGAGAGCCAAAAGGGGCTATGAGAAGGCCTTGGCGGGCAGGATTAAGGAAAACCCCAAGGTATTCTACAAGTATGTGAAGAGCAAGAGGATAAGACATTAAAGAATAGGACCTATCAAGTGTGACAGTGGAAAAGTGTGTGTGGATCCGGAGGAAATAGCAGAGGTACTTAATGAATACTTTACTTCAGTATTCACTATGGAAAAGGATCTTGGTGATTGTAGTGATGACTTGCAGCAGACTGAAAAGCTTGAGCATGTAGATATTTGAGAAGGAGGACGTGCTGGAGCTTTTGGAAAGCATCAAGTTGGATAAGTCATCGGAACTGGATGAGATGTACCCCAGGCTGCTGTGGGAGGTGAGGGAGGAGATTGCTGAGCCTCTGGCGATGATCTTTGCATCATCAATGGGGACGGGAGAGGTCCTGGAGGATTGGAGGGTTGTGGATGTTGTTCCTTTATTCAAGAAAGGGAGTAGAGAGAGCCCAGGAAATTATAGACCAGTGAGTCTTACTTCAGTGGTTGGTAAGTTGATGGACAAGATCCTGAGAGGCAGGATTTATGAACATTTAGAGAGGTACAATATGATTAGAAATAGTCAGCAAGGTTTTGTCAAGGGCAGGTGCTGCCTTATGAGCCTGACTGAACTTTTTGAGGATGTGACTAAACACATCGATGAAGGGAGAGTAGTAGATGTAGTGTATATGGATTTCAGCAAGGCGTTTGATAAGGTACCCCGTGCAAGGCTTATTGAGAAAGTAAGGAGGCATGGGATCCAAGGGGACATTATTGCTTTGAGGATCCAGAACTGGCTTGCCCACAGAAGGCAAAGAGTGGTTGTTGACGGGTCATATTCTGCATGGAGGTCGGTGACCAGTGGTGTGCCTCGGATCTGTTCTGGGACCCTTACTCTTCATGATTTTTATAAGTGACCTGGATGAGGAAGTGGAGGGATGGGTTAGTAAGTTTGCTGATGACACAAAGGTTGGAGTTGTTGTGGATAGTGTGGAGGGCAGTCAGAGGTTACAGAGGGACATAGGATGCAAAACTGGGCTGAGAAGTGGCAGATAGAGTTCAACCCAGATAAGTGTGAAGTGGTTCATTTTGGTAGATCAAATACGATGGCAGTATATAGGATAATGGTAAGACTCTTGGCAGTGTGGAGGATCAGAGGGATCTTGGGGTCAGAGTCCATAGGATGCTCCAAGCAGCTGTACAAGTTGACTCTGTGGTTAAGAAGGCATACGGTGTATTGTCCTTCATCAATCGTGGAATTGAATTTAGGAGCTGAGAGGTAATGCTGCAGCTGTATAGGACCCTGGTAAGACTCCACTTGGAGTACTGTGCTCAATTCTGATCACCTCACTACAGGAAGGATGTGGAAGCCATAGAAAGAGTGCAGAGGAGATTTACAAGGATGCTGCCTGGAATGTGGAGCATGCTTTATGAAAGCAGGTTGAGTGAACTTGGCCTTTTCTCCTTGGAGCTACAGACAATGAGAGGTGACCTGACGGAGATGTATAAGAGGCATTGATCGTGTGGGTAGTCAGAGGCTTTTTCCCAGTGCTGAAATGGTTGCCACAAGAGGAAACGGGTTTAAGGCGCTGGGGAGTAGGTACAGAGGAGATGTCAGGGGTAAGTTTTTTACTCAGAGAGTGGTGAGTACGTGGACTGGGCTGCTGGCAACGGTGGTGGAGGCGGATACAATAGGGTCGTTTAAGAGACTTTTGGATAGGTACATGGAGCTGAGAAAAATAGAGGGCTATGGGTAAGCCTAGTAATTTCGAAGGTAGGGACATGTTCGGCACAACTTTGTGGGCTGAAAGGCCTACATTGTGCTGTAGGTCTTCTATGTTTCTATATCTAAAACTGAGTGGAGAAGGAATGTTTTTTATATTGTTGTGTGTTTAGGATGTAGAATTCAATCCCCACAGTAGTTTGGGTGCTTCAGAAGAGAAAAAGGAATAGAAAGGCACACTGGAAGGCTAAGAAGAGGCAAATGGAGTAGGAGGAGACTGGTGTGGAGCATAAGACACCAGTTCAACCAGATGGGCTGAATGGTACATTGGTGTGCTGCATTTCTCTGCAATTTGATCATCTAATTGTAAATGTGCACTGCAAACCTAAATCAAATTGTATTTGCATTGCTCTAGTAAACCTTACCACTGCTATGTTCCTGGTGATTAATATCTTCATGATACGGTTGCAATTTGGCCTATGAATGAGTTATAAAAACTTTGTATTTGTACACATTCTAAAGTAACACTGTCCCACTGTCAGAATATGCCCCCTAGATGCAAATTCTCCTTTTTGTTACCTCACAAAAGTCCTTCATAATTCAGACATTGCCTTTTAAATAAATAATATATGCTGCAGAGTAGTTTGGAAAGGAATCTTTGGTGTCAGTGCCAGTAATTATATTTACTTTATTAAATGTATTTATTTTAGAACTAGAAAAAAACATTTATAGTTTCTTCACTGTGATCAGTTAAGCAGAAAGTATTCAAGCATTTTGAACCAGTGACTCTGATAATGGCATTCATTGCATTAATTGCAGTTGAAAACTTTAAGAGAGAATTGATGGAAAAAAAAACTGCTGGTTTTCTCATATACCCACCGGAAATTTTCCAAATGACCCTTTGGGAAATTTTCCAAATGAACCTTCATTGTTAATCCAAATGCTGTCCAAATGTATTCAGTATACAATCAACTTTAAAACTGCCTTATTTTCTCATACACATGACTGCACATAGATTTTTGAAATGGGTTGTAGCTTGCAGAAATGAAGAACAGTGGGGAATGCACTGCTCATTTGACACACACAGTGCTGCGAACTTGAGTGCCCGTGAAAACAATAGTGGAATCTATTGCTGTCTCAATAAGCCGCCTTAATCTATGAAGTCCTCAACAAATGTCCTTGTTGATTGTGCCTCTGCTTACACTGATGATGTATTTACATTGATTCTTTTGACCCAGTGACAATGATGGGCAGCACAATAGCACAGCCAATAGAACTGCTGCTTCACAGCTCCAGGAGGTCTCGGTTTAATCCAGTCTTCCGGTGCAGCCTGTGTGGAGTTTGCACGTTCTCCCTGCGACTACACGAGTGCTCTGGCTTCCTCCCGCACTCCAAACGTGTGGATTGGCAGGTTGATTGGCCACTGTAAATTGCCCCTGGTGAGTAAGTGAGTGGAAGAATCTGGGGCAGTTGATGGGAATGTGGGGAGAATAAAATGGGATTAGTGTAAATCGGTGCTTGATGGTCATTGTGGCTTTGGTGGACCAAAGGGCTGGTTTCCATGCTGTATTCTATGATTCTATGTGGATCATGTAGTGAATTAAATTCAGGCTGCAGTGTTGCTTTCTATTTCAATAGCACAAATATTCTTCTATCCAAATCAACACCTAGAAAGACTACATTTGCTTTTCTTTTGGTGCTAGCCCAGAACTCTCTTGAGAGCATTTCTCACTACCCTTGCATTGCTAGTGATAGGATGTTAATGCTTTATAAATGGGATCAGAAGCCTGATTGCCTCATTTAACACTTGGCTCAACTTTGGGCCCTGCGCCCTGTTGTCCTACCTGATTCAGGAACAGTGTCTCTTCAGAATAGAAATTGGGAGATATGGTATGAATGGGGCTCTCGGCGCCGTGTTTTAGGGGAAGTTGGTCGTGGCCTGCCATGCACCTTTGGCTTAGCTTCACAGCTGAATTGACAGAGCAGGCCCAGCCAAATGTAAATGTTGAATTTTCTTCTTAGGGCTCTGGAGGTGCAGAACTTCTTTCCAAAGCTTATAGCTTTTACTGGTTGCTATCACCCCCAGGACCCTTACAATCCCTCTCCACCTGTGAGTGACTTTTCTGGCACAAAACCCAGCCTGATTTTTGGGACTTCAGGAACCCTAATGCAGACTGCACATTTCAAGTTGGTTAAATGAGGGTAGAGGCTTTAATTTGGATGTGGGGTGGGGAAGGGGAGCAATGGCAAGTCCTCATTGCCATCAGAATAAGTGGAGAGTGAACGAGCTTGCACTTTATCAGCAGTCCAAAGGTCGACAATATATTTACCATTCTCCTTTTATGATTGCCCTCTTACATAATTCCATTGCTGAGGTAGATCAGAGGGAAGGTGATGAAATAGTTGAGAGTGTGGTGATCATTGAATGTCCAAATATTTTCAGCCTTTTAATTTGTCAACTACATCCCGTGACAGTGATACCAAAATTCTATTCATTCCCTGAGTAAAGACATTTCTCCTTATTTTACTCAATTTATTAGTTACAATCTTGTATTTGTGCTCAGGAAGCTTCGGATTCAGCCAAGAGTAGAAAGTTTACTTCACGTCTAATCTACTCTGCTCAATGCATTCACTCTGTTAGAGGAAAAACTGAAAGTGGTAGAAATACTCAGCAGGTCAAGCAGCATCTGTGGAGAAAGAAATGGATCAATAACAAGTTAATCTCTCATATGGTCTCTGTAAACTTTTTTTTCTAATTAAGTGTTTATATGTCCTTTCATACCATATAGAGGCCACATATTAAAGTGAGCCCTATATTCTATGGACTTCATTATTTTTTTGCTGTTAAGCCTATAATTGGTTTTATGACAAAAAAAGCCTTACTGAGGATATCTACCCAGCTTGCAACTTAAGCCATTTAAGAATGTTTTGCTTATCCTATCTTTTTTCATCCCCTTTATTCTCTAACTGTATGACATGTTATCCTTTTGTCCCAGATATTATTTGATATTCTTCACTAATCTTCAGGATTGGCAGGGACCTTTAATTCTAACTGGCACTCTGAATATTATGTTGCAAATAGTGCAAGTTGTTATCAATCCATTCTCACCACCAACAATGTATCTGTCCTGATATGGTTAACTTGGGACCATTGAACTTTCTAAAATGTATGATTTATAGTATTGCTTTTGTTGTTTGGTTTGACTTGTGCATTCAGTTTAGAAATATTCTCCTTTCTTCACAATTTGCTCACTTAACCAATATTTGACCTGGAGTTACTGGTCATGTAGTAATACAAATTAGAGGTGAGGGGTCATTTCCATTCTCAATGGCAACCAGCTGATATTTTTTATCTACCCTATGAGAATTTATTTTGAAAATATACATGGAATCTCTCCCTGGGTGTTTGCCCAGAAACATTGTGTTGTAAAATTTGGACCCAATCCTGGAGATGTGTGTGTTCTGTCATACTGGTTTGTTCAATATTGACCATACCCAGGTGTGCCTGGCTACATTTTTTTCCTACATTTGAGGAAATCCCAGAGACAGCTTTTCTCCTCTTCAGTGTGTTCTCAATCAGTGAAACAACAGCCTCTTTGATTCAGTGAGCAATAAGTAGGTAAATCTATTTGGCAGCTATTTGAAATAGCAATTTTATATAATTCTCAACATTCCACAACTTTGGGCAAATTTCTTTCAGGGGTGGGGTGGTTATTTTTATAGGGAATAGGTGACAGAGGTTCAAATGCAGCAGTTTGGACCTCCCTACGACTGGCTCACTGGAACATATGAGTGGGAGAAGGCCATGAGCTTGCTGTGCTATTCCACAACAATTGTATTAGGTCAAGAATAGCAGCAACTTCAAATCAATAGTTGTGTCAGCAGTGGCCAATGCATTCTTTCCTTTTGTGGCTGGGGATGGTGTGTAGCATGTGGAGATGAGGAAGGGAATAAAAATAGAAACATCGTTTTTTTTTTGGTTGTCCCAAAGTAAGGTGAATAACTAACTTGTTTTGTAATTCCAAATTATGAACTGGCTTTATGTTTCACAGAGATGTGCAAAAACAGTATGTACTTCAAAGCACCAATGCATTATTCCCATTCCAGTTGTTCTGATTTCTGGAAAATTATGAAGTTAAATACAATGATTAATCACTTCCTATATGGGCATGTCACCTCTGCCTATTACAATGCTTGACATGCCTTTTTGTAAAGAAATGCTTATGGAGAGTATTTGTAAAGAGATTCCTTCCCATTCTCTGCTTGCACTTTAACAATAAATGTTGCTGTCAGATCTTAAGCAACAATAAGATAACAAAAAGAATGGCCATAGTGGGTTTAGGAAAGGAATACTTGCTTAAAAATGAAACCAATCAGAGAAAAAACAAAATACATAATTATTTTGTCTGGTGAACTTTGGAGTTTCATCGGTGTTCTTCAAAAGAAGCATTGCAGATGATGGACTGAATTACCTCTCTGTGTGCAGTATTACTCTATAATGCGATACATGAGGGAGTCTTAGTTTTACCAAGCAGACTGCAAAGTTGATACTTGGCTTTTGGCTAGTGAGTATAGTATAATTTGTGTATTCTTGATCAGTAGAACCATTTGTTTATATGAGTGCTGAGAGTTGTGAGAATCAGCCAATGGTCAGTGTTCTGCTGGGCAGCTGTATTTCCGTGGGAACATTTTGTTAGTTCCAGACAGCATGGAGCTTTCAACAGCTCCCAACTGCATTACACATATAACACACTAACTAGGTAGATGGAAGAGTAGTTAAATGAATTGTCAAATATTTTCAGCATTGAATTGACACCACAAGCAGGTCAAGAATACCTCCCTCATTTTCTGTATGGTAGATTGACAGAAGCCATTGATCCTCTCAGACAGTTCAGTATCCTGAATTGCTTTTACTCAATGCTGCACTTTTGCCAGTTGATGGCTTGTCTTCACTGGTCAAGATATAGCAGTGATCTACTGAATTGCAGTACTTGCTTCACAATACACCATCTCTCCAGCAGATACTGAAGGGCATAGCGTAACAGGCATCTTTTAAAGCCTTTTCTAATTCAAGGAGAAGGCAACTTTGAAATAATACGTTTTTGCCCCAATGTATTTTTTTTATTTGAGAATTTTGGAACAAGTACACTCTGACCCAAAGACACTGAATTCCATGGGTGGGTTTCTGCTCCTTATTCCTGCTGTCATTTATATTTCTGACCAAAGCTCTGGAGTCTGCTGTGGCTCAGTTTCCAGTCCCTGAAATGAAAAGGTTGTGGATTAAAGTTGTACTCCAGGGATTGATACTCCAGTGCATTTCTGAGAGCGTGCTGGATGATCAAAGGTGCTGCCTTTCAATTGAGATCTGGTTCTCATGTACTGTAGGTCTGATGGCAGATTGCCGAGAATGCTGCTGTCTCAGGTGAATATGTAAGATCCCAAGGTACTATTTGGAAGAAGATTGAGGGTATAAGCCCTAATGCCCTGAGCAATATTGATTCCTTTGTTAAAGTCACTAAGAGATGGGATTTGTTCATTATCACAGAGGTGTTTCTAGGAAACGTTGTGCAGAAATTGGCTGTTTTATATTGTATGAGCCAACAAGGGCTACTCTTCAAAAGTATTTCTTTGCCCTCAAGTTCTCTCATTCCTCCCTCCCAGTACATCTACCTCCTCTCTTGGTCTTTAGCTTTGTGAATGAGGTCTTCCTGCCAGTAAGAATCCCAGCCTGTCTGTCAATGGTTGGGAGCCCCACTCGAAGGAGCCATGTAATTATATTTTGCAGGCATTTGGGAAACTCATTCTACTGGGTTTTGCAAGCTCACCTCACCCTCGCACAGAATTGGCCAACAGGCTGAAATCCAGCCTGTTAATTCTGTTTCATTTTCCACAGATCGCCTGCCTGCCCGCACCCTTACCAGAAGAGTCAATTCAATATGTAAAATCTGATTAGCAGCAGATAGTTGAATTATTAATTGCAATGTTGAAAAGGGATGAATTTATGACAATGGGGAAAATGCAAGAAGTGCAACTAGCAGGATTGTCACAGCTGGTAGAGTAACCCACAGCTCCAAACACCTGGGTTCAATCCTGATTTTCAGTGTGGAGCTTACACCTTCTACCTGTGACTGCATGGGTGTCCTCCAGGTGCAGGTTGGTAGGTGGCCACAGTAAATTACCCCGAGCATGTAGTTGAGTGATAGAATCTGGGGGGAATTTATGAGAACTTGGGTAGAATAAAAAAAAAGGTAGGATTGGCACTCAATTGTTGACATGGACTCTGTGTACAGGAGGTCCTTTTTCCATACTGCATGCCTATGAACCTATGGATACATAGAGTTGGTGGGCTGAATCACCTCCTTCCATGCAGTAATCATTCCTTGGTTTTGTGAGCTTTTGTTTCAAAGGGTGAAATAGAGAAACCCTGGATATTGATTATCTATTCAGCTTTGAAATGCTTCACAATTAAATCCAAGCTCGTTCAACATTAGCACGATACAGCAAGATCAAGATCCTGCAGATGCTGGAAACCTGTGATAATATGAGAAGATGGTGGAAATATTCAGCAGGTCAGGCTACATCCATGTAGAAAGAAACTTTCAAGCAATACAAAGGGAGGGAATGGATTGGGGATGGTTGAGGAAAGAACAAAAGGGAAGGTCTAAGATATGGTGGAAAGCAGGCACGACTGTAATGGGACAAAAAGAAAGAAAAGACAGATTCATGGAAGGCTTAAGTGGTAATTGTAATTATCGAAAGCTACTTACTTTTTTTTTAAATGTATAAAAAAAATTGGTACAGTGATTATGATCTGAGATAGTTGAACCTAGTGGCCTAAAGTTTTTAAAGTGCCAACCATGAAGCCTACAGTTCCTTTTAAGCCTACATTGAGCTTCTACATTTTCCCCTAAGGTTACTGAATAATAATTAGCAATGGTAACACTGACTAATTTCAGCATGTATTTACAAAAATAAAATCATATTTCACTAATTTACTGGAGTTCTTTTGAGGATGACTGGTAGAGTAGATGAGGGGGAACCAGTGGATGTGTATTTTCAGAAGGCTTTTGATCAGGATCCGCACAGGACATTGTTGACCAATGTTAAAGGACACTGAATCGGGGTAAGATATTGACATGGATTAAGAACTGGATCCCAGGCACAAGCAAAGAGAAGATAAATGGATTTTTCTTAGGTTTGAATACTGTGACTAGTGGAACTCCAGCTAGTCAGTGACCTATAACAGTGGTTTGGCCAATCTGCCATTCAAAAGGATCGTGACTAATCTGACATGCCTTAGGTCCGTGCAAGGTTGCCAGTGTAGGATGGATTGGTTGGTCATTTAACTTAAGCAGCAGAGGTGCTCATACACTTACTTGGGGCAGGCTGTTTATGTTGTAAGCATTCTCCTGTATTCAATATAAAAGCAACTTGGCTTTTGGACTGGCACAATCACACTCATGGGACAAACTGCAACTTCCCCATCACTACTCCATAGGACCATCTATAGCAACAGGCAGAAGCGTTCTTTACCTCAGGAATATTAACTACATTTTTAACTTGAGTGCGGGGAGAATTACTATTTTCCTTGAGTGGATGGAATGAGTTTACTAAAAGTAGGCTGTGGTCTTGAGTGACAGAACGATATTAATTGAAAGTGTTGATAGGATTCTAGCACAGTGGAAATAAATGAGCCCAGACATTAGATCACATAGTGCTCTTTGTCTCAGTGTTGTCTGATTGAAAACGTACTTGCCGTGGATGAAACATGATGATAGTTCTGGATTGTTTCACGTCATGCTGGTTATGAGCTATTTCCTGGCCTCAGCCATACTTGCACGTCTGATGTGATTTCTGCATCAGATGCACACCAAGTTATTTCACTTCTCCATCCCGAGCTCATTTAGACTGTTTCCCTGGGAGCGACCATTGTTGTGTAAACGGGAAAGCTAGACATTCTGAGCACAGTGCTGGATTAGACCCACTGAAGTGAGAGGTGGTCCAGAGCTCGACTTGTTCAGGATTCCCCCAACATACTACTAAGCCTCCTCTACCCACCAATCACCTCAGACCCCTGACCCACTGAACCTCCTTGGTCCCAATGAATGTTTCAATCTCTTCCCCCACTCAGCACCTCCTCTGGCCCCCTTACTCTGACTCGAAGTAAGGCCCTGATTTTGATCACTGATGCCTGGGTCACACAGCTGGTAGAGTTGCTACCTAAAAGCACCAGAGACCTGCATTCAATCATGACCTCGGGTACTGTCCGTGTGGAGTTTGCATATTCTCCCTGTGACCGTGTGGATTTCCTCCAGGTGCTTGAGTTTCCTCCCACATCCCAAAAATGTGCAGGTTAGTAGGTAAATTGGCCTCTGTATGTAGTTGAGGGGTAGGGAATAGGGCGGTGGGGGGGGGGGCAGTTAATGAGAGTGGGGGGAATGTAAGATGGGGTTAACGTAGGATTGGTTTAAATAGCTTGGCATTGATTCAGTTGGCTAAAGGGCCCACTTCTGTGCTGTATCTCTATGACCTCCCTCACCCACTACCTGCCAGTCCTCTGCCCTGAACATAGGTCCAAACTAAACTCCCCCCTTAGGCCTTGAATCTGATTGGGAACTTCATTCGTATCCCCAGCCCCTCAGCTGCTTCCCTGATCAATGACCCAGACCCAGACCAAACTGATCCCGATTCTGATTACTGACCTCAGCGACCTCAGTGGCTAACCCCAGGCCCCGCAACTGCATACCCAATTGCTAACTTGTTCCAATCCTAGGCTTCAAAATGGTTAATGAGCACTGTCCCTGGCATTTCCCACCCCCCACCAATTAGGCAGCCTGTTTTCATTCACTAAAAGGTGTGAACACACTTCAGTACAACAGCCACCTGACACATTCACTGGAGTCCATTGAAAACCCAGGCAATGAAACTTAAATCAGTAGATCAATAGAGGAAAATAAAGTGAAATACCTGGTAGATGAAGCAGACACTGCAAACCTGCCAGATTAAGGCCTCGCCAACGTACCTGCTGTGTCTCCAGTCCTTTGCCTGATTCCCATAATTTCCTTTGTGAAACATAATTGGCAAGAGTTATCAGGGTCACTGCATTAAAGAAAGACACTATATTGCATCTTTCACAATCTCACAACATCCGATATTTGATTTAAGTACTTTTGAAGTATGGTCACAGCTCTCACATGAGTTAATTTCCTTACAATCCACAAATGGCAAGAACAATTTGTTTTAGTGATGTTGAATGAGAGATAAACATTGCCCATGACACTGCAGATATCACACCTGTACTTCCTTTAGGTCATGCCATGGATTTTTTTTATATCCACCTCAAAGCACACTCTTTCAGTATAATGCCTGAACCATGCACTGGAACAAGACTCCATATCCTTCTGCTTTGAGCAGAGACAGCTATCTGTGCAGGTAGGGTTTCTCTACAGACCCTCAATCTTAGCAATGTAAGAGAGAAATTCCTGAAAATATTCAGCAATTCAAGGAGCATCTGAGAAGAGAGAAACAAAGTTAATGTTTGTCAATAACTTTTCCTTGGAGTTCTGATGAGTGGTCAATGATCTAAAATGTTAATTCTTTTCCTCTCCACAGCCCTGCCCTGCTGAATATTTCCAATATTTTCTGTATTAATGCCTGGCCCAATACCACTTGTGAATCCCATTTGTTTAAAACCATGTGGAGTCTTTTGAACTGAGCTTGTTTTAGTTGGCTGCTGATGTTGATCAAATCTCATAAATCTTACAAATATCCTTGTTGCAAAAAGATATCAAGTGACAAACCCAAAAGAACTGGTGTAGATCAAGAACTAAGCATACATAAACTTGTGAATGTACGTCCTATGCAAATTCGCAACAAAGAACATTTGCATTGTCGAACACAAAGATATTTAACTGCTTCTATTAAATAACCAATTTCTCTCTACACCTCCCAGCTGCACCCAAAATTAAAGGGTCAGGCTCAGAACTAGAGAGTAATCAGAGCTAATTACCTCTGATACTGAGATAGATTAATGAGATGCCAGGTAGATTTTTTAATGCCAAACACCCGTCATCCTTGGAGAAAAATGTATTTGTGGGAGTGAATGGAGAATTGTTTGGAATTAATTGGGAGAATAAATCAATATTAAATAACTTTTAAAGGGACAAACTATTTCTTCAAAAATATTTGAAAACATTTCTTTTCATCTTCTCTATAAAGGTGCCACTGTGAAGAGGTCACATTGGAATTGCATTAATGCAGCACATTGCATGTTACATCATTAAAGAATATATTTTTATTTTGCACACTCACCTTCTACAAATGATGCACGCACTGGCAAGTGATTGCATTCAGGCAGTTGTTTTCAGTCCAAAGCACATTAACCTCACTTCCAAGCTGCAGAATGAGTAAATTATTAATTGCTACTCTTATTCCTTCAGCAATGAAAAGCAATTGTAACAAGTGTGATATAAAATTGAGGAGAAAAAGGGTTAAAGAAGCTTTGTGAAGACAGATAAGCAATGGAACATTCCAAGCCGTGCACCCTTGTCTTAACTAGTAATTATGGAGAATTTCTCAGTTGGCAAACTGATGCCAATTACTGTGTTATTGCCTCTTTTTATACCTTGCACAGTAGGGATGCCTTTGGATAATGACTTACATGTAGAGTTAATCACTGTGTTGGCTCTCGTAGTGCTGCAAGCAAATGAAGTCTTGATTTTCCCCATGTAAAAGACTACGGCTTGAATCATCATTGATGAATCTGAAGTGCAGCCCACATGTGGCTTCTCAGTAAATCAAACACAGGTATTTGATAAATCCAATTACAGCACGTTACAAATGTTGGGATAATATTTAAAGCAGATGGGACCTTTACACATACAGCATGGTTGTCAGCTCCGTCAATAGATCCTCCACATGGCTGGGTGCTTATTTCTGTTTAAACACTTGATTTTCCAGAATAAGCTATTGTCACTATATCTGGTTGGCATGGAAGTGATGTCGGCAATGCCTGGTGATGCTTTAAAGCACCATGGAAGCCACTTGTACAGAAGGTATTTATACAAGGATTGAAAGATCCATAGATCCCAGTGAATTTGAAGTGGGTCCTTCCACAAACAAGTGATAAAGAAAACTCTACTGAATTGAAAATGTTACCATGTGTATGATTTTATGTAAATATATTGAGAGGTAACTAATTTATCGTGCTAGTATTCTAACCTTAGAGTATTTACCTTTTTATTTTCTCTCTCATCTTCCCCCTCCTTGATTCTTGGTGCTTAGTTTTTGGCCAAGACTGTTCTTGGCCAAGTTTGAGCTAATGAACCTGCTCTTTCCTCATCCTGTTCAGTAGCGAAGTGTAGATTTGATTTGCGTCCTAGTTAAAATAGAACAATTGAGAACCTTTAAGCTAAATGCAGCCAAGATGGTCGATGGCTTACTTTTTTTTAAATGGATCTAGTTAAATTGAGATGAACTCTTACATGGTTCCTGGATTTGAAATGGTCTTTGTGATCGCAATCCTTTCTGTCATGTTTCCCTCCTGCTTTAGTGACAAACTTTGTCACAAGACCTTCCGACACAAAACCTAGATCAAAGTACAGCAAAATCATTGCCATGTCACTCCAATTCACAAGGATAAGCATGAACATTTTAAGCCTTTGCGGTGTCTGTATGAACAGCTGCCACTTCAGTTACTTTCTGTGTTTATGACAACAACTTTTACTTATATAGCACCTCTAATACAGTGAAAGGAAACACAATTTGACACCAAGCAACATAAGCAAATAACAATACTAGTAGGCAAATGCTTGGCCATGGAAATAAGCTTTGAGGAGTACGTTAAAGTAAGAGGGAGAAAGGTTAGCAAAGGGGATTCAAGACCTTGGAGCAGGCAGCTGAAAGCATGGCTACTAATGTTAAGAATGAGGAGAAACTGGGATGTGCAGGAGCCAGAAATAGCATTGGTATCGGTTCACTTGTACCGAGGTACAGTGGAAAACATGTCTTGCATACCGATCGTACAGGTCAATTCAATACACAGTGCAGTTATATTGAGTTAGTAAACAGTGCAAGCAAGGTAAAGCAAGTCTATGGGGTTAAAGCCAGAATATTTTACTAAAACAGAGCATGATTCCATGGGGCCACACTTTAAAAGATGAATTCCAAATGAAATTTAAAAATACCAATCCTAGATGATTAGGGGACAAAATTTTGAAAACTTTACATTTTTGTCTTATTCTCAGATTCGAGTTGTTTAGAGTTTAAGGATTGATTACTGCTGGTTGGCCAATTTTATTTTGCCTAGCCTGCTTACAGTGTGAAACCATATTGCTAATTCTTCACATGCATGCTGATAAACAACCAGCCAATGTGCTCAGAACAGTGGGACATTATGGCAAGATCACAACCTCTGTGCCAAAAGACAGACTTTGAAAAATGGAAGTTCAATTATATTATTTGAGTCATGGTCAACACTGGATTAATTAAAGTGTGGTAATTTACAGAAAATAGGGATTTGGGATTGTGATCAACCCATGTAAAGTAGAACAAAGAATTTTTGCATTTTACAGCATTTTTCATGATCCAGTTGTTCCAAAGTGCTTTATAGCCCATCAAATATATCTGAAGTGTATTCACTATTTTAAAGCAGAAACCACGGCTGCCTCTTTGAACAAAGCAAGTTCTGACAAACAGCATTATGATTAAAAACCGGATAATGGCCAAGCAATTTATCTGGGCCTTTACTGGCACAATAAATGGTCAATATGTGACACATCAATGACCATGTTCTCATGGGCCAACGCAGCAAAATTAATTTGCAATTGAGCAGAGGGCACTGGGCACTATTATTTTCTGTTTGTGCACTTTCCTTTATGAAGTGTGGAATGCACAAATAGATAGGCAGTAGATCTGGGACTGGAACCAGAGCTGGGAGGTTGGGAGAGAGTGTTGACTAGTAGTCAGGGACTCGTTTGTTACATAGAATGGATTAGAAAAGGCAAATGGCCCTTACTGACAGACTCAGGAGAACTTGTAATGGGGAATAAAGAAATGGCAAAGGAATGAAACAATTACAGTACCATGTGTCTGTCTTCACAGAAAATACACATTACTTGCTGGATATCATGGAGACTCTCGGTTCTGGTGAGAATGAGGAACTGAAGAAACTAGTCAAAAATAGTACTAGAGAAGTTGATGAGCTTGAAAGCTGATAAATCCCAAGGACCTGCTGATCTTCATCCCAGACTTTTGAAGAAGGGGGCTTTAGAGATAGTGGATGCTGTTTACCAACTTGTGAAGTTTTAGAGATTCTGGAATCCATAAATGCAAGATATTTAAGAGAGGAATGAGAGAGAAAATGGGGAACTACCTACCTGTTAATCTGATCTGGTGGTGGAAAAAATGCTGGGACCTACAATGAAGGATGTGACAACAGAATACCTCGAACAGAAGAATAAGATTGGGCAGACTCAACATGCATACATGAAGGAAAAATACGCCTTATTTTTCTAATCTGTTAGAGTTCCTCAAGGATATGACCAGTGGAACAGATGAGGAGAAACCATTGGGTGTGATGTATTTTGAGAAGACTTTCAATAGTGTCCTGTACAGGAGGTTGATTAACAATGTTAGGGTACAAGGAATTGGGGGTAATATACTGACATAGACTGAGAATTAGTTATTGGACAGAAAGCAGAATGGGAATAAACGGATCCTTGGGTTGGCAGTCTGTGACCGTAGGGAGTGGCGCTTGGGGCCCCAGCTATTCACAAACTGAATCACTGATTTGGCCGAGGAGATGAAATGTCAAATTTCTAAGGTTGCTGATGATAAACTAGGTGGGATTGGGAGTACGGAAGAGATGCAGTAGTTCTGCAGATAGTGCAGCTGTCTTGCAGCTCCAGCAATCTGGTGTGCTGGTTGTTAAGTTAACTGACTACCGTAAATTGCACCTGGTGTAGGTGCCTGAACTGACTATCGAGGAGTGTTAATGGACGGGTGTTAGAGAATGGATTACAGGGAGATGATGGGCCAAAAAAACCACCCCTTTGTTGTAAAGAAATATGAGAATTCCTAAAGAAGCTTTAGGCGGAAAGGGACAGGCTGAGTGAGTGGGTGAGACATGGCAGCTGGAAAATTAAGTGATGGAAAAATGTGAGGTCATCCAATTTGGTGCAAGTAATGGAAAAGCAGAGTATTTTTTTTAAATAGTGAGAGAATGGGATAGTGTTGATGATCAAAGGGACTTGGGTGTGCTTGTACACAAGTCACTGAAAACCAATGCACAGGAGCAGCAAGTGAGTAGGAAGGCCTACAATAAATCCTCTTACAAATAATGAAGTCTTATTGCAATTATGGAGAACCCTGGTGAGACGGCATCTGGAGCATTCTGTACAATTTTGTTCTCCTTACCCAAGAAAGGATGTACTGGCTGCAGAGAAAGTGCAGTGGAGATTGACTAGACTGGTTCCAGGGATGTCTGAGGTGAGGTGGTATGATCTGGGACCGCATTCTTTAGGAGTTAAGGAGAATGAAGGGAGATCTCACGGAAACCTACAAAACTCTTTAAGAGCTTGAGGGGCTGGGTGCAGAGAGAATATTTCCTCTGGCTGAGGAGTCTAGGATTGGGCGAACAATTTTAGAATAAAGGGAAGCTGTTCAGGATGGAGATGAGAAATTTCTTCACTCAAAGCATGGTGAACTCTTGGGATTATCTAGCTTGGAAGCTCAGTCATTGTGTCATTCAAATGAGAGAGTGATAGATTTCTAGGTATTAAGGGAACCAAGGTATATTGGGACAGTGCCGGGAAGTGGCATTGAGGTGGAAGGTCAAAGATGACCTTGATGAATGCTGCAACATGATTCAATGTCCAGCTCCTATTTCTTACACTTTCATGTTCTCAAATGCATGAGGAGGAGGCTCACCTTGTGATTGGGGTCTTGCAGGCTGGTATCACGTGATTGGTCCTTGGAGGTTCTGGGATACTGGGGCACAAGGTGATGTGTTGCAGATGTCAGGAAGTGCCAGAAATATCCTGCAGGACGGGCAGCATCTGCGGAGAGGGAAGCAGAGTTAATGTTTCAAATTGTTGACCTTTTTCCTAGTTCTGATGAAAGTTAGAAATGAAGCAACTTTGAGAAAGTGTGGAGACACAGACCAGGAGAGATTGACCGACAGAGGCTGTGGTAGTTCTGGGTAAAAGTATGTTTGGAGGAGGTGTGAATAGAAAACCTGAAATTCCAGCAGAGGAGAGAGGGGTAAAAATGACTGACGCAAAAGTAAGATAAAAGAATGGAATAGCTAATTTTTCAAAACCGGCAAATTAAATGTCAAGTCTCAAAGACAGTAATGTGCCAAGTCAGAAGGTGAGCTGCTTTTCCTCAAGCCATTCCAGTCTTGTTTGTCACATTTATATTCTCTCCTTTTTCTCGCTCTTTTCTGCAACTTAAAACTTGCTTTATTTATAACTTTTCCCAGTTCCAAAGAAAAGTCATTGACCTGAATCATGAACTCCAATCCCTCCTCACGCAAACTACCCAGCCTGTTGAACATTTCTAGCATTTTGTGTGTGTATTTTAAATTTCCAGCATCTGCTGTATTTTGGTTTTATGTTTTTTAAATTTTAGTTCAGGAATAAAATGTGGTCCAAGGGAATGAGGAAAAATTATCCGCTCTTCTTCAAAATTGTGCTATGGAGCTTTTAGCAAGCACTTGAGAGAGCTGACAGGGCCTCATTTGAAAGAAGGGATCTTCAACAGGTCATTGCTCCCCCAGTACAGCAGTACAGTGTTTTATGTTCAAATCACTAGAGAGGGACTTAAACCCACAGTATGCATTGAGAGGAGAGTGGAACCAGTTGCACCATGGCTGACAGCCAAGGAACATTTTTAGGGCTTTTGCAGCTATGGAAATGGTTTCTTTATTTTGGCAGGGGGTAGAGCAAAGGGAGAGTATGACAATTTTCATAAATTGGCTCCTGGACCATTTGGATTAAAATTCAATCTTTTCAATGGAGTTTAGATGAAGATTGTTTGAAATTTACCTATGCAAAAAGTGAATCCAGAGGAGAAGAAAAAAGGGATCCAACTGTCTTTTCTAACAGTGGTTTCCTCCAGAATTCTAGACATTCACAATTGTGGCTTTGTCATAAATTACCTTTTAAAGAAACAAATCACTTTGCATCACAGGCAAGAAGGATGGATGACTGGGTGCCAAGTCAAAACCCAAAAGCAGCCAAATCCAAGTCACTAAAACTGTCATTCCTCCCTTCAGTACAACAGTGAAGTAGGGTCTTGGCTCAGCTCCAACTTTCCATTTTGCCATGTAGGAAAGAAAACTCTCTTCTGAACTCGTTAGACTCTGATCCAGTAAAGCTGGTGTTTTTGACTCATTTCTGTTAACCTCCTGAAACAAGACCATTGTTGATTTGCACTTGCATTCAAGGCACTTAGCAAATATAGGGGCTACCCAGGTTATGAATGACCTGACTTGCAGAAATCTGACTTAACACAAATTCTCCCATACATTTTAAAAGCATTTTCTAAAATGATGATAATATATTTTTTGGTATTTATGAATGACTGGATATGGTATATATTCCATTAATTTAATTATGGGTACTTTTAAGGTGTTTTCAATAAAACAAAAGGATTATAGCAAGTGTATGTAGATCGATATGAAATGCCACAAGTACTTGCACTCAGACTATGGTGGAGCTAACAAACAGAAGGTCCGTTATTGTGGACAGTTAATTGCAAAATGCACAGCAGTGTCTGTCTGGAACTACTATGTTTCAAGTTCAGACCATCTACTTCACTACTTTCCCTTTGAAAAGAGGAAAAAAAACCCTTGGAACTATTTAACTATTTACATGCATTAAATTATGCAATTAGATAATTATTTACAGATATATGGATACACAGTTATAAATCTGACTGCTTATAATTTCACTCAGTCTGTCTTCTCATCTATACAACCTTTTACTACAAGCTGTACCTACCATCTCTGCAGGATCCACATCACACATTAGAAATTTCTGACATAGATCAGTTCTTCATGTAGGCCTAATACCCATTACAATCTAATACCCAATCTGACATATTGTTCATTAACATGATTATCCCCATAAACTTTGAATACTGTCTCATATACCCTAGATCACCATTTTCCTGGTGTCATCTCTTACACTGTGGAGTTTGCATAAAGCTTTAAACAAATATCTAACAGCCACAGCAAATTATACATTTGGCATGTTACTGGATGGCATTAACTAATTGATGATGATCTGTCTTGACTACATTTTAGCACTCTCTGGCTTCGTAGACTCTTACAGCATGAAAAGTGGCCCTGAGGATCTCTGAGTATAGGCTGATCATCCCATTCACCCATCTACATTAATCCCATTTTATTCTCACCACATTCCCGTCAATGCTTATCATTTCCCTACACATTAAGGAAATATATAATGGCTAATTAATATGGTATGGAAGTAAGGCATGTGGTGAAATCCATGCAGTCAAAGGGAGAACGTGCAAACTCTACATAGACGGCAACAATGGATGGGATTGAAACTAGGCCAGTGAATTTCTGAGGTAGTTATGCCACTGTGACAACTTAAGTTCTTCTGTAGCCTTGCATCCTTACTTACCTCCTTCGCTTTCAATTTCTAAACAGTACTTCTCCCCTTTTCTTCTTTCCCTTTTTAGTTTTGGTTGTGGATCTATGTACTGCTTCTTTTGAGGTTCATATCTTGGGCTCCACCTCCACATAACATGTTGCTTACTGTCCTCAAGGCAAAACACCCAGACACTGGAAATCTAAAATAAAAATAGAGAATACAGAAGATACTCAGAAGGTCAGGTAGTGTCTGTGGTGAGAGAAACAAAGATAATGTTTCAGGTCAATAATCTTTCATCAGATAAGTTCTTGTGACAATAATATCTGGAAATTTAGATTTGAAGAATAAGGGAATTGGACATAATTAATTCTACCAACTTTTAATTTGTTTGGGTGACAACACCCGAAAAACAGTTGAATTCTGAAAGAAAAATTTGCTAATATTCTTGTTAAAATAAACTTTCTGATCAATAGCAGTTTAAAATTTTAATATAGGACACTAAATAAACTGAAACTGAAGGACACATGTCGATCAGGCCAACATTCACTGTTTAAATATACAAACATAATTTGACTAACAGCCCTGCCTAATGTCCTTGTGGTTTTCTTTAATCTGATTCACTGCAGGCCATGAAAATATGCTGAAATGAAAGCTGAAAATATAAAAGTCATCCAGCAGGTTGGGCTACAACTATGGAGAGAGAAATAATTAATTGATTCAGACTGGTGACATATCTTTGAACCAGAAGAACACAAGGACATGGAAGTTCATGTTAAAGCACCATTGCATTGGAGGTTATGCCATTTTTGTGTGCGGCCTCCCTAACCTATTAATTTATCTCACTGGGGCTTAAGGCATTGCACAATGAGGTCCAATACTTTATAGGAGAAAACATAAGCAAAGTGTTTTCCACTATGAACTTCACCACTGCTGAGCTAGTAGGGAAAATAGGGTAGGTCACAGATTATGGATGGTATAGGATCAGGTTTTTAGGCAGAATCGGCTCAAGAGTTGGAGGTTTGAAGACATGAAGGAAAGATTTGACATCATGGAAAGGGACATCGAGGATGATGGTCAGACACATTAGTAGGTGGTGGGACGGAGTCAACCACGTGATCTGTCAGTGTCTCGCGGTGGAGATCAGACACACAATTGAGCTGCAGTCCAGAGATTGGTTGGGGGTTTTGGCACTGTGCTCTGTAGCCTTTACACCATCAACAATTGGTGGGGACACTGAGGTGAGGTGAGAGCTATCAGGAAGTCAAATGCTTAAGGAGATCCAGTGCCTTGGCCTCCACAGCAATGGACCAGGTGAGGCTGCCTCCTTTCGGCAATGCTTATGTTGACCTCATCTTTCCAGTTAAGGTCCAATTTGAGCTAAGTATATGCGAGGACCTGGACCAAATTTTCTAAAGTGTGTGAACAACTAACAAAGGACCCAAATGTATTAAGTGATCAGGGTTTTAGATTAAATTCTTTTGCCCAATGTAAAAAGCTTTGTGCTGTGTGAAGAATTTCTGCTCCAAGAATTGTAACAAGAAAGAACAGAAGACAGTTACAGACAGAGAAGGCAACAGGCAAGTAACCAGTCTTGCCCCTCCACTGGGTTCAAATTGTTAGTCTATTTGTCCAACCTGCAACACTGTCAGCTGAAATTTTCTTCAGAGTTATTTGGAAAAAAAAAATCAATCTTTGCTTTCAGACCTTGACAAGCCCTGGTCTTGAAATTCATCTGTTCAAGACCCAAAATATACAAATATTTCTGAGTGAACTAATGCCAGTCATTAATAGGAAATTGAGTTTTTGGTGCAAAAAAATTGTGTACCCTGCCTTTGTATGTAAGAAGCTATTTTCCCTCTATATGGGTGTTTGAATTAATTGCACAGTGTGTGGTATTCCTGCTCCTCAGCAATGTAATAGTTTCGCAGACAATCTAGGACATTTAGTTTTCAGCATGCACTGAAGTTACAGCATGCAAATAGTTAGTGTGCAATCTTGCAAACAAGCCACTACCTCTGGATCTGAATCTGCTGTGGCTCAGTACATTTGGAATAAATTTCAGATTGTATGGATGCACCTCAGTAAGTCTCAAAACACTTTACGGCCAAGAAAGTAACTTTCGGAAAGAATATTGACCAATATCCTGCTTGATGATGTACAACCATGGGGTCCTTTGCATCCACCCGAGGAGACATTGGAGCCTTGGTTTAAAACTCGTCTTAAAGATTGTGTAGCACCCTCAACAAGTCTCTTGTGCTTAAGCCTCAAGTGGGCGTTGAACCCATAGTCTTCTAACTTCAAGCTAAGTGGGCTACCTCACAGAGCCACAGCAATCCTTGGAGTCCTTGGTTACAAAAGTTACAGTCAGCCAAATTCTTTAAGTCTTTACACACAAGAAATGCAGGAGCCAAACTATGCACAACAACATTCCACAAACACTAATGTGATGTTGGTAAGACAGTCTCTTTCTCTTGAGTCATATACAGCATGGATACAGCATACCAACAAAGGTGTCTTCCTGCACTAGTCCCATTTGCCTGCATTTGGCCCATTTCCTTCTAAACCTTTCCTATCCTTGTACCCGTCCAAATGTATTTTAAACATTGCACCTGCCTCTGGCAGCTCGATCCACATACCCACCATCCTCTGCATGGGAAAACTTGCCTCTTAGGTCCCCTTTGAGTCTTTCCCCTTAACCCTAATGCCCCCTAGTTTTAGACTCCCCTACCTGGGAAAGAGACAGTGACGATCCATCTTACCCAAGCCCCTCATGATTTTATAAACCTCCCTAAGGTCACCACTCAGCCTCCTTTGCTCCAGGAAAACAGTCCCAGTCCATCCAGACCCTCCTCATAACTCAAGCCCTCCAGTCCCATCAAAATCTTTGTGAATCTTTTCTATACCTTCTCTAATCACGTTCTTCCTACAGTTTGACAAACCAAACTGTACACAATATTCCAGGTGCAGTCTCACCGACATCTTTTACATCTGTGACATAATGTCCCAACTCTTGAACTCAATGCCCTGCCCAATGAAGGCAAGTGTACCACATGCCTTCTTCACTACCTTATCCACTTGTGTCGCCGCTTTCAAGGAACTATGTACTTGTACATATCTCTGTACTACCACACTCTCCATGAACCTGTGCATGTCCTGCCCTGGTTAGACTTCCCAAAATGCATCACTTTGCATTAGTCAGAGTTAAGTTCCATCTGCCATTCCTTAGCCCACTTTCCCAATTGATCTAGATTCTGTAGTAGCCTTGGACAACCTTCACTATCCACCACGTCACCAATTTTGGTGTCATCCACAACCTTACCAATCATGCCACAGACATTCTCATTTAAATAGAACATAGAACAATTACAGCTCAATTCAGGCCCTTCGGCCCACAAAGCTGTGCTGAACATGTCCCTACCCTAGAAATTACTAGGCTTACCCATAGCCCTCTATTTTACTCAGCTCCATGTACCTATCTAACAGTCTCTTGAAAGGCCCTATCGTATCCGCCTCCACCACCGTTTCCGGCAGCCCATTCCACGCACTCACCACTCTCTGATTAAAAAAAACTTACTCCTGACATCTCTTCTATATCTACTCCCCAGCACCTTAAACCTATCTCCTCTTGTGGCCACCAATTCAGCCCTGGGGAAAAGCCTCTGACTATCTACCCTATCAATACCTCTCACCATCTTATACACCTCTATCAGGTCCCCCCTCATCCTCCGTCTCTCCAAGGAGAAAAGGCCGAGTTCCTTCAACCTGCTTTCATAAGGCATGCTCCGCATTCCAGGCAGCATCCTAGTAAATCTCCTCTGCACCCTCTCTATGGCTTCCACATCTTTCCTGTAGTGAGGCGACCAGAACTGAGCACAATACTCCAAGTGGGGTCTGACCAGGGACCTATATAGCTGCAACAATACCTCTCGGCTCCTAAATTCAATTCCCCGATTGATGAAGGACAATACACCATATGCCTTCTTAACCACAGAGTCAACCTGCGCAGCCGCTTTGAGCGTTTTATGGAGTCGGACCCCAAGATCCCTCTGATCTTCCACATTGCCAAGAGTCCTACCATTAATATATATGACAAGCAAGTGGATCCAGTGACACACGACTTATCACAGACATCCAAACTGCTAAGCAACCCTCCCTTACCACCCTGACTCCTACCACCAAGCCAATTGGCTAGCTCACCTTGGATCCCATGTGATCTAAATTTCTGGGCCAGCCTACCATATTGGACCGTATTAAAAGCCTTGCTAAGGTCCATGTACACTTGCCCTCATCAATCCCTTGGTCACCTCTTCAAAAAAAACTCAGTCAAATTCATGAGAAATTATTTCCCACAAACCCATGCTGACCATCCCTAATTTGTCCTTGACTTTCCAAATGCAGGTAGATCCTGTCTCTCAGAAATCCCCTCAGTAACTTTCCCACCACTAATATTAGTCTCACTGGCTTATAGTTTCATGGTTTGTTCTTGCAGCCCTTCTTAAATAAAGGCACAACATTAGCCACCCTCCAGTCTTCCGGTACCTCATCCGTGATGAAGGAAGATACAAAAATCGCTCCCAGGGCCCCAGTAATTCTTCCCTGACTTCCCACAACGTCCTAGGACATACTTGGTCAGGCCCTGGGGATTTATCCACCTTTGTGCACCTCAACACCACCAGCACCTCCTCTAATGTAATGTCAATATCTTTCAGTACATCACTGTTCTCTTTCCTGAATTCCTTAGCTTGCCTGACTTTCTCCATGATAGATACAGGTGAGAAGTATTCATTTAAGACCTTGCCCCAAAGATAACCACACTGATCCTTAAAGGGACCAATTTCTCTCATGATACCGTTTTGCTCATATTATACTTTTAAAATTTCTTAGGATTTACCTTCACCTTGTCCGCTGAGCATATCTCATGTTCCCTTCTCACCCTCCCAATTTCCTTCTCAAGTGTACCCCCAAATCCCTTGTACTCCCCAAGGGATTTGCTCGATCCCAGCTGCCTGACATATTTCTCCTTTCTCCTGACTAAAGCCTCAATATCCCTCATCAGCCAGTGTACATGTTGGCTCTAAACTCTCCCCATCTTGATTTTAAAAGCCTCCCACTTGTCAGATACCTCTTTGCCCACCGACAGCTTCTCCCAATCAACCTTGTTTGAGGGCTACACATTAACCAATACACCAAGAAAAGCTGCCCTTCTCCTTGTGAAAATATTGCCAAGGGTTCTTTATGTGACCCTGATGGTCAGGCAGGCCTTCAGTTTACTGTATCATTTGTAAAGCAGCACCTCTGACAACGTAGCACTTTCACAATACTGCACTGGAGAATCAGACCAGAGAGTTTTCTGCTCAACCAAATTAACACTCTTGAGCTTGGACGACCTGTAACAAATTTTTCATATTCCAATGCAGATTTATACTTTGATACTTTTGCAGGAATTGATTCAACTTTAGTACTCTTTCTCTCTTGAAATCTAAATTACCATCCTTGATTCATTAAAAATAAAAGTGATGGGATGCAAAAACTTGTTAGTTTTGTATCACCTAAGAAGTGGGTTTAACCCAGCTAATTATCAATTCAAATACCAACATTTATGACAAGTTCCATTCAAATGCAAGGTATGAACCAGTAAATACAATATTCTGTTCTTATGTATAATTCACAGTATATAGAACATTAGAACAGTACAGCACAGGAACAGGCTCTTCGGTCCATCATGAAGTGCCAAATTAATTAAACTAGGAATTAAATACCTAACTAAACTAATCCCTTCTGCCTACGCAATGTCCACATCCCTCCATTCTCTGCACATTCATGTGCCTATCTTAGAGCCTTTTAAACACCTCTATCTATCTGCTTCCACTATCACCCCTGGCAGCACATACCAGGCACCCACCACTGCGTAGTTTAAAAAAAAGCTTGCCCTGCACATCTCCTTTGAACTTGCCCCCCTCACCTTAAATGCATGCCTTCTAGTATTAAACGTTTTGACCCTGGGATAAAGATACCGGCTGTCTGCTTGATCTATGCCTCTCATAATCTTATATTACTTTGGTCAGGTCTCCCCTCAGCCTCCACTGCTCCAAAGAAAATGACCCAAGTTTGTAAAACCTCTCCTTATAGTTCATTCCCTCTAATCCAGGCAGCATCCTGGTAAACCTGCACCCTATCCAAAGCCTTCACATCCAGAATTGAATGCCATACTCCAGGGCAGCCTAACCAGAGTTTCATAAAGCTGCAATATAACTTCCTAACTCTTCAACTCAATGTCTCGACTAATAAAGGCAAGCATGCCATACGCCTTCTTTACCACCCTATCAACCTGTGCCGCCACATTCAGGGAGCTACGGACTTGGACCCCTAGATCCCTCTGTACACTAACGCCATTAAGCATCCTGCCGTTAACGATGTACTGCCCCTTTACAGTTGATCTCCTGAAGTGCAATACCTCACACTTGGCCAGATTAAATTCTGTCTGCCATTTCTCTGCTCATATCTGCAACAGATCTATATCCCGTGTATCTTTTGGCAACCTTCTATACTGTCCACAAGGCCACCAATCTGCAAGCTTACTAATCCGCCTATGCACAATTTCATCCAGGTCATTTATATACATCACAAACAGCAGTGGTCCCAAGTATGGATCCATGCAGAGCACCACTAGTCATGGACCTCTAGCCAGAGTAAGTCCCATTGACTACTCGTCTATGGGCAAGCCAATGCTGAACCCAAATGGCCTAGTCACCATGGATCCCATGCATCTTAATCTTCTGGATGAGCCTACCATGAGGGATCTTGTCAAACACCTTACTAAAATCCATGTAAACAACATCCATGTCTCAACCCTCATTGAGTTTTTTTTGAGGAGATGACAAAAATGATCAATCAAGTTAATAAGACATGACTTGCCCTGCACAAAGCTGACCGTCCCTAATTAGGCCATGGTTTTCATAAATTCTATCCCTAAGAGTCCTCTCCAATAGCTTCCCTACAACTGACGTAAGACTCAGTCTATAGTTGGTGTATGTTATATGCTAACATCTGCTAACCATATGTTAGCATTCTGGTATTCATCCATGTAATGGGGACTGTGTCACGTATAAAATGGTGCATTCAAATTTATTTGCCCGATTCTGGCTGAATCACTGAATTGAATTTAACAAATTAGATGAAATTGAAGAATGACAAAAGCATCAGAGATTTAAACCTTTCTTTCTGTTCATGTGGCATCAAAGTGTACATGCAAGTTCACTGTTCAGTGTCTTTGTCTCTGATTGTGTCCTCCCTGGATCTACTTCGAATTTTTGCAAAGATACCAAAATTTGCTTTTCATGACTATTTCCCATTCAATTTCACTTGTCTCACGTACATATGTCTGCCCCTCATGCCAGGACTCAGTTTCTCAGCGTCTCTGCTGACACTTCCTTATCTCGGGTAGTAAAAGTTACTTAAATATTTAAATTGCTGGATTATTGGAATCTCTACAGTACAAATGCAAAGGCACTCTAGCCTGGAAATTTATCTAAACAATGAACACAAAAATAAATTGTATGCAAGTCATCACCAGTTTTTTGTAACAATTCCTTTTTGGTGCAAGAATTTCATGCACACTCATGCTCTTTATCTGGGGTCCAGGGCACCCAAAAGTAAGTGGTGGTAGTGTAAGACCCAATTTTCATTTCTGATGAGATTTTCCAGCACATTGATATTAATAAAGACTGACAAGTTTCACTCACAGCCCTTGCTAGTGCTGTAGGCCAAACTAAGTTTTATACAAGAACCATTTCTCCTGCATTCTTAGATAAATTGCTTCACAGATCTCAATGATCATAAAATCGTAACGCTTAGAATGGGTAATGGAGGATATAGACCATTTCGAAGGTATAACAGTCAAATGGAGAGGGGCCAGTTTCAATGGGATGAAAACAGATCTGAACTGGGTAAATTGGAATTAAAGCTTGGCAGGCAAAGCTGTATAGAACAATGGGAGGCCTTTAAAGTGAAGATGTTTCAGCTGTGTATAGTCTAGGGACAATCCCATGAGGGAGAACAGTAGAGAAATTAAAACCAGAGCTCCCTGGGTGACCAAAGAGAGAGTGAAATAGATTAGAAAAGGAGAGTTCATGACAGATGCCAGATTGTTAATGTAAGCGAGAAGCAGGCTGATGAAGTTCAGAGAGGAAGTGAAAAGGAAAATAAGATGGGCAAAAGGAGAGAGCTTGAGAAATGATTGGTAGCACACATAAAAGAGAATCCAGAGAGATTCTGTATGTATGCAAACAGGATATGGGTTGTGAGAGGATGGGTCTGGTTGATCAGAGACAGAGGACATGACCAAGGTACTAAATGAGTATTTTTCATCAGTCGTCACACAGGAAGATGCTGCTGGAGCTTTGGCAAAGGAAGATACAGATGGGATTCTGGTTCGGCTGACAAATCAAAAGCCCAGTCACCACACCCACAGATTATTTCCACAGGGTGCTCTCCAATAATTAGAGGCCGGAACTGACAGCAGAAATCTTTCAAGAATAGAAGCGGTTCCACATCCACCAGATCAGAAATAAATACAATACAGGGAAAAAAAGACATCTGACAAAAGCGGTGGCATCAAAAACCTCCTCCACCCAGACTTCACAGGGATCAACTTCCTGCAAGAGAAATGTCTCTGCAGGCTCCCCTTCCACATTGCAGTCCTTAGTCAGCAGGAGACACAGGAGACTGCAGATGCTGGAATCTGGAGGAACTCAGCGGTTCACACAGCATCATGACCCGCTGATTTCCTTCAGCACATTGTTTATTACTCCTGAATCATCTGTGTGGCCTCTGAAGACCTCAATATGAGTTTACATGCATACCTGTACTACTCTCAAATCTTTCCTCAGGATCCTTGCAGGCCATTTCTGCTGAGAAATGCCATACGCTATCTATCTATCTATATGTAACACTTTGGATTTTTACAATGCAGCAGTGAGCAGCAAGGAAATTGTGCCTTTTCAGTCGATTTACTGGCAACTTCCTGTTCTCCTGTGAGGACTCTGCCACCATCCCCCTCCCGCCACCCCATCTCCTAAATCATTGAAGCTTGCATGCATTCCCTGGCAACACTACCCAGCAGTTGGAAGAGTGCTGCTTGTTTGTGATGGGGCCCTTTAAGATCTTCTTCCTATGTGCAAAAAGGTAATGAAACATTTACCAATGTCAGAAATTCATCTAATGATGTCCGCTGTTCCTGGTAGTGAAAGGTGTTAGACAAGAGCCTAATGGTGCTGTTTACAAAGAGGCACTAAAAATATCTGCAGTTATTTTTTTTAAAGACTTTTTCAATACTGCATTAAAGAGGTTGCTAATGTCATTTTAACAGCAGATGATTAGTGCAGACAAATTTCTAGACTGTTACGTGGCTAAATGGGTATTAATGTTCAATGACTAACAGGCTGGTAACAGGGAATTTTCAGATTTACTAACAAATTTTTTAAAACAGGCCCTAATTTAGGGCACACAATGAGAACTCAAATGACGTATTTAAATCCGAGTATACCACCCTAACAAATAGAACTGAGCAACTTGGCTATGCAAATCAATGACCCTTTCATCCCTCTGGCAATAAGGGACATACAAGGCTGACTAAACAAAAGGCTCTGCTCTGACACATTTCGCTAAGGCTGAATTATATTTTCTGCAGGAGTAATTTAGAAACCAGTATAATGCATTTCCAGATAGCAAAACTAAATAAATCCCAGCACCTGGGAGGGACATTTAAAAGGCTGGATTGTTGGCTATGAGTAAAATCAAAGTTTGAAATAAATTTGGAAAACAGAGGAATATTCAATGTCTGTCAAAGATTGCTGTAAAAGATCAATTATGGCTCTCGAGGATATAGACAAAGTGCTCTGGAAAGACAGCAAATGTTTCTGCAGACCAAAAACAAGTTCTCTTAATCTGTAGCTGTGTTCTTAAAAAGTTCTCTCTAAATGGATAACATTTACAGAACGTATTTACATTCAAATTTCCTGGAAAATTATGAAAATTAATTGAAATTATCTCCAGCACAGGGAGGTAAGGTAAGCTGCCATTCTACTGACAGGCATGTCCACATTCCTTAGAAGTCACCCAACTCTAACCCATGCATAGACTAGGCAGAATCATAGAAAACTGCAGCACTGAAGGAGCCATTAAATCATTTTGTTTATGTTTATTCTTGAAAAGAACTGCCTTGTATAGTTCCACGCCCCAGCCTTTTACCACTGACTCTGCAAATTGGTCCTCTTCAGGAATGGCTCATTTTCCTTTTGGAAATTCCTTTGAAATTTCCATCAACCACAGAGAAGTCCTTATTGTACCCTGCTGCTCATTTACCTTGGTGTAGCGGTTGCTACCGCGAAATAAAACAAGATGCTAGACGGAGGATTGTCGAACAAGAAGTGGTTTATTTTCCCGCCTTGCGCGGGCCCTTTAAGGGAGACTGTTCCCGCCCAAAGCAACCTGCAATGACGTAAGTACTACGTCATCAAGACTTTCCCGCGCGCGGGTTCTCCCCGTTGCTCGGGAAAGACGAGTCCCGCCGCCATCTTGGGCCTCGTCGCTCCGACGCCGCGCGACCCGACTGCCGAGCCGGTTCGCCCGACTAAATGGTGAGTCGCCACACAACCCCACCAAGAACCGGCGATACAGTCCCCAAGGTCCACGGGCTGTGCCAGCTGCCGCTTAGGGGGCCGGCCTCTGCGTCGCGGTGTTGCAACCTCGACAGGTTGTTGCAGATCCAAATGGGCCGGTTTGAGGCGGTCCGCCGTGAAAACCTGTTCCCTGCCTCCAATGTCCAAAATAAAGGTGGATCCATTATTCCGTATGACTCGGAACGGTCCCTCATATGGTCGTTGCAATGGCGCCCGAGGTGTGCCCCTGCGAACGAAAACAAACTTACAGTCCCGTAGTTCCTTGGGCTGGCAGGATGGGGCTTGACTGTGCCGTGAGGTGGGAATCGGGGCCAAGTTGCCAAGCTTCTTGCGCAGTCTTTGTAGGACTGCTGGGGGTTGTTCCCCTTGGTCCCGAAGGGCAGGTATGAAATCCCCGGGGACAACTAGGGGCGCCCCGTACACAAGCTCAGCTGACGAAGTGCGGAGGTCTTCTTTGGGGGCAGTGCGTGTGCCGAGCACGACCCAAGGCAGCTCGTCAACCCAGTTAGGACCCTTCAGGCGGGCCGTCAAGGCTGATTTCAGATGGCGGTGAAAACGTTCCACCAACCCGTTTGATTGAGGATGGTAGGCCGTGGTGGTGTGCAGCTGCGTCCCTAGCAGGTTCGCTAATGCAGCCCAGAGACTGGAAGTGAATTGGGTGCCTCTGTCGGAAGTGATGTGGGCCAGAACACCAAAACGTGAGACCCAAGTTGTGAGCAGCGCCCGGGCGCAGGAATCAGTTGTGATGTCAGTCAGGGGGGGTTGCCTCAGGCCACCTCGTGAACCGGTCCACGATGGTAAGGAGGTACCGGGCTCCTCTTGAAACTGGCAGAGGGCCCACGAGGTCGACGTGTATGTGGTCGAACCTCCTACGGGTAGGCTCGAACTGCTGTGGTGGGACCTCGGTGTGTCGCTGGATTTTTGACGTCTGGCAGTGCGGACAAGTCCTGGCCCACTCACTGACCTGTTTGCACAGGCCATGCCAGACAAACTTGCTGGCGACCAGTCGGACAGTAGATCTGATGGATGGGTGCGCCAACCCATGTACCGAGTCAAAAACGCGTCTCCGCCAGGCTGCAGGGACTATAGGGCAGGGCTGACCAGTCGCAACGTCGCAAAGTAGGGTCCGCTGACCTGGACCAACCAAGAAATCTTGGAGCTGCAGACCCGAGACTGCGGTTCTGTAGCTGGGCAGTTCGTCGTCGGCTTGCTGTGCGTCAGCTAGGGCCGCGTAGTCGACACCCAAGGATAGGTTGTGGATGGTTGGTCTGGAAAGTGCATCAGCAACGACATTATCCTTTCCGGAGACATGTTGGATGTCAGTTGTGAATTCGGAAATGTAGGATAAATGTCTCTGCTGATGAGCTGACCAGGGATCAGAGACTTTGGAGAAGGCAAAGGACAGAGGCTTATGATCGGTGAAAGCGGTGAAAGGCCTGCCTTCTAGAAAGTATCGGAAATGCCGGACCGCCAGATACAGTGCTAGAAGTTCCCGATCAAAAGCGCTGTACTTCAGTTCGGGCAGTCTAAGGTGCTTGCTGAAAAATGCCAAGGGTTGCCAGCGGCCTTCGAGTAGCTGTTCCAGTACCCCACCCACCGCGGTGTTGGACGCGTCCACCGTGAGGGCAGTCGGGACGTCAGTCCTAGGGTGTACAAGCATTGTGGCATCTGCCAGGGCGTCTTTGGCCTTAACGAAAGCAGCCGCAGCCTCGTCAGTCCAGGTGATGTCCTTGCCCTTACCAGCCAGCAGCGAGAACAGAGGGCGCATGATAGGGGCTGCTGCAGGGATGAACCGATGGTAAAAGTTGACCATCCCAAGGAATTCCTGTAGGCCTTTGACTGTGTCGGGGCGGGCAAAATGGCGGATAGCGTCCACCTTGGCGGGTAGGGGTGTTGCCCTGTCGCTGGTGATTTTGTGGCCGAGGAAATCGATAGAGTCAAGTCCGAATTGGCACTTGGACGGGTTGATCGTGAGGCCGAAATCGCGGAGGTGGGAATACAGCTGGCGGAGGTGGGAAAGGTGTTCCTGGCGGTTACGGCTGGCGATCAGTATGTCGTCTAAATAAATGAACACGAAGTCCAGGTCTCGGCCTACCGCGTCCATCAGCCGCTGGAAGGTCTGCGCGGCGTTCTTAAGGCCGAACGGCATCCGAAGGAATTCGAACAGGCTGAATGGGGTGATAATCGCAGTCTTGGGGACATCATCCGGATGGACCGGGATTTGGTGGTATCCCCGAACAAGGTCCACTTTGGAAAAGATGAGGGCCCCGTGTAAGTTCGCTGCGAAGTCCTGGATGTGAGGGATGGGATAGCGGTCCGGGGTGGTAGCGTCATTCAACCTGCGGTAGTCGCCGCAGGGCCTCCACCCTCCGGTGGCTTTGGGGACCACGTGCAGGGGGGAGGCCCAGGGGCTGTCTGACCTGCGAACAGTCCCCAGCTCCTCCACGTGACGGAACTCTTCCTTTGCCAGGCGGAGCTTGTCTGGAGGTAATCGTCGTGCTCGGGCATGAAGGGGTGGCCCTGTAGTAATGATGTGGTGTTGTACCCCGTGTTTGGGCCTAGAATTCGTAAACGAAGGTGCCAAAATTGATGGGAATTCGGCTAGGAGCTTGGCGAAATCGTCGCCAGGAAGCGAAATGGAGTCCAGGCGCGGGGCTGGTGTGCTGATTTCTCCCAGGGGATAGGTCTGGAAGGTGCTAGAGTGGACTAACCGCTTCCCTCGCAGGTCGACTAACAGGTTGTGGGCCCGAAGGAAATCAGCTCCTAGGAGTGGTCAGGCGACCGTGGCAAGGGTAAAGGTCCAGGTAAAACGGCTGCCGCCGAATTGTAATTGAAGTGTACGGGTGCCGAAAGACCGTATCGTTGTACCATTGGCGGCATTGAGTAGAGGACCAGGTGGCCTGTTACGAGTGTCGCGGCCGGTCGGGGGCAAAATACTGACCTCCGCTCCAGTATCAACGAGGAAACGCCGTCCAGATTTCTTGTCCTGAACGAAGAGGAGGCTCTGTCGGCGGCCAGCCGCCGTAGCCATCAGCGGCGGCTGGCCCTGGCGTTTCCCTGAAACTTGCAGGGTGGGCGGCATCGACGGGCCTCCGCATCCCACCTCTGATGGTAGAAGCACAGCTGGTCACCCGTGTCGTCGTCTGCGTTCCTGGGGTGTGGTTGCTCGGTTGCTGGGGCCGGGCGAGGCGGGCGTTGGGCTCGCGGCCTGGTGATTTGACTGACGGACGAGCCGCTCTCGCGCTTGGCCCTCCACAGGACATCTGCCCGGGCAGCCACCTCACGGGGGTTGCTGAAGTCGGCGTCAGCTAACAACAGGTGGATGTCATCGGGGAGCTGTTCGAGGAAGGCCTGTTCGAACATCAGGCATGGCTTGTGTCCCTCGGCCAATGCCAGCATCTCATTCATTAGGGCGGATGGGGATCTGTCCCCCAGGCCATCCAGATGAAGCAGGCGGGCAGCGCGCTCACGACGGGAGAGGCCGAAGGTCCGAATCAAAAGGTCTTTGAAAGCCGGGTACTTATCTTCCTCCGGAGGCGACTGGATGAAGTCTCCAACCCGGGCAGCTGTCTCTTGGTCCAGAGAGCTAACCACGTGGTAGTACTTCGTGGAGTCGGAGGTGATCTGCCGAAGGTGGAATTGTGCTTTGGCCTGGTCAAACCAGACGCTGGGCCTAAGTGACCAAAAGGTGGGCAGCTTGAGGGCCACTGCGTTGGCTGCTGTGCTGTCGGCCATTGCGCGGGTCCAAAATCCGTTTGGACCGTCGGGGTCACCAATGTAGCGGTTGCTACCGCGAAATAAAACAAGACGCTAGTCGGAGGATTGTTGAACAAGAAGTGGTTTACCTTCCCCCCTTGCGTGGGCCCTTTAAGGGAGACTGTTCCCGCCCAAAGCAACCGGCAATGATGTAAGTACTACGTCATCAAGACTTTCCCGCGCGCGGGTTCTCCCCGTCGCTCGGGAAAGACGAGGCCCGCCGCCATCTTGGGCCTCGTCGCTCCGACGCCGCGCGACCCGACTGCCGAGCCGGTTCGCCCGACTAAACGGTGAGTCGCCACATTGGAATCATTTTTAAACACATTTTGCCCCTTAGACTTACTTTAGAAGTTGTAAACCATCCTGCTCAAAGTACCTTTTGTGGTCTCTGGAGTGGCACGTCCAAGACTGAAATCTGTCTACACAAGTGAAGATGAAAGTAGATCTATGTATCTGAAACAACTTCCATCTTCTAATTACACAACCTCCACACTTTACCTTTTGTGTATTGTAACATGTCAAAACAATCCAGTGTATGAGCAATAATGCAACACCATAACACAAGCATGGAAAGGGACGTGCCTTCGACAACTATTCAACAAAATTCTTGCTGTGTTCCCATGCTTTTCTTAAAAAAAATATGAATTTATTTATACACACTTATCAGTCAGTTTCTTAGATATCAAGGTGATTATAATGTCAGAATTGAGTTGATTTTCCTCTGGAATTTTATGTTGTTCAGCATGAGATTTACTTTGGTAGTTGTGCTCTCACTGTGCTTCTCAAAAGCATTTGACTGAAAGTCAAAACAAGCTCTTGCGCAGGTCATGAAATTTGGAACATCACGTGCAGTGCACTGATGTGCGTAGAGAATTCAGGAAAGAATGGTGAGCATAATCTGGGACTATGGGCTGTAGAATTCTTCACCAGATATTAATCTAGCATTTTTATAGAAAAATTGCTGGATTAGAAGATTGCCAAAAGATACAGTGGGATATAGATCAGTTGGCGCTATGGGCAGAGAAATGGCAGATGGAGTTTAATCCAGGCAAGTGCGAAGTGTTGCACTTTGGGAGATCAAATGTAAAGGAAAAGTACATAGCTAATGGCAGGATCCTTAACAGCATTGATGTACAGAGGGATCTTGGGGTCCAAGCCCATATCTCCCTGAAATTGGCCACATATGTTGATAGGGTGGTAAAGAAGGCATATAGCATGCTTGCCTTTATTAGTCGAGGCATTGAGTTCAAGAGTCAGGAAGTTATGAGCAGGCACAGTAGTGTAGCGGTTAGCATAACCCTATTACAGCACCAGCAACCCGAGTTCAATTCCAGCTGCTGTCTATAAGGAGTTTGTATGTTCTCCCCGTGTCTGCGTGGGTTTCCTCTGGGTGCTCCGGTTTCCTCCCACATTCCAAAGACATACAGGTTAGGAAATTGTGGGTATGCTATGTTGGCACCAGAAGCATGGTGACAATTGTGGGCTGGCCCCAGAACACTCTATGCAAAGGATGCATTTCACTGTGTGTTTCGATGTACATGTAACTAATAAAGATATCTTATCTGTTATCTTATCTCATGATGCAGCTTTATGAAACTCTGGTTTGACTGCATCTAGAGTATGGCATTCAATTCCGGTCACCTCATTATAGGAAGGATGTGGAAGCTTTGGAGAGGGCACAGAAGAGGTTTACCAGGATGATGCCTGGATTAGAGGGCAAGTGCTATAAGGAGAGGCTGGACAAACTAGGGTAGTTTCCTGTGGAGTGATGCAGGATGAGGGGAGACCTGATAGAAGGTTATAAAAATTATGAGAAGCATAGATAGACAGCCGGTATCTTTTTCACCAGAGTCAAAATGGAGGGCATGCATTTAAGATGAGAGGGGGAAAAGTTCAACTTAGATATGTGGGGCAATTTTATTTTGAAAACACAGGAAGTGGTGGATGCCTGGAATGCACTGCCAGGGGTAGTGGTGGAGGCAGATACTATAGAGGTGTTTAAGAGGCTCTTAGATAGGCACATGAACTTGCAGAGAATGGAGGGATACGGACCATGTGCAGTGTAGTTTAATTAGATCAGCAGAACATTGTAGGCTAAAGAGCCTGTTCCTGTACTGTTCTATGTTCTAATATCTGATGAAGAATAGGATTTCGTTAGCGAGGAGTACAGAGACTGATAAATCAGACAGATTTTTAAAATGACAGAGATATCAAGCAAGACAGAAAATGCCACAAATTTAGAAGATTAAGCAAGGTTATGAGACTTTGATTAATTTACCGTGTCAGAGCAAGGGAATTTTGTAACGTGATCAAGTGCCTTGACATACGAATCTGGCATGATACATACCCATGCTAACTTTGGGTAATGCAGTCAAAGAAGAATGGTGATATGTGACCCATCGAGTTTTGAGAGCTCTAAGGGTTATAATTTGCTGGATTTTATATAAAATATCAGAATAACAAATGTAAGGTGCTGAGGTTTAAGAACTTGTTGACCTTAATTGCCTTTAATTGGGAACGACACACATATGCAAGGGTAAAAGGCAGAGAAATATTTCAGTGGAGGGTAGCGGTAGATCTCTGTTACTGTCTTGTTCATTGCTGCACTTAAAGACTCATATGTCAAAGGTGAGTAACCCTCAGTTGTTTTAAGCTCCAACCTGTGAGTCTAAATGATTATGTAGCCCTGGACTTGTTTCAGCTTCATACTAGTTGAAAGCTAATTGAAACTAAAAGTTAATTTTTAAGAACCATGGATTTGAAATTCCGTCACACTTAATGTGCACCTTTTATATTTTAGTCAAGCCATTAAAATCTATTTAAAGTAAATAGACTCAGCTATTGCCGATGCGATTTGTGGAAGTGCCAACCATTTTCTGGTTTAATTATAGAAGCAGTTCCAAAGACAATTCAAGTCTGCAGTTCAATGGATTTGGCAGGATAATCCCATCCATATTCCTGATGGGCAGTCCCAATTCACGGGATCTGTGCCAAGGGCAGAATCTATATATTCCTCATTTACATGTGACAAAAAAAATCACCTGCTAATCAAGCACTTCCACTGGAAACTGTAATGAACGCAATAACTTTCATTTATGCAGGGCAATTAATATTATTTTAAGGAGCACGAAAGTAACAACAACACTGCTTAAAATTCAACACTCAGGCTGGAAAGAAGTTCTGATGAAAGGCCACTGACCCAAAACATAAATCTGTTTTTCTCTCTACAGATGCTGCCTGACTTGCTGAGTATTTCAAACATTTTCTGTTTTTATTTAAGATGTATAGCATTTACAGTATTATGGCTTTGTAAGGAATCTCAGGGGCAGCTGGCAAATTAGGACCAAATTGGAGGAGAGAGACA
The DNA here is from genome assembly GCF_009764475.1 of Pristis pectinata. Classification (NCBI taxonomy): domain Eukaryota; kingdom Metazoa; phylum Chordata; class Chondrichthyes; order Rhinopristiformes; family Pristidae; genus Pristis; species Pristis pectinata. The sequence goes on along the minus strand of NC_067407.1, from coordinate 92,433,154 downwards.
GACAGGCAGGAAGGGACTTGAGAGCTTGGGGCCAGAGAGCTGAAGGACAACTGGGGATGCACAAAAGGGAGGAATAGGATGAGGTTTTATTTCTAAGGTTACAGAAATAGGGAGGCTGCAAGGCCACGAAAGGATTGGAAAACAAGGATGAGAATTTTACACTCTGCAAGCAAAAATCGACTTCAAATCCATAAGGAACTACTTAAAAAGAGCTGTATAGGCAAGGTAAGGAGCTTATTACTTTCAGACCAGCACCACTTATGAGGAGGGAAAGGAGCTGTTTAAAAAAAGTTGAGTTATAGCAGAGCGGCCATTGTGAGAGTGGCTCTTTTGAGGTTGAAGTGCCATGTTTGAGGTACAAATACTGAGGCTTTGAGAGGAAGTTTAGCAGTGGTAAGGCAAGATCTTTTACTTTCCTCTGTTCTTAATGGGTTTGCAGATGGCAGTCGGGGTCCTTGCACGCTCCTCCGGTGGAACGTGGGAGATCAGGGAAACTTCCAATGGCACTGGTGACTATCCGTGGGGAGTGTGTCCCACTGTAGCTCCTGACTGACCACGTAGAGCAGCTGGAATGGCAGCTGGACTCTGTGAAGAGCATCTGTGATGCTGAGACCACTGTAGACGGGAGCTTTAGTGAGGTGGTCACTCCAGAGGTACCAGCTGGGTGGCCACCAGAAAAGGCAGAAGGGACAGACAGGGAGTGCAGGATTCCCCTGTGGCCATCCCCCTCAGTAACAGCTATTTTTGGGGGAATGGCCTTTCAGAGAAGAGCAGCAGCTAAATCTGTGGCACCACGACTGGCTCTGATGCACAGCAGGGGGAGGGTGGAGTCAGGGAGAAATGCAGCGATAGGAGACTCGATAGGCAGGGGGACAGACAGGAGATTCTATGGCCGCGAGCAAGGTTCCAGGATGGGGGGCTTGCCTCTCTGTTGCCAGGGTCAAGGAGGTCTCCAAGCAGTTGTGGTACATTCTCAAGGGGGAAAGTGAGCAGCTAGATGTTGTTGTACACAGCGATACAACAACATAGGTAGAGAAAGGGATGGGGTCCTGCAAAATGAATATAGGGAGTTAAAGAGAAGGTTAAAAAGCAGGACCTCTGGGGTTGTGATCTCTGGATGACTGGATTACTCCGTGTTATGCGCTGGGAATAGAAAGACAGGGCAAATGAATGTGTGGCCGAAGAGCTGGCGCAGGCAAGAAGGATTAAGTTTCTTGGGCCATTGAGATCTCTCCCGGGGCAGAGGTGACCTGTACAAGAGGGACGTGTTGCATCTGAACTGGAGGGGATCAAATATCCCAGCAGGGAGATTTGCTATTGCTATTCAGGAGGGTTTACTCTACTACTATGTGTCCCACCTCCCTGCCAGAATAGTTTATCAAATGAGAAAGATGAAACAAATAGAGGTTAAACGAGCGAGTCCAGTAGGCAGGCCAGGGAGTGAGTAAGGTCTGATGGGTTAAACTACATTTACTTTAATGCAAGAAGCCTGATAGGCAAGGCAGATGAACTCGGGACAAGGATCAGCACATAGAAGTGTGTTATTATAGTTAGTATGGGATCATGGTTGAGAGGAGACCAGCAACTCAGTGTTCTGGGGTACAGATGCTTCCAGTGTGATAGAAGTGGAGGTAAGAAAGAAGGGAGAGTTGCATTATTGATTTGGCAGAACATCACAGCAGTACTTAGAGAGGATAGGCCAGGAGGAATGTCCAGTGAGGACATATGGGTAGAACTTAGAAATAATAAAATAATTACTTTGATGGAATTGTACTGTAGGTGCCCTATTCCCCCTGCCCCCGCCCCACACAATAGGCAGTGAGAATTAGAGGAGCAAACGTGCAGGGAAATTGCAGATAAGTGGAGGAACAATAGGGTTGTAATAATAGGTGATTTTAAGTTCTCTAATATTGACTGGGGCAGACACGGTGCTGAGGGATTAGATGGGCAGGAAAGTTTTCACATGCATTATGTAGGTGGCCCTAAAAGAGAAAGGACCACACTTGACCTCCTATTAGGAAATGAGGCTGGGCAAGTGGCTGATGAGTCGGGAGGAGCACTTTGGGACCAGTGAACAGAATTCTATTGATTTCATTATAGTTATGGAAAAAGGCGGGGATTAGTGTAAATAGGCATCTTGGTTGGCGTGGACAAATTGGGCTGAAGGGCCTGTTTCCATGCTGTATCAAATTCTATGAATATATGAACTTACAGTCATCAACACGGTAGCGTGAGGGGTGGCACGGTAGCGTAGTGGTTAGCACGACGCTATTACAGCGCCAGCGACCCGGGTTCAATTCCAGCCACTGTCTGTAAGGAGTTTGTACGTTCTCCCGTGTCTGCGTGGGTTTCCTCCGGGTGCTCCAGTTTCCTCCCACATTCTAAAGATGTACGGGTAGGTTAATTTGGGGTTTAAAATGGGAGGCGCAGACTCGTTGGGCCGAAAGGGCCTGTTACCACGCTGTAAATAAAAACAAAAATTTATTCAGCATGGGATCAAGGATGGCAACATATTTGCAACTTTATCATTGTCACCTTCGCTCATCACTGAACAAATGTCCCTTATGTTCATTGATATCTGGAGTCTACTGCTACCATCTTTACCAGTTTTATTTGATATAAATAATGTGATGTCCATCCAAGTAGTCTGGAAGTTAAAGTATGTTGTTTTAGAATTACTACATTAGTCATTCAAACCTGCCTACAGATTGTTCTTCCAGTCAATGTGTGCTTGTGGTACTGAACATTCCCTACTTATAATATCTTGAGACATTCCAGGTTTGAGAGAAAAATCTAGGTACAACTGCTGAACACATTCACACAATTAATTTTGTATTATTGGCACTAAATGATTATATCTCTGAATTTCATCAATTTCCTTCAATCACAGACTCACGAGATGAAAACCTACTATTCATTCAACTTACATGAAAAATACCATCATGGATGGATCTTCCACAATGGAGGTTGGGAAGAACAGGGTTGCACTTCAAACCCCAGGATAAAACAACATTACATTTTAAGGTACCTTCCATTCTGCAACGTGCTATAACAGTTTATGGTTGTATTAACTAATGAATAGTATGGTGAAATTTATACTCAATTTTGAATACAGCCAATATTAGAACAATTTTAATCAATTATCCTTGCACATTCTCTACTCGTTTCATAAATGACAGCACCAGAAGAAGGTCAAATCAAAATAGGATTCGCAGAAAGCCAGCTTTGAGGATGCTTCAGTTTATAAGTTTACAGCACTTGTATGAGCTTTACTTGAATCTGTAAATTATTATACTATTGAATGATTCCCTAGTATGATAAGATGGACTCTTGACCTCACAATCTACCTCATTATGACCTTGCACCTTATTGTCTACCTGCACTGCACTTTCTCTGTAGCTGTGACACTTTTATTCTGTTATTGTTTTACCATGTGCTATCTCAATGTACTGTGTGATGAATTGATCTGGATGAATGGTATGCAAGACAAGTTTTTCACTGTACCTCGGTACATGTGACAGTAATAAACCAATTCCAATTATACCCAGTCTTCTTTCACTTAGAGCCGAGAATGAAAAAATCCAAGTGTTGAAAGAACAGAATTGGTCATTTATTTCCTTATTCTGGGAATATGATGCAAAGGGATAATTTTGTTTAAATTACAAGCTATACAGGGTTACATTCAGACCACACTTGGAGTATTGTGTTCAGTTCTGGTCGCCTTATTTTAGGAAGGATGTGGAAGCTTTAGAGAGGTACAGAGGAGATTTACCAGGATGTTGCCTGGATTGGAGAGCATGTCTTATGAGGATTGGTTGAGTGAGCTAGGGCTTTTCTCTTTGGAGAAAAGGAGGATGAGAGGTGACTTGATAGAGGTGTACAAGATGATAAGAGGCATAGATCGAGTGGATAGTCAGAGACTTTTTCCCAGTGCAACAATGGCTAACACGAAGGGACATAATTTTAAGGTGATTGGAGGAAGGTATAAGGGGGATGTCAGGGGTAAGTTTTTTTTTTACACAGAGTGGTGGGTGCGTGGAATGCACTGCCTGCAGAGGTTGTGGGGGCAGATACATTAGGGACATTTAAGGGACTCTTAGATAGACACATGAATGATAGAAAAATAGGGGCTATGCGGGAGGGAAGGGCGAGATAAAACTTAGAGCAGGATAAAATGTTAGCACAACATTGTGGACTGAAGGGCCTGTACTGTGCTGTAGTGTTTTATGTTCTATTTCACATGGTATCTGGATTTACATAGTCCAGTGCACTTAATCTCCAAAATGATCTCAACAGTCGTCCAATTGTATTCTATTCAATTACATATCTATTCATTTAAGCATGTATTCCTTCTTCAAGAATCCCACTTTACATTAATCCTCTTCTCCATCTTCTTTCAAATCTACCTCCTACCTCCCCTCCTTTCTTCAACCTAGTACCATTGCTTCACCTTCAATGCACAATGGGCATCTTGTAACCTTCCTTCTCGGTTAATACTGTCACTCTCCATCCCTTTGTCCTTTGTGGCTGGTACTTCTCCCATATCCCACTCATTTCTTATATTCTTATACACAAAAGAGCCAGAGTAGGCCCAACAACCCTTTGAGCCTGCTCTGCTACTTAATAAGATCATGGCTGAACAGCTACATCAATTTTAGTTTTCATACCACATCCATTCATTCCAGTATCCAAATACCAATGCTGTCAAGTCCTCGGAAATGAATGCTTTACAATGAATTGACTCATATTCATTTAATCTCCAGGAAATATTGGCACTGTTATCTCCCTTCAGCAGATGTTGGTAATCTTCCATCTCTCTTCAGTCTGGATACGCCCTTCCATTTCCTTTCTATTTCCACTTTCATCACTAATTCTCTGCTTTTTCTCAGTGCTACCCCATGAGAGAACATGAGAACTTAAGAAATAGGAGCAGGAGTAGGCCATCTGGCCTGTCGAGCCTGCTCCGCCATTCAATAAGATTGTGGCTGATCAGATCTGCCTTTTCCCTCGTATTTAAAGGGGTCCAAAATTCTGCATAACATAGGTATAAGTTCTCACGGCAGGGGTTCTAGCCAATACGGTGCAGAAGTGGAGATAATTTCCCTCAAGCTAGAAACTTCTGGATTCTAACCAGGGTGGATCACCAAGATAATGTTTTCCACAAAGCTAATCGCTGCTGTGTGTGCTGTTTGGATTGTCTTTCAGTTTGACATGGACCCTAATGGAAAACTTTACTCTGTTATGTGTAATAGTGTTGAACACCCAATCCTTGTAAATGTGCTTAGGAGTTTGACAAGTGGATTTTGGACTTATTCCAATGGGGTCGTTTTCCTTTCACAGCTCACTATGCAAGGTTTTACATTTTGTTAAATGTAAATTGGACATGTGCTGGCAAATGTGAAAACACTGCATCTGTCCTAGAAAATATTTTTTCAGCTGGTACATCCATTCAATTCAATGCAGAAGATACTGTTTAATGATTCAATCAAGGAAGAATACCTGGACCATAACTATTACTGCAGTAGCTAAAGGGTTAAGGCTACAATGGCAATAAATTCTACTTCCACAGAACCTTACTGAAATTTTGATTTCTTAGTCTAGTTTTCCCCATCTATGGGGTTGGGGGCTTATAGAACTGGAGAAAGCTGTTGACAGGGAAATTTGCCATCTTTTAACCTCCTCACAAGTTAGCCGGGGTTTGTAAATGTGCTTTTTCACCTTTTCCAGAATACTGCCTTGTTTTCAAGTGGAGTAGAAATGTTAAGAAACACAAAATATCCAAACTGTGTGAGGTAGACTGCATGAAGGTTTCACCTGTCCTTCACAGTTTCTACTTCTTTCTTGGGAATAAGTCAGAGGACAAACATGGAAAATTTTGTTGTCACATTAACCTCACTTTTCCTTTCTTTGGATTTTGTTGGAAGTTCCCTACCACTGCTAATATTGGACAGCAACAATTTATTATCTGGTGATTTTAATGTAATGTATCACAAAGTTCTGCACAGGAGCAATCATCAAACAAAATTTGACACCAAGCCACACAATGAGATATCAGACATCTGACAGAGCTCTGGGTAAAATAGATGTGAATTTTGAGGAGAAAGAGGCAGAAAAACAGATTTGAGGAGGGAATTCCAGAGCTTATGAATTCAGCAGCAAATGACTTACCACAATCAAAAGATGTGCAGGAGACCAAAATTGGAGGACTATGGAGAATTTGGAGGGTTCCAGGCAGGTAACAAAGAAAGGGAGGGGTGATACCACTTGGAAAAACACTTGTTGGCCCTTACTATTGCTCAGGCAATTTCTGCCTAGGATTTAAAATCTTATCCACAACATGTATGCACTGAGAAATCAGATCCATCATAGTCTAAATAATATTTTTCTGAAGTATGGACATTTTCAGGCAATTCCTTGTCCCTCAGATTGAGGAATTTGACGATGTTTTCCTTGCAAAATTTTCCACTGAGAAAACAAATCACTTTGTCAACATGTTGCTACACACCTCCGTAACTGGTGTCTTTTTTTTGCCTCTAGAATTGCATTAAGAACCAGTTGGTAGTGTTTTCAGCTGTTGGGCTAGGAGAGAACATGACCACATACTGTAGCATTGCAAGTGCTGGCAAGTAGCACCTTTGCAATGTGCTGGTGAGTCACTGCTCTGGAAGCTGGAATAAGCTATGCATCCAAGGCACAATTAAAAACACCAAATAGCCTGGACTGAGAAAATACAAAGTCAATTTAAAGTTATCTGTATGCTTGGAAATAAAAGAAGTCAATTGCAATGTTGTTTTAATCTTTCTTTGCATAACTAACTCAACTACAACGGCAACCTGCTGTCTCAGAAAGCAGGAAAGAAAGAATTTGTATTTATATAGAGCCTTTCACAATCTTCAGGGTGTTCCAAAGTATCTAAAACTCTTGAAATGTATCACAATTTTAATTTAAAGGACAAATGTCAATTTTTGCACAGCAATCTCATATACGCAGCAGTGAGATAGTTGACTAAATTATCTTTTTTAATTACTGGATGAAGGATCAAACTGGTTGGATAATTATTCCCCTTCTTTATATTAGATAGTGGTTCTAATTCACTGGACTTGCAAACAGAATTCTGGAGAAAGGAGTTCAATTCTCACTGTGACCACTGGGGAATTTAAATTCAAGAAATTAACTTAATTTGGTATATTAGAAATTAGTAGTAGTAATGGTTACAATGAAACTACCAGCTTGAAATACCCATTTGCTTCACTAATATGCTTTGCAGGAGGAAATTTGCTTACATTGGGACTCCAGACCTATTAATCTAGTTGACTCATCAGCCCAGCAAGCAACAAAGTTGAAGGCAATTATAGATGGACGATAAGAGTTGGCCTTGCTGGCAATGCTCACTTCTAGCCAAAGAACCAAGAAAATATATAATGCAAGAGTTTTTTTTAATTCACTTTAGATGTTAAACAGACGCCCCTTCTTCCATCTCATCTAAACCTCCAACGATGCAACGGTCACTAAAAATGGGTTTATTATTGTCACATGTACCAACGTACAGTGGAAAAACTTGTCCTGCATACTGTCCATACAGATCAATTCATTACAACAGTGCATTGAGGTAGTACAAGGTAAAAACAATAACAGGGTGCAGAATAAAGTGTCACAGTTACAGAGAAGGTGCTGTGCAGGTAGACAGTAAGGTGCAAGGTCATAACGATGTAGATTGTGGTATGATCTTGTCATACTAGGGAACCGTTCAATAGTCTTATAACAGTGGGATAGAAGCTGTCTTTGAGCCTGGTGGTAAGTGCTTTCAGGCTTTTGTATCTTCTGCCCAATAGGAAGGGGGAGAAGAGAGAATACCCAGGGTGGGTGGAATCTTTGATTAAGCTGGCTGCTTTACTGAGACAGTGAGAAGCGTAGACAGTCCATGCAGGGGAGGTTACAACAGGTAAGTACTCCTTTACAGAATATATTCCAGTGTCTGGGGTAGAAACAGTTAACCACTGACCAAGGAGCAATGGTGCTACTGCCAAGTCAAAGGTAAAAGCTAACTATCGACCACTTTTAGAATTGAAAGGTGATAAATGCTGATAAATGGACAAATTGTCAGTGTCCAGTGACTAAGTGGAAAGCAATACTAATGATTTCTAAATATTAAATGCCAATGCTGGAAATTGATATTTTTCAGTGAAGCGAAAATACCTGCATACCTCATAACCAAAACTTACTTTACATTCACAGAAAAATAATCAAACACAGAAGTATGCCCATCATAAAGTTACAACTGCACAATGCTACCCAATATGATGTCTCTCTATTTAGGCTTGCAAATGGCTACTTGAGCTGTCCTTTGACATTTAGTAGATACATCATCTTTCGACAGATTTGGTAAAAACACTTCCTTTCACTTTAAGATGGAGTCCAGAAAGATAAAATAGATTCTTCATTTGAAACTTTCAAGGTGCCATTCCAAACATTTTGATATTTCTAGTAATAACTTTGGTTGCAAAAGCATTACATAACAAAATAATCTGTTGTTGCTGGGAATAGTTGCCAAGAAGCTAACAGTGTGAAGAAGCTTTGGGCCAGTTGACACTGTCCAAAAAACATCTTCCATCAATTGTTGAAAAATCCTAACAAAGGCATCAACATTTTTCTTCTTTAGACAAGCTTTTTGTGAGGAATAATAAAAACAATCTTTCCTTCTCCTGCCACTCAGGATTGGCATTATGTTAAATGGTTATTCAATAAAAACTGTTGTCAATCTGAGAAGGTGGGTCAATAGTTTAACACTGGAATGCTGATATATTTCAGACCACTGGCTCAAGTCTGTATTGAAAAGCAGAAGCGGAAAGATGATCTATACAAGAACTTGGAAGATTATGAGGATATGAACCGCGTTTTGAATACCAGAAAAAGCACAAGTTTGAAAGAGAAACACAAATGTAGAAGATACCAATCATTCGACAATAGCCCAGCTCCTCAAAGTACAGTGTCAGGAGGAATAAACAGCCAACAATTCAAAGAGAAAATGGTTGAATACTTAGAAACCAAACCACTGCTAGGCCAAGCAGCTACATAAGTTTACTTTAAATCAATTCAAAAGGCAAACAGTTAATTATCGCCTTCTTATATGTGACCTTCACAACATGTACTATGTTATTTTAATAGTGGGACCAGTAATGTGCTTGGTCAAACTCAAATCGACATTGTATGTTGTTCTAGAGGGAAAAAAAAATCTTCATGAAACCACAAATCAAAAAATTGCACAGAATTCAAAGCAAAGAGACAGGCTATTTGATTCAACTGGCTTGTGGCAGTATTTATATTCCATGTGAGTCTAGTCCAAAACATGAGCCTTATAACCTCATCAACATATTTTTTTTTAACTCCTTATTTGTTTATCCCCTTAAATCTATGTTAGTTACCTCAACTACAGAATAGCAAGTTCCACATTCTCACCATTTCCTGGGTATAGAAGGTTCCCTCCCAATTTTCCACTGGATTTGCTAGTGACATTTTTAAAGACTCCTTGTCTGTATCTTTTATTTTATGGGATTGTGGGAGTGTTGAAGGGCTGCTGATGTAAAGGATCAACAACTTCTCTCCTACTGACCAAGGTCAGCCAGAAGAAGGCATTCCCAAGCTATCCAAGCAGATGATTTCCCTCAAAGCTACAATGACAAAGTTGCTAGTTCAGCAAGATGCTGACAGGCATGGAGCACATTCGGCCCAACTCACCCATGCCAACCAAGATGCCCATCTAAGCTTTTCCCATTTGCCAATGAATCACACCGTTCAACTTAAATCTCTAACCTGCTCTTGGCCACCATCAGGAAGTTCTGGTTCTTGATTATACTTTTATCTAATTCTACAGGCCTCTACCCCGTTGACATGAGAAATAAAGAGACCCAATGTACAATGATGGAAAATTGAAGCCTCTGTGGATTGACTTCATTTTCTGCCACTGCTGTCAGAAGTTTGGCTGCAGCTCCATTATGTGAACAGAACTTTCAGAACACTTCCAGGAAAGTTATGGCAACATGGACTATTGGAATTCTGAGGAAATCCAGACCAAAAGTGACCGCTGATGACATCTATGAATCAGTAATAAAGATTTATTAATTTAGGTTTTTTTTACACTGGGAGATAACTGGGCCAAATGCTAAGTCAGTTTCATTAATCCAATGCTTTTTGACTAAACATGGGACCTACTTCTAGCCTGTGACTACCTGGTGGGAAATGGATTATGCAGCTGTCAGTTGAATGCTGAGGGGACAACAGTTTCCAGAGTATTATGTTGCACACGCCTCTCCTGGTGAGAGCTGGTGGTAAAATTGTTGCAAAACTTTTTCACCAGCTATTGCAATGTAGCCACTCGAGGGAGGCACAACTCAGAAGGAACAAAAACAATGAAACTTCTAAACTTAAGAAAGAATGGTCTTGCCGGTATCAACCAGTAGCTATGGTGCACGTTCATTGCAGCTGCTGCATGCTGCCTCACCTGGACCACATGGGCATAAAACAAACCCACGGAAAAGAGACAGTAACGATCCCCGGGGACCAAATCAAGCTTGGACTCTTAAGGGGTCACCTTTGTCAGGTCCAGGAACAGGCACACAAAGAGCTCCTTGGACAATCTACTCCTCGTATGGAAAGCTAGGGCGGGGATGGGAGAAAAAAAAGAGTATGTAACAAAAAGATCCTGTAATGTAACCTTTTCCAAAAATTCAGGAGCATAGCAGGAATGCAAATGAGGAGTTTTGCAGCAGTTAGGAAACTAAGTTAATGTCATTTGCTTGCAGAGGGGAGGCATCAAATGGGATGAAGCTGACATATAGAAACAGAGTTTCTCTTTGTTTTAGCTGTTAGTTGAAGGTTCTTATTTGTGTCTCTCTGTTTTATAGAATGATTTCCTGAGCTACATCTGTACTAATCTCACTGTTACTTGAAAAGATAAGGGCATTTGACCCAACCTGATCAATGTTGGTGTCTGTGCTTCACATAAGCCTTCTCTAGCACTTCTAACCTACCCTTTCAACACATCTTTCAAACTGCTTTTCACTTGGGTGCTAAGCAAACCTGCTCCTGGAAATGTATCCATGGGTTTTGTGTCAACTGCTCCTCGTGGTGGGGAATTCTAGTCTCTGGATCAAAAATGTCTTTCTTGATTTATTGATTGCTGCCTTTTTTAAAATTTATGACCACGACAGGTCAAGGTTCTGGTCAAGGCCAGAGAAACAACAGCTCTCTGGCAGATGAGTCAGCACACAGCCAAGTCTGTGCCATTGGTGACAGGGAAGTGTGCAGCTCGTCTGTACTGAAGGGACAATACTTAAGGTGGAGGTGGGTGGGGACAGGGGTCGGTGGTGCTGAAGAAAGAGAATTACATTTCTAAAGCACCTTGTATGACTTGAGGAGACATCTGACAACTGAGGAATTCTTTTTTGAAATCTGAAATTTAAAAAATGAGGATGTTGGAAATACTCAGCAGTTTAGACAGCAATTCTGAAGAGAGAGAGAGCTGATGTTTCAAGTCTGTTTTTCGCCTCACTACTACGGAGTATTTTCATCATCTGCATCAGATTTCCTGCCTCTGTAGTGTTTACTTTCTTTTGTGAAGTCTAGTTGTAATGTGGGAAGTGTGGCAGCCAATTTGTACACAGAAATTTCCTGTAGAAAGCCACATGAAAATAACCAGTTCTTCCTCATTCATGCAACAGCAATGTTGCTGGTTAAGCCGGTATTTATTGTCCATGTTTAATTGCTCCCAGAATGGTTTGGTCATTTAAGGGTTTAGATAAATGTTAGACAAGTTGGCCCACCAACTCTGTGCCAACATCGTGCCCACTTTTGCATTAATCATACTTTAACCCATTCTATTATGCTCCATTCCCCCCGCCCCTCCCCAGATCCCCCACTTATCTACACGGTAGGGACAATTTATAGTGGCCAATTAACCTACCAATCCACACCTTTTTATGACGTGGGAGAAGACCAGGGCACCCAGAGACAACCCACCTAGTCACAGGGAGAACTCCACATAGACAGCATCAGAGGTCAGGATTGAACCCAAGTCACTGGAGTTGTGAGGTTGCATCTCGATTAAATGTGCCACAGGTCACCCCATAAACGTCCATACCAGTGGATGTTAGTCCTTCAACATGGTCTCAGTCTAGTCTCTGGAGTGAGGTCTCATCCTCTTTCCAATTTGTTAACTTTCGCCACTTATTATTTGTAGGGTTAACAATGGATCCTTTACAACTTGGCTCGGTTGATAGAACTCTCGTCCTAGCCACTTGTTATGAATTCTCTTTCCATAGATGCTGTGTGAACTGTTGAACATTTCCAGCATTTTCTATTTTGGTTCAAATTTTCAGCCATTCATAGAACATAGAAGAATACAGCACAGAACAGGCCCTTCAGCCCACAATGTTGTGCTGACATAGCTAATCCCTCCTACCTACAGAATGCCCATATCCCTCCATTTTCCTCTCATTCATGTGCCCATCCAAGCTCCTCTTAAAAGCCCCCAGTGAAGCCTCCACCACCCCATCAGGCAACACATTACAGGTATCCACCACTCTCTGAGTAAAAAATGTACCCCTCACGTCTGTTCTGAACCTACCCTCTCTCACCTTAAACGCATGCCCTTGGGTATTGGACCACTCAATAATGGGAAAAAGATATTGCTTGTCCACCCTATCTATGCCCCTCATAATTTTATACACTTCCAACAGATCACCCTTCAGCCTCTGCCATTCCAGAGAAAAGAGCCCAAGTTTGTCCTCTCCTGACGGCACATGCCCTCTAATCCAGGCAGCATCCTAGTAAACCTCCTCTGCACCCTCTCTAAAGCCTCGACATCCTTCCTATAGTGAGGTGACCAGAACTGCATGCAGTACTCTAAATGCAGCCTAACCAGAGTTCTATAGAGATGCATCGTAACTTCTTGACTCCTATACTCAATACCTTGATTAATGAAAGCAAGCATTCCATTAGCCTCCTTAACCACCCTATCTATCTGTGTAGCCACTTTCAATGAGTCATGGACTTGCACCCCCAAGGACTCTCTGCTCTTCAACACTGTTAAGGGTCTTGCCCTTAAGAGTGTACTGCCTCTTGACATTAGTCCTACCACAATGCAACACCTCACATTTATCCTGGTTAAACTCCATCTGCCATTTCTCTGCCACATCTGCGATTGACCTATATTATGCTGTATTCGTCACCAGTCTTCTACACTATTCACAACTCCACCAATCTTGGTATCGTCTGCAAACTTACTAACCCACCCGTCAACATACTCATCCAGGTCATTTATGTATATCACAAACAGCAGAGGTCCCAGTACAGATCCCTGTGGAACACCACTACTCACAAATAAGTCTCTTCAACCACCACCCTCTCTCTTCTATGGTCAAGCCAGCACTGGATCTTTAAAGGGCTTTGGAAAGTCCTGGAGGACGCGAAGGATGCTGCATGAATGCAAGTTAGTTTACTCACTCACTGAATTTCAACAATTGCTCCACAATATTACTGCTCTGTTCTCTTCTCCACGCAGCTACCAAACAACCCCACTGGAAATGACTTGTTGAGATGCATCAACCCATCAGGAGATCAAGGCCTGCTGACATTGGGCAGCTGGCTGAAGATTCTCCTGAGGTTTTCTGGGAGAGCCTGGGTTAGACTGCAGGCATTGCACAGTGTGGCTACTGGGAAGCAGATGTAGCTGAGATCATTTGAGGACCCACGCCTGCCTTGAGTGGATACCATGGGGAACACCTCCTTGCCAATGCTGTCCCAGTGTCCGTTGTCAAGGATTTGTGCAGCACAGGACCGATTCGTCATTAATCCCCTCAGCTGGCAAGGTCAAAAATTAACCTCACCCATAGAAATGCCAAAAAGATATTTTGACAGCTGACCACATCAGACCTCCAGGCTTGGAGGGCTATCAAAATGTTTCTGAATCTCTAACATTCAGACACATTAAAAATATTTAAAAAACAATTAAAATTAAAAGTTTTAAATCATTAAAAGTTTTAAAGAGGAAGACAAAACACTTTCAGACAACTTGAAGCAATTAAAACCATTTAAGTAATCTCAATGAACTCAAAAGATTGAATTATCTAATAGTTAACAGTGTCCTTAACAGATATTCTTCTCTATTGAGATGAGTGGAGTCCATCCCAGTACTGATTCAACAGGCAGTTTCCCAGTATTAGTGCTGGGTACTAACTCCCCATAACCCTCTACCCCACTACCATCTTAACATCAACACATCAGTGTGCTACCCAAGCCTACAACCCCAACAACTGACCTCATTTCCCACCATTCGTTCCCTTGACCCTACATCCATTTGAATGCTTACGTTGCTCAGCTAACATGGTCAAGTACTAAACTAAATTTTTGCCCACCATACAGCAGGAGCCAGAGCAGAATTTAAAATACATCCATCAGAGCTGTGCCCTTGCTTTGAGAAGTGCATTGGAAGAATGCAAAAAAAATCACAACAAAACTCTGGAAGTATGTTACTGGTGCACTAAGTATCCAGTTGCATTTAGCAATTGGGATCAGATTATGCACAGAAACGTTGCTCTCTGCAGTAACAGTTCCGCAGCTCTCCCAGTTGTGAAATGCCTTGGAACACGAGGTTGTGTAAGGTGCAACTGATCAACAAGTAATGCAGATAAGAAGTTCTTCTTTGGTCACCAGCAGTGAACCAGTGCAATAACGTCAGCTACCCATTGCATTCATAACCCTCTACACCGGGTCCAGTAATCCGTTCGAACAAATGTTAAAGATGGTAATACAAGGAGTTGCAGATCCACGAGAAGCTGCCACCACTGGTAGCAAAAGGCGCTCTTTATTACATCCGATTTTTGTTTTATTTTGCTTTGCGTATCTTGCAAATGTGAAGCAAAAACTCATTTGAAATGTTTTTGATTATCCACTTTTATAATTAACCCTGCCCTATCTAGTTGAATGCTTGCGATGCTCAGCTTGTCTGACAATGTATTAAAAAGACTCTTCCCCTGCCGTACATGATTGGAGCAGAGAAGAATATCAATTAAAGTTCATCCAAAGCCAGGCCCTAACTTCATGGAGTAATGCCAGTACTGGCAAAAAGCATACTTATGCAACTGATGGCACTCAAAGCATCCATAATAAGGATAAGTTAGCTGGAGATTTTATGTAGCCAGGAGGAGCCATAAGCAATATAGCCACAGCATTTGTCTCAATCCATTAATGTATTATAATGAAAAATGTATTGTCAAACCAATATAGGCTTCATGCTGGAATGGCTAAAGATTTCAAATCCATCCCAGAGTGTTTTATATGGATTTTGTATGACAGAGAGATTCCCTTTCATTGACAGCCTCGGGTGAAAGGTCAAGGATGAGGCACGACCAAGGATAAAGAAGATGGGAGGGACTACAAGGTAATTAAAGAGGCAGTGTTCAAGCGATGCCAGGCTAGGATTTTTAAAAGTTTACCAGACTTCTGGAATTTGTGTTGCAAGAACCACTGTGGCTCCCATTGGATTAGTTTTAAACCCACATACAGAGAACAAAGATACATTCTTCACCACTGTCTCCAGAAAGCTTTCTTGCACTGGCTGACGGATCATAACATTAAAGTTTAAAAAGCTTTATGCAAGTTTTCACTGCTACTACAAGCTTTCTTTTCTTATTGCATAGTTGTGATATTTGGCAAAGTATTCTTTAAATTCAAATTCATTTCTTCCTCAATGAATTATGTATCATGATGATGTACGAATTTCTCTGTATCATTATACCAATCCAGTTCCATTAAGAAAAATTTTTTTGAGAAAACACATGAAGTATTAGAAAGGAGAGTAGCTGAATTATTTACAGTCTTTGTTATTTTTATATACCTTTTCAATTCAAATGAACAGAATTTCATGTTTTAGAACTTTATAGCATCTTTGAATGAGTAAGAACCTGTTTTTTTTTTGGACAAAATGATTAGGTTAAGTCATAATGCAATTTTCATATTCTGTTTAAACTCCCAGCATCACACATCACATTTATACTGGGAGTTGACTTTGTTGCCAACGTCTTTTTTGCTCTCTATCAGCAAGTATAGTTTTTGCTCTTTTTTTTGACATGTCTTTTTTGCTCTTCATCAGTGAGTATATTTTACAGAACAGTAACAGCCTGTGACCTCTGATACTGCTGGCCTAGCGCCTCATGGATTCATAGAGTCATAAAACGAGACGGCACAGAGACACCCCCTTCATCCCAACTCATTCATGCTAAGGTGTCCTCCTGAGCTAGTCACATTTCCATGCATTTGGCCCATACCCCTCTAACCTTTTCTCTCCATGTACCCGTCCAAATGTCTTTTAAACATTGCAATTGTGCCCGTCTCTACCACCTCCTCTGGCAGCTTGTTCCTTATACCACCCTCTGTGTGGAAAAACCTGCCTCCCACGTCCCCTTTAAACCTTTCCCTTCTCACATTAAACCTATGCTCTCTAGTTTTAGACTTCCCCCACCCTGGGAAAAAGACAGTGACAATCCATCTTACCTAGCCCCCTCATGATTTTATAAACCTTTATAAGGTCACCCCTCTGCCTCCTTTGTTCCAAAGAAAACATTTAGCCTATCAACTCTCCTGACAACTCAAGCATCCAGTCCCAGCAACATCCTTGTGAATTTTTAATGCACCCTCTCTAGCTTAATCACATTATTGTAGCCACATTTCATGAGGTGGATTTCTGGTTTGATCATTGTTCCCTCAGAGAATGGATCACCTCTCTGAGGAAATCGATGAAGTACACAGGTCCTACATTGGTCAATTTGCTCGACTGGCTGAGTACATTTGAGGTGATATATTTTAATTAGTCACACGTACATTCCACTGTGTGTTTCAATGTATCTTTTGCGTATAGTGTTCTCGGGGCAGCCCGCAAGTGTCGCCATGTTTCCGGAGCCAACATAGCATGCCCGCAACTTCCTAACCTGTACGTCTTTGGAATGTGGGAGGAAACCGGAGCACTCGAAGGAAACCCACGCAGACACGGGGAGAACATACAAACTCCATACAGACAGCGGCTGGAGTTGAACCCAGGTCGGTGGTGCTGTAATAGCGTTATGCTAACCGCTACACTACCATGCCTGATTATAAAAGTTAATGGCCACAATTAAACCTTGCTGTATAGCAGCCCAGCAAATAAAATGCGTGTCACATTAGTGCAGCAGGTAGTACTGCTGTCTCACAGCTCCAGCAGTTACAGTTCAATCCTGACCTGCAGTGCTGTCTGTGTGGAGTTCATATGTTTTCCCTGTGACTGCATCGGTTTCCTGAGTGCTCTGGCTTCCTCCCCCATTCCAAAGGTGTGCTAGTTGGTGGATTAATAGGCTACTGTAAATTATCCCTCATGTGGGTGGATGGCAGGTGCATTGGGAGAAGTTCATGGGCATGTGAGAGAGAATAGGTTAAATGGGGGAATGGAACTCATGGCAATGGTCTGCCAGCCAGCATGAATTTGATGGCTCAAATCGCCTCCTTCTCTACTGCAAGAAAATACAAAATATAGGAGATCTTGATTTTTTTTAATTTAATGTAGGTTTTGAAATGTATTTATCCTTTCAATATATAGAATGTTGGTACTGCTCCCTTTGGACTCATAAGCCATTTAGACATGGAAATACATTCCTGTTCATTAATCATTGCTGCATTTAAATCCTGCAACTCCTCAGCTAACAGTACCTTCAGTGTGGATTGCTCTGTGATACTTGGTTGTCACTTGTGTGTGCTAGGGATTTCAGCTATGTTCACACAGAAGGATCAGTTGTATTGTGTTTTCACTGAGGCTACTGTTATGGACTTTTTATGCTTTTCCCCTTTCAAGTCGGCTTCAGGAGATTGGTCGTTTGCACTGGCATGTGACATTTTGTCTTCCTCTTTGGAATTCTCCACCACAAAGGGAGAATGCCAAATCCTGTTGCTGGAGACACCATTTGTTGCAGTGAACAACAGAGCAGCAAGGGAGACTTGGAAATTCCTGTTACAAAAAACAAAGGGAGCAAAAACAGAAAATGTAGGGAAAAGCATAAAGGAAGCAGCTACTTTAACTGCTTTTAGAAGTTTCACCAAAGAAATAGGGTAGCTTTTGCAACAACAGACCTAGGCTAAATTTTAATGGCAAGTTCTTTTTAATATATAAATTATTAGATCAACGAGATGTTGGTTTCTGAAAATGCAACCATTTTTCCAGGTTTTATATTGTGTCAGCACTCTCTACCTAGCTCAGTTACATTGCATGCATTCTTCCATAATCTTAACAGTGTTTAATCCAATTTCACACAGATTACATTGACACTGAATGGATATCACGTGCATATTCCAGGCTACAATCATTGGGCCAATGTTCCTTGTTCAAATAATAATAACCAGTCATCTAGAGAAATAAAGGACTGCAGATGCTGGAATCTAGGCGAAAAACACTACGATGCTGGAGGAACTCAGCAGGCCAGGCAGCATCCGTGGAGAAATAGGTGCAACAATAGGTGCCTCGCCACAGGTGCGACACCTGCCCCGACAACACCTCTATCACCTCCATTCAGGGACCCAAACAGTCCTTTCAGGTGAGACAGAGATTCACCTGCACCCCCCTTAATATCATCCACTGCATTCAGTGCTCCAAGTGTGACCGTTTCACAGGACACCTGCGCTCTGTCTGTAACATGATCTCCACCTCCCCATTGCTAGTCACTTCACCTCCTCCTCAATCACAACTATGTCAGTCCTTGGCCTCCTCCACTCCTCCAGGAGAATTTTAAGCACAAACTGGAGGAACAGCACCTCATTTTCCATCTTGGAACCTTACAGCCTATCGGCATGAATATTAAATTCTCCCACTTTAAGTAACCCCACTCCCAGCCATGCCTCTTCTTTTCTTCCTTTTCCTAGCCTCTCTCTTTATTTTCTACCCCCCTTTTTTCCACCTTACCTTTGACCCATCTCCCGGTGGATCTGCTCCCCCCTCCTCCTGCCCATCACTATCTCTTACCTGCATCTGCCTATCACCACCCTGTGCCCACCCCGCCTCCCCTCTTTTCTCCACCTATCACTGCTCTGCTTTTCCCTCCTATATACTGGGCTTCCCCTTTTCCTATCTTCAAGTCCTGAAGAAGGGTCCTGACCTGAAATGTTGACTGCTGCCTGGCCTGCTGAGTTCCTCCAGCGTCAGACTGTTTTTCATACCACAGTCATCTATTTTATATTAATTTAACTGATCTAGTTGTGACTAAATAATTGCTACCTGAACTTACATAAAAGCAGGAATCATTTTTTTATAAACATTTTGTTGAATGAAGAAATTTAGTAGCCATATAATATGACATTATAAAGCTTTTAATCTCTTTTTTTCTTAAATAGAGGAATTAGTACATTTAACCAATTGCAAAAATCACAGTCATTCCTAGGCTTTGGTTGCAATGGGGTGGAAATTAGTCCCCTTTTTGTGCTAAACATGCAGTGAGGTAGCAAATGTATGTTGTACGCCACTTCTGAAATTTGTTTTCTGTGAAGACAATGGAATTGAATTTCAAAACCAAAGTTCCACCTGCTTACATTAATTCATTGTACTCTTAGTGCATCTAACACGGGACAAAATTGCCACCCCACTGTATTCAATTCCCCTAAAACTTATAATTAATAGCTCAGCTACCACTGTAAGGAGGACTGCCTCAAGTTTCTCCCCATTGACCTTTTATCAGGAAATTGTAAAGTTGAAAATATGTACAAACTAAGTATATGAATGAAGAGCAGGAGTTGGTCATTGATCTTCTTAAACATGCCAATATAAGATCATGTCTTATCTTCTATTTCTTATCCATTTCCTTGATCATCTGTTAATTGCATTGAATTGCCAAGAAATCCATTGATCTCAGTCTAGAATACCTCCATCACCCATCAACTGCTCATTCACAGCCCACTGAAATAGAGAATTCCGGTAATTAACCGAATGTCACACAAATGCAGCTATAGTATTCACCAACCTTTGAAATGATTCATCCGGAAAAGGACCCATGGTCATACCCGCAAAGGCATACCCATCTCCAAGACATTGGGATAGGGCTTAAGGCAGACAGCTAGATCATTTGTCTGATGAGTTTTATTATTTTTCCACTAAATCTATTCTTAATACAATGACAGGGCTGTTCCCATCATTCTCGCCAGGAAGCTGCTGTTACTCTTGCTTGTGGAAACCAGGCAGGGTAGGCCAAATAGTCCCAACAGAAAATCTGAAGTAGCAGGGAGATGCCTAATATCAGAGCTGCAGTTTTGCAGTACAGATTTCATTCTTGTCACACTACTTTATATGCTTGGGAATAAATACTTTGGTTGAGATAATTTTTGGTTTTATTACCTATAATTTACTATGTACACTTTGCTGTTGTTTAGAAGGGAACAAAGTTGAAAAGGTAAGCAGAGTTACCTTGTGGATAAGTTTATTCCCGAAATAGACTGCACACATCTACTGTTACTCATAAATGTGGTTCTGGGAAATACGAAGAAAAGTTTGCTTCATAGGCTGCATGTCACTTCAACAGAGATAGGAGCACTGGACTGTAATCTCTGCATCTAGTTCATCTCTGTATCTAGTTCATCTCTGTCATTGGGGCAAATGGCCTCCTTTGCACAAAGCTCTAATGTACGTTGGAGCACGACTTCTAATTGTCCCTGTACAATTGCATATCAGCAGACTTTCTAATGCACTGAGAATTTCCCTCTTTAGGCCTGTTCCCTACTGTAAGTGCTTTGCTGCTCAAAAGAAACACCCAAGTCCTCTACAGAACTAGGTGTGTGAGCTCTCCGTTGGAGAACTAGCTACATTGTAGAACTCCAGGTCATACTGTCTTATTTCAGCAGTGTTTTCCAGCCTACTAATTGAGACAATGTGTTCCATCTGGCATTGATCTGTTGCAAGGGATGCTTGAACAGAGTTTATGCAACTAATGCATACACTAATGCAACATAAGACCTTGAGCTGATGTAGAAGTACAAATATTTTAAAACAAGCATTAATGTTAACTCTAAACTGAAATCCTGAGGGACAAAAAATTACCTGGCACAAGATTTTGTTTTTGTGATTGTGCAAATCAAACCCAATAATTTGCATTATTTACTTGAGTTTTGACATACTAATGCCCTTCTTGCAATTTGTTAATTCAAGTCACTTCACAGAAAAGTTTCCAAAACATGATTTAGAAATCGCTGTTGCTACATATTTGGAGGGGGTCACTGGGCAAGGTTAGCACTGTTACGCAGCAAGCCTGGATGTTAACTCCATTTATATTTCTAATCCCATATATACTGATCTATATTGGGTTTCCATTTAATCTTCTGCAACTAAATAAACAGCAACATGTTAAGAGGAGCTTTTGTCACAGTGCCTTGGGTCAACGGCTGCCGTTGACGTTACTAATGTTGGCTAGACTCATAACTTCCACGTTATATCTCTTGGCAGTTGTGGATACAAAAGAGCAATAATATAGTTAACCACTTTCATCATGTTGCCTTGGATGTTTCTTTCAAACTTAGAACTGTCTTGGAAGTAAAACAGGCCCTTGGTGCTCGCCCAAGCATCACTGAAGGTGGCAGCACAAGTGGATGAGGTGGTTAAAAGGGCACATGTGATACTTGCCTTCATTTGCAAGGGCGTAGAATGTAAGAGCAGTGAAATTATGGTACAACTATATAAAACATTGACACGAGAGAGACTGCAGATGCTGGAAATCTGGAGCAACACACACAAAATACTGGAGGAACTCAGCAGGTCAGGCAACATCGATGGAGGGAAATGAATAGTCGACGTTTTGGGCTGAGACCCTTCATCAGAACATTGGCTAGACCACGGTTGGAGTACTGCGTGCAGCTCTGGTCCCCACACTTTAGAAAGGGTGTGCGATTGCATTGGAGAGGGTGCAGAGGAGATTCACCAGGATGCTGCCTGGGCTGGAGTGTTTCGGTCATGAGGGGAAACGGGATAGGCTGGATTACTTTCCTTGGAGCAGATGAGGGCGAGGGGGAACCCGACAGGTATACAAAATTATGAGGGGCACAGATAGGATATACAATAAGAAACTTGTTTTCATAGGAGAGGTGTCTAAAACCTCAGGTAGAGGTTGAAGGTTAGGAGTATGACATTTACAGGAGATCTCAGGTAGAATTTTTTCACCTAGAGGGTGGTTGGAATCTGGAAGGCACCGGCTAAGTGGGCGGTGGAGGCAGAAGCTCTCACAGCATTTAAGTGGGATCTAGTTGACCACTCGAGTTACCAAGCTGTAGAAGATTATGGGCCAAGTGCTGGAAAATGGGATTTGTGTAAATAGATACCTGATGATCAGCTTGGACATGGCAGACCAAAGGGCCAGTTTCTTTACTATATTATGCTATGACTCCAAAACGTTAGAATTTTGAGCCAGGAGTAGACCATTGAACTTGCCAAGTCATAGGGTTGATGCAGATACAAGATGGGTTTGTAAAAAGAATGGTAATGTTTTTTTATTAAGAGGAAACAATAAACATTATCTGGAAATTTGTAACCTGTGGTTCACTACTACCCCACAGAGAAAAGAAATGAAAGAAAAAAACAATTTTAATCTCTAATTACACCCCATGCTTGTAAAATTAAATGTTCATAGATAGAGAAGTTGTTTAGCAATAATTGATTATCCCTACTGAGGCTCCTCACTGAGCCACACCATCTTCACTTGGAAATATATCGCCATTCCTTCATTGTCACTGACTCTCAATCCGAAGATCCCTATCCAACTAGATTGTGGGAACAGCTTCACCAGAAAACCTGCAGTGGTTCAAGAAAGGACCTCACCACCAAATTCCCAAGGGTAATTAGGGACTGGTGATAAATGCTGGCGTTCCCAGCAATGTCCACATCTCATATATTGATAAACAAATAATACTGCATTGTCAGGTAGGTGCCGTGGTTCTGTAACAGGTTGACAAGAGGTGCAGCTAGTTTTGCAGTGTAAGTCTTCAATACTACAGCCATGATGTTTCCTGGTCTTTTAACCTGCACTGTACCAACTACTGTCAGCCTTTTCTTGAGCACTAGTACAAGGCTGAAGCATTTGCAGCCTCTTCAGTCAGATCCCCGTCATCAAAGTAACCAATGTTCAGCCAGTCTGATACACTGAGGAGACACAAGAATCTGCAGATCCTGGAATCTGGAACAACAAACCATCTGCTGGAAGAACTCAGCGGGTTGAGCAGCATCTGTGGGAGGAAAGGAATCGATGTTTCGGGGCAAAAGCCTGCATCAGGACTGATGCAACATTTCGACCTGAAACGTTCATAATTCCTTTACTCCTACAGATGCTGCTCGATCCGCTGAGTTCTTCCAGCAGATGGTTTGTTGCTCCTGATACACTGAGGATTGGCTGAACATTGGTTATTGCAATCGTGGGAATCTGACTGAATATGGTTGAAAATGCTTCAACCTTGCAATAAGCACTCACATGCTAGGCCCTGTAAACAAAAAAAGGATGGAGTGTTCTTTGACCATCATCCTCCTCTAAATAGCATCTCATTTTTAGTTACACCTCGTGCTGTGGATGGTTCAAAGCATCTCATGGGGTGCCGAGTTTTGAGCTGCCAAAGCTGCTCAGAGTCTATCTCACTGAGCACGAATCTTGGTTGTAGCTCTGTGCTCATTGCCAGTGTCAGGCAATGATACTTGTCTATTCCTTGATGGTATAGTGGTAAGTATCCCCACCTGTCATACGGGAAACTGGGGTTCAATTCCCCGTCAGGGAGGATATCCTTTAATAGGGCGGCATGGTAGTGTGGCGGTTAGCGGAACGCTATTACAGCGCCAGCGACCCGGGTTCAATTCCCACCGCTGTCTGTAAGGAGTTTGTACGTTCTCCCCATGTCTGCGTGTGTTTCCTCCGAGAGCTCCTGTTTCCTCCCACATTCCAAAGACATACAGGTTAGGAGCTGTGGGCAAGCTATGTTGGTGCCAGAAGAGTGGTGACACTTAAGGGCTGCCCCCAGCACATTCTCAGTAATGCAAAATGACACATTTCACTGTGTGTTTTGATGTACGTGTGACTAATAAATAAATATCTTAATACCTTCATGTTCAAGATTATTCTTTTAACAGAATTTAAATTCCCACAGCTGCCATGGTGAGATTTGATCTCCTGCCTTTGGATTATCAGCGCAGGTTCTGGATTTCTACCCTAGTACTTAACCAACATGCTACCATCATAACCTTGATGCCCTTACAAGTTAATGTATTTGAATGCAACTATCCCTACATTGTCCTTGTTAGAGGATGACCAGAAAGCTACTATGTTAACATCATGACTTTATGTGGGTTTCAGTGCTGAGTACTATTTTAATGCAGTCTGTAATGAACCAGGGTAACGCGAATCACAGGCTGCATCACTGTGTTTGACCACACTGGTCTTGCTGGTAGTGTCCTGAAAAATTAATAAATTTAAAAAAAACTTCTTATAAGTATTTTTTGGACCCCAGAAGTTGCTGTCTGATTTACACCATAAAAAGAGTGCAAGCTGATTTGTTTCATCGCTGTTCCCAACACAAATCCTGGTCAAAAAGTGGGAATGGGGGAGAGTGCATACTTGTAGCGTAATATACAGTAATATTCAATACGATGGGTTCAGTTAAATGTGTGACACCAGAATGTTGTGTTGTAGCAATGCTCGGTCACAATGTGGAAATTGGTTCTACTTTAAACTGAGAGCTCAGTTTAAGCCAGACCCCAGAATACCTCAATAATTTGGAAAGTTGGGAGTTGGTGCATTTGCTTCAGCCTTCATGCAGTTGCATGTGCAGACTGCTCCTGGCTTGAGAAAACAAAACCCCTGGAAATTTTTTTTTTGGAAAAATAAATTCATTTCCCTCAATTTTCTCCTTAATATCTGCCAATGTTGACTGAGTATTAATTCAATTTCTCATCCAGTGGATAGAACTCTTTTAGGCTGTTGCTTCCCAGCACAGCTGGGTTTAGTTTAACTAATACATCTTGTGGGAGATTTACTTCTGTTTAATATAAACTGGGAAATATAATTTTCTCATTTGGCCTTTTTGGAGCTGCAGCCATCCTGCTAACAATATACAGTGAATATAAATATGCAACATCCTGACTAAATTGGTTGAAGTAATTTGTGAAGGAACTTAACATAAAAGCAAACGTTTGGCAGAGGCTGTGGCAGCTTCTGGCAGACAATGCTAATTTGAGACAACAGCCTATTTATTAACACTGTTTAACCAAGCTTAAAAAGGGCAGAAAACTTGGAGGTACAGTTTTATCATCACCCCGACAAGGATTTGGGTAATCTACTGCTATGGAACTGAACAATGGGCTGTAGCTTAGAATCTGATCTGTTCTGATGAAGGGTCATTAACCCAAGATATTAACTCTGTTTCTTTCTCTCTCCACAGATGCTATCTGACCTGCTGCAGATTTCCAGCATCTGCAATTTTTTTTTGTTGCCAATCAGCCAAACATTAATGACCTTTGTGCCTCCACCATTTAGAAGAGAGCAGTTCCCCTCCCACCTTCCTTCATCACATCCTTGAGGCATATCCTTTGAATAGTGTAAGTACATACAGCATCCCCAACCTTAATTTTTTTTAAATACAAACCCCTGCTGTTGTAGCTCAGGGGCTCAACACAGTTCCAGCTGTCACCTATCGTAGTGTTGCGTGATGTCTATTGTAGCACCTTGAAAGGTTCTCAGGATATACCACACCACCAGTTAAATAAAAATCTTACCCATTTTCATGTGATATTATCTTGCAACTAATCAAAAGATTGTCTATTTTAATTATAATATAAGTGTGCTTGTGTTTGTTCAAACACAAACACGGGTATGGTAGCAAAGTGGTTATCATGGATTAATAATCAAGAGGCTCGGAGAGGTGACCTGGAAACATCTTAAAACTTCAACCTTGCACATAGGGAAATTTCAATTTGGTTAATTAATTAAATCAATCTGGAATTAAAGCTAGTTTCAACATGACCATTGAACATATGGATTGCTGTATAAACTCATCCACATCAATGTTAGACGGGGAAGGAAATTTTTCACGCCATACCTGGTTGGGCCCTCTGCACCTTCCAGGCATAGAAGTTCCTTCTAAATTCTGTTTGATTTTTTGATGGCCATCTTGTACTTGAGGGGTTTGAGTTTTGTTTCTCATTAAGTGAAGATTTACTGATCTAGAAATTAGATTGTGCAAACACTTTTTTTAATTTCAGTAGCACATGAATGAAATTTGATAACAACCATTTCAGAGTCATTTTCTGGCCCTCCAGAATTTTACCTGGGCACATGCCAGCTGTACTTCAACAGTTTTAACTGTTGCTGGGATATGGACATAGCTGGCAATGTCTGCATTCATTATCCATCCCAGTCCGCCCCTGCAGTGAGTAGACAGTAAGGAATCAATCTTATTGGTGCGTCTAGAGTCAGATATATGCCAGACTGAGCAAGGATGGAGATACAAGAGACTGTAGATGCTGGAATCTGGAACAACAAACAATCTGCTGGAGGAACACAGCAGATCAAGCAGCATCTGTGGGAGGAAAGGAATTGTTGACGTTTTGGGTTAAAACCCTTCATCAGGACAATTTCCTTCCTCAGGACTGAGCATTGTCAGGAACATCTAGGTCTTCATTACGGAGTGCTAGACAAGGATCTTACTAAAGTCCCATGTATACTCCTGATCTTTCTGCTACCCCATCCCATCTCCACCCCCTATCCCCAACCATTTTGTCTGACTGCTGACCTGGCCTCAATCCCAGACGACACATTTACATTTGTGGAGAAAGTGCATTTTAGTTCGACTAGAATTTACTAGCGGTGAACCCTCAAAAGCAACATCACCAGTGTATTGCTGCAACAACTGTATAGCATACCCATTGGGGTGCATTAGAATTTCTAGTTAACTACCAACCATATCAAAACCTTGCATAATTTGTAAAGGCATCCGCTGGGTTACTCTTCAGCATTCTCCATTTCAGATCTGTATGCTTATAGTTCTGGTGTCATTGTTGTAATTTTGCATCCTCTCCTGAACTCATGCACCCATTCTATGATATAATGACACTCATCTAGCACTCCCTAGTACAGTCTAACCAGGATTTGATATGTTTAGCAATGCTTCTTTCAAGTGAGTGGTAACTTTTCTGTTTATCATTCATACCAATGCACAGCTGACCAGATGAACAGAGGAAATTATCCAAGAATGTTTTTTTAAAGCCTCATTGAAACATTGTAACAGGTCCATGAACTTGTGGGAATTCCTGGCCCATGACCACTTGGGATTCGGGATGAGATGGCGAACTACAAATCCATTTGTGGGGAACCCACAGAAGCCCAACGTGAAAGGTGGGAGGAGCGCATCACCTTTCAAACTACCCACCTGCCCACTGTGTCAAGCACCTCCTATCCATGGGTGGTAGAATCTGTGGGTCTCTTAACGGGCTCATCAGCCATCTTAGAACCCACAGAGATGGAGTGGAAGCAAGTTATCCACAAGGACTGCCAAAGACAACAAATGCATAATGCTTCACTTTTTTTTGCATTGAAATTGATTTGACAATTATATATCTGTTCTGGTTTTGAGTCCACAGTCCAAATTGCAGCATCTGTTGAAGCTTGGTGTTTAAAACTACTTGGACTAGAATCTGGACAGAGTCTGTTGTTGCAGTCAGGACTAAACACATTTGTTTCAATCATAGCCAGCAAAAATTCTTTTGCTTTCCTTTTCATTGAACTGTAAATCATTTTAATTTGTATTTCACTTGATATTGAGAGGAGGGGATCTACAGGAGATTTACCTGTTATGACTAACTATATACATAATTGCGCATATGAATGTAATGTAAGGGATGTGCATAAGTACAAAAATAAAATTCCCAGTGGAGTGGCCAGAAGGAACCTCACAAGAGACTCAGAATTTGGGGTAGAGCCTGAACCAATTCAAAAAAAGAATGCAGGCTGTGTATCTACAATTTCTTGATGTGCTTTGCCAGAGGACAAAGTTCCAGCCTACTGTTGTGATCTAGAAAAAAATTACCCACAACATCCTGTATTGTCTTCATATGTCATCTTATCTTATTGGAAGTGACATGAGATTACAATTGTATGATTCATTCAAATTGTTTTATAGTTTTCCTTTGTATTTCCCTACATGCTGCCTCTCACAGATGTTAAATTGGTATTTAAAATTCTGCAAATGTCTTTTTTTGTTTTGAAAGGTAAAACTCGAATAAAGAAATGTAGGTCTAATTTTGACACTGTTTACATCAATTTAAAGGCTAACTCTGAAGTATAAAATTTACACTGTGAAATCTTGATCATGGTGCTAATTCGTGGAGTACCATTCTACTTGGCGGAGAATTCTGCTTGGATCAGGAATTCAATCAGCTGCAGATAAAAATAGCTAATTTAGAAACCTTTGTACCAAAGCCAACTTAATTATTCATTCAGCAATATAGTCTAAACAATAACAGGGCAAAAATCTCACTTAGCAGCATAGATATTTTATGCAACCGATTAGACCAGAATGTTATGGATTTATATCAAGATAAATTTGTTTGCGATTTTTTTTAAATTCAAAGATTCTGTCACCCAGATTTTTCATAACACCCAAAGGTTCAAGTTCAAGTTGCATCACCTGGCCTTGCAGAGAGGTCTATGTGATCATTCTCTGTAACTCTGTTATTTTGGGGTCTTATGGTTCACCAATCTGAGGTTACTGCACAATAGTTTAGATCTTTTGAAATTGTATTATCTGATGTATTATCATTGTCCAAAAGGTGCATAATGCTAGCCAGTTTTGAGAGTGCTAGAAAGATGCTCCTCTAGAGCATGAGAAAATTCAGACACTCACTGCTCCTTCCTGATCTAAAAACCAGACGTGGCCTCAAGCCAAGGAAGTCAGGCTCAAACTAATACCAAGCATCAAGACAGACAAACTCCAAAGATGACACGAATCATCCATTGCTACCAACATTAGGGAAATGTTTGGAATGATGGTCAAGAGCAAAAGAGGATTAACTATTTTAAAAACAGGGTTATCCTTAGTTGTGTACAGTCAGACGCCCTTTTATTGCAGAGTAAGAATTTACTGTTCCTAATAAGTGATCCCTACAAATTTAAGAACCTTTCCATGACTGGACTGCCAAATAAGATATCTTTATTAGTCACATCTACATCAAAACACACAGTGAAATGCATCTTTTGCGTAGAGTGTTCTGGGGGCAGCCCACAAGTGTTGCCGCACTTCTGACGCCAACAATAGCATGCCCACAACTTCCTAACCCGTACATCTTTGGAATGTGGGAGGAAACCGGAGCACCCGGAGGAAACCCTCGCAGACACGGGGAGAACATACAAGTTCCTTACAGGCAGTGGCCGGAATTGAACCCAGGTCGCTGGCACTGTAATAGCATTATGCTAACTGCTATGTTACCGTGTCTGCCCATAAAAGGCATATATGAACACATTTCCCACATGGGAATTTCTTACTATATGAGGAGGAAGAGGAAAGCTGAATTTGGACTGATAATTGACAGCTAACCTAAAAACACAAAATATTTTTAAGCAGTAGTAATTTTGGTAGTTTTCCAGGCATCATTTCCGACTACATTTTATATCTGCTGGCTGGGTGGCTGCAAAAGCACGAGTATAACCAGGTAGCATCGATCAATTCTTGGTGTTGTTCTCAAAAGGACAAGATGATCACAACCCGTATACGCCAAATCAGGATAAAATTTAGATTCACCCACAAAGCCGAATGTATTCTATTCACAATCTCATGTTGCGAATATAGCGCTGATTTCTATAGGCAGGAAAGTGCTTTGGAAATAACAAAAATCATTCCAAGTCTAACGCCACATATATCTCAATAAAACAAGTGTATTTGTCATACAGCAACAGAAATTAAATAGGATGACTCAATGCATATTATGGAAAAGGTTTAAAAGCAATGACTCCAAAGCTCAAAAGGAAACATTAATTTAACAGCTAATTGACTTGCAACTAATGGTTCCTGATTAGTCCGTTCCTGTAATTGTTGCACTAATGGCAAATGTTGTAATCTCATGTATCAGATCTTTATCTCTCTGTAGGCCATGTATGAATACTCTCTGTGTTTATTAAACATTTCCAGCTGCACCATTAGTGCAATAACTCCAGGAACCAGCCTTGCTGCTGTCCAAACTTACTGGCATTGCAAATCTGCAACGACACTGACAGCTTCTTCCCTCAATCCATTCTCAGAAGATTGGATATTTTGTTTTTAAGTGAATTGCTGCGTGAAAAGTGAATTAAAGATAGTAGACAAGAACGTTGTTGGAATGAAAAGTACAAATCATTGTAGTGTACTGAGAGGACATCCCCATCACTTTGAAAGGTAGAATAAGGCTGAGGGTGTTCAAGATGTGTTATGTGGGGGACTTATAGGAACTACAACTCCCAGGGGCCGTTAGTGCAAGATGGTGACCACTAAAGTATTTAAAGAGGAATCCTTAGAGTGCTGAGAATTTGCAATTCACCTCCACATAATAATAGAGAAATATTTAAAGAAAAGCAATGTGAACATGAGGGAGAAAGAAATGGAAAGATACACCAAATAAATGAATAGAGGGATATGCTGACAATGATCATAAGAAACAGGAATTAGCCATCGGACTGCCCCAGGCTGTTGCACCTTTCGGTGCGAATATTACCTCATCTGATCAGCAGCCTAAGCTCCACTTTCTGCCTGATCCCCATAACCCTCCATTCCCTGTAGTCAAAAAATCTCTCTCAGACTCAAATAACTCAGCGTTCACACTTCTCTGGGGTGGAGAATTCCAAACATTGGTGACATTCTGCACAAAGAAATTCCTTCTCATTGGTGTCCTAGGCTGGAGTCTTTTTGCCCAGAAACTATATTCCCTAGTTACATATAATCCTACAAGAGGGAACATTTTTACAGCACCTACCTTATTGAACTACCCCCTCCTTCTTCTCCCTACCTCCCCCCACCACACCCCATCCCCTCCCACCCCCCACCAAGTCTTCTGTTTTAATGTGATCACTTCTCATTCTTCCAACCTTCACAGAATGCAGAACCAACCTACTTGATTTGTCCTTATAAAATCACCCCTTCATCCTGGGAGTGAACCTTTGACCCTGTTACCTCCAAGGTAAGTATATCTGTGCTTAAATGAGACCAAAACTATACATAGCTCCCCAGGAATAGTTTCATCAAAGCCCAATGCAGTTGCAGCAAGACCTCCAACTTTTGTATTCTACCCCTTCATTTGCTTTCCTAATTACTTGCTCTATTTGCATGTTAAATTTGTGTTCTTGTATAAGGGCATCCAAACTGCCAGCATTCACCAACCTCACCGCTTATACTTCATCATTCTTTTTGCCCAATAAGAAGAGTGGGAGGAGGAACACAAGTACCATCGTACAAAGAAAGTAAGAGCAGTAGGTACCCATTCAGCCTCTTGAACCTGCTCCACCATTCAATATGATCATGGATAATCCTCCATTTCAGTACCATATTCCTGCTCTCTCCTCATACCCCATGACACCTTCGGTATCAAGAAATTTATCTACTTCCTTCTTAAAAATATTCCATTAGG
This sequence comes from Pristis pectinata, assembly GCF_009764475.1. Classification (NCBI taxonomy): domain Eukaryota; kingdom Metazoa; phylum Chordata; class Chondrichthyes; order Rhinopristiformes; family Pristidae; genus Pristis; species Pristis pectinata. Next base: position 92,401,482 of record NC_067407.1, on the reverse strand, counting down.
TCAAAAGGACCTGTTTCTGCACTGTAGACTTGTGCGTTGCAGTGTCCTCAGGCCAACATCTTCAGTACCCTGGTTACACTCAGTTGACTGTTCACATGCTTGGCACTAGACTCTCAAAGCAGCCACTCTGTCACTAGGCAGACAGAGTAAAAGATTGAAGGATGTACTCAAAACTAACTCGGGGAAACAAAAATGTGGCATCCCCATTAACTCCTAACTACTCAAAGCAGAGAAGGGGCATTTGGGATGCATATGGAGCACACAGAGGCCTTATGTGAATGGTGGAAGGAGCAGACGTCCTCACAACCTACCCACCTGCCCTCTCCCATCTGTGGAAGAGTCTGTGGTTCCCACAATGGCCTCATCAGTCACCTCTGAACCCACGATACCAAAGTAGAAGTAAGTTGATTTTAAGGGACTGTCTGAGAATGAGGAGAATTGTGTGATTACAATGCTGTATTTCAATAAAATGGAGTGAAAGGCTCAATCACAATGCAGATACACAAACATCCAGAAATTTAGCCCAGTTGCTAATGCTATAAGTATACTTTATGATAACAACATTGTATTGTACTCTGCCATCAAAAGTCAGTTCTTTTGACTTAATATGGTGCTTTATCAACTGGGAATGAATTTCTGCACAATGACGTTGTTTAGAAATGATGGGGGCAGTAGATTTGGCAAAACTTGGAATCTTCCAATACAAGCTAATGTTAGACCCCAAGGTGACTGGTATCTTAAACCAAGTTTCACTCACCATCACAAGCTTTAATGATCACATTTAACATTAAATAATGTTCTGACATCAGGAATGAGAGGCACATGAAGAAAAACTCAAATGTAATTCTGAGGGAATCTCTTAGAATAGCCTAACAAAAATAGCCTTTCTACTTACGAGAGGCAAAGCTTTATCTACTGTGTCCTGCTACTGAAACCAACAATGTCAGGAGGATGAGTAGACATGTTTTGGCACTGCACACAAAGCTTATGAAGCCACCATCTCTGCACCACCTTATTTCTTCCACTCAGCAAAAAGTAAAATGATAGGTTCCAGATCACGCTCCATAAATAAAGAATGTAAAATAGAAAGAATATGAAGCTTTTAAATAGTTGCCACTAGTAAGAATATTGATTAGATCTCTAAATGGTTTTGATATACTGCACCTTTAATGGGAGAGGCAAACACACATGCAAAATTCAGAATTCATATGAAGTATCAGGGGAAATCTTTTACTTGTTGCCCCACTATAAAACTGTCCTTTTTACACTGAGCTGATCAGTCGAATTATCAATCCTCATGTTTATTTTAAACTAATGCTTTGTTGGAGCTGTATTGTTGTCAGTGCTTCCTCTAGACAAAATGTAGAAACTTCTGATTATACTGGCAACTCAGCTCTTACATTTAAATATTCCAGTGGCTATGCTTTTGGAGTCGATATGTTGCTTTAAATGTGTGAGGAAATTTGGACTTAGTATTGTCAGGCAATAGTGAGTTGTCAGGCCATTTTATAACTCTTTTGAATTTTAATTTATATTAAAGCCACTGCTTTATGAGCAGAACAAATGCAAAATCTACCCTACACAGTTTATTTTCTGCAACAGAACATTTCATTTTTAGGATGGAGATGAGAAGAAACTGCTTTTCCCAGAGAGTAGTGAATCTGTGGAATTGTCTGCCCAGGGAAGCAGTGGAGGCTACCTCATTAAATATATTTAAGGCACAGTTAGATAGGTTTTTGCAAAATAGGGGAATTAATGGTTATGGGGAAAAGGCAGGTAGGTGGATCTGAGTCCACGGCCCGATCAGCTGTGATCTTATCGAATGGCGGAGCAGGCTCGATGGGCCAGATGGCCTCCTCCTGCTCCTATTTCTTATGTTCTTATTTTTCCACTGATTTTTTTTTGTCTGTTCTGATTTCTTTTTATTCTTTTCCTAATTTTTAGGGTTCTTCCATTTCAAATAGCATTTTGATCTCCCTGCAGCTATGACCATTGAACTGGCTGCTGAGAGATGTGTAAGGTTACAACAATTCTCTCTCCCTTCCCTTGGGGTGAGGGTGGAAAGGACCTGAGCTATGCTAAGTGCCTTGATCAGTCTGGCTGAGATCAGGAAATTACTGGAAGGGAGAGTGGTGTGAACATTATTGTCTTATAGAACTATACAGTCAGCAGTCTATTTTTAACTGCTGTAAAGGATGAATAACTTTTATTCTGACAAATGTGCTTCTGTAAAGGTAATGTTTCATGACTGGAAGCTGAATAGAGGGGGCAGAAATGGGCAGGGAAATAGTCTAATGAGTCATTGGACTTTTATATTTAATTCAGAGATTTTTTTCTGGCTTTTGTTGACTGTGTAAATGGGAATAGTGCAACAATCAAAAAAAAAATTCCCTTGCTTAAGAAATGATTATTAAAGCCCCCTTTTAAAGGCTAGGATGTTCTCTTTATGATCTGAAGGGTGTTTCCTTGGCACAGTGTTTAAATATAATGCTGTAACTTGATATCCAAAACCAATTAATGTTTATATGATTATTCACATGGGGATGAGTCAAAATAAACTGAAAGTGAATACTTGTTAATAATTCTAGCAAAGCCTAAATGCTTTCAAATCTTCTGTTCCAGCAGTCAATGTGGGTATAGAGATATCCATGCATCTAAAACAATTACAAAGAGATATATCATTGTAAGGAAGAATGTTTAAATACACCTGGTAAAATAGAAGCCATTGGCAGACAGGCAATAGGTGTTTACATGTGCTATTTATATTGGGAATAAAATGATGTGCATTGTCTATTGAACACCCTGAAGTTTAAATTACAAAAACCAAGGCAAATGTCAGGAAACAGCTTATGATGTTACTAATCATTAAAATGTACAGTTGTTCAACAGTAATGCAAAAATCAATCATAACAAATATTGCAGGATTTAGCAAATCTCCTGAATAAGTAACCCGTTTCAATAGAAATTTATAAAGCTGTGGCTCCCTGCCAGATTGTCAGGATATGTAGATTTATAAAGGTTTACTTAACAACCCACTGGAAACAGACTTCATCCCAGAGTGAATCCTCTCACATGCTGGACAACGATTGCCTTTTGCAACCACTATTGAAAATTTCACCACAGGATAAATAAATCTGCAATTTCTTTTGTATTATGAAGAACTTAAAAGGTTCTAAGTCAGTTAAAATTTAGTTATTCGGCTTAGGTCTTTCACAAACTAAGTGTTCAGTTTGCATGCACAAATTAAATGCTCAGCCTTCTGGTCATTAGTCAGAAACATTAACATTAAAAGATTAAAAAGAATGAGGGCATGAGGTACTAGGGAAAGGTAAGGGCCCATTCGGGATCCAGATGGTGATATGTGTGTAGAGCTGGAGGATGTAGGTGAGATCTGAAATGAATACATCTGATCTGTATTCACTATGAAGAAGGAAATTATAGTTGGAGAATTCAGGGAGGGGGACAGTGGAATTCTCAAACAAAACACCATCAAAAAGGAAGAGGTATAAATGTCTTAGTGGGCATAAAGGTGGATAAATCCCCAAGGGCTGATAAGATGCATCCAAAGCTGCATTGGAAGTCAAAGGAGGAGATTGTTGAGATTCTGACAAAAATTTGCAAATCTTTTTGGAAGAGGTGCCAGTTGATTGGAGGACAATGAATATGCTACCTTGATTCAAGAAGGGAAGCAGGAATAAGCCAGGTAATTATGGGCCGGTGAGTTTGACATCGGTGGTAGGGAATTTACTGGAAAAGATTTTGAGGTCCAGGATAAATCTGCACTAGGAGAGGCATCAATTAATCGTGGATAGTCAGTATTACGTTGTTAAGAGGAGATCATACTTGACTAATTTGACCAACATTTTTCATGGAGGTGACTAGGTACGTCAATGAAAGTGGTGCAATTGAGATAGTTTACATGGAAATCAGTAAGGCCTTTGAGAAGGTCACACATGGGAGATTAGTCCTAAAGGTCAGAGCCTATGGGATTCAAGGCAAGTTGACAAATGGGCACCAAATTTAGCTTGGTTATAGGAGACAGAGGACGATGGTTGAGGATTGTTTTTGTGATAGGAAGCCCCGTGACCAATGGTTTTCAACAGGGATCTGTCCTGGGAACCCTCAGTATTTGTTATATCTATTGGCAATCAGGAGGAGAAGTGTTGCAGGTGCAATTAGTTAGCTTGCAGATGACAGAAAAAATGGTCATTTTGTTGACAGGGAGGAAGGTATTCTTCACTACAGAGTGATATTGATGGTAATATGTGCAGAGCAATGACTCATGGAATTTAACCGTAAAAGTATGAGGTGTTGTTTTGCTAGGACATACACAATGCATAGCAAGACCCTTTGAAGAACAAAGAAACAGAGGCACACATGTCCAAGGTTCCCATGAAGGTGGTGTGGTTAAGAAGGCACAAAGAATGCTTGCCTTCATTATGGTTATGGTTCAACTTTATAACTGGCTAGGCCACAGCTGGAGTACTTTGTGGAGTTCTGGTTGTAACACGAAAGGAAAGATGTGATTGCACTAGAAGGGGTGCAGAGGAGATTCACCAGGATGTTACCTGGGATGGAACATTGAGGAGAGACTGGATAAGCTAGGTTTTGTTTTCCTTGGAACAGAGAGTTGTGAATGCAGCCCAGTCTATCACGAAATCCAGCTTTCCCTCCATTGACCATTTCTTCACTTCCCGCTGTCTTGGGAAAGCAGCCAACATAATCAAGGACACCTCCTACCTCGGTCATTCTCTCTTCTCACCCTCTCATCAGGCAGAAGATGCAAAAGCTTGAGAACATGTACCACCAGGCTCAAAGATAGCTTCTATCCTGCTGTTATAAGACTCTTGAACTCTTATACGATAAAGGTGAACTCTTACTCTCCCAATCTACCTCATCATGGCCTTGATCTTTTATTTGTCTACCTGCACTGTGCTTTCCCTATAACTGTAACACTATATTCTGCATTCTCTTATCCCCGCTCCCCCCACATTAGTTCGATGTACTTAAGTATGGAATGATCTGTCTGGATGGCATGCAGACAAAAGCATTTCACCGTATCTCTGCACATGTGACAATAATAAACCATTTACCAATTACTTCTGTTTAGTGCTTAAGTTCAACTTATCTTTCAAATATAAGAACTGGTGGATACAAGCAGGTGTGGATCAGTTGGGCAGTGACCTTTGTGTTTGTTTTGTAATTCTCTAATAAGAATAAAAAGCAACTGCTGTAAATTAAGGTTGCAGTTCAAGGGATATATACAAATTGTAATTCATTTAAATGCACAATAAAAAAAATCTCCACCAAGACTAGTTTGTTGATGCATCATTATCTGTGCTTATTGGCTTCAGTTTAAGGAGAAAATGGACATAGTTAGTTAACATTCCCAAGGCTTTCAAATGCAATTGAAGCTATGTGAAATTTGTGCTACATGCCAAATGTGACTTACTTCTACGGGTGCTTATTAACATTTGTTTTTGTGGATGCGCATTGGAACAAAGAAAGAGGTTGATTTAAACTGTGTGCCTGTCGATGTTGTATTTCATGCAAAGACTAGTTGCTTCAATAGTAAATATTACAAATATAATGAATGCACCGACATATCTTATGCTAGATTGGGCACTTGAGAACTAGCCAAAGTAGAAGGCACAACCAAGTGGGTTAATAAGCTAGAGGGTCCCACAAGTTCATTAATGTAATTAGCAGATCCAGCAGTTGTTTCAAGAATGCAGGCTTTTATCATGCATCAAAGCCCATTTTCTTGGCCAGAAATCTCTTGTTCAGTTAAATCTGATGCTATTTATGAGTCTGTTTTAAACTATTCCCTGAGATGAGCTTCAGATTATGATGTCTCTTTTATTAAGATGGGCTAAATTCTACTCAATTTTAGTGTGTTGGCTGCATTTCAGTACATCAAAGGACCGATTCACATGTTTTACTTGGAGACACTAAGTACTTTTTCATGCTGCTCAATGCATATTAATGTGGTCATTTTAAGTGTTTTTTGTGTGGGTGCATAGTAATTTTCTTGGAGGAATCCGAGGAAGGAAAATGCAAAATCTCTTTATATCCTGAGCTGCTGTAGATAAATACAGCCACTGGGTTGGTGTAGCTGGACATCAAATCTGAAAGGGAAAGCCTCTATTTCTGCACATAATGACGGCCTTATCCACTGCAATTGCAGCAGCTGAGACGCTACATTAGGAGCACATCTCAGGATTCAATGTCAATCAAATGTGGGTCTCCCAGTCGAGGAACATGAGGGGGAGCTAATATTTCAATGTGTCCATTGGGTCAGTAAAGGAGAAAGATTTTGTCTGCCCTATTCATGAAGTTGTAAACTTTTAAAGGTGTGGATTTTCAACGTCACCCCAAGTATTCAACATGCCTCCTGTTCAAGAAAAAGAAAAAAAAAATTGCCATTATTGGCAATAAAGTCCAATAATACCAATAGTATGCTTACTTAACTTACTGTGTCTTTAACATTTCGCAGTGCATTAATCAATAAAAATGTAACCCTGAATTTATAATGTCACATATTCATAATTAATGTTAACTAGTTTAAGGAGTCTAACATCGAGCTGATTCCCACAGTTGGAAATGCTTAATAAAACTGACACTGAGCCACAGTACGTGTTTTGACGAGTCACCAAAAGCTTAGTCAAAGAGGTAATTTTTTTTAAATTGACATCATAAAAGACACAGGGAAGTTTACTTGTTATATTTCAGAACTGACCTAGGGAACTGAAAGCACTTTTACCACTGGTGGAACAATAAAAATTGGAGAAGTTCAGTTGGAATGCAAACGTTCTGGAGAGTTATGACCTTCTGGAGGAGGTTATGAACCTATGAAGAGTAAGCTATGGAGGGATTTGAAGACCAACATGAAAACTTTAAACCTGAGGTGTTTGCATGCTGAGAGACTATGTAGATCAGGAAGCATGGAGATGATGGGTGAACAGGACTTGAGGCAAGTTAGGATGTGGGGAGGGCAATTTTGCACATTTCATGCAGAAAATTACTTTTTCTATCTATTCAGTCTTGTTATCTATTATGGAGTGTGGATAACATCACAAGACCTTTTGCACAATCCCCCATTAAATGCCCCATTCTGCAGGGAGTGCCTGGTGCTGGCACACAAGCTTTAACCTTGAACATTGGCTCTTTAAAGAGCTGAAGGCAGCAGATAACTAAGTTATCAACTACCTGCATCTCGCGTAATTGCACGCAAATGTTCTGAGTGTTAATGGTATATAGACAGCTCCACGTGCTGTTTGATTGCAGCGTCCGTTTTTGAGTGAAAAGGAACCCTCCGGACAGAGCCTTGCCTACAGCAACCCAGATGGAACTTGCTAAAACTGTTAACACACCATGCCAGAAGGATGCAATCAACCCATTCATTGTTTTAGCAGAGTAACTTAATTCACAATGATTTACTTTTCATGATCTAAAAAGTTCAGGCAATTTAAAAATTGACCTACTAAGAAGTTTATTTTTATTTTGGTACACATTTCACAACTATCAAGCTCTCGGAATTCCTTAGATCATTAATTCTGAAAGATATCTGGCTTACTAGCTGAAATATCTGGTCTAACTCACTAATAAAATGCTTGGCTCACTGACAAGAAACTTGTGTTTAGAAAAGGCATCATTGCATTACTGTTTGAGTAGCTATTTGTAGGGGATCATTTATAAAACAGGATAGATTAAGTCAGCAATTTTATATTTGTTCCAATAAACATGGTATTGGATGGTCTCAAAGAAAGCATACAATGGTATCCAAAAGCAAGTTAAATTTAAATAGAATTGGCAAAGCTACAATTTAGAAATGCCAGTGTTTTCCAAGCAAAATACTTAACAAGAATTGATAAGAATTTATATTTCTTTATAGTTAATCATTAGGTGCAACTTTCAAATGAGTTTCATTTCCTAAAATCATAAAGTGATACAACTAAGAAGGAGGCCATTTGGCCCATTGCACAAGCCCTTTTGCTGGAGTTATCTAATTATTCACAATCCCTTGCCCTTTGTATTCATTCTTCTCTTTGAGCATTTACCAATTCCCTTTTGAAAATTCCTATTGAATGTTTGTCCAATTTGTTTGATGCTTTCCTGAAGACAATTAAGGAAGTGCTGGGTACCCACACTCCTTGAAAGAAAAATGTTTTATCTCTGGTTCTTTTCGCAGTCAACTTAAATGTTGTGCACTGGCTACCAACCATTCTAGTCGCCAAAGGACACTGCAAGCATTTGGCTTCTCACCCATTTGTGATAAGCTGTGGTTAAGAAATGAAACATCTGCTGCCGTTTAAAAATGTTTAAAAATATTTTGGGCTTCCAGAAAAATTGCCCCATTGCTCTGCTCTGTGGCCAAAAATAAAATGACAGAGGGGTATGGAAAAATATCTGAATGTATGGTACAGCACTTTTACCAGATGTAGGTCGGGAATATCTATCATGTAGAAAGACTTTTTTTTTGCAATGAACAATGGAATTTTACGAAAACCTTAGTGCAGTAGTGCTGTGTTTCTGCATTTATGTCCCTGATTCTTTGTGCATCAGAAGCATGGATGAATAGAGGCTGCTGGAAAGTCACTGGAAAGTCAAATGCCGAGCATTATCTATTTTCACTATACTTGTGCAAACCATTCTCCAATACAAAGCTCAAGAACAGTACGGGCATTGCATGGTGAAGCAGGTCTGAGCGAGGCTCGAGCTCTGCCTTATTTGTTTGTTATGGGGCCCAATCTTCCTTTGAGCAGCTGCATCCAACTTCCTCCAGGTAGATTCTCACTCATGAGGTTTCCTTTGTGCTTTCTCTCAGCCACTCCCTTTTGCACTGCTAATGTTGCCCGAAAACCCTCTTATTGTCTCCCTTATCCCTTGATATTAGAGTTACGTCACAGGGCACCGATACAAGATCTTCGACCCACCGAGTTCATGCCAAACATCAAGCAAAACAACCCGGGTCATCCAGGTCATTCTCTCTTCTCTCCTCCTCCATCAGGCAGAAGATACAGGAGCCTGAGGGCACGTACCACCAGGCTTAAGGACAGCTTCTATCCCACTGCGATAAGACTATTGAACGGTTCCCTTATACGATGAGATGGACTCTGACCTCACAATCTACCTTGTTGTGACCTTGCACCTTATTGTTTACCTGCACTGCACTTTCTCTGTAGCTGTGACACTTTATTCTGTACTGTTATTGTTTTTACCTGTACTACCTCAATGCACTCTGTACTAGCTCAATGTAACTGCGCTGTGTAATGAATTGACCTGTACGATCTGTGTGCAAGACAAGTTTTTCACTGTACCTCAGTACAAGTGACAATAATAAACCAATACCAAATACCCAGTGACAATAATACACACAAATCCCATTTTATTCTCTCCTCATTCCCCTCAAATCCCCCTAGACGCTATCACTCACCTACACACCAGGGGCAATTTATAGTGGCCAATTAACCTACCAATCCACATGTCTTTGCAATGTGGTAGGAAACCAGACCACTTGGAGAAAACCCAAGCGAGAACAAGTAAACTCCATACAGGCAGCACCCAAGGTCAGGATCAGAATCAGGTTGCTGGAGCTGTGAGGAAGCAGCTCTAAGAGCTCACCACTGTTCTGTCCTATGTTGCCACACATGCTCCTCTATTGTCACCCTTCTGTGGATTCTCTAATAACATCCTTAAACGGCACAGTTGTGCAGCTAGTAGAGAGGCTGCTCACAGCTCCAGCAATCCAGGTCGTGTCCCGACTGCCAGTGCTGTCCATATGGAGTTTGCATGTTCTCCACATGGTTTCCCCCAGTTTGACATGATGACTTTTAGGTTAATTGGCCACTGTAAATTCCTCCTAGCGTGTAGACATGCGGTGGGGTTGGGGCTTCAGTACACTATTGTAGGTCCTGCCACTGCTCAAGTCACATTGGTGGGGCAGTCTGGGGGCCAGTCAGATAGACTCTCCTCAGCCTGGCCAGAAGCCTACAGGTGTTGGGGGAAGGGGAGAGGGTGGACAGTGGGTATCAATTGCAGGGAGCAGGCCCCTATCAGCAAGAACCGGCCCATCAAATCTTAAACATCATATTCATTTGACACAAAGACGTTTTGAATGAAGCCAAGGGAATGATGGAATGGTTAAACGCATAATCCTTCCTGAATAGTTCGAGTTTGAATGAGACAAATATCAGCACTAGTTACGGATTAAAAACAGACCATGAATGCGCTTGCAAAGAGTCCCCAGAGCCACGATGGGCTGAGTGGTCTGCTTCCGTGCTGCGGGTTTCTGTGACTCTGTGAACAGTGGCTGCACAGATTACAATCTGACCACATCCAAGTTGCACAAACTTCAAATCTGGCATGCAGTTACCCCAAGGGAGAAATGTGCGATAAGATGGTTAATGGAAATTTCCTTTTTCTTAACATGTTGCTTTAATGCCTGATTTTATTTCCAATTAGAATAAAATAAGGCAGTCTCCCCTCTTGTAAATTGCATGGATATTTGGACAAGCGTCACGACAATTAGCCCTCAGAAAAAGTGTTAACGTTAAATGGCAATGTTGGGATAAGATTGCCCTCCTATAACTAAGCTGGCTACATCCTGCAAAGATGATTTACTGATAAACCTTTCATGGACACAGCCAAAGCTGGTTATTAAAACGCGGTGAGTAACTCTGGCTTGTCTGTAAGGAGTTTGTACGTCCTCCCAATGTCTGTGTGGGTTTCCTCCGGGTGCTCCGGTTTCCTCCCACATTCCAAAGACGTACAGGTTAGGAAGTTGTGAGCATGATATGTTGGTGCTGGAAGCGTGGTGACATTTGTGGGGCTGCCCCCAGAACACTCTACACAGAAGATGCTTTTCACTGTGTGCTTTGATGTACATGCGACTAATAAAGATATCTTAAATCTTTTTTTAAAAAAAAAATCAGGGGATTTGGATGTTGTGGAATTCATTTATATCATTTGTTATCAGGGGTTCAGTTACAACCACATGGATGCTATGGCCAAGAAAGCACACCAATGCCTTTACTTCCTTAGACTTCTAAGGAAATTGGACATGTCCCCGATGACTCTCACCAGTTTTTACAGATGCACCATAGAAAGCATCCTCTCCAGCTGCAGCACACTGTGGTACGGCAACGGCTCTGCCCAAGGTCGCAAGAACTTGCAGAGAGTTATGAACGCAGCCCAATCCATCACGAAAACCGCCCTCCCCTGTCTTGATTCCATTTACACTTCCTGCTGCCTCGGGAAAGCTGTCAACATAATCAAGGACCCCTCCCACCCTGTCATTCTTTTTCCTCCCCCATCCCATCAGGCAGAAGATACAAAATCTTAAGAGTCTATACCACCAGGCTCGAGGACAGCTTCTATCCTGCTGTTATCAAACTCTAGGACATACCTCCTGTATGCTAAAAGATTAACTTTTGATTTCCCAATCTACTTCGTCGTGGCCCTTGCACCTTATTTGTCTACCGGCACTGCACTTTCTCTGTAACTGTAACACTATATTCTGCGTGCTGTTTTCTTTTTAATACCTCAACATGATTATATATGGAATGATCTGTCTGGATGGCATGCAAAACAAAAGCTTTTCACTGTATTTCAGTATACACATGACATAATAAACCAACATGATCTTTGTTAGATTGGATAGCCTATAAACATATAATGGATAATGGCTGTCTGTGGGGGTTGGCGTTAGATAGGCTGGGATATGGGGCTCAGGGTTACACCCTGTCAGGCACATTGAGTGCAGTCCATTGCTGGGGCGAGGCAGCAGCTCGCCAGAGGTCAACTGCTCCGATCCTATGGTCCCTCTTATCACCTCCTGCTCGGTGTGATGGAAGTTGCTGTTCCCCCCTCTTTGTTTGCTTGCACAGCTCTCTCCAGCCCAGAGATCCCATCATATCCAGCATTTATGCCATCAATAATGAGATGGGAGAGCCTGTAACAATACACAGTGAAGATGGAAAGCCAGGATCTGACAACCTAAGGAGCATAGAGGAGAGGTAGGGACAGATGTAAGAGCTGGGTAGATGCTTGATACTACATAACTTTTGAAGGATGAACATGAATATCTTCAGAAGCAGGTCAGTTCTAATTCAGAGAAACTGAAAATAGTTCAAAAATTAGAGCACTATCAGCTGGAATCAAAGGTTGGCAGAATTGAGGTAAGAAGCTGAACCAAGTAGTCTGCAGGTTGAAAAGCTACTCACTCTAGAGACTCAAATAGAATTGAAAGATGCTAAAATAGATACCTTAAAACGGCACTAGATGAGTTGCAAGAGAGTCTTTTTGAACAGTCATCTCAATTACAAAGTAGTGCAAGAAACAAGAAGTACTGGCATCAAACTTGAAGCAGCAAGTTGTTGAAAGACAGGCTGGAATGGATGTATTCTCAGTTTTGGTTTAAGCAGTGAAACTGCCTTGCCTGGAGTAAATTAGAGCAGATTCTATCTGATAAAGAAAACCTTTCAGTGACTGAAAGGCATTATCTCAGAAATGACAGAAGAGTGGTTGGTATATCTTTGTCTTTGGGAGAAGAAAGGCTTTCACTGAGTAATGAGCCTGAGCAAACTACAATGTCAATGTAAGCAGAAAATGCTGGAAACCCTCATCATCCTTGGTGGAGAGAGAACCAGAATTAACATTTCATGTTGATGACCCTTCATCAGCTCTGAACAAGTCTGCAGGATTCTTCAAAGAGTGAGTGTGCTTGCTAAAATGTCAGTTAGCATGAACTGATATGGATCAAAGACATAAACCACTGGAAGGTGAAGAGGTGTGTGTGTGTGTGTGTGTGTGTGTGTGTGTGTGTGTGTGTGTGTACGTACACACACACACAGCCATTTCTTGAGGTACCAAATTCCACATTCTCACCACTCTAGATAAAGAAGCTTCTACCGATTTCTATTATTGGATTTATCAGTGAACGTCTTATATTTATGGTAATAATTTTAACCAAGCCCACAAGACGAAACACTTGTTTAGCCTTTCAAACCCACACAGAATCTTAAAAACCTCCATCAAGCCATGTATCAGGCTTCTCTTTCAAGAGAAATGGGCCCCATCCTGTTCGATCTTTCTTCATAATTATAACTTCAGTCCTGGTATCAGCTTTGAGTATACATGGGTTTTGTTTTGCACCTACTCCAGTGCTTCCATATCCATTTTTATAATCTGAAGACCAGAAATATATGCAACATTCCAAGTGACAATATTCTATTGTTGAGCTGAGTCCCTCTTAATGGATTTTTAAACATGCTGAATAGAGATTCATTGATGGTTGCTTGTGCTAAACATGCACTTATAATAGCAGCTTCATGTTATACTGCACTTCTGAATTTCAGCTCCAGTGAAGCAAATTGAACCAAATCTCAGAAGCGGTATGCAGAGTGCAGCCGCTACTATAGATGCATTTTTAGTGCAAGGGACCACTAAATGGTGGAACTCCTCCACTAAAATGCAGACTCAAAGCCCTAATGCAAAGGTATCATCTTGTGCCTGCCAGTCAAGGTAAAAAAAAAACAAGTTTTCATTTTTTATTGGAACATAAATGAAAGATTGCAAAATAAAATTGTGAAAAGGCTTAAGAGTTTGATGGAAGCAACAGGTTAAGTGACCTTAAATGTGGTTTGGGTGATGGTGGATGCAGTCAGTCTGCTTTGCTCCAGGTCCTGAAATTCTTGCCCCAGCTTTAAAATCAATCCCTTAAAGCCCAGAGTGGGATTAAAAAAAACCTTCAAAACAGGTCGAGTCTGTGGCATTCGTTTCCTGGGTGAGGAGATGAAACCTCGTCAGCATTCAAGTTAAGTTTACTGTCACGTGCACAAGTACGGTGAGGTACAGGTACAATGAAAAACTTGCCTGCAGCAGCATCACAGGCACATAGGTTCAGACAACATGCAAAACATTATACCAGACAGTGAAGAGAAAAAAACTGTGCAAAACAAGACATCAGTGCAAAAAAAAACAATCAGAGACAAGTCCATTGTTGTGCAAGAGGTCAACATTGGTTCAATTTGCCATATGAAAAGAATTGGATGTTGTGCCATGCGTTCCTGTGGGGGTAATCATGGACATGGATTGGGCTCAAATGGCCCATATCTGTGTTGTGATTTCCAAGCATTTTATAAATATATTGAGTAAAAATTCTCTCAATGTTGTAGATGCCAAATAATTTAAATTTGTTAAAGTTATAATATAAAAGGAATACAAAGATTAAAATTTGATTTCATTTTAGTTCAGGTGCATCCATATTATTTCACCCATGGAAAATTAGTGTTTTATTTTTCTAGAAAATGCATAACATTTGACTTTAATTTTGGCTCTGTTTCAGTTTAAATCAAGCAGTTTATTTTCAGAACGCATGGGAGCCAGGGCTTCTAAGAAATGACTAGGACTTCTAATGAATGACTAGAGTGTCTCTGTGTTGTAAATGTCTTCCAGTCTTTTCGGTTAATATATGTGACTGAGAAAAATAAAACTGAAAGAAAGAAAGCTATTTGAAGAGGGTCATGTCTTAAACGCACATTCCAAAATAATATTTCATGAAACCAATCAAGTTAATTTGAAGTTATATTTTTCTAATCTAACTCTGTTCCATCTCCCAATGGATTTTGTTTCGAAAAATATGAATTAGTACCTTTTTCAAGACATTTTCTGTTCTTACAATTAATGGTCTTTAATATAATAACATGGTGGACTTCACTGATGTAGTGACATTTTCTGTATTTATACTGGATGAGCTCATCTTAAAATCAATAATGTAAAAAGTTCAGTGCTTTAACATTCTAAACGCAACGTGTTCAAGAAACTTTCTCCTTGCCCCATTTCGACACACATTTTCAAGATCAACCAAGGTTTCTACATTTTAAGGAGTATCATTGCTTTAGTCAGTTCCCTGTTTGCCATCAGCAACTGTAACTTTTGCTGCCCGAGCCCAAAATTCTAGAATTCTCTTCCAAAATGGTCCTAAATCTACCTGTCTGGTCAGATATTGATAAATTCCTTCTGTAAAATATTTGAGATGTTTTACTAAAGGCAGTTCATAAATGCAGTTATTAAGGTAAAAGGATTCTAATTTTGCCAAGTACATGCAAAAGAAAGTCATCCAGCACCACAAATAGTTACCAAACACAACTGTGACATCTGATAATATCTTTAAAGAAAACAACTGTTGCTAAAATAAACTCATCCAGGATGTTCCAAGAAAAGGTTCCATTCAACAACTCCGTATAGTAACCATTCTGTGATTTAATCATTGTATCATTGATGGAAGCCATTCCAATAACCAACTCTGTCCCATTTCAACCATCCACAAATGAGACAGCTTCCCTCAATGTTCCCAGTCTAAAGCCACCATGATATTCTTCACCTCTCAAGTACCCTCCAGACCTTCTCTTTTTATTTTGAAGATGAGAAACCCCAGCTTCTTCAGCTGGAATCTTCTTCCCAGGGTCAAAATGTCTAATACTAGAGGGTATGCATTTAAGCTGAGAGGGGGTAAATTCAAAGGAGATGTGCGGGGCAAGTTTTTTTTTATACACAGAGAGTGGTGGGTGTTTGGAATGCACTGCCAGGGGTGGTAGTGGAGGCAAATATGATAGAGGTGTTTAAAAGGCTCTTCAATGTGCAGTGAATGGAGGGATATGTACATTGTGTAGGCAAAAGGGTTTAGTTTAGTTAGGCTTCTAATTACTAGTTTAATTAGTTCAGCACAACATCGTGGGCTGAAGGGCCTGTTCCTGTGTTGAACTGTTCTTTATTAAATGTTCATGAATTTGAAATCCCTTGCCCCTAGAACATACTAATAAATCTTTTCAGTATCATTCCTAGATATTCACCACCTTACATCCAATGAAGTCTTCCAGTTGTGTGTACCATATATTGCAAACTTGCTTGTTCATTTGTATGATTTATACTTTAGGAAAAGCAGATTGATAAATAGTCTGGTGAACAAAAGGCCTAGGAGATAACAAACAGCAACAGAATACAATTTTCAAGTAAATGCCACTTGTAATCTCAAAAGTAATGCATAAATCACTTTAGCTGTATCCAATGGGCTTTTGCAGATCAGCAAATTCAGAAGTTATTTGACCCTACCTTTGAGAAGAAAGTTCCCCCTTTGCACTAATTTCTGCTCCACTTCCACAGACTTTGTTTTCAATTGGACAGGATACCAAAGATTTGACCTATGCCCCTTCGCAATTTAGAGCAGCTATTGGCTAATTGAGTTGGCAATCAAACCTCCCAGTGGGCTCAAACAAATAAGGCCATTCCAATGTTATTTCTGTTTATATAAGATTTTTCTTTAAAATGACACACTAAGCTGGAAATTAAAATTTTTGGATACTTCATCTAGTCCTGGAAATTAGATACATTTCCAAGTTTTTCAAGTGTTGTGTATAATTGACCTATTTTGTGCTGAATTTAACACAGCAACATTGTGATATGATCCAGAATAATATAAATACTAGAACAGTTAAACAGAGGGCAGGTTGCTAGGCTGGGTTTGTAGTCACGCAGATACTGAAGATTAATAGATGATCTATTTGAGATGTTTGAGATTATTAAAAGTTCAGTTAGGGCGAATAGGGATTTCGTCTGGTGTGGGAGCCTGCAACACGGAGTACAACTTTACACTTACATCTAGGTCAGTCCAAGGGGATGTCAGGCAACTCTTCCTCCATGACCCCATTATTGGAAATCTGGAGCTCTCTTCCAAAAACAGTTAGTAGGCTATGACTCAGCTGAAAGTTTCAGAAATAAAAAACATGTATTAGACAAGGGCATTACAGAACCAGTTAACCAATGGAGTTAGGATACAGAGCGGCCATGCTCCAGTTGAATGGTGGAGTAGCACAAAGGGCTAAATGTCCTACTCTTTTTTCTATATTATGTCCAAAGAGAGAACAATGATTTCCATTTATAAAATCTCTTTGCAAGATGTCCCAAATTAACTCACAGCCACAGAAGTCTTTCTGAAATGCAGGAACAGTTATGCTGTAGCAAGTGGAGCAGACAATTCGTGCAGTACAAGCTCCCACAAACAGCAATATGGTGACACTTAGATAATCTATTCCCTTCATAACGTTGATTGAGGTTTAAGTGCAAGGTAATACTCTGGGGAGATCTCTTCTTCAAACTATGCCATGAGATTGTTTACCCCCACCCAAGAAAACTGATGGGACCTCCGTTAAATATCTCCCCTCAGGTGCAACATTTCCAAAACTATGCAGTGTTCCTTCAGCACTAGAGAACTGGCCTCAAGTTCCATGATTACATTGTTGAAGTTGAGTTTGAACCAACAATCTTCTGGTTTCAAGGAATTAATTTAAGAGCAACTTTGCTCAAGTTAATTTGAAATTTATCCCAGTTAAACAGTCAAAATTTCCAAAGAAATTATAATATAGTGTAGCTGAAGACTACTCTTCCTATTTCTCGTGTGCCAACAGTTATTTTCCAACTGCCAATATGAGGCAGGGAAAAAAAAACTACTGGAATGATTTAGCTTAAAATACAAAATGCATAACAATATCCTAAGTTTCTGGAGATCCTTCTGATTTACAAGCAGTTTGAATGCTGGAATGATAGATTGCCAAACAATTCTGTTCATGATCAGAAGACGAATTTCATTTGGTTGCCTTAATACATATAAAATGGAGGAACAATATACGTGTGCACAAGGGTTACATTGAATGTTAATTAAACTCCAAAAGAAATAATTCTGAAGCCACAATATATTTTGCTATTATTAACATTAGGAGTAGACAATCAGAAGGAAATGTCTGCATTTACAGAAAAAATAGCTGCAATGTGCAACTGTATAATTGAACTTAAAGTCAAATATTTCAAGTTGACACTCAGTGCACTGACGCTGTAATTGGCATATCTGAGGAAATATTTTCTTAGGGAATTATGACACCATACAGGAATCTTGAGTAAAAATAAGCTTTTTACTCAGAATCTGACAGAATTGATGGGAGTATGTATCAGCTTTGGTGCAAGGAGAAGTACACTAGCCTCTGAATCAGAAGGTTATAGTCCAGTGCCATACTAAACTGTCAGAGGTGCTGGGTGAGACATTAAAGCAAGACCCCTGCTCTCTCAGGTGAACATTAAAGATCTTGTGGCATTATTTTGAAGAATAGAGAAGTTATCTTAGTGTCTTGGTCAATATTTAATGCACAGTCAATATTAATGAAATCGATTGGCCTAGAAGTTGAATTGCAAGCAGCTGAATAATTTTTCCTAACACTCTGAACACCACTTGTTTCTGGAGTGGAATGCAATTGTGATCATTTACGTGGGCAACAGAATCTCGCAGCAGGTAGTGCTGTTGTCTCACATTTCTGAAGAATGGGGATTTGATCCTCTGGTGTAGTCCATGTGGAATTTGCATGTTTTGTCCATGACTGCATGAATTCCCCCTCCTCCCCCCCCACCCCAGTTCCCTGGTTTACACGAACAACTCAAATACGTGATGATTGGTAGGTTGGTTGACCTCTGTAAGTGACCCTCAGTGTAAAGGGAGCAGGGAAATTAGGGTGGAGTTAGTGAGCATGCCAGGGAGAAAAAAAAATTCTGGGAAATAAGTGGTGACTGAGATTGATGGGAATGCTCTGAGATGGAAAACAGACTGGACAGATTGAGCGACCTCTATCTATGCCGTAATGAAATATGAAGGTTTCTGCACTGAATCAAGCCACCGCAGAAATTTGACCAGGCACTATCAGTCCTGACTTGCCCTCGCAACCAGAAAATTACCATTCATTGTTCCAAAGAACACCTGTCTTTGGGCACTCCTGGAACAACCATGGGGACCTGATCCAGGTAAATCTACTTCAACTTACCATGTGCTCTCCTTTGCACCAAACCAATGCCAAGCTTTGACTCTGGCCCTCTCGATAACACACCCCATCCTCCAGGCTCAGCCCAGGTTCTGGATTCCATATTCTCTTCCATGCAACAATTCTTCGGCACACTTTTAACAGTGCAAATTAATTTCAAAAGCCACACCTGATTTCAATTGAAGTGCAGTTTGTGGGAACTTGATGTGCACATTGTCTGCCATTTTTAATATTACTGTGCCACCTCATCAAGATTCACTTTGGGGCACTTTGAAATGTGAAATGCAGACACTTTTCCTTTTAGGAGATTCAGCTTCTTGAGCCTGCTTTGTCATTTAATGAGGCCATGGCTGATCTGTGATCTAACTCCCCTTATACATCTTTGTCCCTTGTCTCTAGTTAAAGGAAATTTATTAATCTCAAATTTATAATTAACGAATGACCTCACATAAATTACTGTTGATGGAAGAGAGTTCCAAACACCTATACCAGTGTTATGCTGCAAGTTCCACACTAGTGGGTGGTGAAGTTCCTCTGAAATCCTTGTGGGAATGGTTTGCTACAAGCCTTTGGAAATGATATTTGAGTTATTTTCAGTGTTGGATGTTTCAGCTTCCATTTTATCTTTAACTCTTAACATCAGCAGATGTTCAAGAAGGCAAGTGCTGGGAGCTTCCCAAAATGGATCCAATTATTTGATGGGTCTGGTTTCTGGTTTTGTTTTGGTTCATGGCCTCCTCTTGCTCTTTAGGAGATGTAGGTAATGCGTTTATGGGCTTCATAACTTGTTGGGAGAACAAGGACATGGAAGGAGCCTCCTCCTGACATAACTGCTGCACCAGAATCAAAAAAGTAAACTGCTGGAAGAACGCAGTGGATCAAGCAGCATCTGTGGGGGCAAAGGGATGGCCGGCATTTCTGACTGTGACCCTGCATCAGGACTGAGAGGGTAGAGGGAGTATATCGAAATGAGAGGGAGAATGTTGAGACGGAGGGTAGTAGGTGATAGGTGGAACCAGATGACGAGGGGATGACGGGCAGATGGAGCCTGGTTGGGGGTGAGGGGGAGCGTTGAAACTGATAGATGATGAGTACAACCAGATGAGGGAAGAGTATTGGTAACGAAGGGGGAGAGATGGAAGAGGTGAGCAAAAGGAGGAAGAAACTAAGTGGACTGGTGGGAGCGGGAAAGGAACACGGGGGGGGGGGGGGTGTAGGTTACCTAAGAAATGGAAAATTCATTATTCATGCCATTTAGTTGTTGGCTACCCATGCGGAATATTAGGTGTAACGTACAAAAAAATGTCGGAGGAACTCAGCAGGTCGGGCAGCATCTAAGGAGGGAAATGAACAGTTGGCGTTTCAGGTGAAGATCCTTTATCAGGACTGGAAAGGAAGAGGGTAGAAGCCAGAATAAAAGAGTGGGGGGAGAGGGAGGAGCACACGTAGGCAGGTGATAGTCCAGGTGAGAGGGGGAAGGTAGGTGGGGGGGGGGGGAGGGGAGGGAGGAAGTGGGAATGATGTGAGAAGCTGGGAGGTGATAGGTAGAAGAGGTAAAGGGCTGAAGGAGATGGAATCTGATAGAAGATGGTGGACCATGGAATAAAGGGAAAGAGGTGGGGAACCAGGAGGAGGAAGGTGTGGGTGACGGGCAGGTCGTGAGAGCGGGGGAGGGGAAAGAGAAGGGGTAATGGGACCAGAGGGATAAGGGAAAGCAAAAGTGGTGGGGGGGGGGGGGGGGAGGGAACAGAGGGGAAGGGATACCAGAAGTTAGAGACATCGATGTCGATGCCACCAGGTTGGCGACTACCAAGATGGAATATGAGGTCTTGTTCCTCTAACCTGCGTCTAGCCTCAACTTGGCAGTAGAGGAGGCCGTGGACAGACATGTCAGTGCGGGAATGGGAAGTGGAATTAAAATGGCTGGCCACCGGGAGGTCCTGGCTGTTACAGCAGTTGGAGCGCAGGTGCTCGACGAAGCAATTCCCCAATCTGTGTCAGGTCTCACCGTTGTAGAGGAGGCCACACCGGGAGAACTGGATGCAATAAATGACACCAGTGGATTCAGACGTAAAGGACTGCCTCACCTGGAGGGACTCTTTAGGGCCCTGAATGGTGGTGAGGGAGGAGATGTAGGGGCAGGCGTTACATTTGAGATGGTTGCAGGGATAAGTGCCTGGAGGGGGATTGGTGGGGAGGGATGAGCAGACAAGGGAGTCGCAGGGGGAGCGATCCCTGCGGAAGGATGAGGTGTTGTTCTTTTAGTTTGTGCTTGGCCTCACTGTGGCAGCAAGGAGGCCGAGGACAGACAGGTCGGCTTGGGAATGAGAAGAGGAGTTCAAATAACAAGCAGCCAAAAGCTCAAGATGGCTGTTGCAGAAAGCGTAGGTGTTCTGCAAAACAGTCACTTAGTCTACGTTCGGTCTCACTGATGTAGAGGGGGCCACATCACAAGCACCAATTGCAAGAGACCAGGTTGGAGGAGATGCACACGAATCCCTGCCTGAACTGGAAAGGCTGTATAGCTCCCTGGAGGCTGGTGAGGGAGGAGGTGAAGGGACAGATGTTGTGCCTCCTACCGTTGCAGGGGAATGTGCCGTGGGACAGGGAGGGGTGGGTGGGCAGGGATGAGTGGACAGGGAGTCATGGACAAAGTGGTCCCTGAGGAAAGCAGAAAGTTGGAGGGGGGGGGGGTGAGAAGAGGGGAAGATGTGACTGGTGGTGGGATCCTGTAGGAGCTGACGGAAATGGTGACGGATATGCAGGATGTGGAGGCGAGTGGGGAACTCCATCAACACATACAAAAAGTGCTGTAGGAACTCAACGGGTCAGGCAGCATCAATGGAGAGAAATAAACAGTTGATGTTATGGGTCGAAATCCTCCAACAGTCCTGATGAAGGGTCTCGACCCGAACTGTCGACTGTTCATTTCCTTCCACAGATGCTGCCTGACCCGCTGATTTCCTCCAGCACTTTGTGTGTGTTGCTCCAGATTCCAGGCAGGCACGGTAGTGTAGCGGTTAGCATAATGCTTTACAGCGCCAGTGACCCAGGTTCAATTCTGGCCACTGTCTGTAAGGAGCTTGTACGTTCTCCCCGTGTCTGCGTGGGTTTCCTCTGGGTGCTGCGGTTTCCTCCGGGTGCTGCGGTTTCCTCCGGGTGCTGCGGTTTCCTCCCACATTCCAAAGACGTACGGGTTAGGAAGTTGTGCAGGAATCAACACCAATGCAGTCGATGTAGCAAAGAAAGAGTTGGGGAGGTGTGCCAGAGTAGGGTTTGGAACAAGGACTGTTGCATGTAGCCAACTAAAAGACAGGCATTGCTGGGGCCCATAGCTGCCCCTTTGATTTGGAGAAAGTGGGAGGAATTGAAAGATTGCAGGGTCTCAACCCAAAACATTAACAGTCCCTTTGCCTCCATTGTGTCATTTGACCTGCTGAGTTCTTCCAGCAGCTTATGTTTTGCTCCAGATTCCGGCATCTGTTGTCTCTCGTGTCTGCTGCTGTGCCAGAAGCCCCCGAGAGCTCCAGATTTGCAGCAGTAGCTACAAATATTATCAAATTCTTTAAGGTAATAGCCCTACAGGCTGCTGCAAGCAAAATTACTCCAGACAACATTACCTGAGGGTAGCTGGTGGTAACCGCCAGCAGCATTCCCACAGGTCACCTCAATACTACTACCACGTACAGTTGTGGAGCAGGACCAGAAGAAGATGTTTGTAAGGCACTGAGTTCATACAAGTCTGATAATGCCATCTGGCCCAGGTGTAAAATTATTTGTGACACTTTCACCTGTTTCATGTAAGATCTCCAGAAACCAGGGTTAATGTCCTCTGGAGCTTACCTGGTCTAAGCGAAGCACATCTGCTGTAAAACAAACACATTTATTCTTCTTGCTCCTGCTAAGCACCTTCTAACCAGTTTGAAAGTGAAAAGAGTAATGAAGGTTAATAAATAGCCCCATTACTTCCAAACCCAGTCTGAAGTAAATACTGCTCATGTCCAGGCAATGATTACAGCAGTAGATATAGAGTTGTGGAGTCATAGGGAGGTACAACACGGAAACAGGCCCTTCAGCTCACTGAATCCGTGCTGATCATTAAGCATCCATTTTTACACTAATTCTGCTAGAACCTATTTTTCTCTCACCACATCCCCATCAACTCCCCCCATATTCTACACCTCATCGACACAGTACAAACATTTTACAGTGGCCAATTAACCCTTCAACCTACACATTTTGGGGATGTGGGAGGAAACTGGAGCACCCAGAGGAAACCCACGCGACCACAGGGAGAACATGCAAACTCCACACAGACAGCCCCAGAGGTCAGAAGAGGATTGAATTTGAGCAGCTGGAGCTGAGGCAGCAACTCTACCAGCTGAGTCACTGCACCAGACATAAATTCAGACACGATGTTCACTGCCGTTATGTCTTTGAGATGCTCTTGCATTTGTAGTTGAATGTGGAAAGTGCCGACACTGCCGTCAGTATTTCAACACATCTTTACAGAACAGACTGTTTGCAGCCTTCTCTGCTGCAATCAAGGGAAATCATGGGAACTATAAACTTAAACTACTGCCTTGGTATAAAATACTCAGAAAATCTTATGGTTGGTCTACTGAGGTGTCAGTGACAACAAACCTCCTGGCATTCTTCACATGAATATTATAAATGTAAAGAATTTTAAAATAAAGTTTTTAAAAAGATTCTTGATACTTCAGCTTCCACTTGAATCATCTATATGCTTCAATCTTTATTTATCTCCCTGTAAAATATTTGAAATGTTAATTAATAATCAGGTATATACCTGAAAGGAAAGAATTTGCAAGTCTATGGGGAGAGGGTGGGAGTCTAACTGGATTGCTCTTTCATCGAGCTAGCATAGACTTGACAGGCTGAATGATCTCCTTGCATGCCGTAACCATTTTATAACTCTAGTTCCTGGTGTGCTTTCTGTGGGAATTGTTTTAATGTGATAATGATCGGGATCCTTTGATTTGATATCCAACAGCAGCAAGTGTTAGAGAGAGGAAGCTCTTGCTACAATGAGTGCTGGATCTTTGTGGGAAGTTTTCTTCAAGGTCAGCGAACATGTTGTCACTTTTGCACCAAGTGTGCATTCTGGTCCAATAAATACAAGCCAAAGTCTTGGGCCTCTGGGTTTCCTGTGCCACAGCAGCAAAGAATTCAGATCCTTTTGCGAGTTAAGTATATATTTGGAAATATCTTTGAGAATGGAAATTTTAAAATATCGAATCCCAAATGCATTATTTTAACTTCACTGCAAGAGTGAAGGATTTGTAATTTAAGATGCAGAACAAGTATCACCTCAGGAACTCCACATCCTCCTTCTTCATGCTCTTGCTTATGAAAACCGTGGCGCAGAGCCACTATACTTATACGCATAATTATTTGAAATGAACAATTGGGCAAGCTTAGCATCCATAAATCCCAGCTGGGATAACCCTCCCATTGGTTGGTTAGCAGTGAAGTGGTAACACCACTGTTGCTAATTGGCAGGAAATTCTTTCCAGAAGCTTCAATTGCTGTACATTGTAGGTATGCACAGTTATTGCCAACTAAGATAGATTACTCATAATAGGAAATCAGCAAATATTGTTCTGGCACGGTCTTCAAAAAGCAAAAATCACTTCTCTTCAAAAATCACATTCATCAACCAAGAACTGCCCTAGCTGCTCATTGCTAGCCTCAGATTTTGATTTCTGTTGCATCGCCAATTTCCATCATTCCAACACGAGGGACCATGCCTTCAGATCGCCAAGCCTTTTGTTCTGGTGTTCCCTTTACAAACCTCTCCACCTCAATCCCACTTTCCTCTTTTAAAGTCCACCTCTTTGTCCAAACTACTGAACTAAGTTTCAATTCAATTCAATTTCTTTGATAAAGGGCTTGAGGGACCTTGGAACATATTGCTATGTTAAAGGCATAATATAAATGGAAATTGTTGTTCAATGACTTCCCAGGTGAGCGGTGTCAAACTAATTCCCTCTTAGATTGGTGGTAATTTAAAATTTGGTCTCTTTTTTTTAAGTTTCTGAATTTGAACTTTCATTGTGTATTAGAAACCACACGGATCCTAAAATGGATCCTTGGGCAAGTCCAGTCAAAATTCCCTTCATCCTGACACATTTAGTTCTTCAGGGTGCTTCTTAAATAATCCCAAGGTTTATACAGAATTCCTCCCACATCAGGTCAAGAGGTTGACTCTGAATGGTCATCTCCCTGAGAACTAAAGTTGTGATCAGATTACAGTCATGCACTCACTCCTCAAATTCATTATTTTGCTTAAAGCAGCTGGAGTCTGGTTCTTTGTTAAAATGGCATTGTCCGAAATAGAATTTATGCCAGCTCTCTGTCCACAGCAAAGATTAAACAGTTTTCAGTCTTTCCCTGGCTCGGCTTTCCCCTTGCAGTGTTACGCTTGACTACCTAACTGAACTGGAAAATCTAACCTGTCCCAGTTGGCTTGTTCTGAGTTTATTCTCAAGTTTGGCTCACAAGTGGAATTGAAAGGAAATTTCAGAGTTGCCTCTGCCTTTTGAATACTTTCTGTTTGCTGGAGTACAAAACGTTACTGTGTAATCCACAGAGAGTCTTTCCCAGCTCTAGTGCAGGGATGCAAAGTTAAATGGCCTTGCTGCCAGTTCAAGATACTGTGTTATTTTCATTTATTTCAGGCAGGCAGCAATGTGTGGGGGAAAGGAGAACTGCAAAACAAATGATGATCTGTCCACATTGTCATTCTTCTAAACACCAGCCCCATCAATTGAACGTAGGGACTAAGCTTCAGTGAGATTTGTATAATATGGCCGACTGACTCCATACTGATGCTGAAGGGAAAGGCACCTCTCCTGGGGGTGAGAGGGGAGGTTAAAATTCAATTGGGGCATGAGGTGTCATGTTATTGGCTCATTGCTAGGGATGAACTGCAAGAAGTTCTCTTTTAACACTGGTCTTTGGGACTCCAGGCTGTAGCTACAGAGAACTGTCCCTTTCTTCCTGACTATACTACACACTTCCACTGGTGTATTCTTTCTCACTCTTACTTCACCCCCTCTATTCACCCCTCCCCATCACCAAAGCCCCACCCCGCTCTCCACCATCCACCACACCTGCTCCACTTGACCAGCACCTTGTGTTGTGGCCAGATTTCATCTCTCACTTCCACCCCACCCCCCCCCCCCCACTACAATCTGTTGTTATCCATTGAGTCACCAAGCACCTGGATGGGGTGAAAAGCTGGGACTCCTGCAGTAATGCATCGTGAGTAACCACACCCACGTGACTTGAAGTCATGTCCTCCAATTTCTGATCCCAAACTACATCTAAACCAGCACCTAATTGAAGAGGTTTGATTGAATCACACTCTCCAAGCAATGGAAGCAATGGTCTCCGACTTTGCTCAAGATAACTTTCCATGGACATAGCTGTCCAAATTCTCACTGACCTCACTAACTCCTGTATATTTCAGTTACAATACGTTACTTGTGAATCAAATCTTGTTTCCTATATTGAATGAGAAAAAGTTTTTATTTAGTTATATTTTCCCAGTTTCTTTAACCTATTAACCTAGTGTAGGAAATAAAAAAAAAGTATAATGTCGCCAGCCAATCATTTAGCTGCTGCCCGGTGACACCACTCCTTCATCTTCTTTATTCCAATGGTGGGTCCATCCTCCTATTCCCACTCTCAGCTCTTGCAGATTCCCACTTTTTCTCAGGTTACTTCCTCCACACCACCCCCCCCCCCCCCCACCACCTTTTATCCTGCTTTGTGGACTCAGCTCTCGCTGATTCCTCTTGTTCTTCTTTTGCTCCTTTGCACAATCTTCTGTTGCTGATTCCAGATCTCTCGTTCTTCTCTCCTATTGTTCTGTTTTGCTTCCTTAACCTTTGGTGTCTCCCACTCACTCCTTTATCTTCACTCTGCACTCTCAGCATTTGGTAATTGTCTCTGTCTCTGCATCTGTCTCTGTCACTGCTTTTATCTCTGTATCTGTCTTTGTCTCTTTGTACTCTATTTATCCCTGCTTGGACTTGGTACGGCAACTGCTCTGCCCAAGACTGCAAGAAACTGCAGAGAGATGTGGACACAGCTCAGCACATCACAGAAACCAACCTCCCCTCCGTGGACTCTGTCTACACTTCTCACTGTCTCGGTAAAGCAGCCAGCATAATCAAAGACACCTCCCACCCCGGACATTCTCTCTTCTCCCCTCTCCCATCGAGGAGAAGATACAAAAGTCTGAAAGCATGTACCACCAGGCTCAAGGACAGCTTCTAACCTGCTGTTATAAGACTATTGAACAGACCTCTTGTATTATAAGATGGACTCTTGACCTCACAATGTACCTTGTTATGATGTTGCACCTTATTGTCTGCCTGCACTTCACCTTCTCTGTAACTGTAACATTTTTCTGCATTCTGTTATTGTTTTTCCCTTTTACTACCTTGATGTACTGATGTGGTGAGATGATCTGTATGGATGGCATGCAAAACAAAGTCTTTTATTGTACTTTGGTACATATGACAATAATAAACCAATTACCAATTACCTGCTCTGCAGTCTCTGTTCCTGTGGTTTTCTGCTCTGCCTCAGATCTTTCCTCCTTGACCTGTTCTGTGCTCTCCACTCTCCTTGTCTTCTTCTGCTTCCTAGCCCCTTCCTTTTAGTCCAGATGAAGGGTCTTGACCCGAAATGCTGACAATTGCTTTCCACCCACAGATGCTGCTCGACCCACTGAGTTCCTCCAGCACATTGTTTGTCACTCCAGATCCCAGCATCTGCAGTCTCTTGTGTCTCCTTCCTTTTATGCCCTGTCCAGAGTTCTCAGCACTCACTGTCGAACTGAATCAAATATTGGCACTTTGTTTTGAAATTCCCTGATGAGAGATCAATCATGTTAGAAGCGGGCATTTCACACAATAAGACATTGTATTTAACTCAGGTTTTGCTCACCTAGTCTCAGGTGCATCATAGAGTCAAGTCACATCCAATGATTGGCTAGGTTTGTTGAATTCAATTTTTAGCCAAAATATTAGATTAAGCTACATTTAAATTGTTGGATGAGACAGTGTGGAAGAGCCTTAACATTTGCCACTTAACATTGAAAATACATCAGTGATGTGGTAATGGCATCCTTAATAATCCATCTGGAATAAGCAAGGTTTGTTCTATTGTATTAACACTTTGATGAATGGCTACACCTCACCTTGGTCAGTATTGTGCAGAATTGTGTCAATCTCTAATGTTTTTGAATAAATTAAGCCAGAATAATCAAGAGTTAAGGTGCCATGGCATTGGGTATCCTGGTTGTGGCTCTGATTGGCTAAATCAGGTTTGAATTTCCTAAAATATTAACATTATTGCCTGAACACTTTCAACCTAAAGATCAAATTAAATGTATAGTTCAACTTCACTCACATTAGAATAAAGCTGCAGGTTAAAATGTTCCTTGTGTAACTGAAGATAGACTTGGTTCATACTTCTGTTCATTTGCATCAAAAATTGTTATTAATTCTTAATCCAACAAAAACCTCTGGTAATCATGATCTTCCATCTTCTGGGAAAAGGAGTGTGGGTTTAGATCCTGCTTTATAATGATATTCTCTCACTCCTGAAAACAACCAGCTTTCTATTTTACCCATAAGGTATTCTGATTCTGTGTCTGCTAGGACTCCAGACCTCTGTAGGCTTCCGAACATCTAAAAGGACTTGTCAGCATTTCGAGGTTGATTGGTGATGTTGTATGCTATCTTGCATACACTACCTGCCCTAAACTGCCTTTTTTGTTGTGCAGAGCTGCAAGATCTGAAAGTAAGCATGTCAGTTTAATCATGTGCAGTGGTAGCTGCTACCATTCAATGACAGAGACACTGAGCTTTATTTAAAAGATGAAGAAATTCTACTTGAAGTAGCAAATTTTTGAATACCATGGGAACTGATATATAATGAGTTCACTGTAATGCTCCTTTCTTTTCAGTCTGTTTGGTTCTGTGTTGATGTGTATTTTTCACTCTGTAAGGAGTATCGTAAGCTAGTTTATCGATATTAACCTGATTACTTGATATTTGAATATTCTAGAATTGTGGGGAAATATACGGTACAATCCTAAATTCTGTCTGATGAGTAACGATTTATATATAACTCACGGTCTAAGCACAACAGATACCTTTTTTTCCCTCAAGTAATTAGACACGTTCTGTACCTTTGCAGATCCGATCATTACCTACATAATTACACTAATTAGAAACTTTGCTGATAGAAAATAGAGAACCCCATGCTTTCAAGCATCTACATCAGGTAATGGGCTTCCTGCACTAAGAAACTCAGGAGATTCTTGCAACATAGTCCACATGTCAAACTACATCCTGAAGATGGAGGTCTGATCCTGTTATGAAATATTCAACGACTGAAATCTCAGTTTATCCCGCTGCACAAAGGTTGTTTAATTGTAATGTGAACTACATTGTCCTGGTGATGGCACAAACTTATGGGCAGAAGCTCATTTCAGGGTCAAGGCTGTATAGAGACAAAGAGCTGAGAAATTCATCTTGGATGGAGACACTAAATGGACAGAATCAGATCTGTTGGCAGTTATACAGCTTGTCTGAAATTGAATATTGGATGGGAAATATAACAAGATCCAGCTGCATTGCCACTCATTTTGTGCCTCTGAAGAAATTGTTTGGGAAAAGTATTGAATGAGCAAGAAAAAAACCTAAAGTATATATAAAAAAAACAGGTTGGATTTGTGCCAGGCTTTTAAATAATATGTGTCAAACTAGATAACATTGGTTGCAAAATAATACTAACATCGTTTTGGGAAGCTTGCTCTTGGCAAACAAATTAAACCATGGAGTTCATTGTTATATTTCCAATACCTCTTGCAGGTTTGATGCATGAGAATTGGATAACCAAGATGAATTGAAACGCAGATATATTTTTAGTGCTTCCAATGTCATTTTACTGTGTTGAGTACATATATAACACAAAGATGCTGCCTTGTTGGCCCTTGTTGGCCCACTTATCAGGTATCTGCAAAATTACCCAAGCTCATTCATGCACAGATTGAACGATTAAGGTTTACAGAATTGCTGAGCCCAATAAGAACATACAAGCAAAGAAATATAAGCAGAAGTAGACCATTCATCCCTGTGTGATGGCTCTGCCATTCAATAAGATCTCCTCCCCAGCTCCAGTTTACTGCACTAATTCCATATCACCTGATTCCTGTAATGTCCAGAAATCTATTGATTCTCTTAAATGTTGTCAGTGCCCCTGAGTGTCCCCAGCATTCCACAGCAGAGAATTTCAAAGATTCACCATGAGAAAAAAATCCCACCTCAGTCCTCAATAGCTAAACCCTTAGTTTGAGACTGTGACCCCTGATTCTACACATCTGCATCCACAGTCAAGCCTGTCAAGAATTTTGTAGGTTTCAATGATATTACCTCTCATTCTTCTAAAGTCTGAAGAGTACTATCTTAGTCTATTTGCATTGAACTACTATGGCCCCACTGTCGATCACTGCACTCACTCTATTACAAGTATATCCTTCCTTAGTTAGGGAAACTACACCTGTACAGAATATCACCAGGAGTGAGCTTGCTGGGGCTTTATATATTTTCAGTAATAAATTGTCTTCAAGACCTCTTGCAATAAAGGATAGAATACCATTTAGTTTCCTATGTATTCACTGTACATGTACATTAACTGTCTAATTAGTGGCATATTCTTATGTATGTATATTCTGTTGCTTCCTGACACATTCTGGTTATCATAACCGATTTCGCTACCCTCTGTCATCTTGCTTTTTTCCTTTTAATTTTCTAAATTTCCCCTAGCCTGATCTTTCCCCCCATCTATTTTGCTTAAAGCCTTATCTACATCCTCAGCTATTCAATTCACCAACAAACTAGTCCCAGGTTGACTTAAGCAAAGCCCATCTCAATGGAACCAGTCCCTCTTTCCCCAATACTAGTACTAGTACTAGTGCACCATTAATTGAATATCTTTCTTATAAAATATTTGAACCATAAGTATATTTCAATTATTAATGTGCGCATTTATTTGTATTCGTTGTACCTTTGATTGAATTGCATCCAGAATATGATACAACAGTTTTGATTTTTTAATAGGAATAAGGTGAAGTTAATGTTATTTTAATCAGCAATGATCAATCAAATGCAGCAATCAGGAATTGCTGTCCAGTTGCTCATCCACAAGATACATTAAACTAATACCTCTGCATATATTCAGCAGTGAAATTCATGTAAGGTCATAAAGTTGTGCTTCTTAGACAATACTTATCCACAGAAACGTTAGGACTGGTGCATTCAGTGTAAGTGAATTTTTAATGGCATCAGATTTATGGTCAAAAAACACCTCTAACTTTGACAATTTAATTTCATAAATGTGGAGTTACATTCCTTCTAGAACTTCATTATTGTTAGAATTTTTTTTTGCTTTAGCTTTCTGTTTCTGCTGTCTCTCAAGGACCCATTTTTCTTCCCATTTTTTAAAAATGTCATTCTCTACACAGGATTTTATAATGAGTTATATATTTTAATTTTCTATTCCTGGCTTAGATTCTGGTCTATTCAATCACATAATGTCATTTGAATGGAATCGACAATCGTTTTTCTTGGAGTGAAAAGCAATAATTATCTTTTCTGCATTGTTTTGTGTTAATCTGCAAGTTTGACTGTGCACCTCCTCGCAATACATGGATGATGCATTTCTGGCACCAGGTGTGCACTTAACTCTCACGTGGCCCCACTTTTTCAGGCATTACAGAGCAAATTTCACTGATATTCTTCCAAAATGTTCTGCTTATTGGCACTCTACATTTTTATAATTTTGCACTGCAACTGGGTGATTTAAAGAATCACTAATTCTCATTTGCAACTTGTACAGTCTTTTCCACAATGCTTTGGAGGCTAGTTGTTCACGTTAAGATCTGTTCCCTCTTAACACTGAGCTTCTAATGATCTGCACTTCAATTACAACACTGGGAAACTACTTGGAATCGACCTTTGTAACGTGGTCCGCTGGCATTGCTGAAAGATTTGTAGCTGGACCGGATGTGTTGGTGGGGCCACAAGTGCGTTAAGGGCACCCTTTGGATATAGTGTAGATCGACTCACTACTAAATACATTGTACAGTCCAGGGTCTACAGGAACCCATGTTCCTATCTCAACTTCTTCAAGGAGCAATATCTCCCCTGAAACATTCAATTTGAAGGCAGGGTCCAAAACCAATATATTCAACTTAATTAAGGACAAATATAATGGCATTAAGAAGAGTTATCTAAAGTAAAGTGGCAAATGAAGCTTAGGATTCAGTCAATCAAAATGCAGTGGGAAATATTTAAGAGGATCTTTCAGAATAGATACTCTTCAACAAGAAAGGTAAATTCCAAGGAAAGGACTCGCTATCCTTGGTTAACTAAAGGGAAATTATATAATTACAGAAAGATGGTGGTGGGTCAGAACTTTTGACAGAATATAAAATATCAGCAGTGCATAAATAAAAGTTTAATAAAGAAGGAAAAATCAGGGCACAAGAAAAATCTGGCCAAAAATATTAAAATGGATAGCAAGGGTTTCTATAGATATTCAAAAAAGAGTCACAAAATGTGAGTGTTAATTCTGTAGAAAGTGAGGGGAATTAGAAATGAAAAACAAGGATTTGGTATTGTGCATCAGCTCTCATAGAGGATGCAGGTAAAGATGCAAAAACAACTATAAATCAGGAATTGAGAGACAGAGGAGATCAGGAAAATTAAAGTCACTGGGAAAATGGTACTGAACAGATTGTTGGAACTGCAGGCTGAGAAGTGTCTTGGATCAGATGGACTTCATACCAAGGTCTTAAAAGAAGTGGTTAGTGAGATAGTTTACACATTGATTTTAACTCTCTGAAATTCTCTAAACTGGGCAAGGTTCTATTAGATTAGAATACATTCAAAAAGGGAGGGAGACAAAAAACAAGGAACCACATGCCAGTTAGCTTAACATCTGCCATAGGAAAATGTCAGAAGAAATTACTAAACACATTACAAGAGAGCATGTAGAAAAATTCAAGGTAATCAGGCAAATTCAACATGGTTCTGTGAAAGGGAAATCATGTTTGACCAATTTATTGGAGTTCATTGAAGGAGTAACATGTGCTGTGGATAAAGAACTAGGGATGGATGTACTGTACTTAGATTTTTCAGAAGGCATTTGATAAGGCTTGTATCCGCAAGAGCTTGGAAGACCGAGAGTAGAGTTGATGAAACATAGGATCCTGAAGGGCATTGGCAAGGTGGACATTGCGAGGTTGTTTCCACTTGTGGGAGAATCTAGAACCAGAGGTCACTGTTTAAAAATATGGGATTGTCCATTAAAGAAAGAGATGAGGCAAAACTTTTTCTTTCAGAGAATGATGATTCTTTTCAACTCTCCTCCTCAAAGATCAGTGAATGCTGAGTCTTTAAATATTTTTAATATTCAGAGACAGATAGATATATTAATACTTGATAAGCAAGTGGGTGAAGGATTGTCGTGGCTTGATGGGCCTGCACAGATTAAATTATTTCATTAAATGGCAGAGTAGGATTGAGGAGCTGAGTAGCCTACACCTGCCTCTAAATCACATAAGACCATAAGACATAGGACAAAGGAGCAGAATTAGGCATTCTGCCCGTCGGGTCTGCTCCACCACTCAATCAGGGCTGATTTACTTTTCCCTCTCAATCCCATTCTCCTGCCTCCCCCCCCCTCACCCCCCCCCCCCCCCCGTAACCTTTGATGCCCTTACTAATCAGGAACCTATCAACCTCCACTTTAAATCTATCCAATGACTTGGCCTCCACAGGCCTCTGTGGCAATGAATTCCACAGATTCACCACCCTCCGGCTAAAGAAATTTCTCCTCGACTCTGTTCTAAAGGGACATCCTTCTATTCTGAGGTTGTGCCCTCTGGTCCTAGACTCTCCCACTACTGGAAACATCCTCTCCACGTCCACTCTATCCAGGCCTTTCAATATTCAGTAGGTTTCAATAAGAACCCCCTCATCCTTCTAAACTCCAGCGAGAACAGGCCCAGAGCCATCAAACGCTCCTCATATGTTAACCCTTTCATTCCTGGGATCATTCTTCTTAACCTCCTCTGGACCCTCTCTGGTGTCAGCACATCCTTCCTCAGATATAGGGCCCAAAATTGCTCACCTTACCCCAAATGTGGTCTGACCAATGCCTTATAAAGCCTCAGCATTACATCCTTGCTTTTATATTCTAGTCCTCTCGAAATGAATGCTAACATTGCATTTGCCTTCCTTACTACTGACCCAACCTGCAAGTTAACCTTTAGGGAATCCTGCACCAGGATTCTTTACCTCTGATTTCTGAATTCTGAATTCACTCCCCATTTAGAAAATAGTCTACACCTTTATTCCTTCTACCAAAGTGCATGACCGTACACTTCCCTACGCTGTATTCCATCTGCCACTTCTTTGCCCATTCTCCCAGCCTGTCCAAGTCCTTCTGCAGACTCCCTGCATCGTCAACACTACCTGCCCCTCCACCTATCTTTGTATCATCCGCAAACTTGGCCACAAAGCCATCAATTCTGTCATCCTGGGGTGTAGTCTATCTGGTCCAGGTGACTTATCCACCTTCAGACCTTTCAGTTTCGCCAAGCACCTTCTCCTTAGTAATAGCGACTACACTCACTTCTGCCCCCTGACACTCTCGAATTTCTGGCATATTGCTGGTGGTTTCCACAGTGAAGACTGACGCAAGATATTTATTCAGTTTTTCTGCCATTTCTTTCTTCCCCATTATTACCTCTCCGGCGTCACTTTCCAGTGGTCCGATGTCCATTCTTGCCTCTCTTTTACTCTTTACATATCTGAAAAATCTTTTAGTATCCTCTTTTATATTGTTGGCTAGTTTACCTTCATATTTCATCTTTTCTCCCTTTATTGCTTTTTTAGTTTTTAAAAGCTGCCCAATCCTCTAGCTTCCCACCAATTTTTGCAATACTGTATACCATCTTTTTTGCTTTTATGCTGCTTTTGACTTCCCTTGTCAGCCAAGGTTGCCTCATCCTCCCTTTAGAATGCTTCTTCTTCTTTGGGATGAACTGATCCTGCATCTACTGAATTACTCCCAGAAACTCTTGCCATTGCTGCTCTATCGTCATCCCTGCTAGGATCCCCTTCCAATCAACTTTGGCCAGCTCCTCTCTCATGCCTCTGTAGTTACCTTTACTCAACTGTAAGAGTGATACATCCAATTTTAGCTTCTCCCTCTCAAACTGCAGGGTGAATTCTATTATATTATGATCACTGCCTCCTAAGGTTTCCTTTATCTTAAGCTCCCTAATCAAATCTGGTTCATCGCACAACACCAAATCCAAAATTGCCTTTTCCCTAGTGGGCTCAACCACAAGCTGCTCTAAAAAGCCATCTCGTCGGCATTCTACAAATTCCTTCTCCTGGGATCCAGTGCCAACCTGATTTTCCCAATCTACCTGCATATTGAAATCCCCCGTGACTCACCGTAACATTGCCCTTCTAACATGCCTTTTCTATCTCCTGTTGTAATTTGTACCCCACATCCTGGCTACTATTCGGAGGCCTGTATAGAACCCCCATCAGGATCTTTTTATCCTTGCAGTTCCTTAACTCTACCCACAAGGATTCTACATCTTCTGATCCTATGTCACTTCTTGCTAAGGATTGATTTCATTTTTTACCAACAGAGCCACCCCACCCCCTCTGCCCACCTGCCTGTTTATTCGATAGGATGTGTATCCTTGGATGTTTAGCTCCCAGCCGTGATCCTCCTTCAGCCACGACTCTGTGATGCCCACAACATCATACCTGCCAATTTCTAACTGCGCTATAAGCTCATCTACTTTACTTCATCTACCTAACATGTTACTATGTTCATATGTTTGGATGGTTTACAAAGATAGATGACACAGAGTTATGCACAGTTTATGTCCTCAGCTATTGACTCACACCCACTGCCTGCGTTGCTGTGAGAGTTGAACTCAAGGCCAATCACATTCAGCTTTTAGCCTCAGGATCATTTCAGGCAGCTGTGGCTGATCTATGCTTTAGCTCACAGTTTGATACATAATGCATCATTACAGAGGCTACAGAAGCTCTACCCTCAGAGGCAACTCCCTCTACTCTTCTTTTAGCCCAGATGCACCCGAGAGGATGCAGGAACTTGTCAGCATTGTGGGCTGACAAGGCCCCAAGGTTCAGACCAGCACAGGCTGGACTCACTTCAGAACCCAGAGCCCCTCATGAACTGTAAAGGCTTCCACTCCCTCAATATTCATGATATGATTGATAGCACTGAAGAACTTCCTTGAGGTCACTGCCAGATCCTGTGATTGCTTTATTTCTGGACATTCACAGCTTGCTGGCATCCTTCAGTGTCCACACTGCCTCGATACATGGATATTAGTTGATAAGAGCTATTCCCTTATCTGGCTTTGGAGCCTTCTAGCCTTGTCACAACATACTCTCAATCTATGTGTCATCAGAAACTTTAGCAATTATACCTTCAGTGCCTTTATCCAAGTCATTTGTATAAATCGTAAGAAGTTGAGGCCCCAGTACTGATCCCTGTGGCCCAACACTCATTACACTTTATCAGCCAGAGGAAGACCTACCTACGCTGACTCTGTTTCCTGTTAACCAGCCAATCTTCTGTCCATGCAATATGTTAGCTCCTACACCAGGTGCTTTTATTTTCTGCAATAACTTTAATACGCCACCTTATCAAATGCCTGTTGGAAATCCAAGTGTAGTCCATCTACAGGTTCCCCTTTATCCACAGCAGATCCCCGATTGCTGGCTCATGGCAATTTTGCAAGAGAAGTCTAAGATCTTGGGCTGAATTGGACAGGTCTGGGCCAGCAGCAGTCAACTCTAAATAAATGAATATGATAATGAGATATCGAGATCTTTCCCTGTTTATACATTAAATAAATTTCTGTCATTTATTCACACATATTATTCTGCTTATGGTGCCAAGTCAGCAGGGAAGGATTTGGTGGTAAGGATAACCAGCCACCTGGTGGCACTGCCAGACAGTTTCTTAGGGTGAAGGAAGGCTGCTCTTGGAGCACTGGAAAAAGTTATTGATGACAACAAGTGGTCTCCCGGGTGGAGAGCAGGTGAGTCTGGCTGGAAGAGGAGAGGGAAAAGAATGAAGCGTGCTTGCACTTCAGTGTTTTGTAATGGGGACCTAGTTTGTGAGGTGGGTGCACATGGAAGTCCTGCAATGCTGGTCCCAGTGAGTGTCTGCCATGGACTGCATGCCCACACTGGGGATGGAATTCTTGGTATTGGTCAGGCTGGATCGAATTCATAGAGCCATAGAATCATAGAGAGATACAGCACAGAAACAGGCCCCTCGACCCACCAAGTCCATGCCACTCATCAACTGCCCATTTTGCACTAATCTTACATTAATCTCATTTTTTTATTCTCACCATGTTCTCAGCTCATCCCAGATTCTATCACTCACCTCCATACTGCAGGCAATTTACAGTGATTAATTAACCTACCAACCTGCGTGTCTTTGGGATGTGGGAGGAAACCGGAACACTCAGAAGAAACCCACGCAGACATGGAAAATGTGCAAACTCCACATAGCCAGAGGCTGGGATTGAACCTGGGTATCTGGCACTGTGAAACAGCTGCTCTATTAGCTGCACCAGTTAGGGATCAAAAACACCCAGGGTGAGTTTAGATTAGCTCTGCCTGGATCAGCTTTTAATTTTGTACCTGAGTTGGTCATTCAGTGTAGATAGTAAAATTTTATAGTTACAGACGGTCATTGACTTCAGGAAAGGGGCGGTGTACATGCACCTGTTGACATCAACGGTGCTGAGGTCGAGAGGTTTAAGAGCTTCAAGTTTCTGGGAGTGAACATCACCAATAGCCTGTCCTGGTCAAATCACCTAGATGCCATGGCCAAGAATGCTCACCAGTGCCTCTATATCCTCAGCAGGCTAAAGAAATTCGGTTTTTCCCCTTTGACACTCACCAACTTTTATTGATGCACCATAGAAAGCATCCTATCGGGATGCATCACGGCTTGGTACGGCAACTGCTCTGCCCAGGACCGCAAGAAACTGCAGAGAGTTGTAGACACAGCCCAGCACATTGCGGAAACCAGCCTCCCCTCCTTAGACTCTGTCTTTACCTCTCGCTGCCTTGGTGAAGCAGCCAGCATAATCAAAGACCGCAACCACCTGGGTCATTCTCTCTGCTCTCATCTTCCATCAGGTAGAAGGTACAGGAGCCTGAGTGCACATACAGTACCACCAGGCTTAAGGACAGCTTCTATCCCACTGTGATAAGACTATTGAATGGTTCCCTTTTATGATGAGATGGACTCTAACCTCACAGCCTACCTTGTTGTGACCTTGCACCTTATTGCACTGCACTTTCTCTGTAGCTCTGTACTGTTATTGTTTTTACCTGTATTACCTCAATGCACTCTGCACTAACTCACTGTAACTGCATTGTGTAATGAATTGACCTGTTCGATCTGTATGCAAGACAAGTTTTTCACCATACCTCGATACAAGTGACAATAATAAACCAATACCAATACCAATGGTGGTGCGGTGAACAGTGTGGAGCTTATTGATAGACTTCAAGATGACATAGACTGGCAGAATAGGCCAATAAATGGCAGGTGAAAGTTAATAAAGAGAAGTGTGAATTGACAAGCTCTGGTGGAGAGAACAAGGAAAGACAATGTTGACTAATTGACAGAGTTGTAAAGGGTGTACAGGACATAGCAGCCTGCTTGATAGGCCACCCATCCACTCACTCCACACCGACACACAATAGCAGCAGTTTGTACCATCTACAGGGTGCTTTGCAGCTACTCAGAAGACTCCCGAGACTTGCAAAACCAAGATCTCTACCAGCTAGAAGGTCAAGAGGCAGCAAAAGCATGGGAACACCACCACCTGAAGGTGCCCTCCAAGCCACTCACCACCCTGACTTGGAAATATGTCAGAGAAACAAAGGGCTGCAGATGCTGGCATCTGAATGAAAAACACAATGATGCTGGAGGAACTCAGCAGGCCACGAGCATCCATGGAGAAAAGCAGGCGGTCAATGTTTCGGGTCAGGACCCTTCTTCAGGACTGAAGATAGGAAAGGGCAAGCCCAATATATAGGAGGGAAAAGCAAAGCAGTGATAGGTGGACAAAAGAGGGGAGGCACGGTGGGCACA
The DNA here is from genome assembly GCF_009764475.1 of Pristis pectinata. Lineage (NCBI taxonomy): Eukaryota > Metazoa > Chordata > Chondrichthyes > Rhinopristiformes > Pristidae > Pristis > Pristis pectinata. Next base: position 92,362,330 of record NC_067407.1, on the reverse strand, counting down.
GGGTGGTGATAGGTAGATGCAGGTAAGAGATAGTGATGGGCAGGTGTGGGGGAGGAGGGGAGAGCAGATCCACTGGGGGATGGGTCAAAGGTAAGACGGGAGAGGAAATAAAAGGGGTCCAGGAAAGGGAAGAAGAGAAGAAGCATGGTGGGGGGTTGGGGGGGGGGGAGGTTGTGGGGAGGGGAGGTGGGGATTACCTAAAGTGGGAAAATTCAATATTTATATTCATGCCGTTAGGCTGCAAGGTTCCAAGAAGGAAAATGAGGTGCTGTTCCTCCAGTTTGCACTTGGAAATGTGTCACCATTCCTTCACCATCACTGGGTCAGAATCCTGGAACTGTCTACCTGACAGCACTGTGAGTATACCCACACCTCAAGGACTGCAGCTGTTTAAGAAGGCAGCTCACCACCACCTTCTCAAGGGCAACTAGGGTGGGCAACTAAATGCTGGCTCAGCCTGTGAAGACCACATCCTTTGAATGAATACAAAAAAATAAGAAAGAAAAGGACCTGGATGTATATGCCCAAAAGCCTTTGACAAGGACAGGACATGTTGTGAGAATGGTTAATGAATCTTGGACTTCTCAAATGGACATATACGTTACGAAAAAAGGAAGTTATATTTGGCCTTCATAAAACACTCACTAGAAAGATGTGAACTTCCCAAGGAGGCTGCAGAAAAGATTTCCGAAAATGCTTCCAGGAATGAGGGATTTCACCCGCAAAGTTGGGGATACTGGGTTGTTCTCCCGAGAGCAAAGAAACTTGAATTGATTTGGTAGATACAGAGAAGACCATGATGGTTTAGATACAATAATTAGAAGCTGCTCCCCATTAGCAGAGGGTTCAAGGACTGGGACACAGCTTTAAAGTGGGCAAAAAATAAAAAAGAGTAAGGAAAGTCTTATGTGGTAGGTGATTATGATCTGGAACTCACTTCTGTAAACCGAATAAATCAGGGCTTTCAACTTGCAGTTGGAGTGAAAATAATTTGCAGAGCTGTGAGGTGTGTGACTGGCTGAATTGCTCTGCAGGGGGCTGAGATGGACTCAATGGGCCGAGTAGCCTCTGTTTGTTCTGCAATGATTCCTTATTCCAGTAGGAGGCCGTTCATGCTTGTGCCAATTCTTTGACAGAGTTAGTCCCATTCCATTGCCCATATCTGACCTGTTAATTTTAACATTCCAGTAATTAACCTAAAAGCATTTAAATTTGATAACAGCCCTCGATCCCAGAGGAAACCTCATCATCACTTCCTCTAATCAAATTTAAATCAATGGAAATATTACAATGTTTCAACTAACATTGCTTTTATTCCATGAGAGTAGATTTCAAGTCTTGATAAAGTCATCACAGAAGATAGCTTGAAAGAGTAACCTAATTTAAAGTTGTGAAAAAGTCAAACTAAAACTACTGGAGATTCACACAGCAATTTTATGATATATTGGCACTCGGTAGACAGAATTAGCTTCATATTGGCAGAAACTGTTGGCATGTATTTTCCCTGATTATGTCTTGTCCAGAGATGTTCCCAAAATCAACTTATATTTTTCTATTATTTGATTCCTGAACATGGATACAGTATTGACAAACATTCTAGAGTTCATTATAGATATTTGACCTCAAAGCCAATTTACTGATTTTATGCATGGATCGCAAAGATCTTGATGGAGATATCTATAAACGGCACATGCATAAAATGACATACTTCCAAAGACACATCAGAGAGCACATCTATTATGGTAGGAAACTTTGGAATATCAACCTATCACCGAATTTCAAACATGTTTGTGTTCGATTTAATTAGAGCGACTGTTTTATAAATGCTAATTCTGCTTCACTATATATATTCCATTGTTCCCTTTCCATAGTTTCAAAGCAGTATAGCCTTGAGATGTATTGCCAGAACCATCTGCAAATTATCCTTAACCAAACACGTTCTTTCCTCTGACTATAGATGTCATTAGGGGATAGTCACAGCCTAAGGCTATGCATGAACTTTTTCATCTAACTGTACACTTTATCTATAATTTAGTCTGCTTTCCTAAATTATTCAAACTGACTGTAGGTGAAAATAGTGGAATTCACTGAATCCTTCCTTTAGGTTTTTAAAGTAAAACAGTTTTTATGTTGATTTGAATTTTTAAGTTTTTTTTTCTCCCTTTTAATCAGAGATGAGAATTGGATTGTACATGTTTCGTTTTGATCCTGCCTTCTCTGTACCCAGAGTGCCTTTTATTCTAATCAAGTAAAAGTGGGACTCAACTTGTGTTAAATAAGGTTGAGTGCACTGTGGAGTTAATAAAAAATATTTTCAAGGTTAATGAGGGTGAATGATGCTAAACATGTTTATTAGAGATGCCACAAGCCCAACAGCTATTTATAATGCATTTGCAATTAATTTCCTTGTATTTCTTTTCTACAAACCACCAGAAAATTCACTCTGGCATCTGTCATGTATCTTATTGTAAGTAGCCTGGTACCCTTGGTGAATGTTTCTTGGTATCCTACAAAAGCTCAAACCAGCTTCATAAGTATTCAATCAGGTGCTGTAGAGTTTGATTAAAAATTTCTTTCAGGCTGTTCTATAGTTTACATGTAAATTCTGATGAGTTCCAGCAATTACATTTTGAGTTATAATATTCTCTTCATTAGTGGAACATGGCTGGAACTACCATCATTACTACTTCATTTCTTTCCTAATTGTTATTGCTGCAGTCCTCATTTGGGAAAGCACAAAACTAAATTGTTCCCCGTCCTTCACCAATGCTACACCACTATTAGGGGATGTGCATGCCTATCAATGGTTTTATTTTCTGTTAGAAGGCACCTCAGTTTGGTTTGGTGGCTTCCTTACTGACATGCTTTGGACATGCCTGATAATGTGAAAAATTGCAGTTGTCCACCATCATTCACAGAGGAGTACATGGCAAAGCATGTCTTCATCTGTCCCCCAATGTTCCATAGAATCAAGAAACGATGTACTATCAATCAAAAGTAAATTTGACTCGTCTGTCTTGGTCACCATTCCACATGCTCCTACTTTCCTGCTTACTCTACATCTATAACATCCTACGACAATTAGTAGCATAATCTAACCAACCTCACATTTGTGCTAATGAACAGAGAAATATTTATGCATATAAATTCTATTTTATCTCTCAATTTAGTGGGAACAGGAGCACCAATCAGCCCCTCAAACTCATTAAGCTCCTCATTTAGTTCATGGCTAATCCATCCATTAACCTCTTTTGCAGAGTTGGTTCCATTGCCTGTTACAGCTTTACCCAACAAATTGCTGTCAAGTTCAGTACTGGAATTTTAGCACTAATGGCCATTCTGAAGAGAATTCATTTGAATCCTTGAAAAATTCAGTGTTAATTGAAAAATATCTACATTTGAAAAAAATTGTGTATATTTACCAACGTTTGGATTTAGTAGAGGTTTCCTAACAACCTTATTTTTCCTCAGGAGTTTAATAGCCAGTTAAGTACAAACTTTCTGTCTCTTCTATTGGTAACTGCCTTAAAATATGATCTAACATATTTTTCAGATATACTGAAACTGATTGGTTCAGGTTGTATTTTGATTGACAGTTTCGCTTTGGACATAGATTCACAGAGCTATAAGGCATAGAAGCAGGCCCTCCGGACTAACGTCCATGCCGACCAAGGTGTCTTCCTGAATTGGTCCCATTTGCCTGCATTTGTCCCATATCCCTCTAAACCTTTTCTATCCATGTACCTGTCCAAATGTTTACTGAATGTTGTAATTTTACCTGCCCCAACCACCTCCACTGGCAGCTTGTTCTATATACCCACCACCCTTTGCGTGAAAAACCAGTCCCTCAAATCTCCTTTAACCGTTTCCCCTCTCACCATAAACCCATGCCCTCTGGTTTTAGACTCTCCTACTCTGAGGAAAGAGACTGTGACTATCTACCCTATCTATGCTCCTCATAATTTTATAAAACCTCCATAAGGTAACCCTCAGCCTCCTTTGCTCTAGGAAAACAGTCCCAGTCTATCCAGTCTCTCCTTGTAACTCAAGCCTTCCAGTCCTGTGAATCTTTTCTGCACCCTCTCTGGATTAATCACAGGTTCCAATAGCATGATGACCAGAACTGCACACTATACTGTAAGTGTGGCCAAACCAACAATTTGTGCAACTAACGTGGCATCCAAACTCCTATACTCAATGCCTCAGCCAATGCAGGCAAGTATATCATATGCCTTCTTCACCACTCTGTCTACCTATGTCACCACTTTCAGGGAACTATGAACATACCCCAAAGTCTTCCTGTTCAATGACACTCCCCAGGGCCCTGCCATGTGTTGCCCTGACCTGGTTTAACTTTCCAAAATGCATCACTTTGCACTTGTCCGAGTTAAATTCCATCTACCATTCTCTTGCCCTCTAGATCCTGTTGTAACTTTAGACAACCTTCTTCAGTGTCCACTTTTCATTGTCATCTACAAACTTACTGATCATGCCACCTACATTCTCTTCCAAATCATTAAGATATATGGGATGAACAATAAAGGAGCCAGCACCAATCCCTGTGGCACATCACTGGCTACAGGTCTCCAACATCAATCATCAAAGATCCCTGCCATCCAGGCCATGCCATCTTTATGCAGCTACCATCAGGCAGTAGGTACAGAAGCTTGAAGTCCCACACCACCAGGTTCAAGAACAGCTACTTCCCTTCAACCATTCGGTTCTTGAATCAACTGGCAAAGCCCTAAACATTACAGTTTAGCAACACTATGACCACTTTGATCACTTTGCACTTAAATGGACTTTTTTTTTGTTTTAATTGTGTTCTTTCTTGTAAAAATTGTGTAAACATGTTTAATTTGTGTTTTTCTTGTGAATGCTACTTATATGATGCTATGTGCGTGTGATGCTGCTGCAAGTAAGTTTTTCATTACACCTGTGCATACATGTACTTGTGCACGTTACTCGACTTTGACTTTGACAATCTGAAAAGCTGCCCTCTGCCTCCTATCACCTAGCCAATTTTGTACCCAATTTGCTGTCTTACCCTAGATCCCATGTATTCTAACCTTGTTGGATAGGATGTCCTAATAAATTTTTGGATAGAAAAAATACTATTTCAACTTAATGTCAGTGAAAAGTTCTGTGAAAAAAGCAACACTCAAAAGATAGAAAAAGGCTGTCTGGATATGCAAGAACGTATTGGGTAATATTTCTGAAATCTAGAGAAATCCATTAGGTACTTACCTATGTTGGTGCACTACAACCAGTTGTCAAGGTTTTTGGGTAGGGCATCACAAAACCATGCCCCTTAATATCTTTGGAGTAAAGGCCACAGGTGCATTGCATCTTCAGCACTCTCATGAACTTGAATTAGATAAAGAGTTTTTGGCAGTAAGTTAATTTTTTATCTTTGTTAGATTATTCTTTTGATAGTTAAATTGACATTATTTCAGATTTTTGAAGTCCTGTGCAACACATTTACTGCTTTCAAAGTAGTAAATGTGTTGCTGGTAAGGCCTTATGGGAGCATGAGTTAATCAAGTACTTATGAGCAGTTAGAAGCAGATGTTTTTGATCATTTACTCAGTGTAAAGCCAATAAATAATTAGGGAAATATAGGCTTTATAGATATTGATGCCATTGTGATCTCTGCCAGTGGCTGTATGTAAAGGATGTGGCTTTACTCAAAAGAAAATTACCATGACCTTTTGCCCTCCTCCTGGTGCTTGCTACTTTCTTAGCATAACCAGTAATATGTACAACATCATTCTGGCCAAGTTGCAATGTTGATTCCTCCGTTGTCATTGATCCAAACCAAAAGATGGATGCTTCACTCTAAAATGCCACCAAAATATCATTTGACATTACTTCACTTTTGTCTCTATGCCTTTCCTTGGCTCTTAAACACCTTCCAGTTGATACCACTGTGTAAATCCCCGAGTATTCAGTAGGTGATAAAGATGCTTTCAATTTCTGTTAACATGGAAAAATGTTCCAGGCAACTCTTCTGGCTGAACATTCAATGGGCTGGAGCAGAGATGCACTGGTGTCTGTTGGTTTCTTCGTGTTGCTGCTTACATAAGCAAATAAAGTGGGGGAGAACTATGACCAGAATATCCCTTATTGAAGATGGTAACTCTCAGGTAAATTTTGTCTGGATACAACAATGTATCAAATTGCTTACCAGTACGATAAGAACCAAATCATAAAAGTACCCTGCACGGCACAGTAGTGCAACGGTTAGCGTAACGCTATTACCGTGCCAGTGACCCCGGTTCAATTCCCGCCACTGTCTGTAAGGAGTTTGTACGTTCTCTCTGTGTCTGTGTGGGTTTCCTCCGGGTGCTCCGGTTTCGTCCCACATTCCAAAGACGTACAGGTTAGGAGCTGTGGGCATGCTATGTTGGCGCCAGAAGCGTGGTGACACTTGCGGGCTGCCCCTAGCACATTCTCATTAACACAAAAAGACTCATTTCACTGTGTGTTTCGATGTACATGTGACCGATAGATAAATATCTTACAGTATCTTATCTTACATATAAGGTCACCTTTAACTTTACACCAAAGAAACTAAAAGAGCTGTCATTTGTATTCTTTGCAAGATTGTGTGGCCCTTTTACTCTCCACATTTAATGAAGTTTAGGTAATCAGTAATTATTTTATTCTAGTAAATAAGTAATTGTATAGTTAAAAGACATATTTATCTTGCAAAATTCTACTCAAAGTCAGTTTAAGAAATAAGTCTAGTTTGCAGGACCATTGGTTTGTTTCATCTATTTTTGTATTCAGTTGTTTTCAAAGTTGTTTTTCATAAAATAGAAAAAAAACTCACCTCTGATTAACGCAAGCCTTGCTCCTATTTTTAGCTGTGTCCATGGCCTCAGTTATTTTGCACACACTTTGCTGCTCTTGAAAATACCTTCATATTGATGAAGAAACAATAATAAAAAGCAGATCGTATTCCGAGAGTTCTGAACACTATTCCAACTTGATCTGCACAGCCCATTCATGTTTAAATCAGATGTTAATTGTGAATGCCATGTCCATATTTCCATTCACAACATGTAACATTCCTGATGAAACTCAGAGGCCCTGCAATCAATTTAAAATAAGCCTCATGTAACCCAGCCAATTTTCTTATCGCCCCTTAGATGGATCTTGCCCACATGTTGTCTCATTAGAGGTTGCAAACTGTTGACTTTTGATACACTGATGTTTAAGAATTTTGCCGGTAACTTTATTTATCTGTGAACTGGTAGGATGTGAACACACAATCTCAAATAACATCCATTGAGTAGTTTAATTCAGAATTGTGAAAAGAATTTTTGCATAAAATGAGTCCCAAGCGTCTGAAGAATGGTCCAAATATTCTTTAGCTTTTTACTTTTAGTTGCCTCACAAAGAAGAGTGTTGTTATTGCTACTTGTCTTGAAATAATATAAAATTGATTTGGATCCCACAGAGTTTATCACAGAAAACAATTTCAAGTTTCATATTTTCATTTTACTCATCATGATGATCTGGTGTTTAAACTGATGAAACCAGGGATTACAGGAAGAACCAGGTGAAACAAGACCAAAATTGATAGAGTCCTGATCCAGGGTCTTGACCCAAAATATTGACATACAACTTTTGCAACGGATGCTCATTGACCCATTGAGTTCTTCCAGCGTTCCAGATTACAACATCTGCAATCTCTTCTGTCTCTGTCTTCTGTTGTATGTGCTTGGCAAATTCCTTATTGGCTCACACAACTGGGAGGAAAAAAGGGCATAAGTTAAAGAATAAATAAATTACTAATTGTTAATAATGATATTTGACTAATACATTATCTGAAATATTAATTCCTGAAAATATAAAATGAGGAATAGAGGGTGATTTGGTACAGGACTAAATGGGATTGGATAGGTTAGAGTTATTTTCATTGGCAGAGTTGGGGCCAGGGGAAGACTTAATTGAAGAGTAGAAAATGATGTGTGGCCTATACAGAGGAAGGAGCTGTCTCCCTTAGAAGGAGGGTCAAAAATCAGGGTGCCTAATTTTAAAGGTGAAGGTTTTGAGGAGCTATAAGGGTGGGGTGGGTCTGGAACTCGTTGCTTGAATGGGTGGTAGAGTCAGAAACCATTATCACATTTAAAGAGCACTTGGATATGTACTCAAAGAGCCGTGTTCTTCAGAGCTGTGGGCCAAGAGCTGGAAGGTGGGATTAGGCTGGGCTGCTCTTCTTTGACAAGCACCAACATTACGGGCCAAATGGCCATCTATTGAGTTATAAGTTTTCCATGATTCTAATTAAGGTTATACTGTTGGACAATCTTTAGTCATCTCCATCCAATGCAGTATTTGAGTGGCTATAAGTTCCTACCATCTCTTCACAAGCAACAGGATATGTTAGACAGGTTTCCTGCTCTTACTTGCCTTCTCAGGACCCTTTTGGAAAAGTGCGTGGGTGTGTGGAGGAGGACTGGCTGGTCTGGGTGATTTGTTCTGTCATCAAGTAGCCTCTGAATACACACCGTCTACACTGAAAGAGTGACAGTGGCCACTAGAGAGCAGTCAGGGCTTGTAGGCCCTTGCCTTTGCAATAATCCGTGATTTCACAAAAGGACACCTAAAGAGGGTAACTTTAAGGGAAAACACAAACTGAACAACAAAGACACATTTTGTAATCATTTATGTTAACATGCAAACCTAGAATCCAGGCCATCCGTAAAGGAATCCTGAAGTGCCGATAAAGGGAATACAGGAGAAAACAAGAAACAGCAACAAAAGAACTGATTGTGGTGGGTGGAGGGGGGGGGGGGGGTGCGGGGAGGAGGATTGGAAGGTTTCATCTTCCTCCATCCCATCTCTAGAACACTGTTTGAAAACATTGCAGAAGTCCCAGTCTGTTAAGGATTCTCTGAAGAAGTGCATTATTATTTTTTAATCCTTTGGCTGCCAGGAGGACTTTGGAATCCGCAGTCTCTCTACGCCAACCATTTGCTTTAATGCTCTCGCTGATGTGGCCCATCATTCAGAAATAATAACGTTACATTCCTAAAACTACCAAATGTCCAATACAGTGTTCCATTATTGAAAAAGTGCAATGAAAAATAGTAATAGACTTTGCTACCTTTTTCAAATGTTCCCCTCATTCTCTCCATTCTAATTTAATAATTTTAATTACTTTTACTCAATCTGCATACATATTCATTGCTTCTATTGATCACAACTTGTCTTTCCTTTGAAAGGCAAGTCTTTAAACAGTTCACAAACCTGATTCCTTTGGTCCCATGACAGCTTGTAGGCATGTGTTGTAATTGCATAATATATCCCCAGCTGACAACCAGTTCCAAAGACCGTTTTGACCAATTGAGTTTCATAAGTCTAATTATTGACTTGACCACGTCATAACTATGACTAGCCTTACCCTTAATGCATTTCTACGTACCAATCTAGAAAAGGCAAACATAGGACCAGTTGGTAATGTGATAATGTCGTTTAAAAAGGGGGAGAAGTTACAGATTGGCACTTACAAGCTACTCAAATGAACAATGATGGCAGGAGAATTACTGAAAAAAAATCTGAGACACAAGTTAAATCGTCCTTTGTAAATTCAGATGTTATTTAAGCAGTCACCATGGACTACATTGAGTTTTTTGAGGAGATAACAGGGAAGATTGATGAAGCAACAAGTATGACAATGTCCATATGCCAGCTGAATCAGAAAAATATTAGTCAGAGATATCCAGGGTAAGGTGGTAAATTGGATCCAAAATTGACACAGTGGCAGGAAGAAAATGGTAATAGTTACTTGGAGGTAGGTGGGATTTAGTGACTCACTCTCAGCCTCTTGCTTTTAGTGGTAAATATCAATAATTTCACTTAAATGGTGAGAAAATTTCAAATGCAAGAAGATTTGCCCTGTGATCGATGGTGGGGTTGAGAGTTGTAAACATGTAAGATGTCAGTGGACTGGTTAGTTTGGCTGAAAAGTACCAAATGAAATTCAACCCAAAGTAGTGTGAAGTAATGCAGTGGGAAAGAGGAGCAAGGCAAGGATATAACCAATAAATGATAGGAAACTGGAGAGTGTTGAGCAGTAGGAGGATCTTGGAGTGTGTGACTACAGATAGAAGACATACCAAAATCAAAAAGTAAAAACTGAAGATGCTGGGAATCTGGTGTGAAACCAGGAAATGGTGGTGACACTCATCAGGAAAATAAAATCAGTTTCTCTCTCCACATGTGCTGCCTGACCTCCTGAGCATTCCAGTGTTTGCTGTTTTCATTTAAGAAATCGTACAGGGTGCTCTCCGTTATTGCACAGGACATAGAATATAAGAGCAGAAAAGCCCTGCTAGAACTTTATAAAGCCTTGATTCACACACCTGGAGTACTGTGTTCCGCTCAACACATCATAAGAAGGAAGTTACAGCATGAGAAAAGGTTCAGGGATTTACTAGCATGTGGCCAGGGTTGGAGGCATCTATTTATGAAGGAACATCAGGCGGGTCATGGTTGTTTTCCTTTAGAACAGATAGGAAGAGCAAGTATCCATTAGCAGAGTGGTCAATAACTAAGGGGAATTGATTTAAGGTAATGGGTAGAACGTTTAGAGAGGAGTTGAAGGAAAATTCTTCTCATCCAAAAAGTGCTGAGGGTTTAGAACTCATTACCTGAAAAGTGGTGCCAGAAAGCTTGATCACATTTGAAAATAGCTTGATGCACCAGGACCTGGTCAGCTATAAACAGACTGGGGAAGTGAAGTTAAACTGGATGTCTTTTTCAGCCAAGATGAGCTTGAGGCTATGATCCTGTAATCTATCCTCTCAATGTTGGATAGGTCAACTCCCACCTAACCTCCAAAACATATACAGCAAGTGCAGTATGAAAGATCTATTAAAGAAAGTTGAAACACGTAAGCATTTTTGTTTAATGGCTTTGGGTCACAGCCAGCAACTTTTGTGTAAGCTACAAGTAGGTGTAAAATTGAAATGGAAAGATACAACTATTGGTATAAATTATTCAAAACAAATGAATACACCTTTGCTAATGCATTTGTTGTAACTCCATGTCAACCTTTTAACTTGAGTATTTTACACCACTAGGATTATCAATTCTTGGCCTATATAAACCTGCAGGTGCCAAGAACAACAGAAATGGCTTGTATTCCTGCCATTTTGTTGTTGGCACAAATATAGTTGGGATTTTGAAAATATATTTTACACTGGAGCATGACGATAATTGATTGCTTCTTGGCTCAGCTGCTAGTTTTTACGTTTGGGATTTTCATTTTGGTCTGACCCACACCGACACCCTCAACCCATAAAGCCGGATCTAAGCCCGTTCAGAGGTGTTGTTAAAGCCAACAGTGTAAGCGGAAACTTGATTAAGTTTTGTTTGGTCCGATTTGCATTTGTTGTGGAAGAGCACAATTCTTAACGCTAAAGCTGCTTTAAACTTTTAGGTTCCCTGAATTTGGATTTCAGGAGGGTGTTGTTTGCAAATTAGTTCTCGGTTATCACATGGTGGAATCCAGCTTCCTCATTCCCAGCGGCTGACGGTTTCCTAAACTCTTGACTGCAGTGCGTGAACACCAAGGCCTGTCTCATGGAATCCACTGCTCCGAAATCCGCATTAAAATAGAGCCAACATCACACTGGCCAAATGTTGAATGCAAACATAATGCATTTTAAAGGAATTGCAAGCAGGATTCAAATTTCAGCTTAGTGTAAAGTGCAACAAGTTAATGCAGCAATGGTTTGAGACACAGTTCTACTTTTGATAAGATCCTTGCAATTACTTAATTCAAAACTGTTTTTGTACTGTTGAAGCACTTACAATTTCAGTGCTTACCAATCCAACATCAAGAATGTGGTCATTTTCACTTAAGTAAATATCTGACAAGTGAATATTTTTGCTAAATAAATACAGCTTCAAAAAAAAACTCAAACCATTTCTGTCTACGCCATCCTGTTAACGTTCTGTTTGCAAAAGTAAACTTCTGTTAAGTGAATTCTTTTTATTTTTACCCAGATGACACATTTTTGATTTAAACCCTGCCAAAACAAGTTTTACTGTAACTTAAACAAAAATGTCTGACAGTTCAGTGAGACATAACATCATGCCTCTATGGCATGTAGTGCAAAAAGCATCCGTTTGCAAATGTGACAGTCTCTCAGCAGGACAATGCATAGTAAAGTGCAGTGATTTTTTGGCACAGTCACATGGGTAAGATTGACAGGTGATTAAAACATTTCTACACCGTAGGATGTGTTTTAATGCAGAGTTATTGCATAAAGCCTGTACTGTGTTCTGAATGCACAGTTGGTGTTATGAATTACAGTAATTGTTTGCATTGGTCTTCCTTTATGTCCTTGCCAGCTGGCAGCAACTTCAGCTGTGACACATGACACTACAGCTGTGTCCACATGTTTCTGGGCCATGGTATCAAGTTATATAATGTATGCCTTTGATCAGTATTAAAAGTAGTCAATTGCCTTTTAGAGAGAGAAAAGAAAAGTGTATTCCGAGTAATCTAAATCACAATGTCTTTTGCTATGTAAAAATAATTGTTTGGCTTGGCCAATTAATATTTCTGGCAGTCTAAACATTTGAATTGCTGCAGTGTCATCCTAAAGATTATTTTAAAAATAAAGCAATTAATCATCCAATGTTGAAGTAAAATAAAATTGCAAGCACCCTGGAGACATCACAGACTTGAACTGTAATATTTCTGACTTTATCACAATATACAGTTGGAGACTGTCAATCCTTATGGTTTGACAAAGTATTTTTTGTTCTGGCCTCAAATTAACAATATTTTCTAGCTGTACTGAAGTTAATTCTGATGTTTCTGGTTCCTTATAATTGGTTGTCCTTATGACATATTCTCACCACAATGTCAGGAGTTGAGAATTTTTGGCCAGTTCCAGATATGCTGTATTTTTATTCTAAGTCTCTGCCCACCCTTTATAATGTAGGCAGGAGGAGTGAGCTTCTTACATTGGAGCTGATGCATCCTCATCTCTTAGCTCAAACATCAGTGGAAGTTCTCCTGCTGAGAAAATGCGGTGAGGGGAGAACAGGTTAGTGCCAGATCATGTCAGGCATGGGACAGTGGAGAGAATTTTGCCTCTGTATCTCCTGGTCATGTGTTCCAAGTCCCACACAGGGGAAATGAGCACTCAATCTGAAATGATGTTTCAGTGCAGTACCAAGGGGGAGCTGCTCTGTCAGTGTGCCACCTTTCAGATGAGATGATAAAACGACGCCCTGGGTGAAATGCTCTCTCAGGTGAATGTAAAATCTTGCATGGCATGTTGCATGGAGAAGTCCAGAATGTTGCATGGCGATGAGGGCAGGGGAGCTCTCCTTAATATCCTGGCGAGTATTTAACCCTCAGTCAACAGACCAAAAGCAGAGCGCTGGTCATTTTCATTTCTGCAAACTTGTGCATAAGCTACTACCATGTTTACTAAAAAAAACAATGTTTACACTTCTAAGACACTTAACTGGTTCTACTTTGACCTGAGGTAGTGAAAGTTGCTATTCAAATTTTATCTTCCCCTTTTGGATCCCTGAACAGCAAGGTGAATTTCCTTTCCCAAATTAATTCACTGTTGCTCCCCAGTCAATCTTCCCATCTCACCAGTCTTCCCAAGCTCGTAGCTCATAGGCCCATATAATCAGGGGTCTTTCAATGTACTCTCACTGTGACTTCCAGAGTCTAGTACCCTTTTCAGCTGGCAATCTTCAGAATTTCATAACTCTGTCACTGAACAGGCACCATGTTTCTGCGGCTGCTGTGGGCTTCAACTCCAGAATTCCTTCCCGAAGTCCCTCTCCCTCTTCATCAGTAAAAATGAAATGTCTCGACCCGTAACGTTGATTGTCCGGTTCCCTCCACAAATGTTGCCTGACCCGCTGAGCTCCCCCAGCATCTTGTTTACTGCTCCAGATTCCGCCATCTGCAGTTTCTTGTATCTCACCTCTATCTTTCTATCCTTTAAAATACCCGTTGAAACTTACCTCTTTGACCAAGCTTTTGGTTATTTTTCTAAGCAATTCCTTATACGGCTCAAAATAAAATTATGTTTGACAATGCTTCTGCGAAGTACCTGGGGATGTTTTACCACAGTGAAGACAGTCTACAAACACAAGATGTTGTCACTGTTGTTGTTGATTCACAGTTACTTCAGCAGACAGGAAACCTCTCCCTCCTCCATTCCACAGGAGATTTTCTTTTAGATTTATTTTTGGTTGTGTTCATGTGCCATTTCAAGATAAGAGTACCTATCTTCTGCACTGCATCTGTGTAATTTACAGAATGCAACTTTATTGTGACGTTTTAATGCTCTGAATAATAGTGATAAAGAAATGTACAACGAGTGCCATTAGGAATGGTCATTGTCCAAGCCGCATACATGTTTTTACTAGCAAAAGAATTAATGATTTTAACATAATTAAACCATGATAATCAATTATGTATTTTCAGTGTGAATAGAGTGGAAGCCTTACTTCAATGTACCTCTTTTCAGCAAGCTTTGGGAATGGGTTAGGAAGAAAAACAGATTTTTTCTGTCTGCCTTTTGTTGGCCAATAACAGATTATATTTCATTGTCATCAAGACTCAAAGCCAAGGAAATGTTCTTTTAATTGTCACAAAGTTACGGATGTTGCAAATGTGGACAAATAGGATGCAAGTTCAGAGGTAGCCTCAGCAGATGTCTTTACGGCTGGGTCTGTAAACAGTTTAAGTGAATCACAAAGAAATTGTAGTTTTCCACTTAAATAGTAAGCTTGGCAGATGATGGTGTCCTTTTGAAGACCAATCTTTGTTATTTTTCTTCTTTTTAAAGGGTGTTTGCAAATCACTCTCACTTTCCGTCAGATGAAAATTGCAAAGTTGAAAACAAATTTCAAACTAATGTGTTTATACAAAAAAAGCCAAGAATATTGAAACAATTTATATGTTAACATGTTGAGAGGATTGTATAATTTGGGACCTTAAATTATTAATCTGGTGCTATTAACCAAAAGCATATTGATTGTGAATTCCTGGCAACAACCATATTTCACTATTACTTTGGCCATGAAGGAAAGACAAGTGATTATCTTAATCCTCCAATTCTTTATTCATGAATAATGCACAGATTGCTGCTTAGTCTACATAGGCTTGCATACTGGCAGCTTCTCCATTGGTTTCAAATGAATCAGACCCTTATTTTGCAAGATAGCAATGATCATCACTTCTGTGATAATCAGCTGTCAGAAATTCTAATATCCTTTTCAAGATATGAATAGAATGACACAGTAACGTCTCTTCTGCTAAAGCAAATAATATCAGCAAACTGGCTTGAACTTATTTAACATGTGCTTTGCTTGTTTTGTACTTTTGGTGTGTTATTCAGTCTCCTTTATTCCAAAAGCAGATATCACACACCTGGAGGATCACAAAATGACTTCAAATTGCATAATACCAGTTTCTAAGCCAACTGTGACTACTACCGTTGAGCTATATCAATTACTTGAGCAGGCAGACAGTGCTTTGTGCTGCATTGTGCTGGCTGTGGGCAGCAGCACCAAAGGGAACTGCTGGTGTTCATCCACTCAACAATAAGTCTCAGACTTACACAGGACCACTTGAAGTTCAAGCCATGCTGGACGATGTATCTGTCTGTTGATTGTAAGTGGTGTTCAATAGCAGAGCCTGAATGTGCTGGGATAATTCCCCTCTTCTTTCTTACAGTAGCCCACCTGGTGAAAGATCAGAGACCCTGTTAATTTCAAATGGGGATCTCGACCTGGAGACTAGGAAGAAAATCATAAGTTATTTAATTTTTACTTCAGTTGTTTTCTTTTATTTCAACATTTTCATTTTTTTTCAGTTATTTATAGCAATTTTACTGATTTTTGCATGTATCTGAATATCAGAGAAAATTAAAACTGTAAAACAGCCTCAAAGAAATTAGCAGACAAAGCTCCATTCCCCTGCTCTCTGTCAAAGGCTGTCAGGGACTTCGGGGGTGGAGCCTTGGCAAAACGCCAGCTGAGGCCTCCTTGTCGCTGAGGGTCAGCGCATTCAACTCTTTGCACCTTACCCAGGTGGGTGCAGGCAGGCAGGGATAGTGGGCGAGCAGCCAGATCTAGCACCATCTGCTCCATACTTAGCAGACTGTATTTAGAGCTCATTAAATTAACAATTAGCACCTACCTAAAAACAACTGAATTCTAAAGACAAAAACAATGCATTTTGTGATTCCCTCTGTTAGATTGATTGTTAAATCTTCAGATCATAACAGAATTTAAATGATACTGCACATCCTTCCGTCAATATAAGCCCCCACTTGTGTGTACCAATGCACTAGCCTTCCCCTCTAGCCTTAGTGATATACCTTGCCATCTGGTGAGTATATCCTTAACTTAAACCACAAAAGCTACACGGCTGGAAATAAACTTATTCAATTCCATTCCACGCTGTCTGCTTCTTGTCTGGTCACTTGAAAGCTGAATGCCTTTAATTCTTTCTGTTCCTTTCACATCTAACGATGGTTATATTTGATGGAAAGAGGTGTGTGCCGTTTCACTGTAATTAGATAATTACCTCCTCCATGCCATTGTTACCTTTTGACTTGATTATTCCAAAGCAATCTGGCTAGTTTCCGTCATCTCACTCTTCACAATCTTGTGTTCATCTGAAATTCTGCTGGCACCAAGTCCTACCCACATATGCCACCTGACTCGTTGACCTACAATACCTCAGTTTTAAAATACTTATCCTTGTTTTCAAATTCCTTCACATTTCGATTGTCCCCTCCAGTCTGACAACTCTCCAAGACGCGGGTACTCCTCCAGTTCTGGTCTTCCGAACACCCATAAACTTAGTTACACCACTAATGTTGACTGTGTCTTCAAGTGCAAGACCCTCAACTTTGGTGTTCCCTCTCTGAGTTTCTTCAGCCTCTCCCAATTTCTGTGCTCCTTTAAGAGACATTTTAAAACCACCCAGCTTTTGGCCACTTGCCTTAATATCGCTTTACAAGACTTGGCGTCATATTTGTGCTTGGTTACAACCCCGCGAAGCACCAGGGGACGCTGGCAACCTTAAGGGATCTGCACAAGTTGCAATTGTAGTATCAACTTTGGTCATCAACATTGTTTCAGTACATAAAGGCAGTGTGTTTACCTTTTGTTTCTATCATGGCATTATGCATTCCATTTGTATTAGAGGGTGAAAAATAACTCATTTTTATTCCGAAGCATTAACCACCATGCTTCATTTTAGCAGAACAATTTCCATCTTGGGACTGACACAATAATTGAAGAATGAAATAAATAAAAAATACCAATAATTAATATTTAGAATTGTAGTTTTCCTTCAGCTAAACACATGTTCCATCCACTGGTTACATGCTAGACAGTTCTGTTTCATATATACTACCGCATGCTCTGCAGGAGAGCTTGTCATCTGTCAAGATAGGAAAGGACAGGCATGATCAGGTTCATTACAGTGCAATTGCTAAATCTCTGCCAAGTGGTTCAGCTATCAACCCTACTGCTTTTGAAATCACTTGATGAATGAACTATATTGACAGTAGCCTTAACACTTGTCAATTTATCCACGATCATGTGTTATCTTCTCTAAATCAAATGCTGCATTTCAATTCTGAAGGAATAAGTGCTTTATGATATCAAATATGTTAAATTATCCCTTTTGAAAGAGTTGTGAAGAAACTGGATAAAAGGAAGATTTGGGCACATGGAAAAGATTGAAGGGTTGTCATGCTTTTCTCAAGAGGCTCGGTGCAGTAGCAAACATGTGTTTCCTCCCTTCTGTCAGCCTTGCCAGCAGCCAAAGAACTGCTTGTTTTTCGCAAGGGAAATCGAGAAAGATTTCCTTCAGAACCATTGAATGACGAAAAGGAATCCGTATACAGTTTTGTACTGAATGGCGCTCAGTCCCACGCAGAAGAAGGAGCATGTTCAAATGTGTAAGATCATACTGCTCTTGAATTAATACATTGCATTAAATTACATAGCCTAAATGGCACAGAAAGAGGACAATCAGCCCAACTGATCTGTGTTGCTGCTTATAGAGTCATAGAGTCATACAGCACAGAATAAGTTCCTTCGGCCCACTGTGACCCTGCTGACCATCAAGTACTCCTCCTATCTTATCTAATAATGATGCATTAGGACCATGCCATAATTTATTCTCTCTCATGAAATTTAATGAAGGGCATGGATAATGTGAATGCACACAGTCTTTTTCCTAGGGAAGGGGAATCAACAACTAGAGGGCGTGGGTTTAAGGTGGAAGGGGAAAGATTTAAAAGGGGCAATTTCTTCACGCAGAGGGTGGTACATATATGGAATGAGCTGCCAAAGGAAGTGGTTGAGACAGGTACAACAACAATATTGAAAAGACACGGACAGATACATGGATAGGAAAGGTTTAGAGGGATATGGGCTAAACACGGGCAAAAGGGACTAGCTTAGATAGGCATCGTGGTCAGCATGGATGAGTTGGGCTGAAGGGCCTATTTCCAGGCTGTATTACTCTCTGAGTCACACATACCCATCAACTCCACTTTGCCATTAACCTACACTAAGGAGTAATTTACAGTAACCAATTAACTTACCAGTATATCTGAGGGATGTGGGAAGAAACCAGAGCACCCAGAAGAAACCCACGTGGTCAGAGAGAGAACGTGCAGACTCCATACAATCAGCACCAGAGATCAGGATTGAATCTGGTTCACTAGAGATGTGAGGCAGAAGCTGCACTTTCAGCTCTGCTTCGAAAATTTGGTTCTATTGAATTCAATGGAACAGAATTTCCAAGGCAGAGGACATTGTGCCAATGCTACCATTGTGGATGGGGCAAATTTCTACTCTAGTATGTTACCTTTATATTAATTTCTTGTTTTTAATTCATGGGAGATGGAAATCATTCACTGAATAAAGGAAAAGGCAATGATATGGTTATTTACAGCAGTCAAAATATAGTCAAATTAGTAATAAAAGATTAAAATGGAAAAATTAAGATAGATTATTGCTTTTAATTAATCACATTACATAAATTAGGTAATTCACACGGGGAATTAAAGTTGGCCTCACCAGTGACATCCATATCCCATGACTGAATAAAAAAAATACAGCAGCGCAATTTTAATTGATAAAAATTTAAGATATAAAAATATCTGGTATCTTATCACATTTTGCTCTGTATTGGATAACGCAATCAAATGCTGGTCACTAGTATGATCATTTCTTCAGACTGGAAGCTGACAGCCTTGCCCAGTTTGCCAGGTTGGTGATGACATTGACAAATTCATGATTTTTGAACAAAACTCAAAAGAAAACCCTCCTGATATTACCAATTTAATTCCTTTGCATTTCATTAGGAAATTAGTGAGAGCTTGACGATTTTATCTTTCAAAGGAGGAAATGGATCATACAGAAGAAATCACATGGCCAGTCTTATATAGGCTGTCAGCAATGTCACTGGAGAACTAATTGTAACGAGTGAACCAGAGACAAATCAGACAGTCAGACAGTCAGAAATGTACTATAAAAATATTCTAGGATGATCTACCCCACTGAAATCCTTCGTCTCTGATGACAGATCATAATACACTGGAGTCGAATTTGGTCTTTACGGACTGAGTCTGGGAAGACCGCAGATTGGAAAATCTGGCAAGTAGCATTGCTGGAGTTTCCTTCCTTTTAACTTATTGGAAAGAAAGCTCGGCTACATCAGTGGTGGGTGTGCAAAGTTCTCTGGCAGGCTATCCTCTCTGCATCCTGCCTTAGGCAGTGCTTCAGACCGAGTCAGTGAAGATTGAGATCAACCTCCCTGTGTTTAAGGTAGTGCTAACTGAAGCTGTCCTTCCCATTTAAGGTTCAAACTACCCAAGAAGATAGTGTGTGTTTAAGTGTGAAAACATTCTTTTAAAATCTGAATGGTGAGTTTGCAACATGCAACTTTTCAAACAGAGTGATAGAAAGAGGTCAGAAGTTCCAAAGTGTAAGTTAGCTGGACTGAACAAGGCACAGGGCACATTCCTGTCTGATCCTCATACACTGTCAGGTCAACACAGACCCTTGATGACCTGCCCATCTCCTCTCTTCCCCTCCCCCATCTTTTATTCTATGGTCCACTGCCCTCTCCTACTGGATTCCTTCTTCTTCAACCCTTTGCCTCCTCTATCTATCACCTCTCAGCTTATTACATCTTCCACCCCCCCCCACCCACTACCTTCCCCCCTCACCTGATCTCACCTATCCTCTGCCTGCGTGTGCTCCTTTCCAGTCCTGATGAAGGGTCTTGGCCCAAAACGTCGACTGTTTATTTCCCTCCGTGGATGCTGCCTGACCTGCTGAGTTCCTCCAGCACTTTTTGTGTATTGCTCCAGATTCCAGCATCTGCAGAATTTCTTGAGTCACAGACCCTTTGAAAATAGTCCTCAGGTCTTGTTTAAATGAGCCCGCCGAGCTGTAGCCTCCAGCTGCTGGGCGGCCCGCCAGCAAAAGATGAGTCAGCGTCAAGCCACTGAGTCATCTGTTTTCAGGAGGGGACTGAATTGACAAGCCTGAGGAATCAGGGGATTCCTCCAGCTCCACCTGTCCCATCAAGAAGATGGCCTTTTCTCAAATATCTTTTATAACTTGCCTTTTAGTGGTGGTTGCAAGAGTGGTTGAAGAGCCCAAGTGAGGCAGACCCTCTCACTGCTGAAGAGGAGTCCTTCAACAGATGGTTGGCCATAAGACCATAAGATATAGGAGCAGAATTAGGCCATTTGGCCCATCAAGTCTGTTCTGCCATTCAATCATGGCTGATTTCTTTTTCAACCCCTTTGGTATTGGTATTGGTTTATTATTGTTACTTGTACCGAGGTACAATGAAAAACTTGTCCTGCATACTGTTCATACAGATCAATTCATTACACAGTGAGGTAGAACAGAGTGCATTGAGGTAGTACAGGGTAAAATCAATAACAGAACACAGGGTAAAGTGTCACAGCAAACAAGGAAGTGCAGTGCAGGTAGACAATAAGGTGCAAAGTCAAACAAGATAGATTATGAGGTCAAGAGTCCACCTCATCATATAAGGGAACCATTCAGTAGTCTAATCACCATGGGATAGAAGCTGTTCCTTGAGCCTGCTGG
The DNA here is from genome assembly GCF_009764475.1 of Pristis pectinata. Classification (NCBI taxonomy): domain Eukaryota; kingdom Metazoa; phylum Chordata; class Chondrichthyes; order Rhinopristiformes; family Pristidae; genus Pristis; species Pristis pectinata. The sequence goes on along the minus strand of NC_067407.1, from coordinate 92,341,168 downwards.
TGTTTGTCCTCAGGCTCCTGTATCTTCTACCTTATGGGAGAAGAGAGAAGAGAGAATAACCCGGGTGGGTGGGGTCTTTGATTATGCTGGCTGCTTCACCAAGGCAGCGAGAGGTATAGACAGAGCCCATGGACAGGAGGCTGGTTTCCGTGATGTGCTGGGCTGTGTCCACAACTCTCTGCAGTCTCCCCTTTCTCCTGCCTTCTCCTCACAACCCTTAACCCCTTTTACCAATCGAGAACCTACCCATCTCTGCCTTAGATACACCCAATGATTTGGCCTCCACAGCCCTCTCTGGCAACAAATTCCACAGATTCACCACTAACTAATTTCAATAAAACATTGTTCATTTGTAAATCCAAAGCAAAATACTGAGGATGCTGAAAGTCTGAAATAAAGCAGAGAATGCTGGAAATGCTCTCCAAGGCAGCTTGCATCTCTGGAGAGAAGCTACAAGAAAACTGAAATAAATCAGAAAATGCTGGAAATCTTCTACAGTAGGGATAGAGGAACAAAATGAGTCTTGATGAAAAGTCAACGGCCTGAAACATTGACTCTGTTTCTCTCTCCACAGATGCTGCCTGATCCACAAAATGTGGTAGGCTTGAGGGACCAAGTGGCCTACTCCTGCTCCTATTTTCTTGCACTTTTGTATTTCCAGCATTTTCTGATTTTATTTCAACTTTCCTTTATAGTCTGCCTTTTAGCAGGGCAAACCAGAGCCACTGACAGAAGTTGTTTATCAAATAAAAAATTGCCGTAGCAATACAAGGACCTATGATCAAAAGCTCAAATTGTTAAGAATGAAAATTCTTCCAGGGTCACTGCATTAAACACACAACATTGCAGTACCTTTATATTCCACTTCAATTCAGTTCCATTGAAGTCATATAACCTAAATACTTTAAGTGGAGTTATAGAGTACTGCCTCTACTGCGTTATGTGTTTATTACTGGCAACCAAGAACTCATTTCTACTCACAGCTTTAAACAAGGAATGTGAAGAAGAGAGGCAGGGACATTTAAGGAGGGAATTCTAGAACTTAAAGCCCAGAAATTGAACAGGTAGGAAACCATGGAAACAAATCAAAGAATTTTAAAATTGAGGTTTTTACTGTTTCATGGAAAAAGTGTCCATTCCATATCAATGTATACCCTTTACACCTTGAAAGAGTGTGGATAAAACAAGCTTACCAGCCAATAAACCAGTAAGTATGCAGCTGCTCTCAAATCTCAACAATTAAGTATCGTATGTTACTGGGTTTCTATTTATCAGGCCTCAGTCTGCACGGGATTATACATTGTCATGTGCAGGTTGGTGTAGCTGGTTAGTAAATGATTGGGTTGGTCATTTGTTACAAATCAACGATTTAGCCACGATTAAAGTTCGTAATCCCTATTCAAGTCGGAGTAATGTATGTGGTAATGGAATCCGTGTGTATGTTTTCCCTCAGCAGGGAGCAGATTATCACAGGTGTCATATTCCGTTAACATGCTTGTTATCGTATCACTGCGTCTGAGCATACTAGAGAGCGTTCAGATGATCAGTGCCAGCATTGCCTGCACTCCAGTAGATTAACCTCTAATGAACCTAAAGGTGAATTCAATCAAACAAACTTTCTGCTGCCCACAATCCAGTTCCTTGTGACCTATGTCCAAACTCATGTGCACTACTCTCACTGAAAGTTCAAGATAAAATCAGTTATGGAGCTCTCCAACAGTTAATTTCTTCAATAGAATTTGACCTCGTGGCACACTAACATTGATTTTCAGTAACTAGCCCAAGGGCGCATATTATTGTATACTGGAAACATTGAATGGAAGTAAAAGGATAGTTTGTCCTTGTATTTGCTTTTGGGATCAGAATTAAAATACAATCATTAGCATATACTATGTATTAAGAAAGTGAACCAACATTGAATTTTATTTTAAACACTTTATCTTATGAGTAAATCATAGTCCAACAGACAAGGTGTGTATTATTTCATCATTTGAAAGCAATGTTAATCTTGTCATGTGGTGAGAATGAATGTCTTGCATTTATATAACACCACTCACAGAGTTAGGATGTGAAGATTTTTATCTTTCGGCTTAATTTACATGAAATGTTTAAACCTCTTTTGGAAAGTGTAAACCCACACAACCCAATGGCAGCGGAAAACCAAGCATCCAGTTTCCCATGTGGCTGGAGGTAATGAGCAGAAATGACTGTAGTATTTTGGAGCTAACAATGGATTGGTATTTGTATTTTGTGATCCTGCAAAGGACCCTGAAATCAGTGCAAAGGACCCTGAAATCAGTGCAAAGAACCCTGAAATCAGTGCAAAGGATCCTGAAATCAGTGCAAAGGATCCTGAAATCAGTACAAAGGACCCTGAAATCAGTGCAAAGGATCCTGAAATCAGTGCAAAGGACCCTGAAATCCTTGATCTTGAAAAAGATGTTTGAAAATCTTCACTCAATGCAGCAACACTGTTAGGTCACACATTGGTAACTTTCATATAGGTATTTTCCAACCAGTTGGACTCAACACTGGGTTCACCAACTTCAGATCTTAACCACCATTGTTAGTTTGTTTGTTAAGGTGGGTTTTGCTCATGGTCATTATTCCCATTTCCCTGTCCCTTCTCAGTTCACAGGTTTCTCCAACCAAGGCAGCAAAGGAAACAGTCAGGACATAAGTGTGGCATTAGAATAAGGTTAAGGACTCCTGCCTACTCAACACTTCTCCCTGCAGCCTCCTGTCAGCACTTTAATTATCATTGGTTGGGCTCCTGCAGAAGTGGTTCTGGTCAGATCAAAAACTATGGCTTTTAATGAATATTACCATATTACCATTAATCTGTGACACACGTGCAGAGTTCTGGGTCTTTTAAGATTGACAACTGCTGCTTAAAAGGTGACAGATCGGCAAATGGATTTTTTTAATGTAGATGCTGGAAATCTGAAATAAAAGCAGGAATTGCTGGAAATAGTCAGCAAGCCTGACAGTATCTATGGCGAGAGGAACAGAGTAAACATTTCAGGTCAATAGCCCTTCAGCAGAATTGCTGAACTAAACATTTCTGGCAGGTCGAAGTCAAGTTTATTGTCATATGCAGTATGCACAGGTGCAATGAAAAACTTACTTGTAGCAGCGTCACTGACACATAGCATCAGATACACAATGTTCACAAGAAAAACATAAAGTAAACATAATTACACACAATTTTTACAAGGAAGAACATAATTAAGAAAAAACAAAGTCCATTTTAGTGCAAAGTTATCAAAGTGGTTATAGTGTTGCTAAACTCTAGTGATTAGGTCTGTGCCAGTTAGTTCAAGGACTGAATGGTTGAAGGGAAGTAGCTGTTCTTGAACCTGGAGGTGTGGGACTTCAGGCTCCTGTACCTCCTGCCCGATGGTAGTTTCGAAAATATGGCATGGCTCGGATGGTGGGGATATTTGATGATGGATGTTGCCTTCTTGAGGCAGCACCTCCTGTAGATACTACCGATGGTGGGGAAGGATGTGCCCATGATGTATTGGGCAAAGTCCACTACTCTCTGTAGCTCCTTACGTTCCTGTGCATTTGAATTGCCGTACCAGACCATGAAGCAACAAGTCAGGCTAATTTCAACAGTGCATCTGTAGAATTTTGTTTGTGTGTTCGGGATCAAGCTGAACCTCCTTAACCTCCTAAGAAAATAAAGACGCTGGCACGCTTTCCTTGTGATTGCATCTATGTGCTGGGCCCAGGACAGATCATCCAATATGTTAACGCCCTGAAATTCAAAGCCGCTGACTCTTTCCATCACCAATCCCCCAATGTAGACTGACATATGTTTACCCTCCTTCCCCTTCCTGAAGTCAACAATCAGTTCCTTTGTTTTACTGACGTTGAGTCAGAGGTTGTTATTGCGGCACCACTCAACCAGATGTCTTGTTTTGCTCCGGCAAACTCACTCATCACTGCCTGTGATTCGTTCAACAACAGTGGTGTCATCAGCGAATTTGTCTGTGGCATTGGAGCTGTGCTTAGCCACACAGTGATGTGTGGACGGAGAGTAGAGCAGGGGGCTAAGTTCTATTTTTGTTTCAGATTTCCAGCATCTGCACCATTAGGCAGGAAAACTCTTGCTGCAGTTTATTGCAAGGAGTTTGGAACACAAGTGTGAGGAGTCTTGATGCAATTACCCTGGTGACACCATGTGGGAGAGCTTTGGGTCCCCTTAACCAAGGAGGAATACACTTAGAAAGGCTGTAACAAAGATTCACTATATTGATTACAGGGATAAGAGAGTAGTCCTGTGATTAGTTTGAAAATGAAGTCATATTCACTGCAGTTTAAAGGTGAGCTCTTGAAACTTGTGAAATTCTTAGGATTGACAGGGCAGGTATTGAAAACTTTTCTGGTCAGTGAGTCTAACATCAGCAAATACAATTCCAGGAAAAATGATTGGCCATTCGGGTCTGAGTTGAGGAGAAACTTCTCTCTTTCAAATCTTTGCAATTCTATACCTCACAGGGTTATAGATCCCCAATTGTTAAGTTTATTCAAGACTGAGTTTGCTAGTTTTTTGAGATCTAAGGGAAACAAAATATTTAAGGATAAGGTAAGAAAATTAAGGTGTCATAGAAGATCAGCCGTGATCTTCTTGAAAAGGAGAGTAGGCTCATGGTGTGTGGCCTCTTCCTGCTTCTCTTTTTATGGCTAAAAGTACTAAGGGCACAATATGGCAGCAGACTTGGACAGGAACTCATTCCCAGAAATAGGCGTCACTTTAGCGCTTGGAAGTTACTTGGAGTTCTCCCCATAAACAGCTTGTTTCAAAGCATTCAGACTTGGCAGCATCTGAATTTGAACCATCGGAAAAAAAGGCTGGAATTTCTTAATGTCAGTAATTCTAACAGTGGCTCTGTGCCAGAAAAAAAACATAGCACTTTCAATGCTACTGTTCATTTAATTTCCAGTAATGTGACATTTTACTTTCCAATGTTGGATCAATGCAACTATCAAAGTATGGCACTAGCAAACTGCAACACCAGTGGAGTCCATTCTCACAAGGTAGACCGATTCTATTTTAAGAAGTGTACTATCTTAGCTCTTTATGAAAATGATATAACATCTGTTCTATGGAGTAGAATTTCTGTGATGTTCACAGAGGTGGTAGGATTGGCACATTACTCCAATTGTGCAATGTCTGAATTAGGCACACACTAATGATCACCAACATTCATGACATGGATCATTAACTATGTACAGCCAAAATGATCTGAGATTACTGCTGGGAACTTACATAATTCAAGGGGGTATCTTTTAGCCAGCTGCAGAATTAAAGAGTGTTAAGACTAGAGCTGCAATGGAGTAGAATCAAACCAGGAATGCAATTTTTGGAGCTAGAACTTCAGCTAAAACAATGCAAGCACTTGGACTTGTTTGGACTTTCAGAGGACTCTCTCCCTCACAAGATAGGAAGTATTTCAAGGTCTGGATGTCACTGGTAAGGTTACAATTTGTCGCCCTTAAGAAAGTGGTGATGGTGAGCCACTTTCTTGAACCGTTGCAGTCCTTAGCACAGCTCAAACACCACCTATAAATTCACCAATGACACCACTGTTGTTGGTAGAATCTCAGATGGCAACAAGAAGGTGTACAGGAGTGAGATAGATTGGCTGGTTGAGTGGTGTTGCAACCTCACACCCAGAGTCAGCAAGAGCAAGGAACTGATTGTGGACTTCAGGAAGGGGAAGTTGGGAGGGCAACCACCAATCTTCATCGAGGAGTCAGCAGTGGAAAGGATGAGCAGCTTCAAGTTCCTGGGCGTCAACATCTTGGAGGATCTATCCTGGACCCAACACATTGAGGCAATCACAAAGAAGGCATGCCAGTCGCTCTACTTTGTTTGGAGTTTTGCTATTTCACCAAAGACTCTGACAAATTTCAAGAGATGTACAGTGGAGAGCATTCTGACTGGTTGGATCACAGCTTGCTATGGAGGCTCCAATGCACAGGATCACACGAGGCTGCAGAGGGTTATAGACTCAGCCAGCTCCATCATGAGCACAACCCTCCCTGCCATCAAGGATATCTTCAAGACACGGCGCCTTAAGAAGGTGGCATCCCTCACTAAGGACCTTCACCATCTGGGAGATGCCCTTTTCTCATTACTACCATCAGGGAGGAGGTACAGGAGCCTGAAGACCCACACTCAGTGATTCAGAAACAGCTCCTTCCCCTCCACCATCAGATTTCTGAATGGTACATGAACCCATGAACACTACCTCGTTATTCCTTTTTTTTGCACTATTTATTTATTTTTGTAATTTATAGTAATTTTATGTCTTTTCACTGTACTGCTGCCACAAAACAACAAATTTCACGATAATAAACCTGATTCTGATTCCTTCTGATGAAGGTGCTACCATATCGCTGTTGGGTAGGGGGTTCCAAGATTTAGATCCAATGGCGATAACTTTCCATATCAGGATAATTATTGAGGGGAATCTTGAGGGGAATCTGTGAGTGGTGGTGGCCCCATGCACCTGTTACCCTTGTCCTTCTTGGCGGTCGGTAGAGGCTACAGGGTTGGGAGGTGCTGTCGGAATAGCCAACTTAAGTAACTGCAGTGCATTTTGTCAAAGGTACACACTGCAGCTACTGTAGATGCTTAGGGTGGTGGATGGGGTACCAATCAAATGGGTTCCATTGTCCTGGATGGTGTCATACTTCTTGAGGGTGGTTGGAGCTGCACTCATCCAGGCAAGTGGAGAGTGTTCCACCAAACTTCAGACTTGTGTCCAGTGGATGGTGAAAAGGTTTTGGGTTGTTAGAAAGCGAGTCACTCACCTCAGAATATTCAGCCTCTGGCTGGTTCTTGCAGCTGTGGTATTTATGTGGTTAGTCCAGTTGAGTTTCTGGTCAATGATGTTTGGAAATGTGACTGGATCAGACTGGTCAGGGGCAAAGTGATATCACTCACCACTGATTTCAAAGAAATCTACCCACAAAAATCAAGTGATCTCTGTGCTACAGATTCCTCTTCACCCAACGTCCGCTGTCAGGTGTCAGCTCCAGAGGATCACTGGTGTCTGACAACTGTGACATCATCAAATCCAACTGAGCAACGAATCACGTTGAAAAATTCTCACAGACAGCAAACTTGGGGAGAAAAGTGCAATTTTTTATGAACTTTTAAATCTTTTGCAGAGCATGAAACAAAGATTGGAAAGTAGCCATGAGACTGAAATAAAATCCAAACATTTTATAAAAAATCTTCTTAAAAACATGAACTTTTGAAGTATTTACTTAAGGAAATGACAATCTACATATAAAATTAGTTCTTTAGAACCAGTGACATAGTTGCACAGTAATTATGGCTCAGTACATCTCTGGAAGCTCATTTGACTTAACATTTGCCTTAATGTTTTCAGAGATTTTATTCTCCCAAACAGAGGGCTCATAAATTCCACTTGTTCTCATCAGTTGACTAATTTCTGCAGATTCAATTGGAGAAAGTTGGCAAACAGTCCACACGTGGAGGAGCAGGGAATCATTGACGGCAATATTTGAGTTTCCACATCTAACTGTACATGTGCAGACAGTAGAAGCTGATGTTGGATTTGCTCCATTTGAGAGACACCACTTAGAACCTTGCCATATGCTTCCCACAAATTCCAAGCCAGCGTGAACCATTACTGCCCTACAGAGCACAAATGGAAGCAGATGAGTCAAAAGTTCCAAGGTACCAAATACGTGTCAACATTAGGCAAAGTATGCAAGCAACATATTGCCAAGGAGTTCGTCCCTGGTCATTAACACTAAATGAGCTGTTTAGTCGTGGCTGAGCATTCTTCTCTGCTTCTGAAATTTTGCTCTATTGCAATCGGATGAATTTTAGAAGTGGGGTAGAGCATATCCACCAGGCTCAAGGACAGCTTCTATCCTTCAGTTATAAGACTACTGAATGTTCCCCTTGCACAATATGATGGACTCTTGACCTCACAATCTACCTCATCATGGCCTTGCCCCTTATTGTCTGCCTGCACTGCACTTTCTCTGTAATGGTAACACTTCATTCTGCATTCTGTTATTGTTTTACCTTGTACTACCTCAATGTATTGATGTTATGCAATGATCTGTATGAATGGCATGCAAAACAAAATTTTTCACTGTACCTCGGTCCATGTGACAATAATACCAATTGACCAATGCTCTTCTCCCTTTTATAATCACTTACGATTAAGTGAAAAAGGTGAAGCTAACTCATTGCATTTCATAGGATGCCTGCCTTGCACCTGTAAATCACTCTGGAATTCTTCCTAGTGCATTAACTCTTTAACAATTTGCCCTGTAAAAAAACCTTCAAACATGTCACTTGGAATTTTCACACAAACTCTGTAAGAGAGTGCATTACTGTTGAACTTCCAGCATCTCGGGTTTATCTTGCTGTTTGCTGCGTAAGTTAAGACTTAACCAGAGGCAGGAATGGCCTAAGGGAACATGCGAACACAGTTAGGCCATTCAGTCCTTCAAGCTTGAACATGACCACTTTGGCTGTAATTTAGTACGAAGAGGATAGAGGCAGCAAAGAGGATTGAAATCAATGGTATTTCCTAAAATCCATTCTTATTTTGTCTTCCAATTCACTCAGTTACTCTGCAACAGAACAACATGCTGAAGACCATATTAATGTACTGGAGTAGTTTAAGGGTAAAGTCCTATACAAATTTACCAGGATGCTGCCTGGATTGGAAAGCATATCTTATGAGGATTGGTTGAGTGAGCTAGGGTTTTTCTCTTTGGAGATGAGGATGAGAGGTGACCTGATAGAGGTGTACAAGACGATAAGAGGCATAGATCGAGTGGACAGTCAGAGACTTTTTTCCAGGGCAACAAGGGCTAACACGAGGGGACATAATTTTAAGGTGATTGGAGGAAGATATAAGGGGTAAGTTTTTTACACAGAGAGTGGTGGGTGCGTGGAATGCACTGCCGACAGAGATTGTGAGGGCAGATGCATTAGGGACGTTTAAGACACTCTTAGATAGACAAGTGAATGAAAGAGGAATGGGGAGCTATGTGGGACGGAAGGGTTAGATAGATCTTAGAGCAGGATAAAATGTCAGCACAACATTGTGGGCTGAAGGGCCTGTACTGTGCTGTAATGTTCTATGTTCTACGTCAATACAAAACCAGAGCCAAGAGGAAAATGATGGCTGTGCAGAATCAGGAATCTGCTGACCAGATGGTCAGCTCATGTCTTATTCCAGAGCAAGTGATTCAGATTTCCCAAAAAGCACAGAAAAGAAATTTGCGATCTCAGGACTGCTGTCTTCTGGAATCATTTAGGTGCTGTACAATGCGATGCAATACCCATAAATAACTGCAGATTGTCTGCAGAGTATGGTGCTGCCCACTTCTCCTAACTCCAGACTGAGGTCCCCAACATGGTTCAGAATCTTCATACAGTTGCCATGGGGATGTGTGCCACATTGTAATTCTGCCTCCTTTATCTACTTTCACCATAGTTCGGTGTGTGGACTGCTCCCATAAAAATCATTCAAAGTTCTTAGGTTATGTCCAGCAGTGAGGACACATTTGGCCCAGGACTGGATGAGCCGGCTACCTATCAAATCAGTGTCATGTTCAGGCCATCCATTTCCTAACACAAGTGACAGCATTTGTATCTGAAAGCTAAAAGGGTCCAGCAAAGCCATTGTGCTGCCAAAGACCTCCCTATGATTCAGTACAAGACACTAATAACAATGCCATCGCCATCCCAAGAGACTTTGGTGGGTATTGAAGAATAACCACCTCCCAGACCTCTCATGCAGTGAGTGATTTTTATAGGGACTGAGGTATTACTGATCATGTTCTCTTCCATAACAGGTTTTCATCAAACTTGCTGATCAACTGTCCTTTTGGTATTAATATAGAAAATATTTTCATGGTAAGAGTAAAGTGGTGTCACTGCATATCTAAAGATCAAGCGGGTATATCCAGCTGTCAAAGTGGATTATTTCTGCCAACCCTAAATGGACGCCTGAATTATTTACCATCCGAAACGTAACAAATCATTGAACTGAGCTAATTAACTGTGCAGAACAGTAACACTGGTGTGTTTACTGCAAATCAATCCAGAGTTGTCCCCTCTTGACAGCTTGAAAGTGGGGCCCAAGGAAAATTACAAAATAGTTTCGACGCTGTGGATGCAAATGCACAGGTTCAGATGGAACAGTCACTCCACACCTGCATTACAGACCACCAGTCTGAAATTCCTGCATTCGGGCTAATGGTTACTTCATGACAGCTCCTAAGAACCAACTGGGGAATTCTAAAATTCCTCGCTTTTAGATCACTGTTACAAGTGAGAAGTTACTAACAACCCCAAATGAAAGAATTTTCCAGCGTGAGCTAAATGACAATAACAGTGAAAAAGTGAAGGAAAATATGAGAGCAAAGACCTCCAAAAGACTGAAGGAATTCTTGGAAAGAAGTACATGAAATCCAGACAAAAGCAGTCAGCAAGGTGTAAATCCCCCTCAATCCACCCTTAAGTATTATAGCTGGTGGCTACTGGTGAAGCATAGTGGAAGTGTGAAAGGCCAGGTCACACTGTAAGTAGCTCAGAGTCTGAATATAAAGAAAGCAGTTCAGCCAAACTACCGCTGGGCATTGGGAAAATTTGGAATTAAAAACAGACAAGATCAGTCTTGTGTAAAAAGGAGCTTTCATGACTTGTATTTCAATAACAACTGATGTTCATATAAGAGCCTTCAGTGAAGTAAAACAACCCAAAATTCTACATGGGAGCAAACTACTATTGAAGGGCTTTGGGCACATGGGAATACATGACATCAAATGCAGGTGTCTCCCCAGGCCCCACTAAACCCACCAAGATATGCACTTTCCTGATTTTATAAACGTATCGCTCTTCCTTCATCAATGCTGAGTCTAAATCCCACATCTGTGTACTCAATAGCACTGTATAAGCACATTTCCCCAGGACTGCAGCAGTGCAAGAATGTTAATTTGGAATGGACAATAAATGCTGGCTTTGTCAGCAGCACAAATGAAGAATTATCCTGTAAATGAAGAATTATCAACGAGAGTCCGACGCTTAGCCACAAAAGGAGATATTAGGGTAGATGTCTAAATGTTTGATCAATGGGGTAAACTTAAAGGAGCATTCTTGAAGGAAGGTAGATGGCCAGAATGATGGAATGGTTTAGAATGAGAATTCCAGAGTTTTAAGGCTTTGGTAGCTGAAGACCACTAATGGTGGGATGATGGAAGCAAGCATAAGCAGGAAGCCTACTAGCAAATTTATTCTTAATTGCTCTGTGTGATCTTGCTCATGATACCAGGCATTCAGGAGTGATTGTCTGATCAACCATTTCAGTGAGATTTCCAGAATGAACAAATTATATTCCAACCTGTTGCAATAAAGACCAAAATACCTTCTGCTTTCAGCAGCAGATCACTCACGACTGGCTGTGCATTTTTGCAATTCGGACCATTTTAACAAACAGTTGAAATAACATTTGGAAAATCATGTGCAGCTACTATCCAATTTAGGACTACGTCAGTCCACATAGCAGTCAGCTATTATGTGACGGGCCTGGGAGGAGAGTTTCTCTTTGCAATCTATTTGAAGTTGAAAAGTCTCTTGATCATCATGTACTTTTGACAAACAAAGCATGCAACTCATTCTAAAAACCTTACTGGAAATCCACCTCACCGTTTCACCTGCCCACTTTGTGTCAGTACAGGAGATGAGAAGTAACTTTGCTGAAAGACTTATTTTCGGCCACAATTTCCCTAGCAGCTATGTGTTTTGAAGTGCCTGTTCTTAGTTGGTCAACTAATCTTTTTTATCAGTGCAGCAATAGGGGAAGATTTATCATTTTACTAGAATTGCAGTAGAGTTTTGTTGAAACTTTAAACTTCTCAAGCAAACATGCCACTCTGACAGGTTTAAAGTGGACATTCTGCAACGATGCTAGTAAACGTCTACATTCAGCATTCTGAAACAAAACATTTGCATTCATTTATGGTCAAGTGCCAAACAGAAATTGCCCACTAATTTGTTCCCATTAAAATAATAACCGTCATGTTGAAATGAAAACACGAATCAGAGAACCCTAAATGATTGTATAAAATCAGGTATTATGTGACAGATCCAAGTGTACTATTGAGGGGGGTCATGGGAATTAGAAATATTTGGAGTTTTTCTCAGCTGTGGTTGAATTTGAGGCTTCTCTGTGAGCATTAATCAAACAGGGGAGCCATGGATGGCCACACTGCACCAGTTTAATCCTTTACTCCATGCTACTGTTCTCAGTCAATTATCTTCAACCTCCTCCACCACTTGCTTAAAATAACAGACAAGAAGTCAATGCAAAAGTAAATTGGAAAAGATGTAAAATGAGCTACCAATTCTTTTTCACTTGAAAACTACCCCTCTGGAATGCAATGAGCTTATCCTTAACTATTTCATAATGTATTGAGAAAATTATATACAATGCACACTGACATGAGAATTTCTTTCTCAAGAAATGTAAAGCGCATTTCATTATTTTAATGGTGTTACATTGAACTGCTTTCATTGAAAATACCTCTCTAAAGCTGCTTCACCTATATATAAAAGACAGAGCATCAGATGTTCAAATCTAGATTGAGTACTCATTCAGCATTTTCTGTACTGTAACAAGAACAGAGACTATCACCATCCGATGGCATTAGCTTAGCTCCTACCATAGACTGTCCTTCCGTCTCTCATTCCAACCATCACCTCAAACAACTGCTCAAGCTTAAACAGTTCCTGTGATAGGTTGTAATCCTGTTTAGCCTAGAGCTGAGGTTTAACCTTGGCTTCTCATCCACACCGAGACCATTTATTTATCCTTTGGCTGTGTTTCCTGACTCTGCCTTATTAACATCATAGCTGCACGGTTATGTGGACTTTGTCACCTTCCTCCCCTCCTGAATGTGATTTTCTTATTTGCCACTTGCCAGCCTCGAACTTCCATAATCTCCAAGAAGCAAACCTTAAAATAAAACATAAGATATCTTTATTAGTCACATGTACATCGAAACACAGTGAAATGCATCTTTTTTGCGTAGAGTGTTCTGGGGGCAGCCCGCAAGTGTCTCCACGCTTCTGGCACCAAAATAGCATGCTCACAACTTCCTAACCCGTACGGCTTTGGAACGTGGGAGGAAACCAGAGCACCCGGAGGAACCCCATGCAGACAAGGGGAGAACGTACAAACTCCTTACAGACAGCAGCCGGAATTGAAACCGGGTCGCTGACGCTGTAATAGCATTACGCTAACCACTACACTAAAACAGCAAGTGCAGAAGGTGCTGGAAATATTCAGCAGGTCAGTCAGGCTCTGTGGAGAGGGAAATAGAGTCAGTTTTTCAGATCACTGACCCTTCATCAGAACCAAATAATGAGAAAGCAAATGTACAGAGAGGGAGAGGAATGGAGAGAACAAAGGGAATATCCGTGGTAACCCAGAATATCCAGATGACACGATGCTTTTGGAGTTAGGGATAGAGAGGGAATAAAAAAAACATGCTAGAACTGTGACAGGCAGAACACAGCAGCTGCCAGAAATCTGAAACAAAAGAGAATTCTCGAAATATGCAGAAGACCTGGCAGCATCTGTGGAGGGAGAAAAATTGAGTTAAGGTTGATGAACTTACATTAGAAGTGGCCAGTTCTGACATCAACAGAAGAATCTGGTTATCTGAAATCATTGAATTTAACATTGAGTCCGAGAGCTGGAAGATGAGATGCTCTTCCTTTACACTCTGTGGGCTTCATTGGAACAATGCAGGAGACCAAAGATAGTGAAGCCAGAGTGGGATGGAGAAACAAAGTGCCAGGCAACTGGAAGGTGAAGGTCACGCTTGCAGACAGAATGCAAGGCAGTCACCCAATCTGCGTTTAGTTTGACCACATTGTGAGCACTGAATGCAATACACTGGGATGGAAGATTGTTGAATTCAGTTATTTCAGATAACCAGTCATTTTTTTCTGTCTTCACAGATGCTGCCCTGTCTGTTGAATAGTTCCAACATTATGTTTTCTTTTGTTTCAGATTTCCAGTTCTATTAACGGGACATCTCTGAAAGCATTGTGTTACCCGGTCAACTGCAGTGTCCACCTCATCACAGACATTCCTCTTGTGCCCTTCCCTCCCCCTCTCTTCAACTTAAAATATATTTGTTTTCTCACTTCTACAGTTTTGAAGAAGGGTTATTAATCAGAAAGGTTAACTTCATAGATGCTGTCTAACCTGCTGAATATTTCTGGCATTTTCTGTTTTTATTACAATTGTCGGGTACCCCGTCTTCCATCAACTTAAGTTCAGCTCACCCATTCAACATTCTGGCTCCACAAATGAAAAATGTTGTCAGTGAATCAAAACGATTTACTTCACAGAAGAAGGCCATCCTGTGCACCGTGTCCACACCTGCCGGAAAAAAAGCCATCCAGCCTGACCCATTTCCCAGCTTCTGGTCCTTGGCCTCGTAGAGACCATACAATTCTCTTTTTAAACATGATGAGGATTTCTGCCTCCACACCCATTCAGTCATTGAATTTAAGGCTCACACCAACTTCTGGATGAAAATACTTTCATCAATTCCCCCCAATCCTGCTACTAGCTACTTTAAATCTATACCCCTGGTAAGTGACCTCTCTGCTCAATGTAATAGTCCCTTCTTCCCTGTTCTGTCTAAATTACCTTTAATTCCGTGCACCTCACTTAAAGTTCCCCTCAGTCACTTCAATTCTTAAGGAAACTGGCCACTCTTTTCTCATAACTACTTTTCTCCAGTCTTAGCAATGACCCTATAAATCTCATCCGTACAATCTGTCATGCTCTCACATCCTGTAATGTGACCAGAACTGAATACAGTAGCGATGTCCTAACTTGTATATGACACACTTCCAGATTGATTTCCCTATCCTTACGTTCAATGCCTCAGCTAATTAGGGAAAATGACGTTTTGTCTTATCTACCTTATCTTCCTGTCCTGTTCCCTTTGGAGATCTGTAGATGTGCACTTTAAGTTCCCTCTGTCCTCTATTCTTCTCTGTATCCTACAATTTATTATGCATTCCCTTGCCTTTTTTGTTCTCCCCTAATGCATTACCTCACACTTCCCCAGACTGAATCCCATTTGCCACTTTTCTACCACCGAACCAGACCAGACTTCCTGCAGTCTACAACATTCTTCCTCTCTATCAATTACATGGCTAATTTTAAATCATTTGCAAACTTCTTAACCTAGTCTCCAACATATAAGGCTAAATCATTGACATGAAGCAGCAAGGGACCTTTAAGCTTCATGGAACTTCAATGCAACCATCCTTTCAGTCACAGAAGCACTCACAAGCTATTATCCTTTGCATTCTGCCACTGAACCAATTTTCAATCCAATTTGCCACTTTCCCTCAGGTGTCATCAGCTTTTATTTTTCAGATCGGTCTGATATGTGGGATCCTGTCAAAAGCCACAATAAACTCCATGTAAATGTCATCAATCACAATAGTTCATTAATCCTCCATGTTATCTCCTCTAAAATTCAATTGCATTGAAGTGCCTTGAACATCCTTGTCCCCATCTTTTACCCTTTTGTGACATCAATGGACTTTCTGCATCTGTAACCTGCTTCAGCTTCATGCCAACTCTGCCATGCTGCCATGTTTTGAAACTGTCATTCTGCTTTGGTCCCAGGACTTCCTGAGCACTTTTTGCTACTCCACTTCTTTCTCTACGCAAATGCAATTTTTCCAACCATTCAGCTGCCTTTACTAAATGTCCTACCAGTTCTTCCTCACTCTTACATAAAATATTTAATTTATTTTACCTTCTTCTGTGCTCATTGATATACGTTCTATGCTAAAAGTGTTATATGAATGCAAGATGTTGCAGTTTGGAATATACTGCCTGATAGTGCAATGGAAGCAGAGGAAAGAGCTTCGCTTGGGATTAATGGGGTAGCTTCAACAAAGTGTCAGCATATGCATGATGAGCCAAATGGCCTCTTTAATCAAATACAGGAAGTCCCCGACTTACAAACGCCTGACTTACGAACGCCCGTACTTACGAACCGACCTTCGTGGTTGGTTCATAAGCGGGCCCGGCCCCCAATCCTACCACAGCGGCGGTAAACCTTCTTTGGCCCAACCCCGGGCCAAGTGTGCACATGCGACCGGGGAACCCCGGGCCAAGTGCGTATGTGCGGCTGGGGCCATGCGCGGCCGCGATCCCCGGCCCAAGTGCGCATGCGCAGCCGCAATCCCCGGGCCAAGTGCGCATGCACGGACACTGTTCCGAGTTACATACAAAATCGGGTTACGAGCAGTCTCAAAAACGGAACCCGTTCGTAACCCGGGGACTTCCTGTACACACATGCACACATGTGCACGCAGAAAAGAAAGAGGGTCTCAGTTTGGTTCAACAATAAAAAATGGATTCGGTTTAGGTCAAGTGATGGATGCATGCCTGATTGTCACTGTTTCAATCAGGTGACCAAGGAGGCAAGTTGAATGGCTATATAATATCTATCTGAGCTCATTACATGGAAGCAGATGGAGATTAATTTAGCCTTCTTAAGATCTTTATGAGAAACTGAATATGCCACAAGATAATGGAAAGCAGCAAGAGATTTATAAACTCCTTACCCTCTCAAAGTTATCAGAGAGGTGAAAAGACTCAGTGAATAAATAATAACTTTTCACAAGGTGGATACTGAAATTGTCCCTTTGCTTCCTTGGGCATTCCCTTGGGCAGGCAGCTACCCCAGTGATTTTGTGAAGATCCTTAAGGGGTGCCTTGCTGTCCTGATGACTCCAGTGTTTAATTGACTGACTAAGTGTTCTCTGCTCGACCCTTTCACTCAGCAGTCGATCTCATCCAGTGGTAGCCTGCAACTGTGCAATAGTTACAGATCCCTCTTTCTCTTTAGCATTGACTGTACTAGAACCAAGAACAATTTTCCCAGAATTACAGTCATCTCCTTATATCAGCCTGAGCAAAAGGCATTGGAGGAAATAAGATGCCTGTGGCACATGGAGATTGAAGGGAAACAAAAGAGAAATGCAGGATTTCAGGAATGTTGTTGCCAAAAAAACTCATGATGCTCATAAATAAAATGATTAAAACAACTATCAGGTAGGAAGAAAGTGCTAGTGTTGGGGTGTGGATGGGACATTGGAGGCTGGCAGTTTCCAGAACAAGGAGGCATAACCTTAAAATTAGAGTCAGACCTTCTAGGCAATTTGCACATCTTGAAATCTGCGTTTGATAGATTTTAGTTAGTAAAAGTTGTGGGAACAGGGTCTAGAAAGTTGCCAAAGAAATGTTGGAAAAATGCAGCATTAAATCATGTTGGACAACACCATACCTTGTTTTTCGAGAGCCTTCTCCAAACCCTCTTTGACTGGGCATTTGCCTGTTTCCCCAAAACTTCTCCATTTTCCCCTTTATTTCTGCTACTCAGTGCCGGCTATTTGCATTGCTCTTGAAGATATCTTTTAGAGACTTCTCATAGCACAAGCAGCTCCAGGGAAATGTGAGACCTTGCTACTTTGTACAGAGAATCCATATGCATTTCCAGAGGCGATATGCATATGTATTTTTGCTCTACATCTGTGCTTGGAATGAACTTGAAAGTGGTAAATTTGCTCCCATACTATGGGAAGCAAAATTATCATATATTGTGTGTTCCAGAATTACCTCCAAGTTGTGTATTTTTCATGTGATCTATAATTTGGTGTAAATAGGCATTAGCATGTCAGCCATCTACTGATGACAGATAACTTAATCAATCATCAATGATTCCTTCTCTCTTTCAAAACTGCTGTCATCACCCATCCTCATAAGATTGACCTTCAATTCTATCTCGGCAAACTATTGCCCATCTCCATTTCCCTGTCCTGCTCTAAAGTCTTTAAAGCTATTCCTCAATAATCTGTGCCCCTTTTCTGAATTGCCATATTTGAATCTCTCCAGTCAGATGTCCTGACCCACTATAATACCAAAATAACCACAACCATTTCTTTCTGGAATTATGCAGCTTCCTGCATTTTTAATTCATTCTTGAGTAGTGGACATCACTGAGAAGGCTGTCATGTAAGGCCATCTCTTAAGGCCTTGAGAAGGTGCTGAGGTACCTTGCTCTCAACTTTTGGCAGTTTGTTGGGATCACTAGACGTTATTAAAGAAGGAAAACTTGAAGCAACTGGAGCCCCAACGTTATTAAATACTCTTAAAGGTGATTGTGGCAAATGCACTTTAATATATATGTTTCTGACTTCTCCACACACATGCTCTTAGATGAACATATCAATTCTTTATCTTTTGTTATATGGCTGAAATTAATTTTAAAATCCCTTGTAGTAGTAAAGGTCTCGAAGGATGTATGTTGTTTCTCATTGAATTCCAGTGACATTAACTGATTTAACCCTCTGTTCATGAACTTACATTGATAATACATATTTAGATTGTTAACAAGTTATCTTTGGGAAATGCCTTGATCACAAAATTGCTCACAGAACCAAACAGGTGATACTTCCAAAAATTACAGTTTTTTTAGGATTTTGCCTTTGCAGTTGCCAGAAAAGGGGGACCCCATAATGACTTGCTCGATAAATGCAGCAGGTTCTGAACTGCTTTGGGCTTTTTTGTTCCTTTTCAAGCTGTCACCTAGGATCCCCCTCTCTCCCACATTAAGAAACAGAGGACAACAGCTGATGCAGGCTGTGGTCAGCATAGCCACAAAAAAAGGAAAAGAAAAGCCACAGAACTCCTGGAGGTAAAAGGCAGCTGCTTCATTCCTCTTCCTTCCACACCCACAGGAGCTGATTTTCTGACAACACGACAGACCTCATTAAATCAAATCCTACTGACTGCTGAGGAATGTAAATCAGGCCTTCTTAGTGAAGTACATGTACACTCTGCAAATTCACCAGAATGCTCACTGCATGTGGCTCCTAAAGCTGGGTGGTAAATGTGACCTTAAGGAGCAGGGCTGTTAAATTGACCTTGGCTACTTAACTGAAATTGTATACGTGTAAATCCAGTGTAAATCCCTTCCCTTTTACAACTTCTCTCCCACTGGAATTCAGATCACAAGAAGCCATGATTCATTTTTGGATAAAGAGCCCTGATACCAGAAACATATTTCTATTTGAAATTTTGGTAACATAAGCTTGAAAAAATATGCTTGAGTTGACTTAATGAGGGTGAGGTAATCAACATGAACAAACTATCAAACCCAAAACAAGGGTCTCATAAGAAAATGCAGAAGCTTTACTTTATCAGTGGATTCTTCATTACCTTTGTAAATGGCATATTAAGTAAATGGTTGATTAAAATATGACAACCCCCAATTCAGTTACTTAACAATTCAGTTTATTGGCCACTTTTTTACTTGTTTATGAATGTTTTGTCATATCTATTTTGACCAAATCACCAAATTCATTGCATGATGTTTGAAAAGAAAACTGAGCCCTGTCAAGCTTCTTGATTTCTTACTTTCAATTATTTCTCCATTTTTTGGTTCTCTGTATTCCCATCTTGTAAAGAGCACTGTTCAAACTTGAAATGTGAAGGATCCTTGAGGTTAGCCCTGCTTTACATCTGGGAGCTCTCTACAGGTGTTTATGCAGTTGGATTTGGTTGCTCTATAAATGATCATAAATTTGCAGGTTCACTTTTCCCGGGGCTACCATGCGCACTGTGAGTCTGTAGAAAGGATTCCACAGAGTGGTTGATGGGGGCTCATTCACAGGCATCGGGCTCTTAAAGTTTAATGTAATGGAAGACCAAGGTGGAAACACCTCATTGTGTTTCAGGCTTGATGGTCCTGCTGATCTTTTCTTCCACTTTCCTTTATTATGTTGGTAAAGAATTGGCTGTGAGGAAAAATCACAAAAACAGCACAACATTACTGATTTGAAATGAAGTATTATAAAGTAAAACATTTGGTTATATATCAACAAAACAATGAATGTTTATGCAAAGTTTTATCAAATCTCTAAAACTTCCCAGTGTTTAGCAAACAATAAATTACTTTGAGCAACGACATTGCTCTTTTCTGAGCATTTTTGCAATCACTTTGTGACTGTAATAAAATACATTTTTGGTGCAAAAAGGAAAATGCTGGAGGAACTCAGCAGGTCGAGCAGCATCTGTGGGGGGTGGGGGGATGGAATTGCCGACGTTTCGGGTCAAGACCCTGCATCAGGACTGGATAAACAGATGATGGGTAAAGAAACAAAAGGATATGCTGATAGAATTAGCTAATGCTCTTTAATGCCCTTTGAAATAGCCAAGGGGGGACAACAAGGGTTGGATGCTAAATGTGGACTTGCCAGCAATGTCCACATTCCCCAAGCAAATGCCTAAGTGGCTGTGTTCAGGTATTCCAGCCATATGATGAAATGAACACTTAACATGTCAGATGTTGCCTAGCATGGTGACCGCAGCTTGTTTTGTTCATGACTAGGTGCCGTGTACACCAGACTTTCTCACTTATTGTCATACCTACATGCACGACATACTATTTGGTGATCCTTCTCCTTTCTATTTTCTACACATAATTGGCAAGATTACAACCTAAACAAGGTCACAAAATAACATCCAACATCACAACATTGATCCATGGCCCCAGACTACAACAGTACAATCATTTCCTGATTTTCAATGTAGCAACAGCATCAGCATGGCAAATATATCAATCATCACTTGGTCAATGCGTGTGACATAGAATGGGTATTGGTAGGTACTTGTTATCTATCACTGGAGGAGTACCAAATTTATTCTACATACATGAGATAACTGTGCCACTGGAGTCACTTTCTTGCTTAAAAATAAAACACAAGAACTTTAACTCATCGACACCAAGCTGTAACCATGGAAATCCCTTATTGTAACCAGCCTCGTACTTTCCAGAGTGCCAGCGATACAAGCTTTTGTTACACAGTTGATCCATTAAATAACACTTCTACAAATTTGCAGTAAACACCTCTTGTTTAGAAACAGAACCAGGTAAAATATTCCCATTAATTAGTTGGCCAGATTTTAACAGAGGGAAAGGCACTGACCAGATTCCAAAAGGCGAGATTTACATACAATTACACAGAGTGACGAGCACAAAGAGAACCTGTTTGGCCCACCCTAGTGCTTACAGTCTGCAGAAGTGTCCATTCCACTTTGCATTATCTAATTCTGTCAGTGTCTCCTTCCATTCCTTTAAACCTTATCTGCCTTTCAAGTTTCCTATTTATTGCACTCTGGTGGCAAACTCCACATTCTAACAGCTCTCTGAGTGAAGCCATTTCTCCTGAATTCCCTATCAGTTAGTGATTATCTGATGCCTATACCCTTCAGTCATGGTCTATCACAGCACCCTCTCGGGTCAGTGTCAATTTTTAATTTGATTTGAGCTCAAAACTCATCTATATTGGTACAGTGGCGCGGCAAGTAGAGCTGGTGCCTCCCAGGTCCAGCAACCTGGGTTCAATCCTGCTCTCTGGTGGAGTTTTCACATTCTTCTTGTGACGGCGGGGTTTGCCTCCCAGTGCTCTAGCTTCCTTCCACATCCCAAGGACATGAGGGGTGGTAGGCTAACTGGCCAAAGTAACTTGCCCTGAGTGTGCAGGTGAGTGGTAGAATCTGCGGGGAGTGGATGAAAATGTGGAGAGAATAAAAATGGGATTAGGGTTGCATTTAGCGTAAATGGATTCCTGACGGTCAGTGTGGACTTGAATGACTGCAGGGTCTACTTCCATTCTGTATTTTTCTATGAAGGAACTCTGTGCGCTTTAACATTTGGGGGTCATTTGCATGTTGGCAGTCCAACCTAGAGGCAGTATAAGTGCACAGTGTCTTGAGCATGCTCACTGAGCAGGTAGGTCCATGGAATGACCTATTAAATTGACCTGTGGACTCCCCAACGTCCAGAGAGGGATGGCAGCAGAGGCTGATCTTCCTTCTGTTTGTGGATCCTGAGGAGCACTCCTGCTCCTCCTGTAGGCCACTGAGGGAATTGATTTAATTACATCTGATGCTTCCTTTTATGAGCCTAATCTTGCTCATTCCAAAGGGCTTTAAGCTAGAGGTGATGCCTTCTTAGGAGACACAAGAGACTGCAGATGTTGGAATCTGGAGCAACAAACAATTTGCTGGAGGAACAGCGGTTCGAGCAGCATCTGTGGGAGGAAAGGAATTTCCGTTGTTTCGGGGTCAACTAACTTCTCACCTTGGCATGGATGATCCAATGGTATCCCCTTCCAAGTTTTCATCCCTCTTTTCAAAACACTCTGTAGCCTTGCCATCTCTGTGGGCTTCTCCAGCCCTGCATCCCTTTGAGATCTCTGCACACTTGTCCAATGTTCATCACTCAGAATCAGGTTTATTATCACTGACATAGGTGGTGAAATTTGTTGTTTTGCAGCAGCAGTGCAGTCAAGACACTGTCTTCAGTTGCCAAGGTCCCAAGCTCTGGAATTTCTCCTCTAAGCCTCTTCCAGACTCTACCTCACTCAGCCTTTTAACATATTCTTTAAAACCTAGCCCTTTGTCCCAGCCTACCATTGCCTGGCCTAATATCTATGGGGCTCAGCTTCAAACTTTATTTGCTAACTGCTCCTGTGATGCACTTTGAGACATTTTAGTACAGTCAATTCAGCCACACTAATGCAAGTTGTTGTTGAAAATGTAACACTTTTCCCAGAAGAGCAAGTGCATACCCACAAGCTATCGCTCAACCAGTACCTCCAGATTATTTAGTTATTTATGTCATAGCCATTTGTGCAACCTTGCCTTTCACAAAAATTAGCAGTCTTCAAATTAGGTTGCAATGGCATCGTGCTTCTTGTGCACCTGCATGATCGAAGTAGATTGGGAGCTTGGGGTTCTCAGGTGTTGTTCAACCATGTTTAATCATGTAATGCTTGGGCATGCACACGTGCGTCCAGCAATGTGCAACACACCCAGATGCCACATCTGGGAGTCTCATCGGAATGACCTGCGCCACCTGCAGGCCACCCCTGCAGAAGCAGCCTTTCAACCCACCTGTGGAGCCGACTCCTGCATGACTTTAACAGCAACCTCTCTGAAGAGATGAGATATCTTTATTAGTCACATGTACATCGAAACACACAGTGAAATGTATTTTTTGTGTACAAGTGTCACCACGCTTCCGGCACCAACTCAACATGCCCAAAACTTCCTAACCTATACGTCTTTGGAATGTGGGAGGAAACCGGAGCACCCGGAGGAAACCCACGCAGACACGGGGAGAACGTACAAACTCCTTACAGACAGTGGCCGGAATTGAACCCAGGTCACTGGTGCCGAAAGGCGTTATGCTAACCACTACACTACCATGCCTGCCCAGAGTTCAACAAAATGCAGTCAGAGCATAAAATGCACTATCCTGACCTCAGCAGTTACAGATATCACACAAAGTTAAACAGATGGGTCACATTAATAGGCTGGAACTGTTTAATTCAGTTTCAAGGGATCCTAAGCTGTAGGCTAATTTTACACATTTAATTTAGTGAGTAAACATGACTGGAAGTTTATTTTTTTTCAACCTTTCACTGACAAACAGTGGAGATATTTTGTCATGAAAGCCATCAAGCACTCAAAGGGTTAACAGTTACCCACTTTATACGTTACATCAAGAATTTTGTATGATGGTTTATTGCAAGCTCGTGAGACAAGATCAAAGCATGCAACAGTTCAACACACACAAATTTCTAAAGCGTGCTCCTGAATGCAATATGGGTGGGACTAGAGTATATATATCAGGTATTTTGTGGGATATAATTTCTACTTTCTATCTCTAAGATTTTTGATTTTGTACTCCCATTATTCAGTTCTACCTGTACACTCTGTGTTAAATTACACACTTAAATCCAAACTAGCTGCGCTATGCATTATTCTAGACACAAAAAATTCTGCAGATGCTGGAATCTGGAGCAATACACAGAAAGTGCTGGAGGATTCAGGCAGGTCAGGCAGCATCCATGGAGGGAAATAAACAGCTGATGTTTCAGGCCGAGACCCTTCATCAGGATTTGAAAGCAAGAGGGCAGAAGCCATTATTCAGTTCTACCTGTACACTCTGTGTTAAATTACACACTTAAATCCAAACTAGCTGCGCTATGCATTATTCTAGACACAAAAAATTCTGCAGATGCTGGAATCTGGAGCAATACACAGAAAGTGCTGGAGGATTCAGGCAGGTCAGGCAGCATCCATGGAGGGAAATAAACAGCTGATGTTTCAGGCCGAGACCCTTCATCAGGATTTGAAAGCAAGAGGGCAGAAGCCAGAATAAGAAGGTGGGGTGAGGGGTGGAGAGGGGGAGAGGAGGGGGAACTCCCCCCCCCCTTCTTATTCTGGCTTCTGCCCTCTTCCTTTCCAATCCTGATGAAGGGTCTCGGCCCGAAACATTGACTGATTATTTCCCTCCATGGATGCTGCCTGACCTGCTGAGTTCCTCCAGCACTTTCTGTGTATTGCATTATTCTAGAATTGTTAACATTGTCCCTCACCAGCTTTTCATCAAACAAAATAAATTCATTTCCCTCTGCCTCATTTTGTTGGCAAAATTTCCTGTGAGAAATCTACTAATAGTTTATGTTTCACCTAAATGGGGCACCTCTGACAGTGCAGTGTTTCCTCTGAACTATCTCACTGTTGCCTCTCTGACAGTGCAGCGCTCCCACAAGACTATCCTTCCAACAGTGCAGCACCCCCTCCGAGCTTTCAGTGCTACCCTCCAACAGCACAGCAATCCCTAAAATCTTTCAAAAGTGCAGCACTCTCAGTCTGTCCCTGAAATGATGCAGCATTCTCTCAGTATTACCCCTCTGCCCATGCAACACTCCCTCCTTGCTTCTACCTGGAGTGAGACTTGAACTCATAACTGTCTGAACTTTGATCAACTGAGTGGTGGTTGGTACCATAGGGACCTATGTCTACTCTATAAGCATCCTCTTATAGGGTAGACTTCTGCCATTGAATCGGGGATAATACCTGCCCTGGCCCAAAATGGGTAACTCTGATGAATTCATATTGGAGCGTCAAAGGAATGCTGTTTACAATAAATTTCTGATGAACAAAGCATCCAAGCTGGAAAATATGATCTTGTAAATCATGCTGATTTTCATTTGAGAAATGACTGATGCCCACTTATTAAAGTAGTAAATGTGAATAAATTCAACCAACATTGTTACTTAGCTTCAGGGATGGGTTACGGTGTAGTGGAGTTCAGCATTAATGGCCTGACAGTGAATTATGTACTTACAAAATTCCTGTCTGCAATGTGTTTATGCCTGGTGCTTTGAAAACCTACCCCTTTATGACAAAACCACAGCAAGAATTAGAATTAATGACCTGATTGATAGAAAGATAATACAAGGTTTTGCTTTTAGTGTGAGGCCAAGAGAGTCAGTCCATTATGCAGTACATTTTGTCACATTTTATTACTTTTTGTACTTTTTTATTAAGCATTTTGCATAGTTTTTGCTTACTTTATTAGCCAAAGTCTATCTGCAATTTTAATCATAAGTATTTCTAATTTTGAAAATGAAAATTTAAGAAAGAAATTAGTTACAGGAAAAAGGGAGGTAGGATTGCAAGAATTCTGAAACAGTTTTAGAGGCAGATATTAGCAAGCCAGCATCTGAAAAGAGATGAAGATGAATTTGAACCATAGAACCATAGAACCATAGAACAATACGACACAATACAGGCCCTTCGGCCCACCATGTTGTGCCAACCTTCAAACCACACCTAAGACTATCTAACCCCTTCCTCCCACATATCTCTCTATCTTAAATTCTTCCATATGCTTATCTAACAATCTCTTGAACTTGTCCAATGTATCAGCCTCCACCACCACCCCAGGCAGTGCATTCCATGCACCAACCACTCTCTGGGTGAAAAACCTCCCTCTGACATCACCCTTGAACTTCCCACCCATAACCTTAAAGCCATGTCCTCTTGTTTTGAGCATTGGTGCCCTGGGAAAGAGGCGCTGGCTGTCCACTCTATCTATTCCTCTCAATATCTTGTATACCTCTATCATGTCTCCCCTCATCCTCCTTCTCTCCAATGAGTAAAGCTCTAGCTCCTTTAGTCTCTCCTCATAATCCATACTCTCTAATCCAGGCAGCATCCTGGTAAATCTCCTCCACACCCTCTCCAATGCCTCCACATCCTTCCTATAATGAGGTGACCAGAACTGGACACAGTACTCCAAGTGTGGTCTAACCAGAGTTTTGTAAAGCTGCATCATCACTTCATGGCTCTTAACCTCGATCCCCCGACTTATGAAAGCTAACATCCCATAAGCTTTCTTAACTACCCTATCCACCTGTGAGGCAACTTTCAATGATCTGTGGATATGAACCCCCAGATCCCTCTGCTCCTCTACACTGCCCAGAATCCTGCCATTTACCTTGGAGTTTGTCCTTCCAAAGTGTACTACCTCACACTTCTCTGGATTGAACTCCATCTGCTACTTGTCAGCCCAGCTCTGCATCCTATCAATATCCCTCTGCAAACTTCTACAGCCCTCCACACTACCCACACCACCGATCTTTGTGTCATCTGCAAACCTGCTAACCCACCCTTCCATCCCCTCATCTAAGTCGTTAATAAATATCACAAAAAGTAGAAGTCCTAGAACCGATCCCTGCGGGATACCACTAGTCACAGCCCTCCAATCCGAATACACTCCCTCCACCACAACCCTCTGCTTTCTACAGGCAAGCCAATTTTGAATCTACACGGCCAAGCTTCCCCGGATCCCTTGGCCTCTGACCTTCTGAAAAAGCCTACCATGCGGAACCTTGTCAAACGCCTTACTAAAATCCATGTAGACCACATCCACTGCACTACCCTCATCAATCTTCCTGGTCACCTCCTCAAAGAACCCTATCAGGCTTGTGAGGCAAGATCTTCCCTTCACAAAGCCATGCTGGCTGTCCCTAATCAGTCCATGTTTCTCCAAATGCTCATAGATTCTATCTCTTAGAATCCTTTCCAACAGCTTACCCACCACAGACATAAGGCTCAGCAGTCTGTAATTCCCTGGACTATCCCTGCTACCTTTTTTGAATAAGGGGACAACATTTGTCACCCTCCAATCCTCCGGTACCATCCCTGTTGACAACGAGGACTCAAAGATCCTAACCAATAGTTCAGCAATCTCCTCCCTCGCCTCACGAAGCAGCCTGGGGAATATTCTGTTAGGCCCCGGGGACTTATCTGTCCTAATATTTTCTAACAACTCCAACACATCCTCTCTCCTAATATCTACATGCTCTAGAACATTACCCTCACCTACACTGTTCTCAGCATCATCAAGACCCCTCTCCTTGGTGAATACTGAAGAGAAGTATTCATTGAGAACCTCACCCACTTCCACAGCTTCCAGGCACATCCTCCCACCTTTGTCTTTAATCGGACCTACCTTTACCCTAGCCATCCTTCTGCTCTTTACATACGAGAAAAGAGCCTTGGGATTCTCCTTAACCCTACTCGCCAAAGCCTTTTCGTGTCCCCTTCTCGCTCTCCTCAGCCCTTTCTTAAGCTCCTTCTCTATATTCCTTATGAGCCCTGTCCGATCCTTGCTGCTTACACCTTATGTATGCTGCCCTCTTCTTCCTAACTAGTTGTTCCACCTCTCTCGTCACCCACGGTTCCTTCACCCTGCCATTCCTTCTCTGCCTCACAGGGACAAATTTATCCCTAACATCCTGCAAAAGATCCCTGAACATTGACCACATCTCCATAGTACATTTCCCTTCAAAAATGTCACCCCAATTTACACTCCCAAGTTCTCGCCTTATAGCCTCAATATTCGCCTTCCCCCAATTAAATATATTCCGGTCCTCTTTGCTCCTATCCCTGTCCATGACAATTCTAAAGGTTATGGAGCAATGGTCACTGTCCCCCAAATGCTCACCCACTGATAGATCTGTCACCTGACCCGGTTCATTACCTAAAACTAGATCTAATATGGCATTCCCTCTAGTCGGCCTGTCAACATACTGCGTCAGGAATCCATCTTGGACACACTTAACAAACTGCGCTTCGTCTAAATCTTTGGCACTAAGTAGGTGCCAATCAATATTTGGATAGTTGAAGTCACCCATTATAATAACCCTGTTATTTTCGCATCTCTCCAAAAACTGCCTCCCAATCTGCTCCTCAGTATCCCTACTGCTACCGGGGGGCCTAAAGAATACTCCCAGGAGGGTAACTTCCCCTTTCTTATTCCTAACTTCCACCCATATTGACTCTAGGGAGGATCCTTCTATATTATCTACCCTTTCTGCAGCTGTAACTGTCCCTGACCAGTATCGCCACCCCTCCTCCTCTTCTCCCCCCCTCCCTATCCCTTTTAAAACACTGAAAACCAGGAATATTCAATATCCATTCCTGCCCTGATGTCAGCCACGTCTCTGTAATAGCCACAATATCATAGTCCCATGTACTGATCCAAGCTCTCAGTTCATCTCCCTTATTCCTGATGCTTCTCGCATTCAGGTAAATGCACTTTAGCCCATCCACCTTACTACTTCTGTAGCCTGTACTCTGCTTCTCCTTCCTCAAAGCCTCGCTACCTGTCAGATCTGACTTTTCCCCATCCCCTTCTTCCTCTAACCTACTCCTCCGGTTCCCTTCCCCCTCGCAATCTAGTTTAAAACCTCCTGAACCACTCTAGCAAACCTGGTATTCTGTATTTTGTATTACAAGCCCTTTTCAGGACACAGGCAAAGGTATCTGTTTAAAAAAATGAATCCAACAGAACGAACCCACTTAAGATGATCAAATAAGGTTAGCGGATTCCTTGGGTGTAAAAGGCACCTTTCCCCATTAACAAGCTTCTTGCCTTACTGTGATGAGTCTCCGGATAAAGCATTCAATTATATTTGTTTTCAAGTAAAACATTTCACATAAAAATGGTACAACAATCTACACCTGGTAAATTGAAATGATTCAAAACTCAGCTGTCTGGGTGCTAACTCACACTAAGCCCCATTCATTCACTCATCAGCTGCTCACTGCAACATGCTGGCTTTCAGTTAAGCAATGCCCTAATTCTAAAGTCCTTGTTTTGAAATTCCCCCGTAGTCTCCTTCTACTAACCCTAATCCTACCCATTCCTGTTCTTTGGTTGCTTCTTAAGGACAAATGGCTGAATATCTCATTCCTCTCGACATACGAGACATGTCCACTGTTTGTCGTCGTCACTCCTCTATCTAGGGAATCTGTTCTTTATTTTCCTCCTTCCAGATCTCTTTCCTCCTACTCTCTCAAGCAGTAAAATCCCAAACTCAACACCAGTGCAGTGTCTGCAGGCTCTTTAGTGTTGCTGAGGCAATAACAGAGATAGAGCTATCAACAGAACATCCTTTATTGAAGGCATTAAACTCTCAACTTGGGACAGTGCCTTGTACAAGTCAGCAGGTCAGGAAATCTATCTATTTGTCTATCCATTTCCTGCTCTTGTTCTCTCTTTCTTTCTTTCTCGCTCTCATTCCTGTCACCTTTTCATTACTTAGCACTCAGGGCAAGTGTTTCATTGGAAGTTTGGTGTTTGTTATTCCAATTTATTGGGTTTTGATAGATTGTTCCATTGTAAATGGAGTCACATTGTGTGACATACAATCATTGCTTGTTTTAATTATATCATTCCTTAATTAGACAATCATGCTTTTAGTTTTCCCAAATTATGCAATCATGTTTTTTAGTTTCCCAATGAGAATGGTACCCACTGAGTTACCATTGTCTTGGCATTTGTGTGAATGATAGAGGGGAAATTAGATATCTAACTCTGACAGGCTAAAACATGAAAACCTGACAGATAACCTGCCATAGCTGATTATTCACTTGCTGGGAAAAAATCTCAACCACTAAGGCAATAATTGTCACAGGTGCATGGTTCTGAGGCCACCCAGAATCAAATACATGGGACAAACGCAAATAAAACCTGCTGAAGTTTCTTTATGAAAGGATCTTCTGATCATTTCCAAATTATTTTCTTTAGATTACAAATTTAGTTCCTCTAGTGATCATTACTGTGGCACTTAAAATTCAAAGTCAAAGTCGAGTTTATTATCATATACACAAGTGCATGTACGCACAGGTGCAATGAAAAACTCACAGCAGCAACACAGGCACATTGCATCAGATAAGCAGCATTCACAAGAAAAACATAAATTAATCATAAATTATACACAATTTAGTCTTGCTAGATGAGTTTCACATCACAACTTTATAGATTCCTTGCATTCTTTTGGAGGATACACATTAATTGAAAACTAGTGTTGTGGCTTTATATTTGTGAGCAGCTGAATCTTAATTCCTGAACTGAGTCCTGCCTACCCATGCCCATGTTTAGCTATGTTCTATATACTTAGCTCCATGTTAGGTCTTACCTGACTGCCTGCTTCATTATCAGGTATTCCACTTGGTGACATCACACCTTTCATTCCAAATGTGGCTTAAACTTCATCAGACAACAGACACACACATTATGATCCAAAAAAGGTAGCATGGATTTTTCCTGCTCTCCCCCCTCCCAGTAGAACTAAGTGTGTTTCAAAGCTAATTGAAACAAGCTAATATGAATGAAAAATAAACTCAAACGTGGCATATGCAGATATGAGCATTTGCTACTGCCATTACGTATATCTGAGATAAAGCAGTGTGCAGCAACTTATATCAAGTACTAGCACAATAAGAAATTCCATCTCGCAAGACTCAAATGAATTTTAAATGTTAGTTAGAGTTACTGTAGGATCAAAATTTTCAATCTAAGTAAACCAAGTTTAGAAAAGACCAGGTTGTAGCGACTCACCGTCCGAGCAAGCGAACCGGCTCGGCGGTCGGGGCGTGCGTCATCGCAACGGCGAGGCCCAAGATGGCGCTGGGCCTTCGTCTTCCCCGAGCGACAGGGGAGAACCCGCGAGCGTGAGAAGTTGATGACGTAGTGCGTACGTCATTTCCGAGTTCGGAGGGCGGGAACCGCGCTCCTTAAAAGGCCCGCAGAAGATGTGAAAATAAATCAGTCTTGTTCAACAGTTCACAGGCTCACGGCTTTATTTTCGCATCGCGGTAGCAGCCACTACATTGGTGACCCCGACAGTCCAAACGGATTTTGGACCCACACAATGACCGACAACGCAGCAGCCAATGCAGTGGCACTCAAGCTGCCCACTTTTTGGACACTTTGGCCCCACGTGTGGTTCAACCAGGCCGAAGCCCAGTTTCAACTGTGGCAGCTCACCTCCGACTCCACACGGTACTACCATGTGATCAGCTCTCTGGACCAGGAGACAGCCGCCCAGGTCAGAGACTTCATCCAACCTCCTCCGGAGGAAGATAAGTACCTGGCCTTCAAGGCCCTTCTCCTTTGGACTTTTGGCCTCTCCCATCGTCAGCACGCCACCCGCCTGCTTCACCTCAATGGCCTGGGGGACAGATCTCCATTGGCCCTGATGAACGAGATGCTGGCTTTGGCTGGGGGACACAAGCCCTGCCTGATGTTCGAGCAGGCCTTCCTCGAGCAGCTGCCCGATGACATTCACCTGTTGCTGGCCAACGCCGACTTCAGCAGCCCACGTGAGGTAGCCGCCCGGGCAGATATCCTGTGGAAGGCCAAACGAGAGAGCGGTTCATCCGTCGGCCAAATCGCCAGACCGCGTGCCCAATGCCTACCTAAACCAGTCCCAGCAGCCAAGCCACCACACCCCAGAAACATAGACGACGACACTGACAACCAGCTGTGTTTCTACCATCAGAGGTGGAGCACGGAGGCCCGTCGATGCTGCCCACCCTGCAAGTTTCAGGGAAACGCCAGGGCCAGCCGCCGCTGACGGCTATGGCGGCTGGCCACCAACACAGACTCCTATTTGTTTGGGACAAGCAGTCCAGCCGTCGCTTCCTCGTCGATACGGGAGCAGAGGTCAGTGTCTTCTCCCCCGACTGGCCGCAACACTCGCAGCAGGCAACAGGGACCCGCCCTCAAAGCCGCAAATGGCACAACGATACGAACTTTTGGTACCCGTACAATCCAGTTACAATTCGACGACAGCCGTTTTACCTGGAACTTTACCCTTGCCACCGTCGCCCAGCCACTCCTGGGAGCCGATTTCCTCCAGGCCCACAACCTGTTAGTTGACCTACAAGGGAAATGGCTAGTGCACTCCAGAACTTTCCAGACTTACTCTCTGGGAGAAGCCAGCCTACCAGCCCCGCGCCTGGACTCCTTTTCCCTGTCTGGCAATGAGTTCACCAAGCTCCTAGCCGAGTTCCCATCGGTCCTGTCACCTCAGTTCACGAATTCGATGCCCAAACACGGGGTGCAGCACCACATCACCACAACAGGGCCACCCCTTCATGCTCGAGCACGATGGCTCTCTCCTGACAAGCTCCACCTGGTGAAGGAGGAGTTCCGTCACATGGAGGAGCTAGGGATCGCTCGCAGGTCAGACAGCCCCTGGGCCTCCCCCCTGCACATGGTCCCCAAAGCCACCGGCGGGTGGAGGCCCTGTGGCGACTACCGCAGGCTAAAAGACGCCACTACCCCAGACCGCTACCCTGTCCCTCATATCCAGGACTTCGCGGCGAATCTACACAGGTCCCGCATCTTCTCCAAGGTGGACCTCATCCAGGGATATCACCAAATCCTGGTCCACCCTGACGACTTCCCCAAAACTGCGATCATCACTCCGTTCGGCCTCTTTGAATTCCTTCAGATGCCGTTCGGCCTTAAGAACACCGCACAGACCTTCCAGCAGCTGATGGACGTGGTAGGCCACGATCTGGACTTCGTGTTCATTTATTTAGATGACATTCTGATCGCCAGCTGTAACCACCAAGGACACCTTTCCCACCTCCACCAACTGTACTCCCGCCTCAGTGATTTCAGCGTCACTATCAACCCAGCCAAGTGCCAATTTGGCCTCGACTCTATTGATTTTCTCAGCCACAGAATCACCAGCGAGGGAGCAGCACCCCTACCCACCAAGGTAGACGCTATCCACCATTTTGCCCGTCCCAACACTGCAGGAGTTCATTGGCATGGTCAACTTTTACCATCGTTTCATCCCTGCAGCAGCCTGTATCATGCTCCCTTTGTTCTTGCTGATGGCTGGCAAGGGCAAAGACATCGCCTGGAACGACAAGGCTGCGGCTGCCTTCGTTAAGGCCAGACAAGCCCTAGCAGATGCCACGATGCTGGTACACCCCAGGACAGATGTCCCAACAGCCCTCACGGTGGAGGCATCCAGCACTGCGGTCGGCGGGGTACTAGAACAACTAATCGAAGGCCGTTGGAAACCCTTGGCATTTTTCAGCAGGCACCTCAGAACACCCGAACTTAAATACAGCGCCTTTGATCGAGAACTACTAGCGCTGTACCTGGCGATCCAACATCTTCGGTATTTTTTAGAAGGGATACCTTTCACCGCTTTCACTGATCACAAGCCATTGCCTTTCGCCTTCTTTAAGGTCGCCGATCCCTGGTTGGCCCGCCAGCAGTGACATTTCTCCTACATTTCTGAGTTCACAACAGATTTCCAACATGTCTCCGGAAAGGACAATGTCGTTGCTGACGCACTCTCCAGACCGACCATCCACAGCCTGTCCCTGGGTGTAGACTACGCGGCCCTGGCTGACACACAGCAAGCCGACGACGAGCTGCCCAGCTACAGAACTGCAGTTTCAGGCCTGCAGCTCCAAGATTTGTAGTCGGCCCAGATCAACGGACCCTCCTGTGCGACGTCGCAACAGGTCAGCCCCGCCCGATAGTCCCTGCAGCCTGGCAGAAACGTGTTTTTGACTCGGTACACAGGTTGGCACACCTGTCCATCAGATCAACTGTCCGACTAGTCGCCAGCAGGTTCGTTTGGCACGGCCTGTGCAAGCAGGTCAGTGAGTGGGCCAAGACTTGTCTGCACTGCCAGACATCGAAAATCCAACGACACACCAAGGTCCCACCGCAGCAGTTCGAGCCTACCTGTAGAAGGTTCGACCACATTCACGTTGACCTCATCGGTCCCTTGCCTGTTTCAAGAGGGGCACGGTACCTCCTTACCATTGTGGACTGCTTCACGAGGTGGCCAGAGGCAACCCCCCCTCTCAGACATCACAACCGATTCCTGCGCCTGGGCGCTGCTCACAACTTGGGTCTCGCGTTTTGGTGTTACAGCCCACATCACTTCAGACAGAGGCGCTCAATTTACCTCCAGCCTATGGTCCGCATTAGCGAACATGCTAGGAACGCAGCTGCACACCATCACAGCCTACCACCCTCAGTCAAACGGGTTGGTAGAGCGTTTCCACCGCCAGCTGAAATCAGCCCTGATGGCATGCCTAACTGGGTCGGAGAACTGCCTTGGGTCCTGCTCAGCATACGTACTGCCCCCAAGGAGGATCTCCATGCTTCATCAGCTGAACTTGTGTACGGTGCACTCCTGGTCGTCCCAGGGGAGTTCATGCCCACCCTTAGGGGGCCAGAGGAACAACCTGCGGCAGTCCTGGGAAGGCTGCGCGAGAGGCTCGGCAGCCTGGCACCGATTCCCACTTCGCGACATGGTCAGTCCCCATCATGTGTGCCCAAGGAACTCTGAGACTGCAAGTTCGTTTTCGCTCGCAGGGGCACACCACGGGCACCATTACAACAACCATATGAGGGGCTGTTCCAGGTCGTCAGAAATAATTGGTCCACCTTTATTTTGGACATTGGGGGAAAGGAAGAAGTCTTCACAACGGACTGCCTCAAACCGGCCCATTTGGACCTACAACAGCCGGTCAAGGTCCCGACACCGCGACGTAGAGGCCGACGACCCAAGCAACAGCTAGCGCAGCCCATGAACTTTGGGGACCGTATCTCCGGTTCTGGGGGGGATTGTGTAGCGACTCACCGTCCGAGCAAGCGAACCGGCTCGGCGGTCGGGGCACGCGTCGTTGCAATGGCGAGGCCCAAGATGGTGCTGGGCCTTCGTCTTCCCCGAGCGATGGGGGAGAACCCGCGAGCGCAAAAAGTTGATGACATAGCACGTGCGTCATTTCCGAGTTTGGAGGGCGGGAACCACGCTCCTTAAAAGGCCCACGGAAGACGCGAAAATAAATCAGTCTTGTTCAACAGTTCACAGGCACACGTCTTTATTTTCGCATCGCGGTAGCAGCCGCTGCAAGGGGACACTTTCATATAAATAGCAACAAGTTTTAATTACTTTTGCCCAGCATATTTGATGTCTGGAATGGCCTAATAACAGTGCATCTGTGATGAGGTTGAGCTGGCATTGCAGCCACCTCTGTGGCACTTGCTATGCCAGGTTTTCCATTGTGTTTCAAGATTTTGGAAAGCACACGTCTCAAAACAAATTTTGGTTGATTCCAATCACAAAACCTGAATTAATGAAGCTAAGTTATCTCTGCTGTTCGCCCCTCTTTAAGGATGCAAATTGAGGAAAGTGGTTTGTTTAATACAAAATTAAAAACACAATTGCACTTAGTTTGAAATGTTGAACTAATAGATTATTTCTGGCATGGATCACAAGAAGTCTAAAGTATTGAACAAGGAAATAAAAGTCAAAAACTGTAGAATCCCCTGTTGCTTCCTACATGGATCAATGGCCTCCACAAGAGAGAGTTCAAAGAATTGGCAATGATGTATTACAAAATATAATCCTGAATGTTTTCTTGATATGGTGATTGAAACAGTCTTGACTTGGTAAAGGATCTCAATGCTGCACATTGACTTTGCTTGCCTGGGATATGCCGATTGTTAACAACACAGCTTGTGGACTTCTCCGAGAACGGGGCTCATTACTCCTGCATATTTTCTCTTCAGCAAGGCTGGGCTTTGAGCTGAAGACTGTGCAATGACTTTTCTGCCCCGCTGGCAGCACAAAATGAGCCAATCCCATTCTCAAGCCACGGTTCCTGTCTCAGGATCAAATGTTAGGATTTTAAAAAGCTGAAGTTTGATGTGGCTGAACAACTGCCTATAAAACACTTTAATCCCCAACCCTGTAATGTATTTAATTTCACACTGACTGATGGTATTGCCCCTGAAAGGATTACAGCAGGGGGCTGCCATTTTCACACTTATACAAGAAAGAGTAGGATATACTCTGTGCACCAAAACTAAGTAGCAACCAGTGACTGAAATATCTATACCATTGAAGGAGAGAGAAAAAGATTGCCTCGGATTTCTAAGGCTTTTTATAAATTCATAACTTTTGCCTTTTATTATGTCTGAAACCATGAATCTTGATTTCATAACTGCTTTGTCAAATTTTTTGAAAGAAACCTCTGCCTTAATTTTATCTTGTGCACTGACCTGATCAATGTGCCTCCACTTGTGTGAGACTATCAATTTATTTGCTTTTCATTTCTCCCAGAAATAAGTACAATAACTTACAGCACTTACTCCACTAAAAAGCAAACAAGTTTCCCAAGCATGCAATAAGTCTGAAGGTTGATTGATCCGGATGCCCGTAGAGATCATCTTGCGCACTGGCTAACAGATCCTCTTACTAGTTTGTGCTTGCTAATAAGGTAAATATTAACATGATTTTGCTCTTTCTTTCTGAAGGGTAAAAAAATAATGTCAACCCATTTAGCTTGGCTTGAGGTTCCTAAGCACATTATGGAAATTTTTGGAAAAGGGTCACATTACTGAAAGGCTGTTCCTGGACACTGCTTCAATTTTCGATGCAGTGCCAAAATGGTCACAAATCAGTCAATACCTCATACTGCAGCTTCAGTGGAGCACTACCAGTCACATTAAATGAACAGTAGTTTGTTTTCTTCTGTCTCGTTGTAGAATACCATCATTCTCTAAAAGACATAAGCAGCACCTTGCTTCACACGTTTGAAGCAAATGGTGGTTTCCCTTGTGAACTTTATATTCCTGCCAGATAATTCAGGCAAAGTAATGTTACTGAGATAATAAAGGATGAGCAAGGGTTTAATCCTTTTTCTTTAAAAAGGAGAGATAGTTTGGTCTTTGGACTTTCATTTCAGAAAAAGACGAGAATGTTAGAAGTCATCAAAGATATGGCTGGGATAGACAGTGTTAATTCTTCCATATCTAAGCCTCTTTGCAGCAACTCCCTTTGTCTCCTGCCTCTAGTCATTAAACACTAATCCTATCACCCTTCCTAATCCTCAGCAGTGGAGACAGAGTTTAGTTTCCTAAACTGTCTTTGTTCCTTTCCTAATAGACAGGCCGACATTTCTGTCAGAAGAGTCACATTCACTGCACTCTATTTCAGCTTCCTAATGAAGTGCCATTAATGAATCTTTTCCTCCCTTCACACAGGGTGAACAGATTTCAATTGGTTTAGTGCTAAGAAAGGAGATGCATTGTAATCTTATTGGTCTTTGCAAAGAATTGCCAAGACCCCAGCAACAAGACCAAATGCGGCCTGTAGTCACGAAGACACTCATAAGTTTTAATTACAGAGAGCTTGGAAAAGAAAAGACCTTGCTCAAACTGACAGAGCCTCTTTAACTAGGAAGGGATCTGAAGAATTCTTCTTAGTCGAAGAAATATGACCAAATCATTTAACAGCTTGTATTAAACTTCTGTCAGCCTAAATTTCAGGATTTTAAGCTATATCACAGTTTTAATTAAAGTGCTTCTTTAACAGTTAAAAACTTTATTAAACTACCACTTAATTCATTGTTTCCAAATTCACCAAAACCCTTCTAGTGGATAAAAAGGGTTATTTGATAAACAGTTGTTTCTTGTGACTATGTTAATAAGGTTCAGTGACATGGAAATTAAAAATTAAATTCCTTGTACCTCTCCCAACACTGTTACAACTAAGATACACATTACTCTAATAGCTATGTTGTCTCCTCAAAACTAAGATTTGGAAATTACTATCACTATCTCCCCTGAAAGTTACTGGTGTCATGCAGAAGGCTGTTGCATTCCCCTGTCAAACTTGCACCCTTCCTCTTGATGATTCCTGATGCATAAACCACAAAAGCAAACAATTCCTAACTCCAAACCACTCCACCAAAACTTCTCTTGAAACCTGGAGTACTGCTTTCTAAAGCACCTCTCTACTTCCCGAACAAACTTCCTAAGGCTCCCTAGCTTTGAGTCCCATTTCCATTCTAGTCCTGAATCTGTCAGTGAATGTACCTTGTAGCCATATCCATCAGCGATATCTCCAATGTTTAGTTGGTCTCTTGGGTTTTAAGCAGCTTGGAACAAGACATTTGGCCCAAGCATTTCTACGCTAGTAAGAGGGAAGCAAATGAACTGAGTTCTGGACCATGCAACACCTAGAGTTTGGGTTGCCTTGAATAGTCTGGGGCTGTTCACCATCAGGCTCTTAACTGAAGCACAGGCACACTGGAAGTGCAGCCTGCCAACTCTAGAATTCAACTTATGTCAATTTTTGTGGGCAAAGGTACAAAAATTAGCAAATAAATAAAAGTAAACATCCGACCTTACAAGTAGTGTTCAAATACATGCAGCACTGAGCTATTGAATAAGATGCATTTTAATTTGCTTTTATAAAACAAATCAATGTTAGCATAAACTGGTAATAGTTTCCATCCAGGTGCCATGCATTCAGCACCTGCTTCATCACATATATCACACAGCTGATTAGGTATTGTATCATCTTCCAAGGTGGCTCCTGCTGTGGCAAGGTTGTAAGGGGGAACTTTAATTCCTGAGCAGGAAGTCTGTAAGATATGTGAGCTTCCAGCACCAAAGGCAGCAGTGGGAGGTACAGTCCACTTTAACGGCAGGGTGTCATTAACTTCCAGCCTGTTTGAAACAGATGAGCAGTCACCTCTATCATGCAACTTGCACAGCAGGCATTCACACATCAGCCCTGTGCCTTCTGACCTACAACAGTTCCTGGCCCAGCAATATCTTGACTTAAAGAGTCTCAAACTTGTTTTCAAATCCTTTCATTGCCTCTACTCTCTTTACCAGTGTAACCTCCACCAACCCCATTAATTATCTTAGGCCGCCAATCCTGGGCTCTTATAAATTTCTGATGTTAATTGCTCCACCATTGACAGCTGTGCCTCAACTACCAATGATCATGAGTCCTGGAAACTCCTCCCTAAACCTCTCAGTCTTTCAGTTCCCTTTCCTGCTTTGCTCCTTAGGAGCCAGCAGATTGGACCAGATTTTGACCACCTTTTCTAATATCACTTCATAGAACTCAGTCAGTTGTTGTTTGATAAATATGACCAATCATTCAAGTCCTATTTGCATTTTCAGATGGATGCAATCTTGCATTCTTGATCTTCAAGCAAGGATTATACTTGACAACAAATTGGTTTGTTATTTACCAAGAGAACTGGGTAGATTTTACAGAAGAGTAGGGAGATTCTTCTTGACCAAAATCACAATAAGAGGTTATTTGGCCTTATTATCTCATTGTTTTTGAGACATTCCTGTGGAAAATTTGGAGGTCAGAAATACATCCAGAGTTAGGTAAATAATGTTTGTCATATCTGGGAAATAAAGGAGAGATAATCAAGAGTGACATTAATGAATTGTGCCATCTATCAGATGCATTGCCAATTTTGAGATTTCTCATAATTTTGTAACTGATTCAAATATAATAAATATAAAAACAAAGGGACAATTTTACTTAGAAATACATACTTAACACATTTAACATACTTAGATACATATTTATCTAAATTTTAAATTCACCTCCATAATTTGTCTGTGGCATTCCTAACATTTAAGATAACTTCTGAATAAAGTGGTTCTTGCTGGGGAGTGAGTTACACTGATTAGTGGGCACTCAGTTTACGGAGTGTGGATCAAGGGAATGATTCGTCAGGTGACAAAGGATAAAGTGTAGTGACTTTGGGATACGAGATCCACTGTGTGTCTCCATAAATACAGTAAATTTGAGATAGAGGGTCTGAACCATCTGCTATGCATTCTCAATAGCAATGTATTATCATCAACAATTTATTCTATTTGATGAAAAATCTAAATTTTATAGCACAGGAGGCCATTCGGCCCATTATAACTTTTCTGAAAAGTGTTTACAAATACTCTGTTTCTTCCTTAAAGACTGTTAAAGGCTGTGTATCTTGGATGACATCCCATAAATGGAAGTAGTTTGGTGCCTAAAAATATTTCTCTTGATCTCTCTGTTTTGATGATACCAGAGGGTGAGATGTTTTGCAGCACAGTTTATGCCTGATATACTGCTGAAACACAATACAGGCAAAGGACATCTTCTCATGGATGACCCAAAGTTCATTCTGCAGAACTTCCATGTCCTGCCAATGGTCTGGAAGGTTCGAATGTCAGGAAGTCATCTTGTTAATCTGTTTTCTGTCCGAGAACACAAGAGAACTATAAGAAAAACTTCAGAAAATATGAGAGATGTTTTCAAATCTTGGATAGAAACAGGGATCCCAGATGCTCAAAAGCTATTGCAGGGAAAAGAATTTCTTGGCACAGAAGACATAACTGAGATTTTTGAAGGCAGTTTTAACTTTGGAAAACAGGTGATGATTTTATTTGGGGGGATTGAATAGTGAGAATATCTTGTTGATGTAATACTATTGTTGCTTTGAACGTTTCTCTCATTTCATAGCTATCCACATTTTTCCTTTTGAATGTCTTCTGTTTGCATTACCTGGAACCTGTAATCTATCTGTCTAGTGTGTATCTTCTTCAAAGGTTCAATGCTATTTTTTTCTCAGTTATTTCTGTAATTATTCACAAAGGATGTTAACAATGTATTTGAGAAATGTGGATTTGCAGGTTTGATGGCAATAACAGTGTTATCATGTTCATCCTCTGAACTACTAATAGTCTGGATTTTTTAATGTTACGATAACCTAACATATAGTAGGTACATGGATTTAAAGAAAAAGTAAAACACTATTAAATAGCACCATTCCTAACTGCAGAATATACAATGCACTTTACAGTCATCTGTTGGAATATAGCAGTGCACTCCCACATTGCACCCAGAAAGCTTTTACAAACAGCAAAATGGCAAAGAACAAAATATAAAAGGTGACTTGATAGAGGTGTACAAGATGATAAGAGGCATAGATCGAGTGGACAGTCAGAGACTTTTTCCCAGGGCAACAATGGCATAATTTTAAGGTGATTGGAGGAAGATATAAGGGGGATGTCAGGGGTAAGTTTTTTACACAGAGTGGTGGCTGAGTAGAACGCACTGCCAGCAGAGGTTGTGGGGGCAGATACATTAGGGACACTTAAGAGACTCTTAGCCACATGAATGATAGAGAAATGGAGGGCTATGTGGGAGGGGAGGGTTAGATAGATATTAGAGAAGGATAAAATGTCGGCATAACATTGTGGGCCAAAGGGCCTGTATTGTGTTGTAATGTTCCATATCCTATGTTCTATTAGTTTTTAATTGAGGGGCACAAATCACCGAGGTCACTGAAGATGATTATGTTATTCCTATTCATCTTCACAGAAGTGTCATGAGATCTTTTATCTGGGAAAGCAAACAGGACTTTGGTCTACATTTCATCTCTGGATGTGCAGAACTCCCCCAGTGCTTTACTGGAGTGTGAGGGTGGTTTTGTGCTGAGATATCATGGGCCGGAATCTAAATTCAGGCTCCTGACTCAGGGTGCTACCCACTGAGCCATGCGCAGTAGACAAAGGAAGTTAAGGTCTTGCGAGAGGAAACAACATAAGAGAAGATAAGGTATTTATTTATTAGTCACATGTACATTGAAGCACACAATGAAATACATCTTTTTGCGTTGCTAAGAATGTGCTGGGGGCAGCCCTCAAGTGTCGCCACGCTTCCGGCGCCAACATAGACATCCTTGCAATACAATGCATCTAGATGTCCAAAAAACATTTGCCAAAAGTATCTCCTGAAAATCTCAAAATATTGGCATTATTGGAAAATCCAAGAGATGAATAAAAATATGGAGAGACAACAACAACATCTTGTATTTATTTAGCAACCTTAAAATTGTAAAACTTTTCAAGGTGCTTCACAGGACCATGACCAAATGAAATTTGATCATGGTCCTGTGAAGCAAGCCACATTAGGAGATAGTTGGACAGGGAAATTCCAAAGAAGAGAGAGGTAGAAGTGTTTAGAGAGGAATTCCAAAGCTTAGGCCCAGGGGAGCTGAAGGCACCACCAGCCATGGTGGAGAGATTCAGATCGGGCCATTGCTGGACTGGGGACCAGTGTAGGTCAGTGAGAGCAAGGGAGAGGAGTGAACAGGACTGGATACAAGTTGCTATCTGGGCAGCTGAGTTTTGGATGAACTTACGTTTACGGAAATTGGGAGTTGGAAGTCAATGGGGAAGCATTGGAAAGTCATGCATAGGGATAACTAAAACACAGATAAAACTTTTATTTACAGCTGATCTGAGGCAGTATAAAGATGAGTAACTTTTAAGAAGATGGGAGTAGGCAATCTTGGAGTACAATGGAAATTAGCAGGCAGCCATTGAGAACTGAGACCAGAGTGAGAGGGAATGAGAATGAAATGATGGGAGATCTCCGTTAGTTGCCTCTGAAATATGCTGCAGTCCCATGGCCAGCAGTCACAGCCCCACAGTTCACTCTTCCAAAGAGTTGAGAATGCTAAGGGTCAGTTAAAATTTTCGAAACTGACTTCAACAGTAATATTTAACAGGTGAGTGAATTGAGTGATATGGGTCAAAAGTAGGTAAGTGAAGCTAAGTTTCCCATCACTTTAAATGGCTTAACCAGCTGAAGGTGTTGAATGGCTGCTCCTGATCCTTATGTAAGCCCAAGATATTGCTGCAAACTCAAAACACCAGGAACAGCTTCTAAGGACTTTGACAGCTGTCACTGTTTCAATGGATCCCAGGGTTAACCTGAATATTATATTTCAAGGGGTCTCCAAAACCTGGATGGAACAGTTCAATCTGTCAGAATGCTAACAAGTGGTAACTCGGAATGACTGTAGCTTTTTTGTCATGCACAGGATGTGGCACTGCTGGCCTTTGGCTGATTAGTATTAGCTTCCTCCAACAAATGTGCAGGAACAGATCTTGATTTTTACCATAGTCTTCACATGGGGATAAAATTGGTGAGAGGTATTAAACGGGCAGCCAACTCATTGTCACCCATCTCAGACTGTTGAACAGTCAAAATCTAGCTCCTGCATGTTTACTCTAAGTACATTCTTATCCTCTGCTCATTGGTAGACCACCATTTGTTTTGGAAGCTGTGGGTTACTGAATGCTTTGAGCTATTTCTCACTATGCCTTGTGTTTCTGAAGGTTTATTTTAGGTTATGTAGTATACACAGCTCCCAGAAAGTATTGTTTCCTATGAATGCTTTTGCAAACATCATTAAAGGAAAATCAATATGAAAGAAATGATCCTGTCTACAGTGTGGTTGTTGGCCATGGAAATTGCTCATATAATGATTGAACCATTAGGAACTCATAAAGTCCTGCAGTAAAGGAATTGCAGTTAAATTTTTACTTTCTTCTGTCACTGTAAAGAGAAAAAAGTGAGAGCATTTCTGTTCCTTTACCAGGTTATCACATTGAAACTGCACAACTGCACAGGTACCTCTACTTTACTCTTCAGTCCCCTTCAGGCCAACCAACAAGCTTATGTCACTGTGGTAGCAAACAAAAAGTGCTGGAGAAACTCAGCAGGTCAGGCAGCATCCATGGAGGGAAATGAACAGTTGATGTTTTGGGCCGAGACCCTTCATCAGGACTGGAAAGGAAGAGGGCAGAAGCCAGAAGAAAAGAGTAAGGGGAGGGGGAGGAGCACGAGCTGGCAGGTGATAGGTGAGTTAAGGAGCTGGGGAGCAGCAGAGATAGCAGAGGGGGAGGAGTGAGGGAGGATCTCACAAGACTCCCGTCGAAGAGAAGAGGAAAGATTCTTCAGGTTAGGTATATCTCGAAGAGACTTTTCAGTGGAGCGGCAACATGGAGACACAGTGCTCACAGTGATGGCTGCAATGCCTTACCAGGAAGAATTCAATGCAATATATAAAGGTTGAACTGCCGTGGACTATCTGCAGTCAAAGCAAACAGGAAAATCTCACTCTAAATTGCCAGTGACAGACATGTTGCACTTTTGATACTTGTAGAGTCAATGTCATTGCTGAGATAGCCTGTCAGAATCTCATCATAATCATACCACCTTTAGTCAACCCCACCTCCACTAGTCATCAAGTCCAAGTTTACCGAACTGAGTTGGAAAAAAAGAGGAATAATTGTCTTCAGGTGAGGGAGAAGGAGGACATGCAGAGAGCAGCAGGATGGAGCTCGAGCGAGGCTGAGGGGAGGCAGAAAGGAAGGTGTGATACAGGTGGGGAAGAAGTATAGAGGAAAGCTATGAATAAGAGTAAGACACAGAGGAGAGGGTGGGGTGAGGACAGGGAGGAAGGGTGCCACGATCAAGTGCCCATTTTCATCCTAGTAGGACAGGTAAACAGGAAGGAGAGGAAGGGGTAGAGAAGAGGGGCATGAGTGGAAATAATTGAGTGAAACGGAACAGAGAAGAGCAAGGTGGAACTGAATCAGATTTGATCTTGTCCTCAATAGAAAGGGAGATGCAAGGGTCTAGGGTCCAGGGTCCGG
Source organism: Pristis pectinata (assembly GCF_009764475.1). Classification (NCBI taxonomy): domain Eukaryota; kingdom Metazoa; phylum Chordata; class Chondrichthyes; order Rhinopristiformes; family Pristidae; genus Pristis; species Pristis pectinata. The sequence continues at coordinate 92,296,525 of NC_067407.1, read as the reverse complement.
GGTATGGAGATAAAATGGACCAAAACACATTTAGATCCCTCTGGTGGAAAAAACATTCTTCCTGGAAGGATGGAAAGGAAGGTTAGTCTCACTGGGATAGGGGTGGGTAAATGCAGTGCTGGTTTAATATTTCAGACTCCGTGACTGGTGATAGAGGACACTTCCCAATTTGTGTTCATGATATGAAGGAGGCATGTGTTGACTTTGACAAGGTTATTGACTTAAGTTGTTTTTTAAGAAGTAAAATATGCTTTTTAGTAGGAGCTGAGCTACTTCTAGATTTGGTCAAAGATTGAAAGGATGAAATGGACAGAAATTGTATTTACTTACTGAATGGGAGAGAGGGTGAAGCAGTTTTCAATGGGGAAAACAGTCCTTTGTTAAATGCTCAGTAGTTAGAATACCAACATGTTATTGAGGATTCTGTGGATATTTTATGGGATAGCCAAGATGCAGATCTTCTTCAGAGTTCTTCAGAGAAGATTTCCTTAACCATTTGTCAAATAACTATTCTTACTCTTCTCACTCTATCTACTCATACCATTTCCCATAAAGTTAAATCACATCTGAGACTTTGTGGATTCATCAAGGTCTGACACAATGATGTTTTGCTTATTTTATTTGTGGTTTTGAATCCATTTGCAGTACATTTCACTTGGAACTTGTATGATGATGTGAACTGGATATCCTGTGGATGTGTGTGGTGGTGGGGGTGTCCGACATTTCTATTGGACCCCAGTCATTGAAGATATTGGAAATTGTGCTATCTCCACAGTCACTTTCTTCTAGTTCGCATTCATCAGCACAGCCATTCTAAAGCTGTGTCTATTCTTTTTATGCTTTCACATTGCCCTTTTCTACTTCCAGTCAATTACTTATGAATAAATAAGATGGAAGAAGTTACTTTACAGAATGCATTGCCTGAATGGGAATTTCCAGACTTTCAAAGGTATTTAGATGAACAACTTGAAGAGGAAAACTGTGAAGGGCTATGGAGAAAGAACATCGGAACAGGACTAATGTCTTTTTCACAAACCTGACATAGACACAGTAGCCTGAATGGGATCCTTTCATATTGTACGTTTCTGTGTAGGTAATCACCAACAAATCAATAAGATCATTTGAAAGAAATAACGATTTCTGAGTCACTATTAACTAAGCATCATGTTTTCTCGCATGATATTTAACTTGAACGTTTAACTTCTTACCTACTTTTACTGCAATGCAGCCAATTGTTTGAAAGCAGTTCTCACACCCTACACTTGGTGACCAATCCGTCACTGTCTCTGCTTTTCCTTCTCGTCACAAGACCCCTAGCAGGCCACCAGCCCTTACAGTTGGACCTGAAACAATAACATTAATGGTGGACAGAGGAAGCACAGTTCATCAGACAGGCAATCAGGTGCAACCATGCGCGTACTGATGGGAACCTGAGACAGCACTGTAGATAGCACTGACCCTCAGGCCTCCTAAAGATTATCGCAGAAACCAACATTTCAATGCAATAAAATAATAAAACAGGACAAATAATCCAACATTAACCTGGGCACTATATTCACACGTAGCAGAGTCTCTCCAAAATCAGTCGAATTTGAAAAGCTGTCCCCACAAACATTTGCTGACTTGGTCACAATTGGGAGAGTTTTCCCACAAACCACTCAAGCAATGGCTGGGCTTGGTTGTACTCACAGAATCATGCTTTACGGACAATGTGCCAGGTTCCTCCATTACAATCCCTGGGTGTGCCTTGTCCCAGAGGCAAGACGGACTACCAGAGATGGTTGGATACTGATATAAGGGTGAAAGGAACAACCCTGGGAGTCCTCAACATTAACTCCAGATCCCATGAAGTTTCATGGCATCAGATCCAACATAGACAAAGAAACCTCCTCCTGATTACCACCCACTGTCCTTCTACAGCTGATGAATGAGTGTTCCTCCATGTTGAATAACACTAGGAAGAAACAATGAAAAAATGACAAGGGCACAGAATATACTTTGGGTGGGGGATTTCAGCATCCATCACAGAACTGCCACTGACCAAGCTGCCCGAGTCCTGACAGAAAACACCAAGGATAATCCCACTTATCCTTGTCCTCACCAATCTACCTCTGGCAGTTGCATCTGCCCATAATGGCACTGGCAGAAGTGACCACTAGACAGTACTTGTGATGACAAAGTCGTGTCTTCACACCAGGAGCACTCTCCATTGTGTTTGGTGACATAATAATAATGAAGGCTCAGAACAGTTCTGGATACTCAGAACAGGCATCTGTGAAGTACTGTGGACCAGAAATGTACACCTCCCCAATCTGTAACCTCTAGGCCTGGCATAACCGTCACTCTACCATCGCTATCAAGCCAGGGAGTCAACCTTGCTCCAATCAGAAGTGCAGAAGGTCTTGCCAGGAGTAACATTAAGCATATTCAAAATGAGATGCCATCCTGGTGAAGGTACAGCACAGGATTACATGTGAACTAGGTACCATAAATAGTATTCAATAGACAGAACTAAGCAATTGCACGGTCAACTGCTCAGATCAATGCTTGGCAGTCCTGCCACATCTGGTGAATGGTGGTGTACAGTTAAGCAGCTAACAGGAGGAGGATGCTCCAAGAACATCCCAGCAGAGGGCGGCACAGTGAATAAAGAACAGAGCTGCTTCCTTACAACTCCAGCGACCCAGGTTCAATCCTCACCTCCACTGCTGTCTTTGTGGAGATTGCACATTCTCCCTGTTACCACCGGATTTCCCCTGAGTGCTCTGGCTTCTTCTCACATCCCAAAGATATGCTAGTTGGTAGGTTAATTAGCTACTACAAACTAATGCCTGTGTAGGAAGGTGAATGACAGGAGACTTAGGGCTGGGTTGAAGGACGTGTGAAAGAAATTAGATTGCAGGGAACAATTTGGGGAAAGGACTGATGGGATTGCTTTGCAAGCTGGCGTTGACTTGATGGGTTGAATGACCTCTTTCTTGAAATAAGGAATATTTAAATCCCCATCCTCGATGATGGCAAGGCCTAGTAGATAAGAGGAACACTCAAGAAGCTCAACATTATCCAGGATAAAGCAGCCTACTTGATTTGTATCCCTCTCACCACCTTAAGTACTCATTCCTTGCATGAGCAGCACAGAGTGGCTTCAGTATGCACCATCTACAAAATGAATGGCAGTTATTCACCGAGGCTACTCCAATAGCAATTGCCAAACCAGTGATCTCTACTACCAAGAGCGACAGGGATTCAGGCAGGTGGGGAACACCATAGCAATGTGTTCTCCAAGTCCAGCATTCTAACTTGGAAGAATCCTTCACCCTTGCTGGGTCTAAATCCTGGAACTCCTTTTACAACAGCACTGTGGGGGTACCTCTGTCAGAAGGCCAAGAAGAGGTTTGCCACCAGCTTCTCAATGGCAGATAAGGAAGGAATAAACCTTAGCCATGCTTATCACACCCACATCCTGAAAAATGGATAAAATAGAACCATACGCATATAATTCTGCGGAGGCAACAGAGAATTTATAGTCTGCTGATTCTCATTGAAGCTGTTACCAATTTATAGTACGCTGATTCTCATTGAAGCTGAATGTTGTCAGGGTTAGATGAGTTTAAAGTAAGTAAAGTCACGATAATGCAGTCAGAAGCTTCAGTGATGGTGTGCTCTGCATCTAACTGCTGTAACTGCACTCCAGCATCTTTTCATGATCCTTGCCAAATTATAACGGTTTTATCTTCCCATCACTACTGGTAGGTTTCCAACCTGGTTAACATCTGAGGTTACCTAGTCATTATTCAAACCAAGATTTTGTAGTGAAGGTTTTGTTTTCTCCATTGCTGTTTTGTTTGCATATGATTTTAATTATAATAAAAATCCTTTCTGATGGAAAATAAGGGTAAGCACATTGGACACGGTAAACACAAACATTGTCCTAGCTGGTAATGGCAGAATGTATTTAACCAACAGAAGACCTGAGGGTAACAGGCATGGATATCCATCCATGATATATCAGCTGAATTCAATTAGGGTGACAGTGTGGCACAAAGTTAGCCAGAAAATGGTAACATTAGGCTGGAAGTGAAGGTATTAAATTTGGGAGGATAGTAAGGATGTTAAAATTGTGGGAAGTGTAAGAGTGTAAAGATTGAGATGACAACTAGGTGACAGTGAGATTGTTAGGACAGAGTTGGCAGTAAGCATGTTGAGATTTGGCTGACAGGAGAAGTATAAAGATTGAGAAGGCAGAAAGGTTGTTACTACTGAAGTGACATTAAGGCTGTTAAAGTTACACTCACCCAGGCAAGTAGAGAGTATTCTATCAGGATCCTAAAGTTGGCAGCAAGGATATTAAGTGGAAATGTCAGTAAGAAAGTTAAAGGTGAGTGGTAGTAGGGTGTTTTGTAACCAATTGCAGTCACTTAAGCCCAACTACAGAATTGTTGTGTGTGGACAATGCATTGGAATAGTTGACCAAAGCTTACCAGCTAAGCTCACACAGAAAGAATGTAGGCTGTGTAAACCTGGGGTATTCTGTTCTACATCCAGATCAAGCAATCATCTTACCCTCAGCGCCCTTTTTTAAAATCCACACATTTAAACGTAAGTTCCATGACTATCAGCTTCATTAGAATTCTCTTCCTCTTTGATCTTGGGAATTCTGCATTACAATCAACAAGAGAGATTAATGAGTCCCTGAAAGTTTCCGAAACTGTGACAATGGAATTCAACATTACATGTCTCTGTTGTTTAAGCACAATCTGAGTGTTTCATTCAAAGTGAAGGTAATGCATTGCTCTTTGTAAATTAGTTTTAGTGCTTCTTAGATGTCTAACACAAGTCAAGGTATTCAAGAGATATTGTGTAGACAAATGCCATGAGATTATTGAAAAATTCCATCTGCTGTGTTGAAAACTGTTGTTTATCAACAGACTGAAAATTTGCAAACTCTAAAATATTGTCACCTCAGAATCCATAAAATATCTCAACCTTCGGCACAGAAACAGTTTTGGTTCTGTAATGGAAGTATTTAAACTCTTGCAGCAACTCTGATTTACATTTACTGGTTCTCAGCAAATAAGGCAGTGTTTCAAATTAACTTTGTTTACTTTTCCTCAGTTATTTCACAAATTCAGATGCATGAGCAGAACTGATGCACTTTTTGAAGGTAACTTTTGTTTTCAACCACTGTTACTGTTAATTACAGTAGCACCATGAGAACTGATTTGTGAAACTCCTTATTTTCATTTCTTTTACCAACTTCAAGTTTAAGGGTAACAGGTAAATAAAGTTTGTCACGGATAAAAGCACCCACAACATGGTGCTAGTGCAAACCATTTGCATTTGATTGAGAACTGAGCTGCAAGTGATCATCAACCCTCTTTCTTGTGAATTATTGACACCTGTCAATCTTTGAGGTCAGTTGTTAAAATGGCAAAGGAAAAAGGAAAACACTTTGAATGCCTTTAGGATGAGCAAATTCTCTTTGTGTGTTTCCCACACCTGTGTTTCCTTAGACCATATGAAGAGTGGAGACTGTTATAAAGTGGTAATGTCTGCCAGTTGCTCAGCGTCCCAATCTTCCTCCACAAGCAGATTGACTAACATGACCACAGCAGTTTAGAAAGCTATTGATACTCCCAAGTCTACAAGTACTAATAACTCTGAAAATTAGTTCTAGTGCATAGTATTGTGCAAAAATCTAACATTAGAGACACAGACTGCATGTAGATTGTGCAAAAGTGGCTTTTGCACTATTGGCTGAATATTAACCACTTCCATTTCAGAAAGGCCAACGCCACTTAAGTAGATAGCTTTTTTTTGCCTTTCCTGTTTCCTGTTCCTCAAAAGAAAGTAATAAATTCCTACAAATATGGATTTGTGCATCGATAGCAATTGATATTATGATTAACTATTGTATCCACTTCTTAAAAAGTGGATACAATAGTTCTTGTAAAAACACTCAGTTCTGATTATTGTAGTGAAATTTCAAAAAAACTTAAATTGTCAGTTTAGTCTTCAAATGTTGTTATCTTTCCCAATTAACCCTATTGTATGATAGCTCAAATTTAAAAAGGAGCTCAAAGTTAGTAAAGGGAGTATTTTGTATTTGGTAATATTTGGCATTATTTGTCACTGACTCTCTATGTAATCTTGCTGACATCACTTTAAAATAAATAAGAAAGAAACAATGGGAAGTTACTAGTATAATATTGGCATTAATCCTTAAGGTATTTTACATGAATCTCCTTCCTCCACTATTTTGCTGGAAAGAATTATCACCTAGAGATTCATCCTTGGTCATTAGTTCCAGACCCTGTATAATGGTGGCTGTGTGTTCTATTCCATGCACAGAACTGACTTCAATTTAAGAAGTGGAGGAGGATGCATGGCCACACAGTGCATTTAGCACCACTGACCAGGGATAAATTTCTAGATATTTATCATTTGAAATAAATGAGCTCATGTTTCCATCAGAATAGTGAATGGAGGAAAGTTACACCAACAATTTAAATATTCAGACTCTAATAAATGAAACTGTGATTTCTGGCCTCAAATGTTCATATTTCAAAGTTGAAAATAACCTGAAATGTTCAAGATCTGAACTAATAAATTCCGAAAGTGGCCACACATGATTGCTGCAGTTTAAAATCTAATCATACAATAATGTTTAAAATGATGTCACTCATGACTATCAGAGTACTATAAATTAATGAAGTGATGAAACAGTTTTAGAGCAGAAAAGATTTATAGAAATGCTTTTAGCTAATGCACAATTTAGCATAAGAATATATTATCCTATTGAGAAATTAATGAAAGATAATCTGTCCCTAGTTAAATGTGACAAGGTTAACATTTTCAGTGTCTTTACTGAATGGCACTTGTAAAACAATGTTCCAAGATTTTTTCATTTTCTTTCCAAATATTAATAATATATGTAAGGTCAGGGGATTTCAGTTAATTTTATAACTCTTCTGGAAAATGACTACGTAGTATATGTTAAATAATTATGAATTATGTAGTGAATTTCAGCAAGTTCAAAATGAAGGAAAGGTTGTTCTGAAGTAATGGTATAAAGATGCAGAGGCAATAACCAACCTCCTGTCTCAGTAAGAAAATGTATTACATGGTGTGGCACTGTGCCACATGGACCAGGTAGGCTCTATATTTAATGCCTACACTGAACTGTCCTTGTTGATTTCAGACAGTGAGGAAGTGAGTGTATTACAATTGGACTCAGAAAACAGGCAAAACAAACTGGCTGAAGGCCAGGCAGTAGATTACTGGCCAATGAACTCTGCTGGAAGTGCGAAAGCAATGATGTTGGATAAAGACTGGAATTTTCTATTGAAAGTTGGCATTGCTGAAGAGTCTGTCAATATTCACTCACACGTTTCAAAGCATTTGATTGAAGTATTGGGGCTTTTTTTTTGACTTGACAACATCCCAGCTCTATGCTAAATACTCAAGCTTAGAAACAACCGAACCTCTGGCCAATCTGTTTTAGTACTGTTGCAACTCAGGCATCTAAAGTGGAAAATTGCCCAGGAAAAATGAATCACTGTTCGCTGAATGGGGTTAAAGTAAACAGAAATTAGGGAGGAGAATTGAAGGGAATGCAGAAGGAATATATAGCCATCTCTATCTAAAAAATTCTGTGGCTTTAACGCACTTTTGCAACACAAACCTTGTAGCATTTTCTACTCCAAGACAAATGGAAAAGCAAAGTGCAGGGGATGGTGCAAATCTGAAATAAAACTGGAGAGTGCAGGAAACACAGGAGGCCAGGCAGTACCTATGGAGGGAAAGACAAATATAACACGTCAGATCAATGACTTATGGATGTAACATGTTCCGATGAAAGACCTTTGTCCTGAAACATTATTGCTGACATAGATTTTCGCAAGGAACAGCTGAGTTCTGTGTATAAATCTCAGCAAGTTTGGAACTTCTGGGTATGCATGTGTAAACACATGATTCCAGGATTGGGTGACAGACGTTCATCAGCCATTTCCTATCAATGCTCTGATGCTGAACCTCATTATAGTCCAGCAGCTGAGCATGAAGTTCCAATTCTCCAGAAACTGTAATAGTTTGTTATTTCTATGTGTTTATTTACACGTTTGGAGATGTTTTTATGTGTTCTATTCATCTATCTTTAATATGTTTTACCAAGCAATTCCAGGAAAGAGAAGATTGCACAAGGACATCCCTGTCTTCAATGTTGGCACATACCAACTTTATGCTTGAGTGCAAAAGAACGAGGCTGAAGTATTTACATCCCTCTTTGGCCAAGTCCATGACGGAGCGTGACATCGTGGCCCAGTAAATTTGAAGTCAACATGAATCAGTGGGAAAACTCTCCCTGATCTGGAGTCACACCTAACACAGAGGAAAGTACTTGTGACAAATGGAGGCCAATCATCCCAGCTCCGGAATGTCACTATAGAAGGTCCTCTGAGGAGTGCCCTGGGTCCAACCAATTTAGCTTCATGATTAATGATTTCCCCCACACCATAAGAACAGAAGGTTGGAATTTCAGTTCTAAGGTTAGAATTTTGGTTATAAGGTTAGAATTTCAGTTATAAGGTTAGATTGGAGAAACTAGAATTTTTCTCTTCATAGCTAAAAGGATTAAGCAGAAATTTGATAAATGTGTGGAAAATTTTGACTGGTTTATGCATGTTAAACTTGGAGGAATTGTCTCTATTAGTGCTTGGATGAGAGGAAGATGCAGGGGAGATTTTCATGCCATAGTCAGTTAAGACCAGGAGCTCAGTATCCATAAGGGTAGTGTAGTAAAAGCCAACAAGGGCTTTCAAGAGGAACTTGGATAAGTACTTGAGGGGTAATAATTTTCAGAGCTCCAGGGAAATAATGGGAGAACAGGGCTAACAAAGGTTCTGTTACTTGGAGCTGGCATGGAGTTATGGGTTGAATGCCTTCTTCTGTACCCCAAGCAATTCTAAATGAGAAAGTTTGCTGATGTTTGCACAGTATGCTATTCTACTTGAAAATACTCATAATGAACCACACCTTGCACACGGGCAACAAGACCTGGGCTGATAAGTGGCAAGTATTATTCATGCTCCTGAAGTGTCAGGTATTGATCATTTCCAAGAAGAGAAAGTCTGGCCTCCTATACTTGATATTAAGTAACAAATGGAATTAACATTGATGAATTCCCCATGATCAACATCCTGGAAGTCAGAAACTTAACTGACTGACTCAAATAAATATCTACAAGGGCAGGTCAGAGGCTGGGTAACCTCTGGATCTCATCTGCTGATTCTCTCAGGCTTTCCATGACTTACAAGACTTAAGTCAAGCACGTGATGGAATGCTGTCCACGTGCCTGAATGAGTGCAGCTCCAATAACACTCAAGAAGTTCGACACCATCCCAGGGAAGGCAGCCTGCTTTGAGTGGCATGCACCATCTTAAATATTTGCCCCCTCTATCACCAACATGCCATGGCTGCATTGCCTACTATCCACAAGGTGCACCACACTAAGGCTTCTTTAACCTGGCCACTCAAGCTCTGTTCTAGCTAGAAGAACAACAGTAGCAGGCACACAAAGATCTCACTGCTTCTGAATTCCCATCCAAGTCACATGGGGTCCTGATTCCTTCATCATTATTAGATCAAAATCCTGGGATTCCTTACTTTACCCAACAGCATTGTGTGAGAACCATCCTCACATGGAGTACAGAATTTCAAGAAAGGAGCTTACCATTATTGTACCTTGAGCGATTATAGACAGGCATTAAATAAAGGAGCTGCCACCCAATATCTTTTACAATCCAAAATTGCAAACTGTGTCAGCAAGTAGAACTGACTTCTAAATAGGGATGCAAATAAGTGAGTGCTCACGATACTGCCCAGAAATTGGATTCCGCTCTTTTGTTATGCACTAGACTGTGTTTGTGTTTATCACTATAGCTTGTTTGGGTCTCCTGCAAAAAAGACCCAAGAATGTCCAAAAGGACATTTGAAACAGCGCAAGGGGATTTATACTCAGACACTTGGGCTAAAATAGGCCCTGCATAGGTCCTGACAAGACCACGCTCAATTTAGCGTTTGCTCTGATCCATTTTGCATTCGCCCTTAAAGGCATATTCCCCAAGTCAGCTGGACACAGCCACACACACTATGGCTTCCATTCAGGAAAGGAAGACTGCAGGGGAGCAACAAGACAGCTCCAAGATTTAGTGAGAGTCCTGATCAATCACATTGGTGAGATAAATGTCAGGAGGAACGTCCTCTGTGGGAGGGCCAATAGACTTGCTAGGCCAAAATAAGAAGATCCCAGCAGGAGCTAGTGAGGGGTGCAAGAATCAAGACTCAATTGACCATGCACAGATTAATATCACAACCTAAAACCATGTCAGGGTGAGTTGCAGACCACAGAAAATATTTGGAGCAAGCTACTTTAATAATCGAACCAGAAATTCTATTATTAATGCCTTATAATCAGAGTAGGTGGACTTGCACAGCTGCTTGTGTGGGAATAGTAAGTGTCATCTATGCTTCCCCACCTGATTATTGGTATCTTTATTAGTCACACGTACATCGAAACATACAGTGAAATGCATCTTTTGCGTAGAGTGTTCTGGGGGCAGCCCGCAAGTGTCGCCACGCTTCTGGCGCCAACGTAGCATGCCCACAACTTCCTAACCCGTAGAATGTGGGAGGAAACCGGAGCACCTGGAGGAAACCCATGTAGACATGGGGAGAACGTACAAACTCCGTACAGACAGTGGCCGGAATTGAACCAGGGTTGCTGGCGCTGTAATAGCATTACGCTAACTGCTACACTAACCATGCCTGCCTGTGGCTGGGAAGTGATAGGTGGAGGGAATAAAGGGCTGCAGACGATGCACTCTGATAGGAATGGGAGAGTGGAGCCAAATGCGGGAGGTATGGTAAGCAGATGGGAAGAGTGGGGGAAGGGGATCCACTGGGAGTACGATACTGTAGGTAACCTTTGGAGTGTGGTGTTTGCAGGATTATGATTATGATTTTGCAGGAAGTATCGCTCTATCTGGGAGCCCCTTATAACCCGTGCACACAATGACTGCCTTCTGCACTCCGCTGGGAGATGAAACTGTGAACGTCAAGTGGGACCACCCCTAGCTCTCTTATTCTTCTTCGTCCTCCTCTTCCACCGACTGTTGTTCAGGCTATGCCACTGGGTCTGCATGTTGTTCTTCCCCCTGTACCGGCTGTTGTCATTGGTTGGACAGGTATGAGCACACTTTCATGAAGTCTCTGAACCTGGTTGGTGTGACTGAAGGCTCATTTTTAGAAGTTCAATAGTGCTTTCTGCAATTTCTGGTACTAGTACAGCTCTTGTAGTTATTGGTGGTCAGCTGCTGTGGTAGGAATGCAAATTAGTGTGAGGAACCAGGGAAATGGAGCATAAATTTTGCTCCCTAAGATCCGTCCCTCCTGGTAGTGCAGCCAATGAAGCTGTCTTGTGGTACATTCACTCTGAGGAAGAAGGAGTGATGTGTGCTTCCTGGAAGCAGCACATTGACCATGAGGAAATTCTTCTGATGGCCCACAACCATATGAACATTGAGAGAATAGAAACCTCTTACATCAATGAAAAGGTCCAGATTGTTAGTGGACTCCCTTGTGGACTCAAGTGCACTCAGTGTCTGACTACACTTATGGGAAGTCAAATGGCAGTGTCCAAGATGCCGTATGCTCTGCACTGTAATCAAAGGAGATTAAAACACCTAGGTGACCTCCTTGATGCAAAGGTGAGCAGCAAATTGGGAGATACAGTGGAGACATGCAGTGGGTGTTTGGAAAGATCTTGTGGTGAGATAATCAAGGGTTAATGTGATCTTAACCTCCATGGAGAGAGCAGGTCCAGGCATACATCTGAGAGATGACAGCCTTGGAAAAGCTGTGCCTGCAGATACATTGCTCATCAGTCAGTTCTAATACAGGTATGTTGTCTCTGAAGAGCTGGTGAGGGTAAGTTCTTCATTGATGTCTTTGCCTTGTGCACTGACACCCGTGACCCACCTTGGCCAGCCATGATCATAACAACACCTCCAGTAATGAAGTACAGCCCTTATAACGTAGACTTTGGCTGAAGAAACACCCCCTATCAGTTTGAGCATGCTCTCTGGACATTGGAAGATGCCTGAGCGCTCAGCCAGATCTCCCAATGTCAGCGGAGTGTCTCTTTAAATAATGAGAAAAGCAACAAGTAGTGCACTTCTCCGTTTCAAGTGAGACTGCTGTGCAGTGGTCATAACTTGAGCCTTTCAGCTCTAATTTACGTCAATTGGGAGTAAAGGGACACTGTGTGCTTGTTGCTGGAAAAATATCAGGTGTGGTAACCTGTATTAGGCACAGTACAATTTTGCTAAAGGCTAATTTCACCAGAAAATAATCACTATAGCAATCTACATCAAGCTTACATTGATTTAAGCGCAGTTTGCACATAAAAGGTGGGCACTAATCGATCCAGTTTCTCGGCTCAGGAATCAGCACTTGAGTAAGCTATCAAGCAGCTGACACGATTTCATAGCAGAAGTATAGCACGTGCCACCACCTTCAGGACAGTGGGAAGAAAAGCAAATATCAGACTAAATTAAAATGATAATGTTATTTTAAATGATAGTTAAAATGATTATTGTATTCCAAAATATTACATGTCCAAGGGCTGACACTATCATTTTTGTTATGCTTCCAAAAGAAATGAGGTGCTGACTTAGAAATTAAGTGCATCCAAAAGCTCAATGTACTTGCATGTAAGGTATTTCATCCACTAAATAAATAGTGGTCTTTAATACTGGTCACAGTAATTCTGGATGAGGAAGTAAAATATAATCAAAGGAACTTTTTTTTACATTTGTGTATTATTTTTGTTGTATGTTTCTGTACATTGTAAATTTAGTAACAGGGCATCAGATGCAAGCCTACTTTCCTATTGAATGTGGCCAAAGATACTCTGCAATATTTTTCTTAATTCATATTTAATATATGCATTAAAATATGTGTTGTAAGGAAACTATAGTTTGGCAAAGCATTCAAAGTCAGGGACAAAGTCAAGAGTGCTTCTTAAATAATGTTCCTGTTATAATACACTTCCAAGAGCAATAAGATCACTCCTATATGTACAGTATAGAACACCTCGTAGCATAGAAGACAGCTTCTAACAAAACTACTTGTAAGAGGCAGGCTCTTAATAGATTAAAGATTCCTGTCTGTGTCAAAATTCCACTCAGCATCTTGTGTCAGCTTTTGTACACTGGAAGACTACGTTTATTCAGAAGTTGTACAACACATTGTATTTTTTTATAGATTGTTCTGTGCTCCAAGAAGCAAACTGGGGCAATTTTCATTCTGTATGTTAGTGTACAGTTAGAACTTGGCTAATCAGCAGTCAATTTCACATCTCTCCTAAGAGAACGTAAAAAAAAGTTGATAGGGTTGCTACAACTAGATGCGAGGTCCTCTCTCAAACATTAATCTGATGATGACCCTACTATCTTCCAATTTTTTTTGCTCCTCAAAAGCACATGTAGATGTCAAAGTACCAAATGTACAATCTTACCACGTAGAGCAGTAACTGTAAGTCAAACTGAAAGAGTCATGTTAAAGACATGCACTACATTAAACACTGGTGCTGTGTATAATTTTCACCTACCTTACCAATGTCCTGCAACTACCCTGCACCTTATGCAGTGGGAATAATAACAGTTCAGTTTCTTCCTCTTGCCATGCCCTTGTAACAAAGGGCACCCCTTGTGCAGCATTAAACTGGACAGACCAATGATTCCTGGCTGGCATCAGCTATGACAAGAACTGATCTCACTTGTTCTGAGTTAGAGAGATGGAAATTCAGCCAGCATTCTCACCCTGATTATTGCTTAATAGCTCCTGTTGTAAAAAGCTGTGTGAGAAGACGACAATTGAGAAAGGGGCCAGGTTGGAACATGAATGAGCTTTCTTATGAATACTTTCAGTTGCTGAATATGAGGGAAAAAGATACTTAAACTGCTCCATTCATAAAGCTTGGTTGATTGGAATGGTTTTAGAGAGTTGCTGATATATTTCTGGCCACTGCCTGTAAGGAGTTTGTACGTTCTCCCCGTGTCTGCGAGGGTTTTCCTCCCACATTCCAAAGACGTACGGGTTAGTAAGTTGTGGGCATGCTAGGTTGGCACCGGAAGCATGCCGACACTTGTGGGCTCGCCCCAGAACACTCTACGCAAAAAAGATGCATTTCACAGTGTGTTTCGATGTACATGTGAGTAATAAAGATATCTTATATACGGACCCAAGTGTGACTTAGTGGGGCCAGATTAGAAAATATCAGTCATTCAAAATCTGCTCTGTTTGACGCAGGTCTACAAAAGTGAATGGGAGTGAATATCAGGGCATATCATAATCATCAAATATGAGAACACCTATTATTATGCTGCCCTGTTAGATTCATTTCTACCCCAGGACCATTTCAAATGAACAGCATAAAACTGGAGAAAAAAGATAGTCATATCTAGTTCTGAATGTGTTAAGCAAGTAGTTAACTGTATTGGGTGGTTTCACCCTGTTGGAACTGGTGTTGTTCTCAGACTGATTCATAGGGCAGTGAATAAGATAGTGATATGGAGACAAAGATGCTTAATCAATGCCATATTAATGGAATGAGCTTGTGTCTTGTCCACTGGGATAATTGTCACCAAAAATGCTGAATATTGTAAAAGAAGGTGTTCTGGTGACAGTAAAAGGGTAAAGTTGATTAATTAGAATTAAGAAGTGACCAAAATGAAGAAACTTACATAAATTTTAAAAAATTCTTAAAGGACAATGCAGCTTCAATCCATTACCTAGATAACATACTTAACTACAGAGTGTGGCTATATATTTTTTAATGTTTTAAATCAAATGCTGCACTGTAATAGTAAAGGACAAAGAGCTGTTCCAAATGTGTTAACTGAGTGACATTATACTTAAGGAAATCTTCATCAGTTGCACTGTAGTCCGTAGCGTAGAACAGAATTGGATGATATTTGCCACTTACACAAAGAAAAATGGACTGACAAAGTGCCCTCGTCCTACTTTAGACCCAATGGCTCATTTCTGTGATTAAAGTAATAGAGAACTTAATCAGCTCCTACTGCTATTATTGGGTAAATAAGACAACTTCAGCAAGCACATCTGAGCAGTTAAACGCTGGAACAAGTTAATTTCTGTTCCAATTACCCTGCTCCTCCAAAAGTGGTACAAATCCAGTGCCTTATTGAGAGCCTCAGCACTGAAATCCATGTGAGACAAGAAGCCTTGATACTTACCTGCTATATTTTCCAGGTCCAATCAGTGAGTACCAGCAACTGGCAAATTAAATAGTATTCAAAACAATGCAGAATGCAGCAAAGAAAGCCATGTTTGAACTCCAGGTCTCTCAAGATGCATCTTGACCACCGTGGATCACTGTGCCACAAGGTCACTGTGCAGGGTTTGCACGTGGTGTAAAGCAGAGGTCTAAGCCTCACTGGCCTACCCCCCAAAATTCCTCCCACGTTGTCCACAAGATGCTGTAACTTCAGTAGAAGATAAATACAAACCACAAACCTATAGCAGCCAGTCAGAAGAACCCACTATGACATTTCCGGAAGCAATGTTAGAGCTTGGGAGGTGCAGAATTGCAGCTTTCAGTCTTAAAAGGAAGTGATTAAAAGTAAATTTAGTACAGGGTTATAATTGGTATAATTTATGTATTAATTGCTGTTTGGCTGTATCTTGCCAAAACGTAAATCTGACTTGCCCATCCCATACAGAGCTCTCTACAAATCTTACTCCTGTACACAGATATCCACATCACTGCTGGTGATTTTTTAAATGTATTGAACCATCTGTGGGTTTTAAAAATATTGAAATGATCTGTACTTCCTCTTATAGGTCTAATGGATTTCTGACCACTTTCTGAAATGTGCACATCACTGCTTTGGGTCCACGTGATTGTGTGGAAGGGTTTCCTTTGGAGTTGGATTCAATCCTGCCTATTAAATTACAGTCTTAATTTTTTGCATTGTTGCATTGTAGGAGCTACTTTCAAGAAATTGCAAAGGTTTTCTTTTTAGACTGTCTCTTGGGATTGAGGCTTCCATTCCAATTCTGTGTGCTGAAGAGTCCAATGCAGGGCATACAGAGTCTGCCATATATGGGACGGGGTGGGGGGGGGGCGAATTATTTGGGTCATTTTGCCCTCACCTTTCGTTGGCCTGCACATATTCCTGTTGTCAAGAATTGAGGCGAACCATGCTTTCCTAGATACTCATTCTCCAATGAAAGAAGTCACAAGCCAGGGTGTCACTGATGACCTCGTAAATCTTCATGGATGATTCTGAGAACATTCGTGGAGCATTTTCTCTGCCCTGCTGGAGTCACTGCCATGACAGAGCTCTGAATTGGTTGCTTGTTTCAGAGATCTGGTGCCAGGGATGCAGGCAAAATAGCCCACCTGTCGGTGCTGCTTGGGCACAACCAGTGTGAAGGTGTTGGCCTGGAAAAGGTCATTGATATTGACATATCCTTCCAGTATGGGTTAGGAGTTATGGGCATGCTATGTTGACGCCAGAAGAGTGGTGACACTTGAGGGCTGCCCCCAGCACATTCTCAGTAATGCAAAAAGACGCATTTCACTGTGTGTTTCGATGTACATGTGACTAATAAATAAATATCTCAATATTTTAATCTTAGTTGACTTGGATGATGCAGTGTTGATAAGACTTCCAGTGCTCTGGAATTGCTGCTACAGGTTGTCCACATCTTGAGGTGTGCAGAAGGACATGGAACTGTAGACCACGAGCATGATACCAGATCTGAAGTCTTGCTCCTCACACATTTTCCCTCAGTAGCTGAAGTATTTCTTGGTGCACTGGAAGCATTGGTGAATTTCATGATCAATGTCAGTCTTCATTGAGTTGACTTGCAAACTAGGATGATAAAAAGCAAAGGAAAAACAAAATAAACCCAGGATATTTCCATAGCAGTTTGACTAGGAACTGCACATCAGAGCTGGCAACATAAAAACAAAAAAAAAGACCAACTCTCAGAATTTAAAGTTCTGTCAAGGTCACTGGAGTATACGAACAAGGGGAAAGCATTCAGTCCCTTGGGCCTCTGCCACCATTCACTTAAATAATGGCTGATCTGTATCCCAAACTCTGTCTATCCAGTAGGGCTTGTGTGAAGTGCAAGGAATGCATGGTCCCTATCCTCCAAACCTGGGAGTGAAACCTCTTGAATCATTTGAAGCGGCATTTATATTGTTGTTAGCTTCCAGTATAGGAGTTTCACCACTGGCCACTGGGAAATATTAAGTAAATGCACTAACTAGATGTTGGCAGAGTTTGCATTGCTGACTGGAATCTCCCTGAGGAAATCAGTCTGTCTGGCCCCACTAATGGCACCATTCTGACTACACTATCAGAAATAATGTAGCCTTAAAACAAAATTACAAACCTATCTCTGTTTAACAGTGGATTCCTCACATCACCCTTCACTAATTCCAGACTTTAATTTACAATCCATTCCAAGCGTGGGTTAATTCTCCAATTCCTTTCAATGTATAACTAACTGGAATTTAGTTGATTCAGAAAATATATTCAGGGCTAACCTTTGTGTAAATAGGATCATGCATCGATCGCACTTCACATGAGCTGTAGTGTGATCCCCACTGGTTAGATTGAGTTGGGATACAGATCATTCATTGCCAAAGTGAATGGTAGCACAGGCTCAAGGGAGTGAGTGGCTTCCCTCTGTTCCTATACTCCAGTGACCTTCACAGGAGTTTAAGATTGGTATTGGTTTATTATTGTCACTTGTACTGAGGTACAGTGAAAAACTTGTCTTGAATACCATTCGTACAGATTAATTCATTACACAGTGCAGATACATTGAGTTAGTACAGAGTGCATTGAGGTAGTACAGGTAAAAACAATAACAGAGTACAGAGTAAAGTTCCCCAGGGTATGGAAGGGCAAATATATGTACTCATACTGTTGAATGGCAAACGTGTGTGTGCATCGAAAATCTCACATGATTTGTCAGTTCAGTTTTGGGGAGGTCCTGTGCCCTGCTCGCACCGATACGCCCACCACCCACAGGGCACAGTGGTGCAGTTGGTAGAGCTGCTGCCCTCATAACATCAGAGACACAGGTTCATTCCTGATCTCGGGCGCTGCCTGTACGGAGTTTGCACTTTCTGTCCGTCACTATGAGTTTCCCCTGCATGCTCTGGTTTCCTCCCACACCTTTGAGTTGGTAGGTTAATCGACCACTGTAAATTGAGCCCTAGTGGAAGAATCTGGGGGGATTTCTGGGAATGCAGGGGGGGAGGGGGGAATAAAATAGAGGTGGTGTAGGTCTGGTGTGAAATGGGTGCTTGATGAGTGGCACAGCCTCACTGGGTCTGTTCCATGCTGTAAGACTCCAGGGCCACCCCCACAGCCACCACCTCCCCTGCCACACTCTTTTGTTACAATGTAGCCCTCAGTAATTGCATCATGATGTTGAGGTGTCATGATGCCATTTCTCTGCGATTTGACATCTGGTGAGATTGCAGGGGATCAGGCGCAGTGAAAATTAATTTACACCCAGCCTCTGTGCACAACTACTTTATCTGAATGGCTTCCTCATAATCCAGAACACATCCCCCTCATTTTCTGAAGCTAGTAGGTGTTTAGGATATTTCCATCATTTGCTTTTTTATTTCTGCACTTGCTCTTTCTCCTTAACCATTTAATGGGCTACGTTGAACATTTTGAAATATCATCTTAAGGTCCTGAACACTCCTCTAATTATGCTTTATTCCTCACGCGAGGTGTGGGGGGCGGGAGTTCTTACTGTGAAAATGTCCATCTGAAAGCTGGAAGGAATCAAATTTTCGAATCAAGGGATGTGAAAAATCTGTGCGGCATGGTTCCTATTCGAGCACGGAATCGCACCGCTATCAGAGTTAAATGATGCAACAGAACTTTGGGAAGGAAACTTCTGCTTTCAATGATCTGTTACTTTAAAGTAAATCTACCCCTACAGTAAAATCAGAAACATTGAATGTCTTTGGGCATGCAATAATAGAAAACGCACGGCAAAGTGTTAGCAGCTTGTAATTCGAATTGTATTTTACTCCCATATCCTTGTAGTCCTCTCAACGCGAATGTCATAAAGTCACCTCCACAGTTCCAATGAACAGTGCAGAAGTTTGGTTCTCCTACAACTTCCAGATTGAAATATGAATCACAGTCTCAGTGCCGCGTATAAAATAGGGCCGTGAAACATTAAAGATTGAATTCTCAGTGAACTGATTTTTAATGTACAGACCACTTAAAACCAGCATACCCTGAAGAAAAATGCGGTAGATGCATTTTCATGATATTTTGCGGCGATTGAAATAACATTGCGGCAGAAACTAGTTCAACCTCGAAACTGGCTATGCCTGGGGTGGAGTTATTCACCCTTAGGGGGATTTTCAAAAGTGGGGCTCATTTGCCGACATTCGAGGGCACTCTAAAATGAAGCTTGTCTCCTTCGGCGTAAGCAAACCCAACTGCAACATGTTAAAAGTTTTTTAAAATCTATTTCAACACGACTGGCAAATAATTTCTATACCGTTTATAAAAAGTACCTTTCAGCTTCCTCCTGTGAACCGAATTAAAAATGCTGTTTTTTTTGTGATAACCCATTTTTACAAACCCACACTTTTTACTTGCTGATTGTTGCTGCCTATGTACAGACTGACTCAAGGGCCTTCGCGGAAGCAATTATCGAATTTAATATGGCCATAATATGTTAATAGATAAGAATAACATAGGTCTTATGGGGTATCTTAAAAAAAAACTGTAGACAAGGAAATGGATGGGGAAAGAACTCTGGACCTTTGGGTGGAAGGCATCTGTAGCCAAATTTGGCAATAATGGAGTTATGAAAACTGAAACTGCAGAAAAGGGCAGAAATTGAGGAGTGCAAATACACACAAGTTGCCGAGTCTGAAGAGGTTACAGAACAAATGGAGGTGTTGAGGCCAGGAAAAATTTAAAAGCAAGGAAAAGAATTTTAAAATTAACAATCTGCTTTGTTTCACTTCCTTTATGGAGGCTAATTCAGCATGCCAAGTGGATCCCTTTTGAACCAAAGCCAAATCATCCACATTATTTTTTTCAAATCGTGGGAGTGGGAGTGCAAAGTATAGCCCCTGCTATTTGTACATTTAACACAAGCAGTAAGAAACCTTTACCATTTTTCCTTATATAGAATGACAGCAGCTGTTTCTATCTAAGCCTAACTTAAATAGAACAAAGCATTTCTGATGCACCTTTCTAATTTTCTGAGCTATACAAACTCAACAAAAAAATCTGTATTAAGAACACAGATTGGGCGCTAAATAAATCTGTTTTTTTTTAAAATAATGGTAAAATACTTACTTAAGACTTTTGTGGTCCATAGTGCTACTTTTAAAAATGATTGCCATTACAAACACGTAAGGAAAGATTCTTTCTTTGACTATTTGTAACAAAATCGTAAAAGTATAAAGAATGTGTTTACAGCTTTCCTAAAGTAACAAGTGATGGAAACCTTCCCATCAACATAGCGCCCTTTTATGGAATGTTGTTAATAGCTTGATTTAAACAGTAACTGCTGATAATCTCAGCTGGAAATTTCAATGAGTCACTGCAAGGAGTTAAAGTATTTGAAGGAAAAGAATCTGCTTCGGCTGGTAGAAGCGGTTCTGTGGTTAAACCATAGAAACCACAAACTGTTGGACTTTGCTCACTGAGCACTATAAACAACTCAGCCTAACTCAGGTGATAACAGAGCTTTATGATTGACCTCAGAACCATTGGGTGGGGGAGACACATCAGAATTTCCTGCACAAAGACTCTGTCTGGAAAACCGTATGATTTGTGGACATCAGGTAAGGAACAGGTTCAGTCTCAGCCAGAATGCCTTTGACAGTTCAATAATTTGTTAGCTCTGATGATTTGGAATCGAGAATGATGAATGACCACTTAAGTAAGGTACTGCCTGCTACCTGTTGCATTTCAATTCTGATCCATTCCAATTTTGGTCTCTGTCTGGTTTCAGACTCTGCACCTCAGCCAGCTATGCCTTAAACTGGCTGGGCCCTAATCTCTCAACTTCCCTCTCTATTCCACCCCATGTAAGGTACTCCTTAAAACATATCTCTTTGACCAAGGCCTTTTGACCTGTTTTCTCAAAACTCTTTACCTGTCTTGGTGCCAAATTTTATTTGATAATCACTGCTGTGAAGCACCTTTTGATGCTCACTGCATCAAAGGCATGATACAAATGCCCAGAGGAGGTCCACACCCTTTTGCAGAGTGAGAAGGAAGAAGATTAATAAGGGAATATCTAAGTTAAAGGAAATAGCCATCATTATTAAAGTCTTTGGTAAAGGCTTTCTTGTCTAAATATATCTCTGAATCAAGAAAGCATGGTTTGTATGACAAAGGAAATAATCTGTGGGTAAGCAACTGCTCCAACTCCCTTGGAAAATCTTGGTGCTTCCTTAGTGATGATACACCGTCAGCTTCACTAATGTCTTGAAACAGGAAGTCCAATAATATTTCCAACTCTTGCATCAAATATTTCCAAACATTCAGCAGCAAGACTAAAACAATATAAAGAACACTGAAATAACAACAATAGCTTTAAAAGGCAGGATATTTCATAAATATTTTATTCATAAAGTTTGTTCAATAGATGAATTAACTAAAATATTTTTCCCCAAATTGTTTTTTACACAAATTTGGTTACTTGAAGAATGTCCCACAACTATTAACGTGAAATTATATCCTTAGGGGAGTTAGCACTTAATCAGTAAAATAGGGGTATTAAAGAGCCATTTACACAGCAGCGACTAATTCAGTTTTTGTATCCAGGTTTGCAGTCTGTTCCTCATTAAAATGCACCGTGTAAATGTCACAAATTTGTTTACCCTTACTGCAGTAAAAGGAAACACCTCATGCCACCCCTTTTAAAACCAGCTGCAAATCACAAGGGTCTGAATTGGGTCCATGTAAGAAAACTGGTTCATTTTCCTTCACTAGATTCTTACTCCCTTCCTCAATATGGTGTGCATTAGGCAGTGATCTGGTCTTAGAACCGGTTGTGGCCTCACTGAGGAAGGGGGTCACTGGACCACTTCAACGACAACAGAAACAACATTCATTCATGTAAGCAGTGCTAATATGGTGAAATCTCCCACAGTATTTCACAGGGGCAATTCATTGAGCAAGTTTTCGCACTGAACCACCCAATGACGTGTGAAGGCAGGTGACCAAAATCAAGACGTAAGTTTTTAGTAGGAAAAGAAGTAGAGGGAGGCAAAGGAGCTGTGAGGATCAGGACTGGAATTCTAGAGCACAGGTCCATGTCAGCCACTAATGGTGGAGTTAGAATACTGAGAGAACTAGAGGAGCATTGACATCTCTGAAAGCGGTTGGACAGAAGGAGGTTACCCAGCTATGGAGAGGTAAGGTCACTGAGGGATCTAAAAGTAAGAGTGAGGTTTTTAAGGTTGAGATGTTGCTGGACCGGTGCATACCAAAAATCAAAGGGCGATGGGTGACCAGGCTAGGATGTGGTGAAAGTTTCTGAGGAAGCTTGTGTTTGTGGTGTGTAGGTGATGGCAGGGTAGCCAGGAGACCACTGATATAATTACTTCCACAGTCGACAAAAGTGAGGATAAAGAATCAACAACAAATAAATCAAGACAGATGGAAATAGAGATGAAAACAGAAAATGCTTTGAAATACTCAAAAGTGCAGGCATCATCTATGAGAGAGAAACAGAGTTACCATTTCTGATAAATGACCTTTCTCATAACTGAGTACTAGTAAAACAATTTTTCGGTTTTATTTCAGATTTACAGCATCTGCAGTTTTGTCTTTGCTTTGAAGAGGTCTTTCTGTTGGACCACAGGAGAGAGAAATTAGGTTCAAGTGGTACTGAGTCAAAAAAAGGATAAATAACCTGGTATTGGAGCTGAATTGCTTTTTGCTAAAGGTTATATCCTTTAAATTTCAGAAACATGGGTCAATAATCAATGGCAGGGCAATGGGGTGGGGAAGATACAATGAAAATTCTGTTTTCTTTAAGCATACCTGTTTTATGGGTAATTCTGACTAATTGTAAAACAGGAAGTACAATGTGGCTGGTACTGTCGCATGCTTTCCCCTTTGTCTCATCTCAGTTGGAAATACATTTCTTTGCACCTACACACATGCCCCTTTCTCCCACTCTCTCCTGCTTCTCAGGTGATGATCAATTAACAGGCTCACACTGAGGTGTGAGACTTGCCACCCTGCACTTCACAACTGGCCTGCATGTGACACTCTCGCCGCTTCCCGGCAGCTCCAGTCCCGGCGCATCTCAATGGCAGTGTTCACTTTCACCTCTCAGTGGATATTCAAGTGCTGCAGTCAACAGATGCTGCAGGTACCTTCGAGATGGAATCACACTAATCCGTGGATTTTCACACTTCTCTAATTCCATTAACACACCTGAATAATAGCTTCCGTGACAAATGCCCTCTTTATTTCTCTCTTCTGTTGTGTTGTTATTCCGTTTGAGGATTGGTAAGCCCCATGCTTCTTGATTTTCCATATAAAATAGTGCTTCAAAGCACCTGCAAAGCCATGAATTCTCAGCTACAACTGAACTGGATAAATTTCTCGGAGCTTTGGGCAGGGATGTGAGAATTGACACTGAACGTTAACATAGTTGTGGAAAAAATGAAATCAGATGGGTTTGACTTAAGAGTTAATTCGCTCTTTGTTCTTCTGCATGGATGCTTATTATCAAAAATAAAATCTGAATATTTCACTTTAAACAACACAAAAATCTTTAAGAGGATATTACAGGGAAAAAAAAATCTTTATATGTAACAAGTTCCTTTGGAGAAGTCTTAGCAAGTGCACTCCACTCTGTCTATGAAACAATAGTTTTATTAAAATGGACTTGCAAATGGGTGTGGGTGTGTTTCTTTTCAGTTCAGTGGTCTAATAGCTACTGATAGCAAATGTAAATTATATTTCATCGTGAACGTCAATGAAGAGAATGCTTATATCCACTGCAGCCTATGTCATAACATATATTATAATAGGGAATAGTAAGATATTGCCTATATTACCACTTCAAAAATATTAATCAGCTGTAAACCCCCTTGAACATCCTGGAGTAGTGAAAGCTGTGATAGAAATCCAAGTTCTTTTTTTCAATATGATGCAATTTCAGTCATGTGGTCTGTTTATGTGATTACCATGGGGTATGTGGTGCTTTTGTTTTTGCTTCTGGCAACACAAACACCTAATTAATTGCTTAAAAAGCAGAAAGTTGTTTTACTGGTTAATACATACAATAATAATAAGTAAAATTAAATATTACTTTTCAAAACAATAATACCAGATCCAGATTCACTTAACACTGGCAAAAGCTCTGAATTTTGTCTTCCTCTTTGGTAACTTTGGAACTGTGTTTATGTCTTTTAACTGACTTCTGTGCTTTATCAAAGTGCTGGTTATTTTAAACAAAATGAGGAAAAGCCCACTGAAGTCAAATAATTTGTCATTTTTTTCCAAAAATACAGACTTCATAATGGAAGGTGTAACATTAGGTAAATGAAAAAGGATGGATTACTGGTCTTAGCAACAGTTTTCACCTAAATCATGATCAGTAGTAAATAAGAGTTCTTTATGTGCCCATGTTTGCTTTTATTGCACAGAAGTCATTAGCACAAACACAGCAGAGTAAATCACAAGACCAACACATACAAAAAGTGCTGGAGGAACTCAGCAGGTCATGCAGCATCTATGGAGAGAAATAAACAGTCGAAGTTTCTGTCTTTTGTTTTGAATCATCTAAGAACCATGGCATAGAAGGGACCATTCAACTGATTGAGTTCATGCCAGCTCTTCGAAATTGATCCTGTTTTATGTCCCATCACCTGAACCTCTACAACATAGGACGCTATGTAGATGCAAGTCATTGTAGTGGTAAGTAGGAATTTCCAGGATACTGCCCCTTCATACATAGAACAGTGATGGATTCAAATGTGGGTGCTCAAAGGGGATCGCCTATTCCCACAGCTTGGCAGGTATTGTCCTTTTTGAAGGTGGATGTTGCAGATGATGTTCTTGAGGTAATATATGCTATATATAACTCTATACAGCATACATACAGTATATGCTGTATAGAGTTATACTGCATATATGTGCTGTATAACTCGATGATTCCATGACTCATTTACCTCCTTACCCCTATCAGAAGGTAAATGAGTCATAGAATCATAGAGTTACACAGCACAGAAACAGGCCCTTTGGTAACATCCGTGCCGACCATTGTCTATCTGAGCTGTTCCCATTTACCTTAATTTGGCCCATAATCCTCTAAACCTTTCCTATCCGTGTTCCTGTCCAAATGTCCGTTAAATGTTGTAATTGTACCTGTCTCTACCACCTCTTTTGGCAGCTCGTTCCATACACCCACCACCCTCAGTGTGAAAAACTTCAGTTTCCATCTCATTCATTTTCCTTCTGGAAAACCTGACTAACTTTATTTCCAACATCCTGCAGCAAGTGAGTTCCAGTTCATCATTACTTTATATGTAAAATAAAAACATTTTTCTCACACCCTTCTAACCAGCCCCTCCCCCCTCCCCACCTGCACCAATGTATCTTTTAACATCACTTTAAACCTGCATCTGCTCATCCATGAATCACTTTTCTTTGTTTACCCTGTCTAAAGCCTTCATGATCTTGAAACCCTCATCAAATCTCCTTTCAATCATCTTTTCTCCAAAGAGAACAACCCCAGCTTCTCCAAGTCTCTTCAATGTTTACCTTGCTCTAAGGTGAAGGAGTGAGATGGATTTTGTCCAGCACAGACCAGATGCCTTGGTCATTTGTAGAGACCACAAATTCAGTGCAATAAGTCTTATTCATTTTATTTCCAGAATAAGGTAATGACAAGGCCCAATCTATTCACCACCCAAAACGCCTTGTGAGGAATTGGTAGGTCTTTCTTGCAGTGATGCTCCCCTGTTTGTATTATATGTGCTGATGAAACCCAGCCCTATCTCCATTGTCATTGAGTTGTCATACTGCTTGTCTGATATCCAATTATAGAATTGGAAACTATTGACTTCAGATCCTGCTTCAAATTCCTTTTCTTAGTCACAGATTATGCACCCCACCCTCTTCTCTGAACAAGACTATTCACACCCTTGGCATTCTAAATGACCCTGAGGTGAGAAATCAACCCCATGGCCTTGCAATCACCAGGAAAAAAACTCTTCCAACTCTGCCCTAGCTAATCTGCTGCTTTAAACCTCATCAATGATTTTGTTATCATGAGGCTTGATTATTCCAATGATTACTTGGCAACCTCACATTTTCCATCTTCCACTAACTAAAATTCACCCAAACCTCTTCCACCCATCCCCTAACCTACACTCAGTTTTATTTGTCCCAGTGCTTAGTGACTTAGAGTGACTGTTGGAGCCAAACATGGTTTTTATAATTCATACCTATGTATTCAAATCCTCCCTCGACTCTGGCCCTTCTTATCTAGTGAACCAATTCCATCTTCATTGCCTCCTGTGACCTCCAGACTCTTGTCCAATTCCTACTTCTTTCAGTCCAATATTGGCAACTGTGCCCTCAACTGCCTGTGCCTTAAGCTCAGAATTCTCTTTCCACCTCTGCCCACCTCATCCATAAAGAACTCCTTCTGAAGACCCATTGCTTTGATCAACCTGTCCCAATGTTTCCTTCATTGTCATGAGAACAACATTTAATGATTACACTGAAATGACTCAGAGTCACTTATTGCTTAAAGGATGCTATGTAGGTGCAAGTTATTTGCTAAATAGGAATTTCCAGGATATTGCCCCTTCATACAAAGAACAGCGACAGATTCAAATGTGGGTGCTCAAAGGGGATCTCCTATTCCCACAGCTTGGCAGACATTGTCCTCTTTGAAGGTGGAGGTGGCAGATGATGTTTTTGAAGTAACCTTAATTTAATTCTGCAGTGCATATGATTTTGTAATCATGGTACTTGACTATTCCAATGCTTACTTGGCTAATTAGTGGTATATATTAAGAGTCCAGAGTTAGGGGTGCTAATCGTCTCTCTCTTGATGATGCCGGGCTTCTTGAATGCTTTGGCTGATCCCGCTCCTCTCCCACCAACTCCAAACTCCTTCCCCACCCACTTTTCACCAGCACCAATGTGAAGGGTAGCATTTCTTGACATTCCCTGACCTGAGCATTCTGGAAAATGGACAAACTTTGAAGGATCAGGAGGTGAACCATTTGTGTCAGAGTGCTTATCCACTGACTCTCTTAGGCACCTATGGTATTGTTGTGACTTAAACTTCAGGGCAAAATGCAGTGTTCAATGCTGTCTAGTATCAAATGTTTTTCTTTGGTTGTATTGGACTACCATCCTACCCAATTATAACGTTTACTTATGATTTTAGTCATTGTTGTGCATCAAAAGATAGGGTGGTTTTATAATTCCTTCCCACCCTAAAAATAGACAAGGTAGACATAAAAGTAAGTACTGTCTAATGTACACTGCATATAAGAATCTTCCATTAACATTTGTGGGCTGTCCCATGGTAACCCTGCTATAATGTTTTTTCATATGTCTTTTGTATTCCTGTGTTCATATTATATTATGAGCTATTATGAACTCAATGAGGTTGTTAAATAAACTGATAATTTATAAGTATTCATCTTTTCTCCCATTTCTGCCTAGCCTTTCTTCTGCATTGTTTCAGGCAACAGGGAAATAATTGCAATAACTATTTATTAGCAGAGAAACAGTTACTGACACCTGTATGCAGATACTTCACCGAACACTCCTGCCACACATTGACTCTCAGCTCAGATTAGCAATACTCACACAATTAGTGATAAAACTTAAATGTCCACCCTGAGTTATAAATTGTGAAATTGACGGAAGCTAAGGTTCAGTCTTAAGTTATTTGATTTTCATGAATGATGAACCTCAGGCTTACGATTATATAATCTCTGCCTCAATGATTCTTTTAGATCATTGATATTATATCTTGCGATCCACGATGCTGAAATTGTATTTTAAAGGGGAATCGTTGGGCACATGAGGGAGAATAAATTGCAGGGTTACAGGGAAAATTAAAAAATGGGACAGATGGGATTGCCCTGTCAAGGACTGACATAGACCTGATGGGCTGAATGGAATTGGAATTGGTTTATTATTGCTACTTGTACTGAGATACAGTGAAAAACTTGTCTTGCGTACCGTTCATACAGATCAATTCATTACACAGTGCATTGAGGTAGTGCAAGGTAAAACAACACAGACTACAGAGCAAAGTGTCACAGCAACAGAGAAAGTGCAGTGCAGGTAGATGACAAGGTGCAAGGTCATAACGAGGTAGATTGTGAGGCCAAGAGTCCATTTTATCATACTAGGGAGCCATTCAATAGTCTTATAACAGTGTGATAGAAGCTGTCCTTGAGGCTGGTGGTACGTGCTTTCAGGCTTTTGTATCTTCTGCCCAATGGGAGAGGGGAGAAGAGAGAATGTCCCGCGTGGGACATTCTCTCTTTATTATCTTTATTTATTGGGATATAATTGTGCATAATGCTAACTTTTATTTGTATCTGTGATTGTCATTTTAAATGTCTTAAATTTCCTTTAAAATTTCATTTTCAATATGAATGCTTAATATTGCACCTGTGCAAGAACCTTTGATACTTCATTGTTGATCATATGTATCCAATCTGTATTATCACATCAGAAAGGTATGTTGCAGGAAAATTTATCACAATGAACACTTTCATTCCTATCTCATCACATCTACTTAAACAGAATGAAAGGCTAATATTTCACATGATAGACATTGAAATTGAAATCAGAGTTTTAGACTGTTTTTTCCATGTATCCAATAACGTGATATTTATTCCCTTGGAATGATAAGTGTAAATTAATGGATTACATTTTCTATACACATACGTGGAAAAATTCTAGCCAATAGTTTCATGACCCAAAATCTATTTCTAAAGGATTATTCTTATATTTTGGGATGTGGTAGCAGAGCAGCTATATTACTATTCCTAAACACTGGATTAATGATCTGGGAACTTGTGTTCAAAACCCACCACAGCAGATGCAGAATTTAACTTTAGTTAAACAATTAAATAAAACTGAAATGAAAAGCTGGGATTAGTAATATTGACCCTTAAATTACTGAATTGGTGTAAAACCCTTAGTGGTTCACTGATGCCATTCTTACCCCACCTGGCCTGAATGTCACTCCAGACTCCTGGAAATGTGGCTGATTTTTAACTGCTCGTGAAATGGTCATTCAGCTGTATCAAAGTTGCTGCACGTTGTGGGAGTACCTTATCCAAAAGCACTGCACTTATTCATAAAGCAGCTCACTGCTACCTTCCAAAAGGCAATTGAGGATGGGTAATAAATGCTGGTCTTACCAGTGGCATTCACATCCCTGGGATGAGTTAAAATAAACTGAAGTATTATGGATAAATTTTATGTTACTGATGGTTTTAAAATCACTAATTAAGCATTTAGAAAAAGAATCACAAACAATCAGCAAAACAAAATAATCTATGGGGTGCTTCTGAAGCCATTTTCAGTAATGTACAGTACGGCGTTAGCTAGGGAGAGTGATAACTGCATTTTATTTAGTACTTTGCAAGTATTATTTTAAAAGTGGTGTCCTGCAAGCATTGTGTTCAATACTACTAATGATAACAAATAATCTACTGAGCACTTTTACTTGAAGGAAATATACTTGAACAATATGTGAAAGCTCTAATTCCTTTTTCTAACACAATAAAAAGAATGAACTTTGAAACTGAAATGGACATTACATTTCATTCTTACAAACATGAACGCTATCTATGAAATATGTTTGTTGATTGACAGCATGATCCACATTTCAAAGATTGAACTGCAGATTTTCAGGCTTAAGTCTATTGAATATATGTACCTTAATCTATCCTGATACATGATCGAAACATTCTGGGGACATAAGTAGGTATGTTGAATGTAAATGTGTGACAAATATATATTAGTTTACAAATGGGTTTGATGACCTCCACCTGGATATTTTATCACACTACATCAGTATCCCGTTTAAATTAAGTGGTAATAGTTTTATTGATTTTATTTAATGTAGGAAGGAATATTTAATCTATTTGGGGAAGTCAATTCAAAAAGCAAACATCGAATCTGTAAATCAGTGCAATTAGATATGTAAATAGATTTGCACAGTTGTTCATTTGCAAAAATTATAATTTTGTATTTATTAAAATAAATTACTTTAACTGGACGTAAACATATATATTAACACACTTATAATGGGTCATTTATGTGATTGTGTTCTGTATATCTTAGGCAGTCAAGTTTTATCCTGTAAAATTTCACAACTTGACATAAATTAGACCCAGTGCTAGCTCTGAAAGATTTAAACATGCCCCGAATATCAAAATCACGTTTAAAATACTATAAAGATATTATTAAAACATTTAACTGCCTTTGATATTCCAGGGCACTAATTTTCTTTTCACCCAGCAATTAAAAGAATTAAACAAATCTATCTCAACGGTTTATATTTTAATCAATTACATGAATTTATTATTAAAGCTTCTTCTGAACACCAAAATTCTTCCAAATAAAAGAACAAAACAGTGTTTAGATTCAGGTAAAATATTTCTGCTGTTGGTATTGTCTCCAGAATAAAACCTCACTGAGTATTGTTCTCGACTGCATTTCACAGTAATAAACTCATCTGGAAAAACTCACGCTAGAAGCTCGGACAAATGCGACGAGATGGGGTGATTAGATTATGTTACTGAAATAGATCCTGCCCGTAGTTCATTCACATGCAAAAATAATTATTGTAGAAGGCTATTGCCGTGTCTATAAAAGTTTATAAATGTTGGGTAAGATTGTTAATCTTCGGTGGAAAACATTTTGCTGTGCGTCAAACATCCCGCCTCTGTAATGAGAAAGATTCAATGTCAGGTATTGTAGCGTCTTCTTTTACTGTCTCTGTTGGGGAGATTGTTACTGTTCCCAGACTGTACAATCCAAACAGCTTTTGAATGCTTAACCAACATTCGACTGCAATATCTCGACGGAACGTCAAAAATCCATGACTAAATGCAGTCAGGGGGTTGTCTAGGCCTGCACTGCTCTGTTCAGAAGCAACTGCGGGATGGCAGGAAGTCTGCAGATGCAGTCTCCAAACACAATACAGTGCAGATGAATTTTAAAATGAATGTATTGACCTTATGCAAACATCCTTTAAGAAACAAAATCTGTTTTCTTTAAATAACTAGAACATTATGTATTATACATGTATTTAAATTAATTATGCGTTTGTTATATTTATATACGCACGGGAACAGGAACTGAGTTTTACAAATATCAATAAGTGTAACACACAATGTCAAGAACCAGGGAGGCAATATCTGGACATCTAAAACTTTATTAATGATTGTTATTTTTTGAACATTCAGACAGAAAAAATGGATATTAACGTATTTTGCAAATTTGTGCTTACGAACTTGTTTGAGCAACGCAAACTGATACTTTTAAAATGACATAAATCATGAAAATCGCTGCCCGTAATTATCCTTTGATCTATAATACTTCAGAAAAGCGTCAATTAATTAATGTGAAAGATTTTCAATTAATGCGCCATTTACAATGAATCTCCAGCACTGACACCTGTATAAGACACGAAGGCAGAGAAAGTCCGTGCAGAGAAAAACATGGGCATCCGGCGGATCATTTATTTGTTATGTTTGGGCCAATATTTACAGCGGCGGAAGTGAAATAAGTAACCACAATTAATCAATGTTATACTTCTATCTATTGATTAAACGCATTGATACATATAAATTACAAATGCAAGAACTGAACTCGTATTATAAATTTAATGCCAAATCGCATTACTATCGATTGGTGAAAAGAGTTTGTTCTAACAAAAATAATAAGAGCAAAGCAAATTAAATGTAAACTAGACAGCTAGTGATTCGATACAGATATCCGTCGCTTTGAATTTCTGTCGCTTTGCATTTCCAAAAACCACAGTCTGGATTCGAATTGTTACTAAAAATCATTCTGGTTCTTCATTTGAATGTGGTCGCTCAGGTTGCGCGTATATTTGCTTTTAAACATACAGAGTATCACAGCTTTAAGCGCTTCAAAGTGAACAGCTCAGTGCCGCGACTGGAATTGAAAAGTAACCGCGTGACAGTGCCAGAAAGTTAAAAAGTGACAGGTTACAAATCTCCAACCCCACCAGGACGCCCTCATCAACGTGTTTTAATGCTTTTATTATCGAAATCAGTCAGAAATGGGGAACAGGCCGTACAGTTTAAGCTCGTTAAAAAAATCATTGCAAAGTTCATAGTTCAGATGAGATTCTGTAAATAAAAACTTGTGGGGTTTAAACGCAGTCAACGGTATTAAACTCAACAAGTACAAGGAATGGGCATGATGTTGAATCCGATGGCCGGCTCTCATTCGTTTTTTGGAACCTACCAACGGCGTGTTGGAACTGTTCAGTGTTGGTGGTGTTGTGCCGATGCCCTGCAGACGGCGCAAGAGATTCAGCCTCAGAGAGGATGCGGGAAGCGATAAGGATCGATCTCTACCGTCGCCAGACCCGAGATCGGACGCTTTATTGCAACCCGTCAATTTTGTTGAGTGCAATTTTAACCAGTATTTTTTTTTTGTTTACAAACCCTTCCATAGAATTGACTTCCACCTTGGTTATTCTTAAACCCTTCAGCTTAAGCGAAATAAAAGTAAAAAGTATTACGTTGTGTACACTTTAGTCCATCATCAGGAATGTGATCGAGACCTCAATTTATCCCCAGTTAATGTGAGGCGTAAAGTAAAACATCTTCTAGAAGAAAAAAAGAGGAAAACCATTTGCTTGTTATATTGCTGAAAACAGTCAGGAATCATTAACACTGCGTTGCCTGAAGGAATGTTCCCCACAGTGTAAAACATAACACTCACTGGGGCGTTTGTAAATCTTAACATATTGCAGGTTAAAAACATTCTTATGTATAGATAATGATAACTTCCACGTTGAGAGGTTTTGTAAAGATTTTTGTTATATTTTGACGTATATATCTGCGCTGGAAATACTATTAATTGATGTAGTTGCCAAAACAGTTTATTGTAGCAAAAGACATCTGCACTGTCGACTTTCCACGAACTATTTTGACTTTTGTTGGCCTTTTAAGAATAAGGCCAGAATTCAATAATGCTACAGCTATGTTTCTGAACACAAAATCAACAATGTCCCGTCAAAGCTGTGCTCATTACAATCGCAATGCGATTTTATAAGAGTAAATTAATCGATATCTTGACTCTCCAGTGACTCACAATTTGGGGACACGCATCATTTGCCAATTGTTAACTTCCAGTTTGTCTTAAAAGAATTTTTTTTTTGTTTAAAGTTGTTTTTATTCCCGGATTATGACGTCCTCATCTTTGTTTTATTTTGCAAATGGTGATGGGACCAACCAAAGAGCGGCGGGGCTAAATGCTGAGTTACCACCATCCTTGGAGATACTGTCCGGACAGGGAATTTCTTGGAAAAGTCGCTTTTCCTGAAAGCATTTCGGACCGGAGCAGTAGAAATGTTGCTGTCTTGTAACCCAGGTTGACCTCTGGATGACACAGGGAGTGGACAAGGGAGTCCTCTGTTTAAAGAGACGTTTCAACCCCCACCCCCAACCCATCCATGAAACCCCCCTCAAACAAATACAAAGCGCAGCCCAGCCATTCAAAATCTACCAAATAAAAACCAGTGTACCACGTTAACCAAAACGACCAAAAGTTTGTTTAAATCCCGCTTCCATATTAAACGGAAAATTGTTAGGCTTGTCAATAAAGGCGACACACGCCAGCCGTGCCCGATACCACTGGACATCTAAACTGGATGAAACTTTATGTCGATGTGCAGAGGTTTTATATATGTATATATATATACCCGTTTGTCAAGGTTGCTTGCTGGAAAGTAAACCTCAGGCGCAGCTGAAACACGACCAATGGAGAGGAAACCTTTAACAATGTTTCACAGTGTGAAATCTCCAGGCCTGCTCGGAGCCCTGGCCGCATTATTCCCTGAACTAATGACCTTGATTAACTTCACATGAAATTCTCTCTTTCTAGTTCCCCCCCCCCCCCCCCCCACAACCCTCCCTCTCCTCCCCTCCCCTCGTTTCTTCCCTTCGCCTTCCGGCTTTCTACTTTAGCTTTTCGATTGCCATCAAATATTATCATATTGGCAGGCTGGGGGGTATGTGAGCGGGAGAATGCCAGCTTTGGGTCGAGCCTACCGAGTGGCGGGTAGGCTTTTGCTCCCCTCGGCGGGTGTGCGCTTTACTTTTCCGTGCCCGAGAAGCACCCCATCTCTCTCCTAACCCACCATAGAGAGAGAGAGAGAGAGAGAGAGACCAGAAGGAGTTTCAATACATCAGGTAAACCAAAATGCCAATGCACCGAAGATAGGAAAACTAATGCTCATCCATAGAGCTTGTCGGTTTCAATTGCTACAGGACTATCAAATAGCGACGATTATTAATAAATAAGATTCATAAATAAATCGAATGTTTTCACATCCAAATTGGGCATTCTTGGATTTCAATACCAAGTTTATCATCGACTGGATAAACAGATGTAGGGGCATAATATTTTGAAAAGATATATATATCCTGTGAAATTTACTGCTAAGAATATAAGTTCAAAAATGTTATCAGTCTCTGATGTACACCCACAGACATACACTGACTTTCACATATACAATCTGTGTAGATAGATAAGTAAAATGTAGTTGTAATAAAAGTCACCATTACCTGCCAAATATTGAAATAGTTGTTATGCATTCCAAAAAAAAATTAAAGGCTAACTATACTGACAGGTTTACAAATCAGACATTATAGAACTTAACTAAAACGTCTTCTATTATATAACTATAGATGAAATACATCGAAAATTGTTCACAATATTCTACACACCTTCAAGTGGCCAGGTGCGTTAGAGAGGATGCGATATTGTTGAAAGTACATATAAGTAACATGCAATATTTCCATTCTGGTTTAATTGTCGCTCCCTCACCCATTTTACGCTTTGATTTCACTGAATGAGAAGTGATGTTACGATTAAACTGCCACAAAAGTTTGCGGACTGCGATCTGATTGTGTAGAATTGTAGTGGAACTTGATCAACGTGTTGCCAGTTATAAGCAGGCTCTATTGCTTCATCCGTTTTAATGGAGGTTGATTGTTACAGCGAGTAGTGATTTTATGGTCAATGTATTGCGACTGTCGGGGAGACCAGGCACGCTACATTCCCCAGCCCCTGCCCCCACCCGTCCCCCGTTTCTAGCCATAAAGACTGCATACTAACTTTAAAAAAAATCCTCTGCAGACGCGATTCAAGTAAACAATTTTATATCACCGAACGTTACACTCTAAAAGCAAGTAGCTTCCTATCTCGGGTAAGGGAAGGTGGGTGGAAGGGGATGGGTGCTGGTTTATATTTGATTGGATTTGCAAAGACATTTTGTTTCACTGGAACGCACGAGACTTTTGATTTCGAATAATTTGTTTTATTCTTTTAAGAACCGTAAGAAAAAATTATCTTCCTACCTGAGACACTCGATTTCTTTTAACACGCGCAAGAGTCGGATTAGGATCTGTTATCATTTTCCGGTCGTATGCAGGAGTCCGTCAGAATTATGTAGATTGCACGTTATCCCTGGAATGTTATTTGATTATTTTTTAAACAAATAGTGCGTGTTTCTGGTTTATTGTTTTGCAATCGAAGGGCCATCGCTTGTATTTTTCATTGTCTAATGCAGTCATTGTTCACAACTTGTTGCAAATTTTGACATTAGTAATATCTCTGCAACTTTTAACAATGGACGTTCGGTCTTATGAGTCAATATTGTTTTATTTCATGTGTTTCCCCCCTCCTTTCCTGCCAGTTATCCAGGATCTTTCTTTGACAAGTCTTTTTTCCTACACACGCGTTTTAAAAGCAACTTAGAGTGAGGCTTAAACAATCAGATGTAGCACCAACAAAGAAAACTCTCCTTTTGCAGAAGAAAGTTATTCTAATAGATATGCTGAAGAGGGGTTGCTCTAAAGAGCTGGAGAGGGGCTTTTTTGGACCGAAGTGAAGCTTGTGGGATTCAGTCAATACTGAAATATGGATCCGCCCCATTCATCAGTTTAAGCCAATCAAACAAGCGATTTAGGCATGCTATGATGATTGATCACTCTCCGAGCCAATAGTATTACGGCGCTTCCGCGCCACTCTTTGATTGGACGTTGGTTCCAGCTCCAGCGCCCACAGAGCTCCGGGCTAGCTCATTTCCCTGTTAGACAAGGGGTGGGGGGGAGACAGAGAGAAAGAAATGCAGAGCGTGAGTGACCACAACTTTCTGCATCAGGCACACATCTAGGCAACACCTTTGTGAAGTAATACGAGCCAATTCAAGCAACGGGATGTGCGCGTAATTGTTGACTTGATCTATAATTAGGCATAACAATTGACAATTGAAAGTGACAACGAGGAATAGTAAAACGCATTAAACTAATAGATTTGAGCAAATGAACATCCCATTCTGGGAAACTGGTGGATCGCTTCTGCGCTTGTCATGAACCAGTCCGCGGAATAATTTTGCAACACTCTTTGCACCATAATATATGACATAATAACATTATCTTATTAGAGATATTTTAACTCTAAATAAAACAAAACGCAAAAGGCAAAGCTGGGTGAAATGTAAAGCTACACGGTTTGGCCACGTTTATTTAGCAAATACCAAAAAGTACGTCTTATGCTGGACAAATTACCTTTTTCCTATTATATTGCCATCAACTCCAAATGTTTTCGCCACTTCTACCGAGCTTTCCAACAATCTGCAATAAATGAATCAAATAACATGGGTGAACATTGTAAAGTTAGCAGTGGAACGAAAGGAGGAACAACAGAACCCGCACACTGTTGAAAATTGACTGTTCTGAAGACAGTGCGGGAAAAGTCAGGAGTTCGCTGAGGATTATCAGCCCAGTGTTCAGTTTTAAAACAAATGAAGGGAAATGTAAACTGTGCAGTCTTCTAGCGAGGGTGCAGGATGTGTACCTGCCGGATGGCGTGGTTTGCATTGCCTTTGCTCGGGTGTGTATATGTGTGTGTCTCCAGCTCTCTCTCTCTCCCCACCCCTCCTGTGTATGAGAGATGAGGTAGTCCGGTGCGCATTGTGTAAGACGCGACCTGTTATGGCCACCACTGCTTCCGGGTTCCAGCATTCTCTCCAAATCCACCTCTGGCTCTGCAACGCTGGGGCAGCGGCACCGGGCCCTTTAAAGAGCTCCAAACTCCGGGGAGAGTGAGATTCACGGTGCAGCATCTCTTCGAGGCGCAGGGCGCTCGCAGCCTCAGTGCACACATAAAGGCGATCCGGAGCTGGACTCCCGCGGGCAGATCCCGCTGCCATCACTAAGGTGTCCCCCGACCAGTGGAAGTGCACGGCGGATCATCATTCATTCACTACCTTGACAACCTTGCCTTGATTGACAGCTAGAGTGGCAAAAAGCCATGAGACTCGGCAGTTTTGTTTGAGGGGCGCTTTTGCTCGCTTTTGGGGGACGAGATTCTCTACCCGCCGAGTTGCTGTGGTGAAAAACAATATCTACATATCGATATATATATATATATATATATATCTTCGCTGATTAGAAATATTTTCCTTGAGTACATCCAAGTTAAGCCGAATACTCTGGGGCTGCTCATCCACAAGGACTACGAGGATCTTGATCTGGCTTTGGAGTGGCGTGTTTATTCCTTTCTAATATTGGCCCCATAGAGTACAGCTAAAAGTGCCACAGAGAGAAGGCTTCGAGGCAGGCCGATGGCGCAGAGGGTAAGTATTTATGGTGCAGTTTGTAAAACAATTGCCAAACGCGATGAAACTGAGTTGCGGGTTGCTTCGACAACACGGCGCGGTACTTACTGGTTCTGCAGACCGTTCACGTAATTTTGTATGCCCTGTTCTGTCAAGAACTTTGAGAATAAAGTTGTATGGTGCGTTTCGTAGTTTTAAGTTTGTCGAAATGCTGATTTCCCTCCCCTTACGTTTTCTCTCTCTCTCTCTCTCTCTTTCTCTCTGTTTGTTGCCGTGCAGTACGATGAAATCTCACATTACGGTGGTATGGATGGAGTAGGGATACCGACTACTATGTATGGTGATCCTCACGCCCCCAGGTCTATGCAGCCCGTACACCACCTCAATCACGGGCCGCCGTTACACAGTCACCAATACCCGCACACAAACCATGCTAATACAATGCCGCCAAGCATGGGATCCTCAGTAAACGATGCATTAAAGAGAGATAAAGATTCCATTTACGGGTGGGTTGCTGGCAAATTTTATCATTGTTCTTAAAATTATTTCTCATCTGCGGCAGAGGATGTGTGACACGATTTTTTTTTTTTTAATTTTAGAAGAAACTTTAATTAACATGTGGACCTGAAAGGTCTTTGAGATTTAATTTTTTTATGGAAGATATTTAGAGCCGATGTTTTCGAATAATGAGTCGGTTTAATTTAATTTGCAATTGTAGATAACAAAATGGCTCATCGCTGATAATGTTGATAAACATTTTTGCAAGTGTTTTTTCCCCCCACTGAAAGCATCCTGAAATTTGGCGTCCAAAATGGCTGCTTAAAGTTTACTTCTGGGGCATTTAACTACCAAATTTTCAGTGATTTTTGTTTGCGTTAATCGATACGTTTAGAAAGGTACCGTTGAAATTTTCAGCGATGAGAAAGGGTTGCGGTGATTCGCCAGTAACTATTTTTGCCACCATTTACGACTGTAATTTATGTAAAGCCAGAAATCAACAAGTATTTCTTGCTGAAGTTCTTCGTGTCGTTTCTACCACTCGCTTACAAGAGAAAATAAAATAAACTCTCCCTCTACTTTTTATACTGTTTTGACGTTCAATCCTCTCTTGCAGACATCCGCTGTTTCCTCTTTTAGCACTGATTTTTGAGAAATGTGAATTAGCAACTTGTACTCCACGAGAACCGGGGGTAGCAGGCGGTGATGTCTGCTCCTCCGAGTCTTTCAATGAAGATATAGCAGTGTTCGCTAAGCAGGTCAGCCAGCACGCATGTCAACTTCAATCTTAAGACCGTTTAAAAACAACTACCAGTAATTTAAGTGGCTAAACTAATGTTTCCCCTGGACGGCAGCATGTCTTCTGAAACTTACAGCCAAACACACAAAAAAAATTGTCACACGATAAGCAAAATAATTAAAGATATTGCATATTCATAACAAAATTGAACTACCTCAGAACGTTTGCCCAGAATAAAAGAGTGAAATGAACAATTCTACAAACTAGTTATAACCGGAGCATATTGAGTCCGAGGCTGCAAATGCCAGTGGAAACATGGTCAATTTAGCTTTATTGTAAAAAAAATATGCTTTATATTAAAAAGCGATTCATATCTTAAAGTGTTTCTTTAAAAAAACAGTAACTTATTCACTATCCAAATAAAAAAGTTTTAATCCTAATACTGGATAAACAAAGCACATCTTTTATGTAGCCTACTGTGAATATGTAATATTAAAGTGGATTAAAATACAAAATAAAAGTTTAGAAATCTGTTTGAATTCATTGATTATGACAAATGCTAACAGTGAGTAGGGGGATCACTATTATTATCTTCTCACTTTAGATCCGAGCAGAGAAACCTCTTTTCTCTTCCAATCCTGAGCTGGATAATTTGGTAAGCCTGGTTAGTTTTTTTTCTAAAGAGGAAAAGAGATGCGGATATATTTGTAAGCGCGTTCCATTAAACCAAACAAAAAATATCAACAAACTTCATGTGCCCCTTTGGAAATAATTCCGACATGCACCGTGATGCGTTCAGTTTAACACAGTCCATGTTTTGGGGAGTCAGTAAACAAGGACAATGATCGCTACAATCCATTGCAAATCTGTGCTTTTGATTTTATGATAGCGTTGACTGTCACAGGCGATAACCATCGCGTTTAGTTATTGTACGGCTGTCACCCCATTTAAGATGATGCGCGATTTTTGTTTATTTGTGTGTGTGTCTGTGTGGGGTTGTGACCGTTTCTATCAAAGTCACGGAAAACGCTAACGAGTCCCCGGTTTATAACAGCCCTCCCCTAAAACTCGAAGTCCACTAATATAGATCGCGATCGACTCTGAATGTACCTAAAGAATTTAGAGTTGCTTTTAAAATGTAAGCGCTGCCCAAACCTTAACTGACTTCCAGTGCCTTAGAAAATAAAGTTTACATAATTGTTGGGAGGGTGCAGATATAGGAAATGCATGCACGCTTGTCGGGAATGTCTGGGACTTGTACCTGGTGGTATTCTCTGACAGCTGTGTGTGCGTTCGGTGTAAACTTTTGACGTTAAAATCAGTACATATGGGGGATGAAAAAAATGAGTAGGCAATGATTATATTTTACTGCTTTTACGGCACATCTAACTACTGTGCGCCCCCAATAATCTCTCCCCCCCGCCCTCAAAGGCACACACAGACACACACACATGGACAAACGCACAAACACGTAAAGAAAGACACAAACGTTTTAGGAATATTAAGGCTTTTGCCAGTTCAACTAGTAGATTTAGCAAACACAATATCAACGTTTTTTGTATCCTGGGCGCTAATGGATGTGTACACCTTTGCTTTCAGATGATTCAAGCCATACAAGTATTAAGGTTTCACCTTTTGGAATTAGAGAAGGTACTTTTTCATGTTCTTTTTTTAAAAAGTGTGTTCCAAGTAGTTCTTAGTACGAGTAGATTTGCATAACTGTCTTGGTTTCTGCCCCATTGTAATTAGTGTCAAAGCCAATGCTGGCGCACATTTCTCTTGCTGTTTAATTACAATTTATGCCACTAAAACCCTGACCACAAACGCCCCGGCGTTTTGTTCATTTTTAATCTCGCGGTGGGATTTAATTTTGATCATCTTTTAACATAAATCCTCTTTTTCCTATTGAGGTTAAACATTTTAAACAGTCTAAAGGCGAAAACAATCTGCCGATTATGACTAATTAGATGGCAAATCATAATATTTTGTCCCATTAGTCCACGGGGAATATTTTAATGAAATATAAAAGGAGATATCATACACGTGTGACGGAAACTGTGAGCACCGCGTGTTTATTTTACCATGCTTAAAATCTGCTCTGCCTCACCACAATAAATATAATTCTTTGAAGACTCAGGCAGTGTATATGAGGGCTCACTAGTGATAGACATCTGGGCCATATTCAAATTCTGCTCATCTCCTTTGTGCGTTCAGAGTTCCTCAAAGGTTATAATGAAATAACTAGATGAAATTAAACTGTTTACCTTAAATGTCACTCATGCAGGTCAATCCTCTAATGGCCACAACCCGGGAGCAGATGAATTTAACACGGGTGTTGAATATGTTGTAGCTGTGAATCATCTTGTCACTGTCAATTTTCAGCGATATCTCTATTTTGCAGAAGTTATTCCAAATTCTTGATGCGTATGTCTCTGGAGGATAATTGTAATGTTCCCGAGTGCTTCCAACTATTTTGAAGCTCATGTCATAGGCCGAACGTGCACTTGTCACTTCCATTTGGGTCTTTATGTTTTCGCCTTATTATTTTCCGCTCCCTCCAATTGTAGGTACACGAATTATGTGACAATTTTTGCCATCGGTATATAAGCTGCTTGAAAGGGAAAATGCCCATCGATTTGGTTATTGATGAAAGAGAAGGCGGCTCGAAATCAGACAGCGAGGAAATCACTCGATCGTCCTCTGTTAACATTACAGATCAGGTATGGAACCATTGGATTTGCATTTGGAATGCCTGCTATGGCAATATGCTTCTGTATTATTCGGTTATTATCAAGCCCTGTTATATGAATTCCCATGGAAATGAATATCTTTCCCCCGTACCTTCTATGTGCTCATTAAGGATGGATCTCAGTCGGGGACGCGGCAGAATGCCTTCAAGAGTGATGGCTGGAAAGTTGAGCCCCTCCTTGTCGCTTTTAATTTTTTATTTCTTTCTTTGCAAAATAAAATAAAAGGGAAGCGTTTGTTACGCTCGGGGCTGCATGGGGAAGGAGATGCGGCTTTTTGTCTTGTAGGGAAAGCGAGCTGGCTGAGTGGTGAGGACGAGTTGGGAAGTTTCTCCCCTGCCTCTTTGCCCTGCGGTTCTGCCGGTCTCCCTTCGCCGCGCAGAGCCGCTTCATGCAGGCGGCGTGCGGGCCGCTGCTCCAAGACATTAGAGAGAGAGAGAGAGAGAGAGAGAGATCGCACTTTGCAAGTTCGAGACTAGCCGCCCGAAGAGAAGCGAGTATCAGGAACAAAAAAAAAGTAGACAAAAACACTTGGTCTGAAAGACTCGCCGCAGCCGATCTGATTTGTTTTTATTTTTCACCCCCCCCCCCCCAACGGCGGCTTCGCTGAAACGAAGGGAAGGGGGCGGGGGGTCTGTTGCAATGCCGGTCCGCCCAGGGCGCAGCGGATCCGGCGAGAGTCTCAGCAAAGAGTCGGCGCCATGGGAACGCGGCTATTTGCAACGTTCAGCGCCGCCCGGGCTTTGGCTCTACAAAAGGAAGCCTCTGATGGGGCAGCAGCGACCACAGAGAATGCATCAAATCCAGTGCTTGCCCAGTGGTCAGACGCAGCCAACTGCATGGGTCTGCTCGCCGCCCTCACACCCAGCCATTTCGGATCCGAACCCACTCGTTTATTTAATATTTTAATATTTATTTTGATTCTGATTCCTTCCCCCCCCTCCCTCCGTGAGGGAGCGCACCCACGCCACCCCCAGCCCTTCTACCCTCTATGCTGGACTGTTCGCGAATGTGTTTACTTTCCACCGCGTGGAAAGGGTTGTTTGTATGTACTTAAATAGAACGCCCTACTTTTCCAAGGGGTTTATTTATCGAGCTCCTGATGTGAGACAGTAAAGTTCAGAAAACAGCTTAAAAAGGTGGGTTGATATCGCGTTGCAATATGATTAAAACAATTAGGAACTGGCTTCGCTCTGGCACTTAATAGACTAAATCATGGGAATTGAACGGTCCAGGTCAGACTCACCATATAATTAGAATGTGTTAGGACGCCTAATCATCTCTTATAGTCCATTTTACTAGACGGAAAGGTAATTGGAAGCTTTCTTAAAAAATGCTTTGCTTTAAAGTGAAATACACTCTTCTGCAGCTTTCTAAATGAGGAGAAAATAACCATTATTCATAAACGAGTTATTTGGGACCCGCTTGCGTTGCTAGATTGCTTTAGGAAAAAAAAGTACATTTTGGACCGCATTCTGTTTTGAGCGCCGCTGTGAATTTTAAATCGCCACATACACTCTGTTAAAAGTCTGCTGGTTAAGGGTCGAGACCTCGCTGAACATGAGAGCTATCTACGAAAAAAATACACGGATTGCCGGAGGCCATGAGTGAAATCAACACGTTAATTGCCTCGAAAATTAAGATTTATACTCGTTTTCTACAGCGAATAATTATTAATGTTCTGCCCTGACTCTGCACACAGCAGAAATCAGGCTTATTTGTAACTGCGGTTTCGATTTCACGAGGGCGCGTTTGTTAAGGAAAGTTTTTACATACTAAGTAAAATAAGAACAGGTCATGAGAAAAGTTTAAGGGCGATGGCTGTGACCCCTCCCTCTCTCACCCCTCGCTTTCTTGTTTTTTTTTCGTGAAAGACTCCTGGTCTCTGTGCGTTCAGTCGTGATTCGTGACATTACTAATGTGTCACCTCCAGATCATCCCGCCCCATATGTATTTTTAATATCTGTCCTCTGGCTGTTACTGGGGAAAAACAATCTGTTGTGTTCTTCCCAACAACGCCAGAAGACGGGGAGGTATTTGGTAAACACACAAGTTTTCGCTTGCATTTCTGTCTGGAGTGGAGGGCTTCGGATGTGGGCGAGCGAGGAGCTCTCCCCTCCACGCTGGTCTCAGCTATCATTGGGTTGGGTTGGGAAGCAGCGAGGTGAGAAGCGGCACACTGCTCCTGAATGTGGCTGATCCGATTTCAGACCTCGGCTTCGATGTAAACCTCCAACAAACATTTGATCCGTCGAGGATCACGTGAGCTGAGGTCTCTTGCCTACCTGGAGGAAACAGCAAAAAAGTTCCACGAAATGAAAGGTGGTCCGCGTACCTTACGCTTAAAGCGGGCGCACCCCCCACCCTCACCCCAAGATTGTGCTGCGTTGCATTTGGCGTTGATTGGTGTCCATTACTGCCCAATATAGCCTCAGCGCTTGTTTGCAAAGGTTGGCTGGATAAGGGAAAACTGGGTTGCTAATAAATTGGAACTGGATTTCCAGACTTTGTTTCAGTGTACCATTTTTTACCCCCAAAACGTCACCGAGTAAAACAAAAATCTCTAATTGTTAACTTCAGAGCTCTTAGTAGTATTGCTTCAGCTTTATTTACTTTTTTTTCCTGGGCATTTCCCATTGCATTTCTTTACTCCTTGCTTTCAGGTTCCTGCACCAGTTGCCACTAGTCGGGCATGGGAGTCCCATCCTACCTGTTGATACAGTGACTGGTACTGCCACGTGACCCACCCTGCCTATTGGTACATGATTGGCACCACAATTTGACCCGTCTTGCTCACTGTTCCAATTACTGTCAATGCCACATGACCTT
Organism: Pristis pectinata; assembly: GCF_009764475.1. Taxonomy (NCBI): domain Eukaryota; kingdom Metazoa; phylum Chordata; class Chondrichthyes; order Rhinopristiformes; family Pristidae; genus Pristis; species Pristis pectinata. The sequence goes on along the minus strand of NC_067407.1, from coordinate 92,251,705 downwards.
ATGCTGCCCATTGTTGCGTTGGCTGGCACTACCATGTGACATCACATTGCCCATTGCTACAGTGGCAGGCCCTGTCATGTGTCTCCATGTCTTGCTTATAGGACAAGGGTTAGTTAGTTGACTGTGGCCAGCGTGTTCACTGCCTAGATAACTCTGTTGCTTCACCCATTCTGACTCTGTCTCTAGCCTTGTTCTCACACTTGTCCCTGGATTGTTGAAGTTCCCCACTCTCCCTATATATTTCACACTTGGCCTTCAGCAGCTTGCTCCGGTCGATGACCCATTCTTCATTGAAGTTACTATCCTGGCATGGCATGTTGTACTTTTTCAGAAATAAAAGTCAATAGTGTTTTCAGAGAACATAATATTCTGATAATGATCATTGCTGCATTGTGTGGAATGTACCTGCAAAAGCTTTTTTTTAAACTGGGTTGTATAGAGAAGACAAACACAAGTCTACAGAGCAAAATATACTTAAGTTGGCCTCGTTCTGTGATGTCAGTTAATAAAATGTTTTAACATTTAGCATGAATTGAATTTGCATAATATGCTTTAGATATTGAATAGTTCAATCTAACCGTTCTAATGATGACATAAATCACAAGAATAAAACTCATGTGCCTTAAGAAGGTCAGCAGGGGTTTGAGCCAGAATTTGTACCTATAATATATTTATAGATAACTTAAAGTCTTCTTGATTTTTTTTTCACCTTTACCAATGTTGCAACTTGCTGTGCTTTGTAGAATAATGCAATGTAGAAGGGAGGGTTATTAAGATCCGCTGATCACTGAACTGAATGTATATAGGATCTCTTGATTCGTATGACAGAGTATATCCTAGTTGTAGATTATTGGAAGTGAATTTCCAACTTTTCTGATGTGTCTACATAATGGAATGTTTGAATACTCGGTAGTGTTTTAACAATGAGGAAATTACAATAACGCACAAGGGGAAATGGATGTCTCTCGCAATGAATTTTATTAACATAACGCACAATGATAACTTTAGTGATATAAGATAATTAGAGTTGTGATAAAGGTTTTAGTTAATTTTAATGAGAGTTATTCTGTGTACTTAAATACATCATTGTCGCATATTCCAAAAGTTTTCTTGTGACTTTGTGGTTACAGTTTTGTTCAGGGATAATTGGATAAATTCATAAGATGTGCTTTGGTTTAATTAATATTTATTTTCCCAGTGAGTTATTGAACAAGTATGGATTTGTAGCCTCCTGATTTTGTGCAAAATCCTTAAGCTTAAACTGATATAAAATACCTTAAGTCTAGTTTACACAGCCCATGTATGGCTGAATGAAAACACAGAATAATCCTTGTAAAATATATCTCAAATACATGGAATAAATTATATTCCATCTGTATCAGGTAGCAAATAATTTCAAATGGTTCTTAACTATATATGCTCCATTATTCTATTTCCAGTAGTTATTTTATTCCAAATGAATGGTCTTTCATTCTTTCTTTTTCTGTTTTGTTCACTTATTGATTTATTTTATTTTATAAAATCCCCAGAAAATCGTGTTGTAAGGAACTCTAAAATTAAGACATTTTTCCCATTATAGTTAGTAGGTAGTTAGCAGCTGAGATCACACTTAAACATTTACATTTGTCTTGAATGTTAGTTTTTTTTGGTTGAATATGTAAGTTAACTGTAAAATTATAATTAAACTTTTAATTTATTCCAGTGACTAAATATTATTATTTGTTATATTATTTGTTGCATTGTAATTTGTTTTCCTGCTTTGAAAGTCCTTACATTTTACACTTTGTGGAGTTTTTATGGGAATTGACTATTAACTAGAATAGTGATAATAAAATCTAAATATATATTTTCTTTCCAACAATATTATAATGTTTGTTTTATAGAAACTTTATGCATTTTTAGATATTATTTTGAGAAATAAAATTTTAAAAGAATCAAATGGTAAATATTAGTTTCAGAACTGCAAATGCAAGTTTATAATTGGAGCAAGAAGGATGATGGTTTGTGAAATATTTAGAGCTTTTGCTCGAGTAATGTGTTTGCATATTAGATGGAGAATTCCACATGGAGTTATCATGTGATATCATACTTAAACAGTGAGTGGACCTCACTATATAACTCAAAGGTTTTGAAACAGATAGATACACGTGATAATCTATTTGAACTCTAATCAGGGAATGATGTTATTTGTTAAAAGCCTGAAATTAAAACTGATTTTGAATGGAATCAGTTCTGGATCTGCCTTGTATTTCTGCACTTTTTTTTGAAAAACGTAGTGGCATGTTCTGATTTGACTGTTTTCCCAATTTGGTAAGGGTTTGGGTGAATATTTCAGAGTTTTATTTTATATTTAAGATATCTGAATGTTAACAGCATATTTAAATATGCATAAAAGTGTTTGTCTTGAATGGTGGTATTTCTACTTTATTAGTTTGCATTAGTTTTTGTTGACGTATGTCTAAAGGAGAAGGAGCTGGGGTGTGGAGCAGCTTGCAATGATGGAAAGTATTTTGTTGAAAAGTGGTGTTCCGCTACTAATTTTCACAGCACAGTGGAGACAACAGTTTGCATAAATTGTGTTCATTTTACATCTTTGTTCATTTAATACTTAATTTGCTACAAAACTTATTCCTCAGGTTGTTTTTTTTTTAAATTTTTTGTATATTACTTCATGGTAGCAGACCGAGTCATTGTTTTTTCTTGCTAAGTTTACACCATATCTCAGTATTCATTTTCATGCTTGCTTGGTTTTCCATTTTCTGTTGTGATCTGATCTTGTTCAGAGATATACACATTCACACATGATAATTGGTGCTTTGTGACATGGGCCAAAGCCTGAGCTTCATTTTTTTAAATTTTAAACTTTCACGTGTAGATCACAAAATTAAGAAATTTCAATATGATGTTCGTAAGACAGACCATGTACTTGCAACAGTTTATTATCCAAAGTGGGATGTTTCTTGCTGTGCAGTTTGCAGCTTCTTGGCTACTTTTTGAATTGAAAATTATTCTGCCATCAGTGCTACAGAATTATCCAGTTTTTACAGGCTGAACAGATCAAAGCAAAGGGCATTGTTTCTTATTAATAACCTTTGACAACATAATTATTTTTATGACATTTTGTGAAGGAAAAAATTGAAATGTAGAATAGATTACAATGCAATCATTTAGGTGTAACAAATAAAATAGTCCATGCCAGTCTTTTTAAGTTGGATATTTTACATTTAAGCACTATCCGATTTAATTTTTAATTCAAAGTCTAGCTGGGAAGTAAGATAGAATGATTTTTTTTAACCAAACTTGGATAATTGTGTCCTTAATTTTGCAAAGATTTATTGGAAATTAATTAACTTGTAAAGTAAAATCTTAATGCTGGTCTTACATCTCATTATACAGCTCTGTATTGAATGATACATGTCTTATTGCAAGACTGATATTTTATTTTAGTTTAATTGCCATTGTGGGCCATAGAGGTTTTACCTGTGGTTATTCACTTTCAGGAAGTTAAGTAAGCTAGAAAGACTCTATGGTAGTGCAAATTGTATGTGGTGTATTGAAAAGAGCAGCCTCAAAGGGATAATTGGCCATTTCTCATTGCAGGCTTCCTTATATTTTAAACTGAGAGTACACAATTGTACCTTATTAAATTAAAACTATTGATCCAAAATCTGCAGCATTTGTCTTATGGTATTTTTTCTGTAGAAGCCTGTTACCTATTTGGTGACTCGTGCTGTCTGTATTTGAGTTCTCGCTTTTGAAGGTTGACTCATGACTTGTGAACTCAAAAATAGTAAATCTAGATTCTAAATGTTTACTTTTGGAACAAAATTCCTTCAGAAAAAAAGATTTCGTTTTAGTTTAAAAAAAGGGGACAAATTCATTGTGCATTTTTTAATTGGATGAGTTCAGTTAAAAATCTTCTAAATTTGCCTCATCCTTAAAAAAAAGATACAAAGCTCAATGCTTCAGTATTCCTTCAATTCTATCATAGGATGCAAGTAAGTTACAGTATTTTTGGATGAAAGGTAAAATTGGGAAATTGCCATGATGTATAATTACCCACAGAATATTGCTTTATGTTTTATAGAACTGTTTCTCTGAAGCATTATCCAGAAGACCTAGTTTGCACAATGTTTCTAAATTTGTCACACACGGTGGAAGGTAGCATGGAGCACAATGCTTCATGGTACACTGGTCACATCTGGTTATTATCAGGTACATGTTGAAAATACTGGGCGATAATTAAAATAACAGAAAGTAAAAAAAAAACAATTTATGTTGTATATGTAAAGCTTACATAGCAGCATATGACAAGAAAAATAGCTTCAGGCTGCATTATGGAAAACAATCTGCCCCAGAGTGTAGAGCCTAGGTCTAAGAGGGCTTGCTTCCAATAACCCAAACCTCCTTTCTTAATATCTTGCTTTCATCTGATGCAGTTTTCAAAAGCTTGTGTAAAATTTGTCTAATTTGATAAAAGGAATACAAGTATGTGGCAATCTAGCACATTCTTGAGACAACTGTACCATAACAGCAGGAGATATTCACAATAACTTGCACAGCTAAGAAACAACATGTGGAAATTATTACCATTGGTCAGTTGCTAGTTGAAGATCTTAATCAATATGTTTATCACTTGGGCCTACCTGCACTGCATATAGCTTAAGCTACAGAGTATAAACGTTATCATAAATATTGCTTCTTTAATTCTTAGACATCAGTGAATTACTTTGTTCAGCTGAACTTCAGTGTAGTTTGTAGGGTAACAATTAACAATGAATAAATTAAAAAGTTCAGGAATCAGTTTGGCACAATGATTTAAATTTCTTCATCAAACCAGTAGTGAATGAAAATTTTGCCACATAATTGAACTTTGCCAGGAAGCTGGAACTGCACAGTTGTATGGACCTTATTTGTACAGATAGAACTTAAATTGATAGAGAACGGAGCTTGAACGGAGCTTTGTGTAATAGTTGTGGCCATTGTATTTGTCCATGTAAAGGATTGTGTCTTTATAATGTTAAGTTGATATTTGGAGATTTGTTTTTATATTTTTAACTTTATTACAGGGAATGCTCTCTCCATTTATATGGAAGTGAATAGGTATCTGTGTTACAGATTGTGGTGCAAACATTTTACATGCTTTGTAACTCTTGCCAATTAATGTTTCAAGATGGTTTATTTGTATTTTGATGTTCATTGTGATTGTTTTACTTTTTTGACTCGTAGAGTAAAATATACATATAGTAAATTATGACAAGCTTTCATGTACAAGTAACATGTGCATTCCTGCACTGCTCTTCATAAAAATGGTCTAGTTTTCAAAATGCTCTTCTAATTTTGCTGATGTAATCATAAAATAAATACATCATACTTTTGCTGTGTAATTTACTGTCATTGTTTAATGGCCAACAAAAATAATCAAAATAATTCCAGACTCATATTTACCGTTTCTACCAGACCAAATGAGTATGTTAGGAACACAGCAATTTTCATCGTGAATTACAAGTTAAGCAAAATGCTTTATCTGCATGTGTAATTTTGAATGAAAATTCACGGCAATAAAAGTAATATTTTGGCAAGTACACTCTGTTAGATTACAACAAGCTTATATAGAGTGAAATTCTGACTTGCATATGATTTCTGCTAAAATGTTCATTTTTTATAGAGTTATGTGCTTTCATTTAAATTTGAATTTGCCAAATAACGTAGTAGGAATACAATAAAGCATAGGAAACTTTAGGAAGCAAATATTAACATCATCACAAAACTCATTCTAAGGAGGTGTGATTGAAGTTTTCAAAGTACGAAGATGAACTGAAATGATAGCTAGAAAAAAGAACAATTGTGTTGTTTGGGAAGTTGGTCTGTAAATTAGACCTAGGCCTTTCAGGAATAAAGTTGGGAAACCCTTCTAAATGGTGGTAAAAGATTAGGACTTGCTTCTACAAATGGCGTTTGATGATAGGTCAGTTGTTAATCTTAAATCTAAGAATGATATAATTTTGTTAATCAAAACATATAATGTTTTGCACAGATGTATGAATGCAGGAGTTAAACACAGAAAAGCTAGGATTTATATGAATAATGGAATGTGCATGAGGGTCATAATGGCCTTCTCCTGTTCCTGGCTTTCTAGATTTGAATGTTCCATTTGTTTTTTAGTGTAACCCCAGTACAACTACAGGTAGATTAAGGTAGATGGCACTGTGTTAAACAATATTGCTTCTCACTAAGTCAGCCATCACTTCATGAAGTAGACAATAATTAAACTTATCCTTTGGAAATCTTTCTTGTTAGCAACCACTTTTTGTTCCCCATTGGATTTTTGAATGTTCAGTTGATGATGGAAATATGGTGGAATAGTATATTAGTAACAAGGAAGCAGACTGCACATGCAATGTGACATGTATCAAAGTGTAATTGTAGAAATCAAATCAAAATACAGTGGATCCAACACTTTTCTGATTACTGGACATGCTGATGACATGGCTGAAGATGGTTCATAGGGTGTAGGGGTTATTTTAAGCTTCATATAATAAACTTTCATTTTTTATGTGATCTGAAACTGCATTTATCAGTCAAAGCACCTTACCTTTGCGTTATTGGAAGAGGGAATTCTGAATTTGTGTAGTACATATTGGGTTATTATGTTTCATGCATTTGCAACAAGTGTCAGTGGGTGATAAGGAATATAAGGCAGGGTGATAAGGATTATAAAGGACTCTTAATATTTTATTTACAGTGTATATATTCTTAATATATTGCATTAACAACCTGATACAATTTGTAAATGTGATTATATCTGCAATATGAGTCCTGCTTTCTGCACCCTGATTACTCCACTGTCCAACATCTGATCATTCTTGATGCAAATTTCACTACTCTTGGTCAAAAATCACTGGTGGCAGTCTTTGTGATCCCCTTTCCCACTATTCTGTCTTGTTTTTCTTGACCACTCTGTGGTGTCCAAATGAGCATCCAGATCACCCTCATGTGTTGCTCAATGCTACATCCATGAGAATACCATTGTTTTTGCTTCTATTTGTTTCTATCTCTTTTTCATCCACCTTTTAGTGCTATAGGAAGTTTTCTACCTTATGGATGCTATTGTAAAATGTATGTAGTTACAATAATAAGTAATATTACTTAATAATAAACACAATAACATCCTGAGGTGCACAGACCATTCAAGGTGTTTGTTTTAATATTTGGAGAGTTAGTCATTTTAACGAAAGAATTAGTAATTGTGAATGAGTTCATAGGATTTCAAAGCCAAATAATTACTCAATTGCTTTTATTTAAATGGTAAAAACAGGCTGCAGCTACAAGTATTTTTGGTGATTTTGCTTGAGGGAGAAACGTTTACCAGAATATCAGAAGATTTTGAGGCTTTTTGAACTTGTTTTTATTCATTCATGGGATGTGGATATGGCTGGCAGACCTAGTACTTGTTTGACTCTCCCTAAATGGCCTTGAGAAGTTGATGGTGAGCTGCCTTCTTTAAGCACTGCAGGCACTCCCATGAGGCTGGGTAGGGAGCATTGGAACATCCACTGCTGACAAAAGATTAACAGTATATTTCCAAGTCAAGATGGTGACCGGAAGGCATTTGTGAGGTATTGGTGTTCCCATCTGGCTGCCTGTATTTCGTATGGTGGTGGTCATGGGTTTGGGATATTTTGGGAGGTGTTGTGAAAAGAAGTTTTTTCTCCACCAAAAATTAATTTATAAGGTATAAGCATTGCTGGCAAGGCTGGAATTTGTGATGCATCTGGAATTGTCTTTGAGATGATGGGGCAAACTATGATGAGCTGAGCTAGGGAAACAGGGAAGCAGGATATTGGTTTAATGTTTCATCTGAGGGACATTAACTCTGAAAATGCACCAGTCCCTCAATATTGTACTTCTAACTATCAGTTTGAATAAGGTTCTTAAGTCCTGGTAGGGGACTCACACACACCTTCACAGTGAGAGCTTTGCCAGCAGACCTAAATTGATAATTAGAATTCTTGCAGCTAATTTTATATGTGTTTGTTTGTAAGATGATAGTGCCCACAGTATATAGCAGAGGCTATCTGTAAATTATTTTTTTTGTGACTTGACTCTTGTTCTCATAGTGTAAAAAGTTTGTATCCTGTTAGTTATGTTGGACTTGTGCTTAACATTACCTCCCAGTGCTGACTTTGCCCGAGTTTGCAGTGGTGGTGGAAGGGTGGCTCCTTTTATAAGGGATGATTGGGTGTATCTCTGGTCTCAGACTTCTGTAAGCACCAGCTCTCACGCCTAGGTAAATGGTTACCATGGTTTTCTCTTCAATCACTGGCTGTGTTCTTCTGGGTTCTCTGTGTAGGGAACATTTTCACAAACTATTCTTCAGGGAACTTCTGTTGAAGCCTATATGCCTTTGCTTTTTCAGTATGTTGAGAATGGGTGGTCAGGGTTTGCTTCCAACCTACGCAGTTGGAGCACGTCCTAAAAATCCTTGCTACTGGTATTCTCAACTACGTGTTTGTCATTTGTCTTATAAATTGCACCTGAGCAGACATATCCTCTGGAATTTTGAAGACGAAGAGGGCGAGAAGCTGCTTCCACTTTTCTGGAGGTTCTAGGACCAGGGGTCACCATCTCAGGAGAAGAGGCATGTCTATGTCATCGTGGCTATCCCTCAAGGTTAAGGATGATGGTCTTCGTTCCATTGATCTATTTATGGGCTCTCAAGTGGCTTATGAGTCCAGTAGTAATAGCCCACAGAGCGAAGACGCCTGTGCGTGTATTTGTTTAACGTGTACTTGATGTTGCACAACAAAAAGCACACAATACTTCACAAATCAACCAACTGATTCCAATGGCATGGAACCCATGACGATTGGAGCTGATGGATTTGTTGCAGCCTTCATCCGCCTTCACAGCCGGTGAGTTCGAAATAACTTTGTCCACCTGTTCCACCGTTGAGGTCTTGGTTGGATTGTTCTTTGTCAGGGACCTCACCATCGACCTTACCGCCATGGGTGACCCTACCAGGAGCATAGCTCCAGACGGCATCGCTCTTGGGATCTCAGGACCACACAAGCTTCTCCACCACGACAAGGTGACAATCCATGGAGAAGGTTGTCTATGTAAGGTTGAAACATTTCTTCACTCAAAGGAGATTGAATCTTTGGAATTCTCTGCCCTAATGACTGTGGGATGTACTTCGAACTACAGTTAGCCCTGATAACATAATATTAGCAAGGATCACCTTTGTTGCAAATGGATATTCAATGGTATAAGGTGTAAAATACTAAGAAATCAAGAGATATACTCAGAGTATGTGACTTCCATCTTTAGCAGTGAAGGGAAGAAATTCTGGGTCATAGACCATCAATCTTCTCTAATGTTGGTATGAGTTTTGGAAATGTTGGTAGAAAGTGGTTAACTTCCTTTTGCCCACTTTTGGCAACTCTTGAGTACTCCTATCCGGCTATATTGCAGTAGTTGAAAGGAATGACAAAGCCTGCTTTGCTTTTAGAGGCTTTATGGAGGTTATTTGAACTCACCACTAATCTACAGCTGAATTGTGAGCTGCAATATCTCTTTACTCCAGGTACCACAATTTATGGGAGTGGGACAGTAACTTTGACCCAATCTGTCTGGTGGGGAACAGGAGGAATTTACATACCCAGTTACTCCCAGCGCAAATTTATGCTCCATTAACCTCAATGGACTGGGTTAAAATTATCACTATTGATTTTGAGAGGAGAAGATTTAAAAGTTATCACCAGAAGAATGAAAGAAGTGTGGAACTCATTAAATCTTTGTGTTCATCATCTGTATGCATGATTAAGTTTGTCCCTAGATAGCACTGGTGGATAGCAGCATAACTAACCAGCAAGCTGCAGGCACACTAGCTGCTGGATCTCTAGACCTGATGACTTACCTTATTACCAGGGATCTCTTTTACTGCTGTTTTATCGGACTTCATGCATTCAGAACTGTGCACATCTGTAGGGTGAGCATTGACATGAGGCCCAATGAGCTATGTTATACTACTTTCCATACATTACTGGCAGAGGGCATCTCATCATAATGCATATTGATCTTGGAAACTCTCATGGCTGGCTGTAACAATTCTCCAGGGAAGTTGAAGGGGTCTACGTTGGAATTTTCTTCCTTGAATTTTAGACCTCAAAGTCACTATAGCAACAAGGCGAGCATTCATGAGGGATGCCTATGCTGTGGCTTTGGCCTGTGTAACTCAGGTCTCTACGCAAATACCACAGGTGCGGCCACAAGCTCAGAGTTAGGATGAAGTACGTACAATCAATGGCCCAGTGTTGAATGTAATGGACTGTGTAACTCAGGCCATCATCCAAAGCAGTGAGCATGGAGCAAATGGCCTCCTCATTGCAAAGATGATCCACATGACCTAGAAGCAGATTCTCAGCAGGTACTAATTGGCCCCATATCAATCCTAGTACCTGGCAGTCTTGTCCCACCAATGTTCAGTGCCTTTCGTTGTGCTTTATTCTCGTCTTTACAGTCTGTTCCAGTGCACTAACTTTGGTATTGTCTGGTTCATTGGGAATAATGATAATGCTCAGAAGAGTGGTGTTTTCAGGTACAGCAGGTTCTTGCAGAGAATAGCTAGAACATTGGCAGTACTTGCTTTGTAGCTTGGATTTGGAGTTATGGTGACAGTGAAATAGTATTTGCTGCCGTTGCACCAGTGGTTGTGAGATTTTCACACAAGCAATGTTTAATATTGCAATCCCAAAGTTTGCTCTGAGTGATACCAACTGTCCAAAGGCTGCATTGCTTTTCAACCTTTATGACTGAAGTCAAGTTAAATTGACAAGATCTTCTGTATTTACAAACTAGTCTTGCTGTAAAATACATTGAAAATGTTTGATTTGTTGCATGAAGTCTAAGTCAGTTTTAGATGGAATATTAAGTCATAATTACAATTTTGCAAGTTCTCTGTCCCTAAAACAGTAATTTTATTTCTGTAAATTTCATTGCATAAATATTTCAAAACATAATGGATTGTAAAATAGATTTTAATTAAGGTTTATTTGTGATATTTCAACCTCTACCTTAATCAATGAATATGTTCCAATCTTTATTTTACTAACTGTGAATTGTTTAAAGTATTAGCTAAAATTGTGCTTATCTTTCATTCTTAATTTTTTGTTTAATTCTTAATACGACTGGCTGTTCAACCAGTTTGATAATATCGCAGCTGCTGGTTATCTAGGAACCTCTTGAGCTGACTCCTGATGACAAAAGACATCAGAAAGGGGGCCACAGATTCATGTCACAGATTGTTAGATCTTTCTTAGCAACTTTCTTTGTAGTCACTTCTACTTTGCTCTATAGAACTACTGTTCATGAATGCATTGATACAAGAAATTATGCAAAGATAGTGGTTAATATACCTTTGGTTGCACACACCTCTTCAATTCCTCAGTCCCAATTCTTCTAGATCATCTGCTGCAAAATTATGCAACTACTGTTGTTTGGTATGGGCTGAGTTATTTTTTACACAGGATTTACCACTTGCACTACACTGTGTGTGAAGCTCTTCATTAATCAAAGTGGGGATTCTGTGTTGGCCATGAGTTAGTGCTAGCACTATAGTCTCAGATTTACAAAGGATATGGGTTTGTCCCACCGCAGAGACTTGTGCACAAAATCCAGGCAGACATGTCCAGTGCAGTACTGAGGGAACATTGCCATGACCAATATTTCATTCTTCCAATGTGACGTCTATTCTCTCAGGTGGATGTTAATGGTCTCATGGCATCATCTTGAAGGATGGCAGGGAGGTTCGCACTGTTGTCCAGGGCAATCTTTATAGGTCAATTAACAACACATCATTATCTCATTGCTGTGTGTGACACCTTTCTGCGCACAAATTGGACGCTGTGCTTCCTAATACAACAATGACCACACTTCAAAAGTACTTATTGGTTGGGATTTGTTGTCATTGATGCAAATTCCACTGTTTATTGAGTTTACTCAAGAAACTTCCTTTCTGCATTACTTTCTCATCTGTAGTCATGACATGTATTATGTGATATACAGGGCCATATGTCCGGTGCCAGTTCTTTATCCTTGCTAAGATTTCCTCAAGTCTTGACAGATTGTTTTTGTATATCTCTTAAACAACAGCAGCCGAGAAGTTTTATCTTGTGCCACCACTTTATGTGCTCTATGCAACAGAAATTTATTGGAAAACCATCACTGGCCCACCGTGGAGCTCATGTTTGAAGCATCTTTTCAGTGCCTCAGAATTCTAGGGCAAACCTCTTTCTTGTTCCTCTGTATGTTTCCGCTCACACCTCCAGCCAGTTCCTCCTAAGTGACTGCCACTTGACTAATTCTTTCAGTGACGTATTAGTACTCATGATGGCTCATTTCATATTTGAATGATGTCCTCTGTGTGTTAATACCCTTTGAGAGGGTACTGATAAACTCAGAGCCTCATCAGTAAGTCAAGGGTTTCACGATTTTAAGCTGTTTCCCCCCCCCCCCCCCCCCCCCCCCCCCCCCCCCCCCCCCCCCCCCCCCCCCCCCCCCCCCCCCCCCCCCCCGCACAGACTTGTACACTGAAACAGCTGGAATGACAACTGTCTGACATTATATTGGTTAGTTGGCTAGGTAGCTGTTTGTTAAGTGTTAAATGGTCATACATAAAGGTGCATCTTGATTAGCTGTTACTTTTTTTTGATAACAGTCATAAAATCATATTCTTGGGAAGTGCGTGTTTCAAAACTGTAGGTCACAGGAGTTTGTAAGTGGGTTGTAAATTACGCTGGAAAACAAGCACTGCTCTTGTTTTCATTCAAAGGGGAAAATATAACCCCTCGTCATTTTACTGCCTCACCTGCTGAGGCTCAAACAGTTGCTATGATGGTAACTTAGATCGTTAAAGTGGAAACTCGGACAAAGTGACAATTGCTGGCAGATCGAAGTAAGGAAATGCTTAAATGCTGAATATTTCATGGTTATCAGAAATGATCAAATAAATCAAATTTCATTATCAAGTTATTTGAAAATCAAAAAATTGCACTTTCAGGAAATCTAAAATTAAAACTGAAAATGCTAGAAACACACGGCAGGTTAGGCAGCATCTGCAGAAAGAGAAACAGTCAGTGTTTGAGTTGAAGACCCTCCATCAGTTCAGTGTTTCTAGCCTTTTCTGTTTTATCCTAGATTTACAAGTAATTTAAATTTGGTTCTTATCCACTTTGGTGCACACCACAGAAAAGAAGAGCATTTTTGAATGATGAAATATTGGGTAATGTTAATGTTCAAAAGGTCCTAGATGTCCTTGTACACAAGTCACTGAATGCCAACAAGTGATTTGGAAGGCAAGTGAAATGTTGGCCTTATTGTGAGAGATGTGAGTACAGGCGTAAAGATGTTTTAGTGCAATTATATAGGGATTTGATGTAACCACACCTAGACTATTGATTTCTTTACATAGGAAAGGATATACCCACCACAGAAGGTTTTCAATGAGGACTCACTTGACTTATTTCAGGGAACGCAAGTGTGTTGCATGAGGAGGGATTGAGTAGCCCCAGCATGTACTCTCTAGCACTTAGAGGAATGAGAGATCTCATTGAAACTCGGACTCAACAGGCTGAATGCACCAAAGGTGTTTCTTCTGTCTGAGGAACTGTGATCTAGGAGTCGGTCTCAGAAGAAGGGGTAGGCCATTTAGCCTGAGACAAGGAGTATTTTCAGAGTATGAATCTTTGGAATTCCCTGTCCCAGACAGTTGTGGGGGCTCAGTCATTGATTGCAAAAAAAAGTGATCAGTCGATTTCTGAATATTAAGAAAATCAAGGATGTGGTGATAGAAAATGGCATTGAGGGAGATAATCGGCCTTGATCTTAATGAATGACGGAGGGCCAAATGACCTGTTCCTGCTCCAATTTCTTGTGTTCCTACATTCTTGGAAAAGCAAAGGCTCATGATATTAGTTGGATAAATTGTGCTTATGTTCTTCACTTAATTACCCTTTTATATAATGATTAGTTCTAATCATTCTGATGGGTTTTGAGTGAACTGCTTTAAGTTGTATCTTTACCTCTGGTTATATTTTGTACCTTCCTTTCTTCCTTCTCTCATACCTTGACCCCTTCAGCGTATAAAGCTAGATCTGTCAAACAGCAAACACTTCCGGCAACACTATTTTTCCTGCACTTTTTGTTTAGATTTTGCAGTTGTTGGTAAAGAGGTGATACAGTCGCTGACCTTGAAGAGAGCTGAATGCAGAAACATCAAGCACTCTCTGAGGGGTGGAGCTCCCCTTTGCTGGCATTGGTTGATGTTGGTGTCAGCTCCAAGGATCCTCTGGTGTCCAACAATAATGCCATCAAGCAATGTGAAACAATTGATAACTTTAAAGAGTTCTCACAGGCAGCAAAGCAGAAAGTGAAAGGCATTATTTTTAAATAACAATTTAAACACATTATAGTGCAGAACAGAAAGATTGAAATGGATGAAGATCAAGGGAGAAATTAAAATATCATAAACAAATATTGATTTTAAAATTCATTATATGTTGAATTATTTATATGAGCGAATTACACAGCTGAAATCTACAAAATGCACTGCTTTTTGTTGCCTGTTCTGCCCACAAGAAGGACAAGGGCCTCAGGTGCAGGGAACACCACCACCTGCAGGTTCCCCACCAAGTCTTTCTCCGTACTGATTTGGAAATGAATCACTGCTCCCCCACGGTCATTGGGTCTGAATCCTGAAGCTCCCTCCCCAACAGCATTGTGGCAGTGTTTTCTGACAATTGCCTTTTGATCTCCAAGTACATTCTACACTGTTGGTGGTAAAGCAGCAATTCCTGTCAAGTTTATCCAGAGAATATACAGCATACAAAATGTTCATTCGATCTTTTTGGTATTTGAGCTGCATGTGCCTCTTCCTCTTCACCTAACTCTATATCAGCACTGCTTCCTATTCCCAATGTGTTTATCTATCTTATCCCTGCATTCTGCTGTATTAGAATAGCTATATGTCTCCATCTTCCAGACACAGTTCCCAGTAGAGCAAACAATATTGCCAGAAGTGTCCCCGGTTTCAGGAAGCATATCCTAGGCAATAGAATAGGTCTAGAAGTGAGAGGCTGTTGTGCTGAATGGTAGCCAGCCTGAAACAGTGCAGTCATTCATCCATATTGGGGAGCCAAGCGACCCCACCAAACTTCTGCATGCAGGCACAAGGTTGCACCAGTGCACAGAGCTTCCTGGAGCCCACAGCCCATGGTGTGGAGTGCATTTAATGCCTACCGCTCGCTGTTTTTGCCAGAGCTTGCCACTAATCAGGGTTTAGAGTGGGAAGGGGACATAATCTTGAGATGGGAGAGTTGGAAGAAGTGCAGGAGTTTGGAGTGAAGGGGGGGCAGCAAGGCAGGGAGGGGGGACAGGAGAAAGATATCAGAAGGGAAACGGAGAAGATTGTGGTGGGGATGGAGAGGTGCAATGAGGAGATGGGAGAGAGGACACAGGACAGAAGAATGCTTAATACATTTGGCTGAGCTCTTAAAACCCTGAACACAATATCCTCCACATGCAGCTGGACCGCACACCATTTATCAGTGCAGTGTCCCACGGCACTAGTGCTCGTGAATCTGAATGTGCCTCGATAGTGTGACAGTGCATTCATGCAAGTTCTATTCACTTTGGTCTTCCAATTGTAATGTATTAATAAAATGGTAAAGAAAATTCATAATTTTCTGCCCTCGATGTGCTGCCATCCCAAGTGACCCTGGATTTAGTTTAGATAGTGTGGTCACTTCAGTCTGTGTTCACTCACCAGGCAAAACCTAAACTAAACAAGAAGTTTCAAAGATGGGATTCAAATCTATAATTAGCAAAGTAAATCACGCAATTGGTCTAAAATCATAACTGGGTAAAAAATGAGTATTCAAAGTGAAGCAATCTGTTGAATACCTAAAGTTAATATTGGAACTTAAACTACAAATCATATGCACTGAAAATCAGAAACCAGTTTCTTGGGGTAAATCATTCCAAGAGCAAAACAGCAGACCATTTCTGTGCAGAATGAAATAGTTTGATTCTCCTTTTTATATATACACACACAAATGCACGTTTGACACAGTTAAAGGTTTATACAGAGTTAAATGAAAATCCATTTGCCTGTTCTGTTTCCTGGTTAATTGGGCATGTTTTGGTTGCATACAGTGGAATAGAGAATGCTACAATAAGTTAAGCAGCATTGCTTCTCTTAAAATTAGGAGATTTTCTTTTTGCTGTTTTGTAATCCAGACCAGGTTTGAAACCCTGTGTCACTTTGGACAGAAGGTTTTGATCCTTGGGTGGTGGAGGTGGGTGGGGGTTGGGGTGGGGTGGGGAGAAAGGGTGTATAATTTGTTTTACAAAACACCGTCACTTGGACTAACAGCTTTCTTCAGTATCCCTGCTCTCTGCTTTTGTCCCACAAACAAGAGAAAAATTTAGAGGCTTCAAAACTGATTTGCAGTCGCCTTCCTTTAAGTTTAATACTGGCTTTCCTGCGCTGTCACTGATGGGAAGTCTGATACGTCCCATTACAAATCTTCCCTGTCCATTTGTCCTTCTGTGAGAATGAGGCTCATTGTTTCTCCCTTCAAAGACTTAGGTTTGCTGAAATGTTACAAATGTTCTCAAACCATTGATTCTGTGGCATTTCATTGTAACAGAATGGTGTTAATAAAGTCGCTTTGAATACAAACAGTTGCCTAAGGTAGAATGGAAAGCAGCGTTTAATGTTTTCTCAACTGTAATTACACTTAGCATAAACTGGGCCGTGAAAGAGTGATTATAGTTTTAGTTGTGCCATGCAGCGATCAGTTAGTTGTGTGAATGCTCCAGTTCAAAATGACTTCTCACGTATTTATAAAAGATATAAATATTTTGTCCATTTCTGAGATCACACTAGAGAGGGACTGTAGCAGAAATTGTAATAAGCTGAGATGGAATCCAACATTTCTTGCATGGTCGCCTGTATAATGTGGAGATAGCTGTGTGAAAAGGGGGGTGCCCAGCATCTAAGACCCAACACAATGAAAATGCAATGAATCGGAATGCCTCACAGATCATAGCGGAATCGGAATTTCCAGCAAGGAAAATCTTTTCATGGTGAATTAAGTGGTGGAGGAGAAAAATAGTGATGTAAAAAAGGTATGCTCAGTTTCACAAATGCTGCACCCGGTGCTCAGGGGTGGAAGATTTAAGAACCTTGGTGAAGGCTACGAAGAATAGAATGTGGAAAATTGAATTTACTAAACAATTAAGCATTGAATTAGCCTGCATCCAGTATTAGAGAGAGAGAAAAGGGAGGAGGGGGAGGGGAAAAGAGTAGGAAGAGACAAATAAATCGGAGCAGCTCATTAAGGGATAGTGAATATGTCAGCCCCGTTGTGTGGCAGTGGATATAGTTGACAGTGAATCATTGCATAGTTCTTTTAAGCAACCTTTTTTGAAGTCATACACTTAATCTGGTTAA
Source organism: Pristis pectinata (assembly GCF_009764475.1). Taxonomy (NCBI): domain Eukaryota; kingdom Metazoa; phylum Chordata; class Chondrichthyes; order Rhinopristiformes; family Pristidae; genus Pristis; species Pristis pectinata. The sequence continues at coordinate 92,234,190 of NC_067407.1, read as the reverse complement.
TAAAGCTTTTTTTCTGCCGAGACCAGTCTGTTTCCCATATTTTTTCATATTATATTCAGCTTTTCTATTAATTACAAGTTGTATTGCCAATCAACAAGAGTAGTAAGGGAAAGAATAAATGGAATGAGAGTGCCCTGGAGATGTCACTTCTAGAATCTGGTGTATCCCGGAACTCCCCTGGGTCTCTGCAACCTCCCACATGCCTTTCTGGTCTTCTGTTCAATTATAGTTAATGCAATAGTTTGCCATTTTCTCCTTCTAATTATATTTTCAAGTGGGATTTGTAGCAGATAGAAAAACATCCTTTTACATGTTGAGGCTTTGTGCCTGGTATTGTCAGTCCCCTGAGTGCTGTACTATTCTTTCTACAGAGCTCTGAATAAACAAGTCCCCCTTTTAAAACTAGCAATGGTGCAAGCTGACAATAAATACTTTAACCCTGCACACACTGAATATGTGTTCACGATGCAACAGCAGCTTATTTTCAATTGCTTTCAGCATCAAGCCTTTCAATGGCATTTTTTGTCACCTGTTAATATTTCGTCTTACCATCAGCAGATTGCTTTGTTTAAAAGTGTGTGCGGGCATTTGTTAGGCACTTTTAAAATGAAAAATGAGCATGATGTTTAGTGGTCAAACATCCCATGAGGTGCAATGTTAAGATAGTTGAATCAGCAACTGCAGCAAATAAAAGCCAACCCATAAAGTCTCTGCTTCTCCTTTGTGACAACAGCATTTGATATTTATGGCATTGTCATCATCTCCCTTTTCCACACAGCTCAAATAAGAGTTTGTCCCCAGGGCAAGCACAAAACTATGTGTGAACCTGGGTCGGTATTTTCATTCCCCTACTCTTGGCTAGTATAGATGCTAGTAACCCAGTGTTCACGACAGCAAACACACATCACACACATGCCACAAACAGATTTTTCAACTTGTGGGCAGATAGAAATCTGCCTGGAATGGTTTTATCTTCTTGGATGGATGTTTGTATGGTACTTAAAAACAAAACAAAATCAGCAATAAAGCAATAAAGAGATAAACAGAAGTGACTCCTAGTTCCTTCAGGATGGAATTCCTGCAAATAAGCAATATCTCCTAAGGAAAAAAGTTCTGACATGAACAAAGGATCCCCCTCCTTGAAGGGATTGTATGTGGGCACTAATCCAATGGGAAGTTCTGTAAATTGGCACTAACCACACAAATGTATACGTTGTCAGTCCATTATCTTAAAATTTGAATTTACTCACCTCAGAACCTTAATGTTTGCATTTCTGAAAACCCAAATGATTTATGCTAATTGCAGAGAGTTCAGGGCTGGGATGTCTTAAAATGTATGGGTAATAGAAATGTTTTAAAATACAAGCATGTTGTTATTCCAACATTCTTTTAAAGAGAATATCTGTTTGAACAGCAAGTCATCCCCTACCTTGTTAATAAAAAGTGTTTACTAAATAGCAATGACTGAAGGAAGAGATCCTTTACCAAGACGATCTTCCAGAATGAGAGGATTATTGAATTGCTGCTCATCCCTTTCATGGATGATGTAGAAAATGTTTATTCAAAGTAATAATAAACTGTCTATGACAATAAGACTGAAGAAGGTGGTTGATTGTTTTGAAATAATCCAAAACATGACGCAACAAATTCTAAATCATCATCTTAATGCAGTGTCAGCTGTGGTTCAGTTGGTGACATCTTATCTGTGAGTTAGAAGGATGTGGGTTCCTTCTACAGGGACTTGAACACAAAACCTAGCCTGACACGCTAATGTAGCACTGATGGAATGCTGTATTAAAGCTGTTATTCTCCTATTGAGAGATTATATTGGTACTCTGTAAAGAATCCTGCAATACTATCTATTGGAAGAGTAGATGAGTTATCCTTTGTGTTTGTCCAATAATTATTGTTCAATAAAACTTGCTTAAAACTGGTTATCCAGTCATTATCACATTGCTGCATGGGGACCTTGCTTTGTACAAGTGCTGAACTACATTGTAACAGTGACCACATGAAACTACACCAGATTATTTGAAGGTACAATGGTTGTGAACAGTGACGTATAATACAAGTCCAGCTTCAGTGATTCAAATTTTAACCATGTAGTAACTTGCTTACATTATAAATCCATTGTGAATATACGCTCCAGCGCATATTTACTGTGGTCAGACATGATGAGACTGGGAACTGAAAAAAGGGAGTCAACACTGCTTGCATCAAAGAAGCGAGATGTTTTATTAACTTTTCAAAAATAGTTGAATTATTGTTCCTTAATCTGATATTAAATGATAATTTGCCCGATGTAGGTTTACCCTTTACATATAGTGCCATTTCAGTTTGGACTGAAAACTTACCGCTGCATTTTAAGAGCATGTTCCGAAAGTTAATTAGATTATTTTTGTTCTTGTGACGAAGTGCAGATGTAGGAGGAGAGCACGCTATAATTGTTTTTATTCCTCCCGAAATTTAATTTACAACTGTTTTTTTCATATTTCAATGCAAGTTTGAAACATACCCAGTGATAAGCAGTAGCATCTGTTTTCTGCTCCATAGTACAAGGTGCCTGGGTATGAGCTGAGCATACAGAGCCCATGCGAGCCCTTGTTTTTGTTCAACCCAGGCCTGGTCCATTAGCTATACACAAATCAGCAAACACTGACTCACAAATGACTTGCCTAAACCTGCTTTCACCATGAAGCCATTTTTAAATCCCCTGTCCTTGTCTGTAATTCATTTCAACTCTTGCAATTTTATGCCACAATCAGTCCTTAAATATTGTTACCATTTTGTGGCTGAAGACAACATGCTCCTGTGTTGTTAAGTGTCATGGATCAGGGGATAGTGGTGTCACCTCTTGAATCAGAAAGTTATGGGTGCATTCCCCTCTCCAAAGACTAGAGCACAAAGATCTAAGCTGGCAGTTCTGCGCAGTGTTGTGAGAGTGCTGCCATGTTGGTAGTGCCATTGTTAAAATGCGTCTTAGTCTGCTCTCTCAGATTGACTTAAATGATCCTTGGCACCATTTTGAAGAAGTGCAGAGGAGTTCTTTTGGTGACCTGGTTAATATCTACGTCTCAACCAAAGTCACTTAAAGAGATTATCTGGCCATATTCACATGACTGTGGGAGCTTGAAATGTGCAAATTCATTGTCACATTTCCCTCATTACCTCTGGCTTTAGAACTTGCTGGGGTTGTGAAAAGTACTACAGAGATAGGAGGCTGCTTTATAAATGAACAAGCTCAAACTTAAATTATTATTTCAGTTCCACTAGTCTTAATTCTCAGTGTTGTTAATCTTATTGTTAAGGCTAGGCTATCTTCCTGATTATTTTCTTTCCTTAATATATTCTGAGGATATTGCTGGCAATGCCAGCATTTGTTTTCTGTCCCTAATGTCTCCTGGACTGAGTCAGCCAAACTGTCAACTGAATTGGTGGCTCTGGAGTCACACATAGGCCAGATGCTATAAGGATGGCAGATTTCCTTCCCTGATGAACATTTGTGAACCAGATGTGTTTATGATTACCATTACTGATGCTAGGTTTTTATTCCAGATTTATTTAATTACTTGAATTTACATTCTCCAGCTGTCATGGTGGGATTCACATTCATGTCTCTGGATCAGTGGTCCAGGCCTCATGGTACTAATCCAGTAATTTAACCGCTATACTACCATATCCATAAAGTTGTTGGTTTGTAAAGCAAATATGCTCTTGAGTAGTCCATGTGGAAAAAAAAATAGGAACAATAGGAGGCCTTTCAGCCATCCCTGCCGGTTCTACCATTTAGGTCACTTGCTGAGTTGTATCTTAGCCCCACATACCTGTGGGGAAAATAAAATGGGATTAGTGTAGCTTAGTGATCATAGTTGGTCTGCACTCAGTTGACTGTTGGGCCTGTTTCCATGCAGTGTGACTCTGTGACTCTCTATAACCTGTCTTCATTCTAAAACCCTCAAGACCCTTGCCTAACAAAAATCTATAAATATTAGTTCTGATATTTTCAATTCCCTCAGAGACTCAAGAGCTTCTTGCTCTGACTCCACTGCACTTTGTGTGAAGAAGTACTTCCTGATGTTGCTATGAATGTCTAAGCTCTAATTTTAAACTTGTATGTTATTCTGGAAGCACCCATACCACACCCCCCCCCCCCCCCCCCCATACACACACGCACACACACCCCCTCCCCCACTCACTATAGCCCCTCCCCACTGACCACCATCAAAGGGAATAGTTTCCTTCATCTACCCTATTAATTCCTTTAATCGTCTTGAAACCTCAGTTAGCTCATCTTTTAATCTTCTAAACTCAAGGGCTATAAGCCTTGTCTGTGCAACCTGTCCTCATAACTAAACCTGTTTAACCCCTTTTATCATTAGCCTAGATATGCAAACCAGTAATAGCAGCACCTTTCTGCAAATTTTGTGTCAGAAGAAACAAGTCCAATTAATGCCAACATCACGAGAAGCTTACACAGTGGTGTCCTGCATCATTTCTTGTAGTTTAATTTGTATGAGAATTGATGGATTACCTTTGCCAACTAGTTGGTTGTACTATTTACAAAAGTAACAAATCCTTATCCCTGAAAAGCTGCACAAATCTCTGACCTACACAATAAATAATTATAGGTTAAGAGTGCTGTAAACTCTACTTGCGATGCACAGACATTAAAGGATGAATTTTAACTCCACAGAATCGGCCTGGCATTCTATGCTGTGACTATTGGGAGATTTTAACATCGGTTGCCTCACCCCCCCTCCAATATGCCTCTTTAGTCTTCCAGTCCCAGTGGACAAGAGTTGCAGTTGGGAATGGGGTTTGTGAATGTTCCTGCCACTTAAGAGGTGGATGGTGGGAAAGGGTGTTCTGATCCTGAGAGATGGGAGTGGTGATACCCCAATTTCATCAGTACTGCAGGGCAGCCTAACTGTTTTCACTGAAGGTGGGCTGCTCCAGATCTCAGGTTGTTGAGCTGCCGGGATGGTCCAATGGATGAGCCAGGGTACCTGACCTCTGCTTAGGTAGCAGATTAAATGCAAAACTAGGCCCTGTTGCTTTCTGCAATGCTATTCTGCTCAACAGGAAAGGTTAAAGCTCCAACCCATGAGAGAGACTGTGGGCTCACTGTGGAAGGAGTGGTCAAGGCCATAACAATCATCTGATTCCTAACCAGAGGGGCTCGCGTTACGATCAATTCCCAAATCATTTCAGGGAGAGCAACACTTCAGTGGAGGTTCTCAGTCTCTGCTTACTTAGCCCTCCTCCCCTTCTAGTTCCTCACTAAAACCTGTGCATTTTCAGCTTGGCAGAGGTGTAATTGGAGGCTACCCAAGAAAGTGCAAATTTCCAATGGTATTATTGCTCTGAAGTCCCCAAGCTTCACACTTGAAACTTCCACCAATGCAGAACAACTGTACATCTGCAATCAGTGGCACTCTCTTGCCATTAAAGTGCCCAAATTAAACAAAATCACTTTGATACTATTAACCTATATGTAGTTCTGAATGTCATTTAAAACCGCGCTTCAGCATAAAGTACCCTTAGGACCAAAACCACTTGCAGTAAATCACTGAGCTAGTAATGGGTTAAACATTACTGTCATAGTAGTTGGACTACATATCTGTTCAAATGTTAAGGCCTTACAAGTGCTTTATAAGCTCCTGTGCAAATCACCACCTACAGGCTGCACTCTGTTTTCATTTTCCGCCAAAGAACATTAAAAAATGGCCGAAAGTTTAGCTTTTAATTTGTTGCCAGAAAGGTAGTCAGCTGCTTGGGAAAGCTGCTTTTATTGCCTGGATGGGTGCGGCTAACTGGGAAAAAAAAGAATAATAGTCTTGCAGTGAGTGCCTAGTCTTGATTGGGTTTTCTTTTCAAAATAACAACAAGCTACTTCCCCACAGGAAAACAGTGTATCCAGTGTAGCAGTGGCATTCTGCATGTCATCCAAACACTGGTTCAAAACTGGCATTGGTGACTGTGTTCAATAGATACCTGTCCTTTAGTCAGAGGAAATGGGATGTAATAGAAGGAGAAATAATATCAGGCGAGAGAGAGAAATTCATAAAATAAAAGGCCAGTTGTCACACGTTGCTGACCCTTTTGTGTTTTTGTTCTGTATAAATTGACATAACTGTAATTGTATCTTGAAATGATTCATGTCATTTTAGCCATATCACTGCAAACTTAGAACATAGAATATACAGGAACAGGCCTTCAGCTCACTGACCATGATGCCAGTTTGAACTACACATCTGCCTGCACATGCTCCGTATCCTCCATTCCCTACCCATTCATGTGCCTGTCTAATGCCTCTTAAACATTGCTCTCGTACCTGCTTCTACCACTTCCCTTGGCAGCGTGTTCCAGGCACCTACCACTCTTTATGTAAAACAAAAAATGCCTCGTAAATCTCCTTTAAACTTTTCCCCTCTCACCTTAAAGCTATGAGTTCGTCTAGTATTTGATATTTCCACCCTGGAAAAGACTCTTGACTACCCTATCTATGCCTCTCATAACTTTATATTCTTCTGTGGGCACATAATAACTTCCCTCTGTGATAACCTAGATTAAGTATAAAATTGGTTTGGAAATGTGTATCAGTAATGGAAATGCAAAGACAACTTTATTATTGGGCATTCTAATACTTAAAGGATGAGGGTCTTTTAAATTATGCCCTATAGTTCTGTTGTAATAATGAGGACTGGACTGATGCTATTTTGTATCTGCTACAGTCATGGATCCTCAGTGACTGTATAAAGGCTAAAGCTTGACTTTCATATATGGTAGAATAGGACAAAAGGATGAAAGAATGAAAGATAATGGACAAGCAATACAGTGACAGCAACAATTTGCATTTGAATGGCATCTTTAATTGAAGAAAAACACCCAACATTCTTCACAGAGGTGTAATCAGACAAAACGAAGCTGATACTCGGAAAGGTGACCCAGTATTTAAATGTACAATTATATATAATTGAAGAACAATTGCACATGATGTGTGAGAGTGATGGTGTCCACAATGCGTGTAAAGAGAGATCAAGGCATGACTCCCAGTGTTCTGTGATCCTTCATGTCCACCTGAGAGAGGAGGTGGGGCCTTAATATAAGACCCCATCTGAAAGATGATAGACACTTCTTTGGTGTTGCATTGGACCATCAGCCTAGATTTTTCTGCTCAAGCCTCTGGATGGGACTTTGCTTTTTGTTTTCATTTTTCAGGATGTGGGCCTTGCTGAGAAGGCCATTTGTTGCCCATCTCTCATTGCCCTTGAAAGGTGGTGGGACAGGTCTTTCGCTCCTTGTGAGGATGGGAAGGAGATTTGATTCACACTGGTGTGTGTGCCCCATCACACTAGCTGCCAGGAAGTCCTTTAACTTTTCCTCATTTCATTCAGTGAAGTGCTGGAGCTGTACTAGCAACTGAAAGTTGATGCACACCTGATATCAGCAATGCTCCCGATGACTCACTGAGGCAGACTGAGGTGTACGGAGCTGCGTGCACACCAAACAAATGACACATTGATGCTCCATCCAATGGCCCGAAAGTGTCACAGAAGAATAGGAAGTGCTTTCTGTCCATGTCTTTTGCCTGAGCTAAGGTACAATGTAGTGATGTTGGTCAGCATTCAGCTTTCAGCTCCCTTATCAGTGTCATTCCCTCCCCCAGACTTGGAACAGAGATCATGATGACACAGCATCAACGCGCTCAGGTGGGACACCAGGACCCTCCAGCGGGGGACATACATCACACAGTGGGGATAACAGCAGTGAACAAGGTAAGAGACCACTTGATGGCTGCCAACTTGATATGGCTGTTAATGAAATAACTAGTGGAACTCCCTCTCGCTAAAGAGTTGAGAAGCTCCATCAAATAGCAATGTGATAATGAGCAGCTAACCTGTTTTTAATGATGGTGTAAGGATAAATGTTGGCCAGGGCATTGGGATTACCTCTCTGCTTTTCCTGACGTTGTGTCATGGGATCTTTACCGTCCATGGGAGGAACATTCAGTCATTAGTTTAATGTTCCATCTGAAGCATCGCACCTGACCGTCCAACACTCCTGCAGTGTCAGCCCTGGACTTCTGTGCTTGTCTCTGGAACAAGGCAAACCCACAACCATCCAAGACGTGAGAGCGCTACCAAGTGAGCCAAGACTGACAGGAAGGAAGGGTGGGGAGACAAGGGTTTGGAAATTAGACTGTGAAAATTTACACAGCAATCAAGGGTGGAAGAAGGGGGAAATGTTCACTGTGTTTTTTCCCCTTGGCTAATGGGGCCAGCTCAAGCCAGTTTTATACTTCACTTTATTACTTCTCTAAGGATTAGATAACATTAAGGATCAAATTGGCTTCTTAATTGAACTGCTGTGCACTGTTCGTTTACTTAGTTGGGATGGATGGCAGGGTAGGCTACAGTTCCATGTCTGACATGAATTTTAATGGAAATAATATGGGTGCATACGACTTGTATGCAACGGTTCAACAGCATTGCCACATATTGTAAGAAATAGAAGTAGGCTGTGGATTCTTTTTGCCAATCAATAAGCTCATACCAATCATCTATCTGAGGACCACTTTTGCATCCAGTTCCCATATCACACAATCCCCTTCCTGTCCAAGACTCTTATTGATCTTGGCCTTGAAGGTACTCAATGACTGAGCATCCACAGCCCTACGGAAAATGTCTAAGATTCTTTATCGTCTGGGTGAAGAAATTTCTGAGTTCTAAATAGCCTGTTACTCTGAGACAGTGCCTCTCCGATCTATACTCCACTTAGCATCTATCCTGTCAATCCTGTTTAGAATTTTACTTCTTTCAATGAAATCATCTCATTCTTCTAAACTTCAGTGAGCATCAGTTCAGATGAAGGATCTCGACCCGAATCGTCAACTGTCTATTTCTCTCTGTAGATGGTACCTGACCTGCTGAGTTCCTCCAGTAGTTTGTTTTTTAAGCTATTTATCTAACTGCCTCTTCCCAGTTCTCAATCTGTAGCTTGTAAGTTATAGTTCTTCAAGTACCACACTATTTAGCATCGTAATTGCTGGCTACAATAGCTATTGTTAGCTTTAGTACTCACTCGTATTAGTGGAATACAAGAGGAACTAATGCCCAGATGATACTGTAACCTATATAACACAGACAGTGGCTGTCACATTATTGTTGTGATCACATTGATTGTTCCTGAACTCTTTGAGTAAACCTAATCTCTATTATGGAATAGATGTCATTTATTAATAATTTTAAAACTAATTAAAAAATGTAACTAAATACTGGAGAAAAGTTTGCTATTCAATATAGTTAGCCTGCCATGATAGCCTGATACTTTGTCACATATATACAATTTGAGTATGTGTGAAGATGTGACTTACACTGATTTGTGTAATGGCACGGATTGAGAGGAGCATTGCAATATCAGTGATAAACTGAAAGCAAAAAAAACTTTGAATTTAAAATTCTCGCAAGTTGCAGGGAGCAAATGAGTAATCTTTTAGCCTCTAAATTTGCTTTTAAACAAAATGTAACAACTCGCATTTGAACGAACGACTTGTAAAAGGTTTATTGGTTTAACCAAACATACTGCTTTCTTTTAAATTAATTTTTAATGAACTAACTAAATCAAAAAGCGAGCTAAATTTGTGTTATCACAAGACAGAACAATGCTATGAAAAAAATTCCAAACTACATTGTATACGAATAGATTAGAAAGCTGTTAAATGGATTGGTTTGTAATTTGCTTAAACATAGGGTATCTGCCCCAGTATTTTAGCTTGTTAAAAATATGGACAAGATGGACAGTTGGCAATGTATTTTGAAGAGTATTTTGGAGCATTTTGGAGAAAATATTTCTCCAGTGCTTTGTCCAGTCTGATTTTACTGGTTGGGCTGGAAAACATGATGGAGTTCTTGGTGTTTGTCCTGCACACTTTATCAATACAACTGAGTCCTCTGTGTATAAGACAACCATGTCACTTGGGCAAGGCACTTTTGCTGATTTGAAACCCATGAATGGCAAACTCAGGCAGTCCTTAAGTGGAAGTTTGAAGGATGCCTGCTGGTAGATTCTCCTTCAAATATGTATCTTGATGTTCAGTCTATCACCATTCGTCTCCATGTCTGTCTACTATGGGTCAGATCCCCCAGTACTTGGGTGTGTGTCTGACCCCTCACCATCTAATTTTGAGACTGCCCCCACCCCCCACCCAATCACATGTCTGACACCTCCATCCATGCCCCTGATGCTGCCTTATGCCCTGGATGGCCTATTCCACAATTTTGCTTATCTCCATTGCTTTTCCACTGACATTCTCTATCCTTGGATGTCCCATCTCCAAATGCCTTTTTACCTGCCAATGCTTCTCTTGTCACTCCATCAGTGCAAGTCAACAGTGGCCTTCTCTCTGAATATCGAATCAGTCAACATTTCCCACCACTTTCTCCACACCCTCCACCCCCCCAAAACTCCAGTTCACTGCATACTCCAGCTCCTGAGAGTTGTAGCCCATCTGACTCAGACTTCCTCCACAGGTTCTACAAAGGCAGCCCTAGCAGGGGGAAAGGCCTTTGTGTGTGTTTAGGCATGCAAGGCTTATTTTATTGTACATGGCACTTTGGATCTACTGCTTTTTGTAATTTAGGCCCTTAGAAAACTAGTTTGCAGTTCCATATGTATGTGCTTTTATAGCACAGAAGAATTTTTTCCATCTTTTTTTACCTGAATGATTGCAGACTAGGGTTAAACCACCATAAACACTGGTGATGGATTTGAGGTGTGTGTTGCAATGTGTACGAGATAAGTATTACATGCTTTTCTGTGTGCAGTATGCAGTGTTTATGTGTTTGTTTGTGTGTGTGTGTGTGTGTGTGTTTGCCTGTGTGTGTTTGCCTGTGTGTGTGTGTATGTGTGTGTGTTTGCCTGTGTGCAGTATGCAGTGTTTGTGTGTGTGTGTGTGTGTGTGTGTTTGTGTGTGTTTACCTGTGTGCAGTATGCAGTGTTTATGTGATTTGTGTGTGCGAGCGTGTGAGTGTGATAAACCGGAGCCAAAAAGCAACTCCATTTATTATTGAAGAGGACATTAAGACGGCTGTTTCAGGCCCTGTGAAGCTGGCTAGATGAGGGAAAGGGTCCACATTATGTTCCAGGTGACTGAGCAACGATTTACTGGAGATAGTAGCTTGCTTTTTTAGATGAAGAAAGGAATAACAGCACAGAAGCGGCACAGAAGCAGCCAGATGTCTAATGAGTAATGGGATAGGTGGGAAGGAACACTCTGATTGGATGGCTTAATGAGCACATTTTGTACAGAGTTTCGGCTGCAGTTCCCCTTGACCTTTGCTCTTTATTGACCAATCTTGACACTTCATTTTTCACATTCTTCCAATTATCACTAGGCTGGAGTGTGGCCCTATCCCCACACTGATTTCTGCGCCCCCCATCCAACTATGCCTCCATCCCACTTTTAGACAACTTGTAAGCAATTTATAGAGCATCAAGGACCTTATGATTTACAAAGCGAGCAATTCAGATTTGTTGAAATCTGAGACTGATGTCACAATTTTTTCATGGTTCATCATTATCAAAACAAGAAACATCAACACTTGTCCTTGTTGTTAATAGTTGGAAAAGGTTCATTCTCATCAATTAATTATTTTAATCAGAAACTACTGCAAGGATTACAAGTATGGTTTATTTACAATTATCTGTAGTAGTATGTTGAATTTACAGCAATAGGCAGGCGTACCAACTAAACTGTGCTGATGTTTATACTCTACAAGACTCTGTCTGTTCCACCTCACCTCACCCTTTCAACATCTCTCTCTATTCCTACTTCTCTCATGTGGTCAACTAGTTCCTTTTGAAAACTTCTAGCCTTCTAAGATAGAAGGGTGATATCACCTGGGCTGAAAACATTCTATTGGTGGAGAGACTTGCATTCTGATACCCTGCGAATAAAGGAATTCTCTCATGGATTTATTAGTATTGTATTCTTGGCCTCTAGTTTGGGTCACTTTATTAGCACACTCCCAACCCAAATGTTGCAACCTCTCTCTTTAGCATCACTGAACTCAATGTGTTACAGTACAAACATTGTGAATGTGCTTCAGCCAAAAACAGGTTTAAAATCTTACAGTGAGTAAATTACACCAGTAGGGACATGCTTATTTAAAAAAAAACTTGAAAGGCAACTTAATTTTATCGCATTTACCTGGAGATTATTTTAAAAGAAGGTGAAGGAGGAGGGAAGGGTGGAGAGACTGGGCACAGTCACCATGCTTCACTTTTATCTGCTCAATATTCAGTAATCAACACTCCAGTTCTGGTGAGTCTTTCAAAGCGACACATTTTGAAAATGTACGACTAAAGGCCTTTTCCTGCTGTGACCGGAGTGGGGCTGGGAGACATCTGCAGATGAATTAAAAGTGAAATATTAAAATACACCAAAATACGACACGGTGGGTCAGGGATGAGGGTGTGACCCAGCAGAGGTGGAGAACCAGCTGCAGCAGGCCAATGCTGGTCAAGCCAGGAAAGCGGGCCGGTTGGAGCTGAGTGCTGTTCTTGGCCCATGGTTACTTCCCACAGTGCTGGTGTGGCCATGTCTCATTTGATAATCACAGGATGAAGTGGAATAGAGCATATACATGGCTGTGGGCATAAAGTAATAGATGAAAGTGGTTCCTGTTGGGAAGAAGAAGCAGGTATAAGATAAAAGGATATTCTCATGGCCCATAACCCTGAAAGACTTCAATAGTGATATAGAGTTAACAAAAGGGGTACCATTGAAACCTCACAGAAATTATTGGGTCAACAAGACCATTAATGGGCATCCATCCATGCACTTGGCCACCAATTTTAAGCTGCATAACATAATAACCTATGGTACCAGCAAGGCTTGAATGCTTCACTTTTCACCCAACACACCCAGAGGCCTGTGTGCTTTTGAACTATGGCCGAGGCCTGAAGGCTTTGAAGGAGAAAGGATGTTTTCTGACTGGTTATTTTGTAGGTCCAGCAAACAGGAGGGGGAAAAAAAGGCTTTTTCCATGAAGCAAGGACAGAGGTGAAATGGACTGCCCTTTAAGCAAGCTTTTGATCATTTAAAAAAAAACAATTGATCACCATGAGTGCGGTTGTCATTAGCAGACATCGACTGATGGCAATTTGTCACAAGCTTAGAAGGTCATTCTGACTGTGGATGCTTAAGCCTGTCTTGATTGACCTTTTACTGCTGCCATTGTCATGTGATTGTTTCAGCTCAACATGACCTTGGATCTGAAGGAAGACAGACAGGGCACCAGCCAGTCACAGCTTCCCAGCAGGCAACCGGCCTTTGCTGCTTAGTATGTTGCAAACTATTACATAATAAGAGAGTTACAGTGAATTTTAGTGATTGTGGTATTTCCTGATAAGTCTGTGCTCTGTGCTTATAGCAATGCCTCTGTTACCTACAAGGAAGTGCCACGTGGTCCAATTCCTTTACATCTCCCGTGTCTACCACGTCTATCAAAATCTATTGTACATGTGTAGTATCAAGGGACCTAGGAGCAGGAAGAGGCCATTCAGCCTCTCAGACCTGTTTCACCATTGGTGAACTAGTGAACAGAAGAGCATCTTCAAAAAGTTAGGATCTAATAAATAAGGTATGCTGAGTCTGAGAAGATAGAATGACCCTCTTGGCATTACTGCAGACCACTGCTGGCCTCTGTTTGCCTCCACCACCGTGCCTTCCCACCCACCTTTCCACTGTTCTCCAACAGCATTCCCCAACCATTCTGCCAGAACATACCTTGGGACTCGAGGGCCTGAGTTATAGGGAGAAGTGGGTCGGTAGAACTTTATTCTTATACAGGTGTATGAAATCATGAGGGGCATAAGCAGGGTGAATGCACACTGTCTTTTTCCAAGGGAAAGGGAACCAAAAACTAGAGGGCATAGGTTTAAGGTGAGAGGGGAAAGATTTAATAGAATCTTGAGGGGCAACTTTTTTACACATGAGGGTGGTATGTATATGGAATGAGCTGCCAATGGAAGTGGTTGAGGTGGGTACAATAACGTACAATAACTATATGGATAGGAAAGGTTTAGAGGGATATGGGCCAAACATGGCAAAGGGGACAAGCTTAGTTGGGCACCTTGGTCAGCATAGACGAGTTGGGCTGAAGGACCTGCTTCCGTGCTGTTATACTCTGTTACTCTATGGTCTGCTGCCATGATTGGAAGGCACCAGAATGCTCAGCTGACCGAAAGAAGTGCATGTGGCAGCAACAGATTGCTCGACTAGTTAAGGTAAGGTCCGAGGGCTAATCTTGGGCAGCACTCTGTAGTGCCCTGAGCATGTAAACAGGTACAGAGAATCTTATCCCACCAGTTTCTATCCCTACTACATCCCCTTATTCAAAGGGTGTGCTTGCTGTTTGTTTCATTGAGTTGCAAGTTAAACTCATCATTACCCAATTGTTAATGGAAGTGCAATGGCAATACTAATCCTTAAGTTCAAATATTTAAAAGTAATTCGGAACACAGCTAAGTTCTGTGCATATCAGAAATGAGCATTCCTCTCCCTGAGGCTTGTTGGGAGTGATGCAGTTACATAGTTCATGGAAATGGTATTTACTTGATTTTTAAAAAATTAAGCTTGGAATGTCTTATATCGGAGGTTATAGTAGATGAGAATCTGGTATACAGTTTTTACAGTGAGGGATTAAGGAACTTGATATGCAAATGCTAGACCCCCAAATATGAACTATGAATATTCTTCAAATGAGTTCCTGAATTTTCCGCTTATGCTCACAGTTCATCCTTCATGGTACTCTAGTCCATAATTTAGATATTTAGTCCCCTATTCAGTGAGCATCTGTGGATCTGTAAAATTGCATTTTCCAGAAAATCTTCCACAAAAGCCACTTAGAGAGATTTTGCTGGTGTGAAATATAGAATTGAGCTGCTGGAACGTTACTGAATACCAAGACTGAATGCTAAAATGGAAGTGCGAGCTTCAGATTAGTATCTCTCTGTTAATCTACTAAACAACAGTTGACTGCATCCTGGAGAATTCAATGCCAGGAGTTGTAGAATGATTATTAATTCACCCACAAACAGTATACCATAGCCCAACAAATGTTTTTTGGCAGCATATCTTTAATAACCACATTAAAGGAAGGTGGGGACTGCTTCAACCCCCACTTTAACCCCTCTTTCTTGATAGACCAGGCAAACTCCCAAATCAGCATGTAGGACCAGTCTGTGTCATTTCTGCCCTCTGAGTCCCTGCCTCTATTCAGTCAGATCATGGTTGACCTGCGTTTTATATTAACCTTAGAGCTTGATGTTCAGAATTGATGCCAGGAAGTGTTCCTTCAAACAAAGGCTTGAGGAAATCTGGAACTCAGTCCTCCCAAAATGTATTGAGGGAGAGGGTCAATCAGGTGCTTGAGTTGAGCTTTTCTGTACACAGAATCTACAGGACAGAAAGCAGGCCATTCATCCCAACCTGGCCGTGCTAGCTTTTATATTCCGCTTCAGAATCCTCCCACTCTAATCACATGTTCCCTTTATTTCCTCCTCCCTCACAAACGCATCAGGTCTCCTCTTAACACATAGTCGCTTTCTCCTCCCTGAGGCAATGGGCTTCTCATTCTCACATTCTGTGTGTACAGAAAATACCTCACAAATTCTTAATGTAATCATTTAGCAGCAATTTTATACTGAAGCTCCCTTATTTTGGACTCCTACAAGACAATTATGCTCTCTCCTCTCTGACATCATTATTAAAATCTCTTATCAAGTTTTATCGTCTGCTATCCTAGTCCTGTTTTTTCTTAGGGCCTTAGCTTGCTCGATCTTTCCTGACTGTAGCTTCTTCACTATTACAGCAGCATCATTAGTTCTTAGATATTCACCCTAGGTCAGCAACCCAAGACGTACTATGTAGAAGTATCAGCATGTTACACTCTGCCTCTGTAGTGCTCCTGACCTGGGATGAATTTCTTGACAACTCCAACTTTTTCTGCATTTTTCTTGTGTTCTATATTATTTTTATAATATGAAAACCACGACAGTGAACAGTACTCCAACATTCTTTTGGCAGAATTATTGCCATATTCTACAGGAGGGCTCTGTGGGATACTTACAAGTGGAGATTACATACCTACTTTAACCACTGACTGGACACTTTGGGAAATGATTTCATCCATCCATTTCTTTTACTTATTTCTCATTCCATGCTGATCCTCACTATTACAGTCTCCCTGCCTAACTATTCTGTGGGAGTACTTTCACCCCAACATTTGCTGCAGTTCAAAAAAGCAGCTTGGGCATCACTTTCTCAAGGGTAATTAGGGATAGCCTTGCAAATGACTCCCAAATTTTGGGATGGAATAAGAAGTGTTTATTAAAACCTAAAATCTTTCCATAATTTCAATTTTATGTGGTATTGGAAAAGTAGGTAAAATAACTTTTAAAAATTTTCTAATCTGTAAATATCGAAAAAAATGTGATCTAGGCAAATTGTATTTATTAGACAACTGTTCAAAAGACAAAAATTAGTTATCAATGAATAGATCACGAAAGCATGTTATTCCCTTCATTTTCCGTAAAGAAAAAGCTAAATCAATTCTGGATGGTTGAAAAGAAAAAGTTGGATTGGAAAGAAGTGTTTATGACTTCCAAACAAGACCCTGGTGGAAATTCACATTTACAAACTTAAACAGGGTGCCTATTAACAAAAACGATTGGGCTCCAGTTTATATAAAAATACTAGTTTTCTCTTCTCAATTTAATAATAACAAAAATGAAGCCTTTTAGTTAAGCAAGAACACAACCTATGGCTTGGAATCCCTGCAGAATCATTATTTGCATGCTCTGACGCAGTTTGTTTCAGCAGTATGCAGACATTTACAT
This sequence comes from Pristis pectinata, assembly GCF_009764475.1. Lineage (NCBI taxonomy): Eukaryota > Metazoa > Chordata > Chondrichthyes > Rhinopristiformes > Pristidae > Pristis > Pristis pectinata. The sequence goes on along the minus strand of NC_067407.1, from coordinate 92,217,285 downwards.
ACGTTGAGACAATCTTCAGGTTTATTCTCAGCACCAGGTAATTTAGTGGTACCTAATTAAATCCAAAACTCTAAATTCAAAAAAATGCAAAGAAGTTATTGAAAAAAATGCCTGGTGTTGACTGAAGAAAATGTGCTCATATTGTATTATCAGCCTAGCAAAGCATCCCATGATGTTTCACTAGAGTGTTCTCAAACAAAATTTGAGTCATATATTAGGGCTGATGAGCAAAAACCTGGTCAGGGAAGTAAGTTTTAAAGAGTGTCTTAAGACAGGAAGAGGGACAGAGAGATTGAGGGACCCATTCTTTGGCTGTTGAATACAAGTTCCCCAGTGGTGGTATGATTATACTCTGAGTTCTGTTTCTAGAAGAGATTACCAGGCAGAGAGAGAAAAAGGTTCAAGGATGCTTAAATCTCCTTGAAAAAATTGCAATGTTCCCTTTGACTCTTGGGAATTCCTGGCCCATGACTGCTCAAAGTGAAGAAGGAACATTTGAGATAGTACGGAGGACTTTAGTCCTTGCATCGCCTCTCTAACTACCAACGCACCCTCCCATAGGCACCTCCCTCCCCATCTGTGGAATAGTCAGCAGTTCCCACTTAATAACCTCATTATTAAGGTCATTATTATGAGGTCAGCACCTCATAACCTTCAAAACCAGACTGGAAGTAAATGATCCTCAACTCCGAGGAGCTGCCCATAAAGAAGACACTTGGAGGTGACTGGGAGTCCAGAACTGGATGAATACTGATACGTTGCAAGGTTGTAGACTGGAGAAGGGATGAGTCAATGGAAGGATTTGAAAACGAGGACAAGAGTTTTAAAATTGAACCATTATTTACTCAGAAACCAATATAGCAAGCATTAGTGATGGGTAAATGGGATTGGATGTGAGTTAGGACACTGTTAATTCTGACTTTCTCACAAAGCACTGATGAGAATGGTTTGGAAACTGATGGTAAAGGATTGACAGGTGATTCATTCTACCACCCCCCCCCCCCCCCCATAAGTGAATGCTGTAAGTTATAACTGTTGCAACAGAATTGTTTGATCACCTGGAAATTGCCTCCTTCCCTGTGATAGCTTTTGAATTACTTGTTATGTTTGCCAAGCGTACTGTTTATTACCTAATTGAATATCAGTAGCAAATGCACCCAAGATAAATGAAAATGCAAGTACTTATTGACCTTGACTTGTTTTCACAAGTTGTTGGAGTTGATGGCTTTATTGCTGTTCAGTTGATAACAGTTGAAACACTGCCTACCCCAGGGAAAAAGCTCTAATTCCCAGGGAGAAAAAAAATGCTTGTTTGCTCTGGGAACTGGTCCTATGCTGAAGCGCTAATGTCAACATCCACCTGAGCTGTGGGAAAGATCAGACATAGGCCAATGGCACTGTCTTACAGCTTCATTTTCAAAGATATTGCAGACATTCTGATGCAAAGAAACCCTGCAACCTTTAAACTCTGCCAGCTCAAAATTTTGCACAAACTACTAATTTACAAGAAAGAGCGTGGTAAGATTTAAAACAAAAATATTTAACCATTTACAATGCATGCAAGGAATATTGAAAGGGACTTAGGAAGGACTTCAGCTTGCTTGAGCCTGTTAAATGAGAATCAGATAGGTTATTCAACCCTCAAGCCTTATACAGAGAAGATAAGGAAGCCATTCAGCCCCTTAGCTAGTTCTACCATGTACCTATTTCTACTGGAAGTCTATCCAAATTAAATATTGAAATTTTCTGCTGAGTTCCAGCCTCAATAATTTCTTTGGAGAGAGAATTCCAGATTTTTGTTTGTAGTACTTGATGCTCAGTTCGTAAGTTCCTCTTTAACTATAAGAGAGAATTTCAGACAAGCTTATTAAAGCTTAAATGTCTTTATCTGAAATTACTACAGGCAGTTTCAAAGCTTCAGAGAGCAGATGTGTTAGACATGAGTTTGGGTCCATTCTGGCAGTGTGCAGAAGTGATGACTTTTTTCCAAAGATATCTATTTAGTTTCTTTCGTGTTGAGTAAAATGAACAAAGTGTATGGTTAGAACAAATAGGTTAAGAAATGTAGTTAGGGTTCCAGATTTCAGAGTTAAAAAGAAAGAAATTTTTGAAGATAGCATCTCTAATGAACAGAGAAAGAGGCTTGGGTGCACATGTGTCTGGTGAGTGTATGTTTCACATGTTAAATTAATGACAGTCATGCATCCTCCAAAAGAAAATTGTTATTTTAGGTCACATGGAGAGGGAGGCAGAGGAAAGGTTTTGACAGTTGGATGTATGATCCTGAGTGATCAGCAATGAAACAACAGCCCCATAAGCATTATTTTTGCAAACAAAGCTACTCAACAAAAGAAAAATGGAAAGGCCGGTACCTATGACACAATGCAGCCAAAAACCTATAGCTATGGTCATAAAAATAGAGCTAAGAAAACATAGTTCCCAGATCAATTTATACTTTGCTTAGTTTATTACGTAGAATAATAGCTCAAAGAATATTGGGAGAGGGTTCTTATGCACTGAAGTTATAAAATCATTCATGATTTTGCTAAACCTGGCACACAGAGGGAACCGTTCCTCATCCTTTGCATGTTGTTATTTTATGATAATAAGTATTCAAACCATAAATGTTTCAGTGAATGGTGCTTTTAAAAGTTTTACTGTGTGCTATTGCACACCTTGCCATTGTCCTTAATTTACCTGTATCTTGGTGCCTATGAATTAGAAGAAGGTTATTTGCAGGGCAAGTTCCGCAAGGCCAAAGTCGTTAACACCTGGTTAGCCAATACTGTGGGGCTGATGTTGAAGAAAGTGCTGCACTGTCAAAGGCAGAGTTAAGCTGTGGCCCTGCTTTCCTTCTCAGAGAGATAGAAAAGATCCCTTTGCACTGTTTGAAGAAGAGAAGGGAAGTTCTCCAAAAGAAGGAGGAGGAAGCATTTAAATTGGTAATAAAGTGATGTCCTTTATCATGTTTTCCATCAGCAGTGCCAGTCATGTCAGGTATCTTACTGATTCCAACTTTACTAAAACCATTTCAAATCTTAAATTGCCCCGCAGAGTTCAATCTGTCACGGTGTGCTCGATGCACTCTGATACATTACCAGAATTTGCAGAAAGTTGTGAGATGGTCGGACTTTATTCTCAAGGGAGGAACCTAAGCTATCGCAAGTACCTAACTCCAGCAGCACCCCTGGCATTTTCTCTTTCGGCCCTCTACTCGCCGCCACAGTACAGACTGCCTATCGAGGTCTGGGATTGTGCCAGGAAATCACCAAAACTATTCAGGTTTCTCAGTTCACTGAGGCATCACCACAACAAGCGGAATTTTCATTCCACCTCACTTATAACCCCTCGGGAATGGAAAACCTAGACTTGAATTTCTGTTGTTTATCTTACATGAGAATAAGAGAAGACATCAGGACATCCCAAAGTGTCTTACAGCTCATTAAATACTTAGGCAGTGCAACTACTGTTGTAGTTTAGGAGCAGTCAGCTTACACACAGCAAGCTCACAAATGACAATGTGATAATGCCCAAGTAATCTGTTTAAATGATACTTCAGGATTGAGGAATTAATATGGCCAGGATATCTCAGAAAGCACCTGTCAGTTTAACACTTCATTAGAAAGATGCACATGTGACAGTGTAGCACTCCCTCGATAAGGCGCTGGAGAAGCGCCGAGATTTTTGTGCTGAAGTTACTGGTGTGGGATTTGAATCCACATCCTTCTGACTTGGAGAGAAGAGTCACAGCCACAGCTGGTATATAAACTAATATTAAGTTTTCTTTTGAATTATCTACATGACCAAGCACACTGAGAGCGCACATCTTATTCCAGTTTTTCGGTGTTGGCAGAAATCACCCAAACTCATCTTTCTGCTTGTCAAGATGGAGTGTGTTTTGTGATAAAGCAGTGAGTGACAATTGAATGAGAACTAGTCAACAGCCACAAAGACACATGAGGGTGTTGAGAGACACCATCAGATACATGTTAGCCAAATTTCCAGCAAGATCTGATAGAACATTGAGTTGCTGTATCTCTAGCTGATTGGGGTAGCAAGGTTAGCATGGTAAGAGAAGGGAAGTTGTCAGTGTGAAGTGATGGATGTGATGGAGAATTTTAACTCTTCTTTACTCCCTATCTCTATATTTCGTACAGCTAATCCTATTGGGTTTGTTTTTAATGTTTGATTAGGAGATTAGGTGGATATCCAATCAATGGAATGAATTGTTTCTATTTGATCTTCATTCAATTGCTCTGTATTATCATTTGTGGCTTTCAAAATCCTATATGGGAGCAAGCCAGTTATAGCCTGGGCTTTTTGAAACAAAAATTTGGCCTGCTGCAGATCTCTTCATTTATGGCCTAAGCGATTCATCAGGATGCTTACCAGCCACTTTAGGTTTTATGAAATCATTTAATGGATGAAAAGATATCACTGCAGATTATTCCTGGTTCTTTCAAAGTTGTTTAGTGGCAGCGATTGTGATAACTAACCTGGTCATGAGTTTAATTGCTCATTTTTTCTCTTTTTTAGTAGCAGAGTAATTATAGAAATAAGGTTTGAAGAATGGCTCATCGTCATTACTTGCAATGTCGGGATGCAGAATATCAGACTGAACTGTATTGTGTTTAATGTGACAACGTTGTGCTAATTTTAGCTTGGAAAGAGGATGAAGATAAACTGACTATTGCTAGGTTCCATATGCCATGCCAGTGATAATACTGTATTGTGCAATACCCTGTGAATTATACTACTATTACAATTTCTGGGATATAAGGGTAGAGTCTTCATAATACAGAATGTCTGTTGAAACTAGTGCATGGAAGATATCCTGCTGCTTTTGTTTAGTTCCTGCACATTTAACGAACATTGGAAGCTGTATTGCTATTAGTCATGCCGTATAAGCATTAGCTTATCAAACAGGTTAAGTACAGGTTTAATTCAGAGTTTGGCCAGAAAAATGATCTGATTCATTTGCATTGTTTTTTAAACCCACTATGTTCAGGTTCTAAAACACTTCCAAAGCACTTTCTCTCTGGTAAAATGAAATTCCAACAAATTCCCGATTACCCAAGCAACTGACAGAGCAGTTCCATATTTGGGGGAATTTAGTCCTACAGATGCAGCTAAAGAGTGTTTGAGCTTTTTATTTGTAACTGAGACCACTTCACAGGGCAGGGAGTGTTTGCTCTTGTTAAGCTGAGAAAAACTCCCAGTGTGGACACTGCAGATAGAGTGAGCCTTGTTGTAGGATTTGGAGGGTGGGTGAAAGCATTGTGTTCACAACTGCCAAAGAGCTTGACCTCTGGGTGACCCTGGCCAAACAAAGGCAGAGCTGAAGAGGCTTCTTTTGACATGGATACCATTGAGGGTTTTTTTTTAGCAGAGAGATAACCTGACCCTCGCAGATTTCCAGGGAGTGAGGTTCAAAATGCCTGACACAAGAAATTCCCAAGTTTGTCTTGGAGGAATTAAACTGTTGTAAGGTGAGCAATATCAAATGCTGCTGGGGAGAGGTTAGCACAAAAGGTGGTGCTAATGCAGTGTGTGCAAGATGGTGGAATGTGCATTTTAGTAAGTTTCTGTTGCTAAGCTGTGTTGCCTTGATGAAGAAACACACACATTTTAACAGGTAATTTGATCTTTGCAGCGGCTCATAAAGCTGAAAAATAGGCAGGGCTCCATTGATGGAAATGGCCGATCAGTGCTGAATAAATGGGGTCTGGCATTAAGCAATGTCAAATCTTCGCTTAGCTATCCCTGCTCTTTGTCTCCAAGGGCTCTTTTTCACAGGAACAAATAGATCCAAGTAAATAAAAGCAAAACAACAGCAGTGGCCCATATCATTGCAGCACACATGCTCACAAGTCAACTTCTGCAGGAAACTGGGAAAGCATGGTACAATCCATTTCCACTGCATCGTTATCTTTCCAGCTCATTGTTTGCTGCTGAGAGTCCCAGATGCAATTTCCCCAAGTAAAAGCTTCCTGTTGCCTGCCTTTATGACATTGTGTGTATTTTCATCAAGATCTTTAAGTCTATTGGATAAACGGCGGAAAAATGATGCAACATCTTAAATGACTATACTTGAGCAATAACAATGTCCACAGAGCAAACACTGGGCTGTGGAATGGTGGAATTCCCAAGCACATCAGTGGGTACTTTTAATTCATGTGATAGATTAAAATAATCAAAGGCAAACTCCATAGCAGCTTTAGAGTATAAGAACTAGAAGCAAGAGTAGGTCATAAGCGCTCCACCGTTCAATGGGGTCTTGGCTTATCCCAAGCTTCATCTTACAGGAACATAAGAAATTGAAGTAGCAGCAAGCATTGTTACCCCCTTAATGAGGTAAAAAGTTCTAAGGCCCTTGGCAGGAATGTAATCAAACAAAATTTGAACTAAGTAAGGAGATATTAGTACAGATGAGCAAAAGCTTGTTCAGATAGCTAGTTTTTGAGAATTATTTCAAGAGAGGAAGGGAAGCTTGGAACAAGAATTCCAGAAATTTGTGCCCTGGCAGCTGAAGACACGGCCACCAAAGGTGGAACGATTCAAATTAGGGATGTGCAAGGGAGTGAAGGGTATCTTGGAGCATCTTGGTTGCAGGAGAGATATGGAGATGGAAAGGGGCAAGGCTTGGGAGTGCTTTGGAACACAAAGAGGAGAATTTTAAAATCAACCCAAGAATTAATGTGGGTCAATGAGAGATGGTAATTCAAGTTATTCTAATGAAAGCACAATTGAATCTTTGACTGAATCTTGAATGAGGAATGGGAAGGAAGGGTATACAGGAGCACCCACAAGATTTATTTCATGCCACAAACTTCACTCATCTGTAAGAAATTACACCTTTATTCCCCAGAACAAAGCACAAACATATTTCAACCACACTGGCTGGCACAAATGGATGAGGCTTTATGCTAATAACCATACCTAAGGTACTCTTATTAACCCTGCATATCTGGCCACTACTCAGCAGCTAGATTTGCAAGGAAGCAGCCTTATGCCCCAGGGCTGAGTCATCAGTTTTTGTTTACTGATGATTGTTTCTCTCACTGTGATAGCCTCTTGAGCTGTGTTAAGAGTTAACTCCCAATGTGATGCACTGAGAAAGTAAGATGTGAAAAATATTCCCCGCCCCCTCAAAATAGTATTCCATTTAGATGTCTGCTTGAGAAGAGTTTTTCAGAATAAGTTGTAAGAGGAACATAAGTTCAATTGATTGGAGGGTTTGAGTAAGTTAGTAATTTTATAGATAACAGAGTGCCACCTTATTATCAACATGAAAATGGATACTTTACTGCATGATTATCTTCTAATTGCTTGTTATCAGGCAACTTGTATATTAACAAGGCACATAATGCCTCATTTACTGGTCTATATTTTACACTAACATTGCACTTTCCCCGAGTTAAATATTGTGGCTTGGAACTTGCATCGTATAGTGCTGCACTTTTCAGTGCCAAGTGAATGAAAATGTGGGGTGAAGTGTGATAATGACCACTTCTGATTATTTTGCGTCAGACTAGAAACTTGTCCAAACTCTTCCTGGAGTAAATCACGCTCATGTGTTTGACACAATTTCTGATGCAACTTCACCCTGCAGCCCATCCCAGACCCTGCATTGGTCCTAGATTGCACATTTTCATTGGCCATTAAGTGTAATGCTCGTTTAGTGGCACCAAGGCCTTGGTCTTGAAATTTACAGCAATAGACTCAAGAGCAAAATGGTCATTGCCAAATAGCTGCAACTTCCTCACAGCCCCCTGATTATTGCACATTAGAATTCTAAACACTTGTTGGCAATGAATTGCACACCTGAGCTTTTATGTTTTGTGTCTTTTAATAAAACTCCCCAAGAGAGAGAATAGAATGTTTCACTTTCCAATAAAAGCACCCTTCATCAAATTGACCCACACAATTCAACAAAATAAGAGCCCTTTGAGACCAGTTTGATGAAACAACATTCATCTGTGGGAACAGATAAATAGGATTGGATGATATTCACTGTTGAATTCCCAATAACCTCACTGTTTAATCCAATCTCAGAAGCTTTCATTGATTTGCAGTGTTGTGCCTCAGAGCTGCTGTTTCTGTGAACCTAGGAGAATCAGGCAGCATCACTGGATGTAGCTTTAAAGAAATACGCATGTTAATCTGTAATTTAGAAATATTGACCTGGATTTTGTGGTCAGTGGTGAGAACAGTGCTCACTGCTAATCTTATTTTCACCCTTTCTGACCTCTGTTCCTATCCAGTCATTGGCACAAAGGAATAGTGATGCCATCAATTAGGACAAACAGCCAATCAGGTTGAAGAATTTTTTACCAATAGCATACTAGGAAGTAAAAAAACACCATTTTAAACTAGCTTTCAAACATTTTTAAAATAAAATTGAAATGTACACATGAAATTAGTGCAGAAACAAAAATATTTTAACAATTACTTAAAAAGTGAAAGTAACAATTAGTTAACGTGATAAAAAGCACAAATATTGAAATAATAGGGAATTACAAACCACACGTTGAAAATTGTTTTTTTAGGGCCAGAGGGGTTGTTAAGCAGTAAGTCAGCAATGTACTTCATTCAAAATTCATACTTGAATTTTCCTGCAAAATTCATTCCTACAAATTTGTTTGTAAATACCCACCATTCTCATCAGTTCACTGATTCTGCTGATTATAATGAAATAGACTGCAAAAAGAAGGCACCCTGTAGAGGAATAGGGAATCACTGATATGCATCTTTGGATTTCCACCTACTCCAGATGTTTCATGGTGTAATGATGACGGACATTGACAGATCAACATCATTACAGCTGCAAAATCCAGGCCAATCATTTATCTTGGTTTAATCATTCTAGGGTCCTTTGTAGTCCCTGCCTTTGCCAGTACCAAATCCCTCTTGACAAAACCGTGGCAAGTACAGATCACCACATTTAATGTTGCAATATTACATTATAAGCCTTTAAGAAGTGGTGGAAAGATTCTGGAGTCAGGGATTGTTGCTTCTCCCAGCGACTCGGGAGATCTTTTGTGAGTTGCTCCTTTGGAGCTATTAAATGAGACAATGAAAAGCACAGAATACCGAAATAAAATTCAATATTCTAGCTGTGTGCTGGAAAAATTCAGACTCCTCCCCACCTCCACTCCTCCCTCTCCCCTGTTCAACTAAACGTAAAGAAATGATGAGAACTCTTGGCATTAGGCTAAATCCTTGCACTGTACTGTATCATCATTTCTGTTTGAATTTAGCAGAAGGCATGTTTGTTATAGGAATAAACCGTACACATCAAGCTCACTTATCTCCAGCCTGTGTTGTTCAGATAAGTGGCATATAAGAAATTGTTCATCCACTATGTCAATAGTTAATAAAAAGAGCTCATTTTGGTAAACTGCAGAGCTGAGTTTACACAATGAATAGAGAAATGTTTGGAAGCATGTTAAAAGGCTTGGAATGCAGTCACCAGCTGTTTCAAATGGCACACTAGTGTGTCCTTGCTTTATGTCTCTCTGCCTCTTGCTCACTCTTGAGACTGTAAGGAAACAGAAGACTTTATAACCCATACTAGAACTGCAATCAGAGCTATCCATTAATATAATAAATCAGAATAGTTTGCACTCTAAGTGACACATTGACCAAGGTCATATTAGTGGCTGGAAATACAGACGCTGCAATCAGTGATGCGGGCCAGTTAGTGGTGTATGATTTTTAATGGCAGCAGCAGAGATGGATAGTACATGTGCCGAGTTTAAAACTAAGAGGAGGAAGGAAAATATGAAGTGCTACCAATCCATAAATGTATTGATTTTAGAAATTGTTGCCACTGTGAAATGTTGGTTCTGGATTCACCCATTTCCCCTTGGGACTGATGTCTGTTTATTTTGAGAGGCAGTCCTTATTCACAGAAGACTCTTCTCCAAAGGACTAAGCACTTGCTGGAGGTGACTGCCTAATTGGGATGACCATAAGGGCAGGTTTCATTGTAGCATACTGGCTGATATTGAGCTTTTGAATCTGGTGTTAGCTTTGTTGGATGGGATAATTACTCTCTTTAAAAGGGTAAATGCTACAGAATGTTAACCACTTGTGAATTCAGTAAGATTGCCTTTGTGTTACAGCGCCAGCATAGCAAGACATTTTTGGCAAACGGTACAATAAATTCCGTGAACCTTTTAAAGATTATGGTCCTAGTTTGTGAAGGAAAGTTTGTCAAGTTTGCAGGAGATTATTTAAAGGATAAAATAAAGGAAAGAATATTTCATATTTCTATCTGTTTATTTAATCTGTTTATTTAATCTGTTTCTGGGGGCAATGCTATGTTGGCGCCAGAAGCATGGCGACACTTGCGGGCTGCTCCCAGAACACTCTACGCAAAAGATGCATTTCACTGTGTGTTTCGATGTACATGTGACTAATAAAGATATTTCATCTCATCTCCATCCAATGGGCTGTAGATGGGAGTTTTACCCCTTTTATGGAAGGCTTAAAATGATGCAGTGTTTATTTTAGAAAGCTGAATAGAAAGTCATGATGCCCTTTGAGAGGTTAAAGAATTCATAATCTCTTTTTAATCCACATAATTGTCAAAACCATACCTCTAAATGTTCAATGGAAAATTGCTTCTAAAGCAGTAATTGGGAACAGACAATGTGAAAGATTGTCTGGCTTATTCATTTCAAAATTTGGAAGCATTTTGAACCCTGATGATTCAGCTAAAAATAACTAATGTTATGCATATTTGCCTGGAGATTTGTTTAACTGAGCCATTGCTAAAACTCAGATAAATGTCTCGATATGTTTTTCCATATGTCACAAGTTTCCTGCGTTCTTCATTTCTCTGTGCTTTTTCTCTTTTTCTCTCCCAAAACAAAGCTTCTTCCCAATACCCTTTCCCTCTCTTCTAATGCACATTACCTTCCATTCGACCTGTAGCACTTGGCTCCACATGGCTACCCAATGGCTACCTTGATTAAGTGGCCAGTGACGGGCAGTTTTGGGAGGAAGTTTGGTTGGAGGGGACCACAACTGATTCTGCTTCTGCTCTCCTCTGGCTGGAAAGGTGTTTGTTTACTATTGATAATGGCAAACCAATCTACATTTCTTCCCCATGCATTGACAGTTGTTGATAGAAGTGGATAGCGAAGCAAATGGTTGGTGTCTTCCATAATGTCCATTCATGCTAATGCCCAGCAACAATAGATGAATAGTAATCACCAGGTTGACGTCTCATAATGTGGTAGTGTTGAAGTTAATAATGGTGTTTTTGCTGCACTAACTAAGATCAGCTAAATGAGAGGTCTGAGATTGAATCAGAGATTTGGCTGATCAGTATAGCTGTGAAAAGAGACTTTCCTTCTTCTTTGTTTCAAAAATAAATCTTATTCTTAAAAAAAAATTGCGTTACACACCACCATGTGAGAAGTGAACAACTTAATGATTAGCAGAGGACCTGTGCCAAACTTTTGATGAGAAACGTGTACAGAGCTGTCGCAGCGGTTGGCTTCCTTTCTCTTTGGAAACTTGTCTTTTGGATGAAATGTTAAATCGAGACCCCATTAGCTTATCATCTGAAGGTAATAGATCCATGCTACTGTTTGGTAGCAAAGCAAAGGAGTTCTTCCATGTGTCCTCACCACTACATGTCCTTCAGCTAGCATCACTACAAAAGGTTATCTAGTCATTAGCGTATTACTGAGTGTGGGATCTTAGTTTGTGCAAGCTGGTAGTCATGTTTCCTACACAACAGCAATGACTGTGCTTCTAACGTTCTTCATTTCCTCTAAAGCATTTTGAGGCATCCTGAAAGGAATGTGAAGGGCACTATATCAATTCAAGGCTGTTCTTTCCTTTATAAACTTAATGAATACACCATTTTTTTTACAGGTCCGATAAAATGAATCTCTGAGTGGGAATTCCACCAACTCTAGTACAATGCTGGTTTTATGCCCTCAATAATAATTTCCATTGAAATCAATGGGAGCTCTCCTGAAGAGCACTGGGACCTTTTAGCAGGTTTAAGGCATTACATAAATGCAAGTTGCTGTTGGTGTAAACTAAGGCAGTATGTAAAGGTAACATTACAACTGATCCTGCCAGTTACCCATCCATTTTCTGATGCCGGATTAAAAATGTTCTTTTTACCTGGCTACAGAGGTCAGACAGTTAACTTTTAAAGAGCGTTACAGTGTGTTGGACTAAGAGTTGAGTTTAAGCTTCATGACATGTAGCCAATCTCGAGAGGAGAAATCTAGCTTCTTAATATGCAGGACCATAGGGATGAGATGTTCAGCTTGTATAACTCATTCATCCCCCGCCAGGCAACTTAACAGAAACAGCAGAGGGAGTTCCTGCAACCCCAAATACCACCGAAAGTTTTCAACCCAATAAAAAATCAAAATATCAAAAAAAGGTTGCTGCTGTTTTAGATGTTTCTAAGAAGATTTCCTTTCATGAACTTAATCGTTTGTAAACAGTTAATGCACAAGAGGTCTTAATGAAAGGAATCCTCTATATCTTGGAAACAAAGAAGTAAATAACTTCTGTTTTATCTAAGAATATAAGTCAGGAAAAGTTACAGCCACCGGACATGGTCAAAATGTGTTTACGTACTAACAAAGCAGCAGCAAAGTGTTCCCTGTGTGTTTAATGATAGGAAGCAATTGTTGGTGTGTGGGTAGATATTACTTCATATGCATTTGTTATACTAAGCATGACAAAGTAGTTAAAGCACAGAAATGAGCCATTCAGCCCAACTCACCCATGCCAGTGTTTAATGTAGCTCACAATCCTCCTCTTGTCCTCCTTTCTCTAACTCCATCTGTATCTCTAACCTTCTATTCATTTTTCCCTTTCTCCTGTCCTTCTAAATGGGTCACAGATATTTTGCAACCACCACAGTGTGTTCCTTAATAAAGCGATTTTAATTTGCAACATGACTGTATGAATGATAAAACAAATGAATTTGAAACATCAAGTACTACCTGGCATCAATCAGCTAAAAATGACAGGATGATTTAAGGGAATTTGTGAGTGTATCTGGGAAGTGTCCAAAAAATTAAATGAAGGAAGTTGTACGCCACAGAAGTTATATGAAGGTTGACACATGAAAACATAAATGCCTAGAAATTGTACCATATAATATTTTTGTGCTCCACACAATGCAATTTAATTATAAAACAAGGATATCAGAGCTTGTGCAAAGGAATAAGACACTTGGATTCCTCTTGTGTGCGTTTGGTTGTATGCACACCCCTCAGATGGTGCAGTCTACATTGTAGACTGTTTCTGGTCTTCACTGCACTTGTGAAGCCTCCTTCATTGTTATTGAACAGAGAATGAGTGGGCCCAGCCCAAGCTGTGATGCTAGGGATCCACCTCACTCTTCCTTGATGAATGCATCTTGCAATAGATTTGACAGCCTTAGTTGTGAATTTTGCAGGACACCAATCATGAGTGCAACTCTAATCATCCAAGCAAACCCAAGCCTGGCCTTACTCAACCACCAACACCCCATGACCTTTAGATTGAACTTCTCAACTCCATTGATCACCAGCCTCTCCAACTCTAACCATCAATTGCAAGCCACTTTTGCTATCCCACAAACTATGGCTTGATCTTCAACCACCCAAGGGCTACCCCTAGCCACACTTGTCTCCATGAAAGGAATTGTGGGGCTGACCCTCTCAACACCCAATCTTAAGCCTGGCCCTCACCAGGTGATTCCACGTCCCATCAACGTCCCAGTCCTGGATGACTTAACTGATCCTCCAAAGCTATGCCACAAATACTTGGTCTTCTCTGGGCCTCTTACCTAACAACCTCTCCACTCAAACCCCCTACCATGGCCTTAGATGCAGAGAGGAATCCAGGACTTATGTGGGCACACACAAGAACATGCACAAAATGCATGAAGCAGTCTGTGCAGTGAATTTGCTGTAGTGAGCAGAATGTGTAAAGTGTTTCCAAAAGTGCAGTGAATATTCAAGGCAAATTCTGTAAGCCACATCATGTGCAAGACACTTTTTGTAATGTACAGATTGTATAAGGTGAAAAGCACGACGATGCTGGAGGAACTCAGCAGGCCAGGCGGCATCCGTGGAGAAAAGCAGGCAGTCAACGTTTCGGGTCAGGACCCTTCTTCAGGACTGAAGACAGGAAAAGGGGAAGCCCAATATACAGGAGGGAAAAGCAGAGCAGTGATAGGTGGACAAAAGAGGGGAGGTGGGGTGGGCGCAGGGTGGTGATAGGTAGATGCAGGTAAGAGATAGTGATAGGCTGGGACGGGGAAGGAGGGGAGAGCAATCACCACTCTAATCACCACCTTGTGCCATCTTTTGTCCACCTATCTCTGCTCTGCTTTTCTCTCCTATATATTGGGCTTCCTCTTTTCCTATCTTCAGTCGGAAGAAGAGTCTTGACCCAAAATGTTGACAGTCTGCTTTCCTCCACAGATGTTGCCTGGCCTGCTGAGTTCCTCCAGCATCATTGTGTTTTTCATCTAGATTCCATCATCTCCAGTCCTTTGTTTCTCCAGATTGTATAAGGTGTTTTAATTTGTGTATGGCATGTACACGGCACTACCCATAGTTCACAGAATGAGTTTGAAGTGTTTGCATAGTGCTTTGAAAGTGCATAGAATTTTCTGTAGTGAACAGATGGTGCAAAGTGTTTTTTTGTAATGCACGGAATATATCTGCAGTACACATTATGTGCAGAGTTATTCTGTAGTTCACAGAAAATGTAAGGCATTTTCCATAGTATAAGGTGTATTTTTATAGAGCAGAAAATATGCAACATGTTTTCTGTAGTGCACAGCTTGTTCTAAGTATTTTCTGCAGTGGACAGAATGTGCAAGCCCTGTTCCTTTGGCACAGAACCTGCAAGGTGTTTTCTGAAGTGTGCATAATGTGCAAAGTCTGTTCTCTTTTGAACAGAATCTGTAAGGTTTTTCATGCAGTGTACAGACTGTGCAAGGCATTTTCTATAGTACGTAGATGTGCAAGGTGTGCACATAATGTGCAAAAAATTGCTTTTGACAGTCTTTTCTACAGTGCACAGATTGGGCAAAGCATTTCCCGCACTGCACAAGCTATGCCCGTATTCAGCAGAAAAGAAATTGTGCTAGGCACTTTCCTCAGTGCAAAGCATGTGCAAGGGGTAGTGGAACAAGTTTACTATAGTGCACAGAAAATGCAAGGTGGCTTCTATGCTGCACAAAATGTGCATGGCATTTTTTTGCACCACACATCACAAGGTTTTTTTCTAGTGTGTGTAAGGTGTTAGGTGTTTTCTATAGTGCACAGAATGTGCAAGGCATTTTCTTTACTACACAATATATTCAAGGTGTTATCTACAGTGCACATTGTTGTAGGTGGTTTCTGTCATATGCAAAGAATATTCTGTAGTGCCCAGAATATGTAATGCATTTCCTATCGTGTGTAGAATATGTACCATATTTCCGATGGTATCTGGAATGTGCAAGGAGAGCTTTTCTGATGCTTTCTGTGGTACGCAAGGCATTCTCTTTGCAGTGAACAGAAGTGCGAGACTTTACTGAACTGCACAGAATGCATAAGATATTACCAGAGTGCACAGAATGCATAAAGTGTTTTCTACAAACTGTGCACAGTGTGTGCAAGATATTTTCTGTTGTGCACAGAACCTGCAAGGTAGTTCTTGATGGTATATAGATGTGCAAGGCATTGTTTGTAGTGCACACTCTGTGCAAGGCAGTTTCTATAGTGCAAGGTGTTTTCTGTGGCGCACAAGATGCAAGTTGTTTTCTACAGTTTTAGAACCTGCAAGATATCTTTCGTAGTTCAGGGCATGTTGCTCAGGGGTTTTTTTTTGCAGTGCACATGATGTATAAGGTGGCTTCTGCTTTGTGCAAAATGTACAAGTAGTCTTCTGTAGCACACGAATGTGCAAGGTATAATCTGTAGTGTATATGATGTCCAGAGCATATTCTACAGTGCACTGAAAGTGCATGATAATTTTGGAATGTGTACAGTGTTTTCTATGGTACACAGCATATGCAGAGTGTTTTCTTTGATTAACAATGCCTTTGGCCACATGCCATAGAGGTTTGCAGTAGTGGTCCCTTGAATAAATGATTTGTTGGCCCTCTGCACACCTCCAAATTAACTGATTGTCAGCACCATACTGTATTTTATCCTACATGATCCATAAATTCCAAATTTCCTATCTTGCAGTTAAACACAGACAAACATTTGCACTGCAGAGTTTGGGACTTAAAATTTTATCCACCCCTCTTGTCAACACAACTCCATCTGCAACCCTCAAAATTCTTAACACTTAGTGCTGCTCAGGTTCCGATGTTGGGAGATGTGCTGTGGCAATATTGCTTTCTTAATTGCTGTTTTATAGTCAGATAGTGTAGCAGTTAGCGTAAAGCTATTACAGTGCCAGCAACCCGGGTTCAATTCCGGCCACTGTCTGTAAGGAGCTTGTACGTTCTCCCCATGTCTGCGTGGGTTTCCTCCGGGTGCTCTGGTTTCCTCCCACATTCCAAAGGCATACGGGTTAGGAAGTTGTGGGCGTGCTATGTTGACGCCGGAAGTGTGGCGACACTTGCGGGCTGCCCCCAGAACACTGTACGCGAAAGATGCATTTCACTGTGTGTATTGATATACATGTGACTAATAAAGCTATCTTAAACTGCTATGCACATTCCAGTGGGCTGAGGAAGGAATGGAGGTTGGATGCAACTGCATCGTCCCCTCCCTTCTCCCCACATTCCTATTCTCCCCAGCAATTAAGTGGATTAATATTGAGGCAATGGGGTTGCTTGTTGTTCCCATCTGACAACTGGTTCCATTGAATTCAAAGGGAGTGGAATACAACCAAGCAACATTCAGTGCCAACAGTGCCCCCTAAATTTCCAGCCAATCACCAGATGATGCCAACTTGTCAGAAGAAATTTGAGTCAGGAGTCTATGATCCAGAAGCTTCATGTCCAGAGTCGGGCAAGAGAACAGAAGATCAAAGTCACCATTGGCAATTCCCTGCCTGGAAAATGATTGCCTTGAAATTCTTCTTAGCTGTAATGTCCTAAAACGCTATATAGTTGTTACAGTGCTTTGTACTCTATTTCAAAAATTCATTCCATTGACTCTAATGGAATAGAATTCAGAGGCAAGAAGCCACTGATGCAACTGTTTAGCATGCTTGGCGCTACTGACCGGGGATGAATTTCTAACCATTTATTGCTTACTGGTAGAACTCTATTTACTAAAAGGAAATTGCCTCACTTTATATTTCACACAAGATTCCCAAGTTGCTGTACTAAAGGCACATACTAGAGAACAGTGTTTAAACTCCATCCAGTTTTACTACCAAGGTACTTTTAACTATCTCAACATGTCCCAGATGTATTCAACCTTTACCTGAAATTATTTATTAAATTAAGTCTGAGTTTTAACAACAAAGCCTCCTCCTATCCTTCATATCCAATAACATAAAAGGAAATCTACCCTGCTGCTCCTTTTAGTTTCTCAAAGATTTTAGACTAACTTGTACCTGGGGTGCTCCAGTACAGTAGAAATGACCAGAATGTGTACAGAGCCCCTTTTACCTCTTTGTGAACTAAAGTAGCACTTGTAGTCCTAGAGCTCTGGTTTGAAGATTGATGGAGGTCAGTCACCTGTAACAGGAGCGCAACTTGCATAAATAATGATAGACCCTTAGTAGCATGCTTTGCTAATGCCAGGAAGTACAAATTAAAAGCAACCTCAAGAACAGACAAATACAAATTCTTGGAGATTATGAAAGTGTCCAAAATTTGTAGCAAGTGTTGAATTTATCATTGGCTACTCCTTTACAGCAAAAGTCAGTCGGATTGTTTTGTATAACCTCATGGAGTGGTCCCAAGAGCAACTTGTATTTATGTAGCACTTTTAATGGAGCGTTATCAAACAAAGTTTGACACTGAGTCACATTTGGACAGGAGATGATCAAAATCTTGATTGGAGGTTTATTTTCAGGAGCTTCATAAGGGATGAGAGAGGCAGATAGGTCGAGAGGGGCAGGGAAGGAATTGCAGAGCTATGAGTCTTAGCAGCTGAAGCCATGGCTGCCAGTAGCAGAGCAATCAAAACCTGGGTAAGGCACCATTTTTCTAATAGGTCAATGCAATTGGTAAAGCTTTATGACATTTTTCCAGATTTTCCACTAGATGTAAGTTTTAAAATTTTAACGCTGGAAAAAAAATCACATTCAGCTCTCACATGGGACAGGACGGAAAGTCTAGTAATTTAAAAATAAGGATTGTTTTTTAGTGGGGTTGTTTGGCAGGCTGAGGCTTGAACTTTGTGCTAATGTTACTTTTTCTCCCCCAATAAATCACAGCAGGTTAGGTTGAATACATGTGGGACACATTGAACTGCTTGAGCAGTACATTGCTAGTAAAATTTGTAGCAGTTTAAACACTCCTCTCCAGTATGTGTGTTCAGTGCATTGCCAAGCGTGTGCTGAACTGGAACCTTACACACACAATTCCGGATGTGGGATTGTCCATTTGCAATTATTTGTCTGCAAAAGTGTCTTCTTACAAATGAACACGATGAGCCGAAGGGCTGAGAACGGTAACAGATATTTTCCTTCTGCGACCTTTAATCTTAAATTGGACATGAGTCAACTATGGATATGGCCAGACACTCTTCCCCATACCCATTCAAGTGGGATTGCACTAGAACCACACTCTTCCTATCCAGCTTTGTCCTGCCCAAATTTCATATCACTGGCCAATGAGTATGGACTGAGCTCTCCAGCAGACCCCAGCTTGGACTGAGCTCTCCAGCAGACCCCAGCTTTGGGAGTTCGAGGTTGAATCAGGGGGTCCAGAGAATCACTAGGAAATAACAAGTTGCTGGAGGCAGCCTCTATGGAGGCAAAGGGATAGTTGACATTTCGGGTCGAGGTCCTGCATCAGTTGTCTTGTGTGTCCAGAGAATTATTGAACAGAATGAGGCAATTGGAATCCTTGTGTTTAGGCCAGCTTCTTTGAATCAAGTTAGTTCCAGTCCCCCTGTTCTTCACCCCTATTCCCGCAAACTTTTTCTTCCTCAAGTAGAAAATCCTGAAGGTCTGAAATCCACTCCTCTACTGTTTCCTCTGGACTAATCTTACTCAGAACTGCAACAATCTCCACCAACAGTGAATGGGGGCGATATAAGCGAGTGGGGTTACTTTTACTCATTCGTTTGTCCGTGACTCTCCTCCAGATGTTGGATTTTGCTAGAGAAATCACCCTGCTTTTATCAGGAAATGTTGCTGTGCTTTTGGTCAGGACTTTTGTTTGCTGTGTTTTTTTCTTGGATGTGGAAACTCTTTATAAATGGATGTTTGCCAAAGTATGCTCTTTAACCAGATGCTGTTGACTGTTGTAATAGAGGTCTGCTCGGGTATATAATTAAAACCTGACCCAACCTGACCATGGTCAACCCGAGCCAGAGAAAGTCAATGGAAAATGGAGAAAAAGACTTGCTGTGCTGTACACACATCAGTTGTTTGATAAAGAACAGGGGTCACATGTGGAGTCATGCTAAACAAATCTTCCTGACCTGGATGAAGTACTGAGTTGGACCAGCATAGCTCATTCTAACCAGAACCCCAATGTTTTCTCGCAACATGTACCCAACCTGTCTCAAAATTGATGCACCTAGTGGAGTTCCTTCAAGCTTGAGTCAGGTAGTTGAGCTTTATGAGTTAGATTGTTTTGAAAATAGATTCTGTAGACTGCTTGCTATAGTGTGCTGTTTAAATAGCTTCTATTTGCTGAGCAAATAGACTTGGCTTGTTGTAAAGCAGACTGTTTGCTGTGAATCCTGCCAAAAGCTGCTTCTGGCCTTCGACACATTGGCTGATTAGTGGTTTCAGTTGGCACGGTGTGTGTTTAGGGGCTTGTGTATATATCTGAGATTCTTTTGCAGCTTTTATTGAACCAATGTACACAACTAGTGCACTCACCACACCCAAAATACAAAAATCAAGTCAAGTTATTGCAAATACCATTATATTTAGTTACTCAAACAATATGAAAGAGCAGCTATTCCTAGTGGATTGTGATTGGCAGATTTTAGTCATTCTCCTGACACTGTATGAAATGTTTATGTTTCTTGTCGGGAGTGATACAATTAACCATTTGCTTGTGTAAAATATACACACAAAAAATCTTAACAATTTATTGGGAAAGAAATAGAAAATACCAGGAAATTTGGACAATTGTTGCAATCAAAGTATGTTTGTTTAATTCTAGTGATGTTGGAATATAACAGTGAAATACAGATGCTTTTAAAAAGGTTATCCATTGGTGATTAGTAGCAATCTTCTGAGGAGATGCTGTGTTGGCCAAAATGAGTCATTAGGTAGAAGGGAAACTATTGTACATATTCCTTGTCGCATGGCCATCATTTGGTTGTTCTTTCTCCTAAAGCATATGACAGGAGCCTTAAGGAATCACTGCCTTTCATTCTAATTGGCGTAACTAAAAGCCTCTGCTGGGTTGAGATTCAACTTGTCCCACATCATAGAGTAGATGGTTAGGGAGTTTTTAAATATGATTTATCCAGGAAACAGACTATTACTTTTCCATTATTGTTTGCTGCAATTTACTTACAGGCTTATTCATAAATTCATTGCTATTTTCAGTAGTCAGGGACAACAATCAGGAAAACATCAGATCTCAAGTCAGTAGATAATTTTACCTTTGTTCATGAAAGTAACTGTTTGTTAGAGAATGCGTACAGACCATCTTTTTGTTTACTAGAAAAAATGGTGACAGATACATTAAAAAGATAATTACATTTTTTTTCAAACAAATTTGGTGCGAAAGAGTGAACAAAAAAAATCCTAAAGAGAATTAAAATTAAATGAATTACACATTTACATTTTGAATGAATAGCATTTCTATTCATGAGCTCATAGCCTACCAACAAAACAACTTAGGCTAAAATATAAGGAGAAAACACACACAAATGCAGACACACGTAGACATATACATAGACACGCACATTCATAGACAGACACGCACATACATAGACACACATACAGACACACACACACACACACACACACACAGACACGGACACGGACACAGGCACATACACACACACACACACCCACACACACACAGAGGTAGTTAAAAACACAGTAGCACAACACACTTGCAGCCATGAAAGAACAGGCAACTAAAATATTTTTATAGTGTGGCTAGATTTTTGAGAGGAGGAGGGAATGGTGCCTTGACCTGTGTGAAGGGTAACCCCTGCAGACATAACCATTCTGACCCATTGAATGGTCTGAATACGATAAATGCTGCTTTATCTTTTCTTGAAAGGAACTAGAGAGTGCGGCCTAAATGCCTGGGCATGCTTAAATGGACAACTGTTCAGCGTTTGAGCTGAGTGGGTGTTTGAAATCTGAGCACTGCAACAGGCTAAGAGCTGCCACAGGTCACCTGCTGCCCTCCGTGGGGATAGGCCCAGACCTTACAAGAAATTGCCCATGGACGAATTGTAGTACAAATTCCTTTCTCTACTGGCTGGCCTCTTTCACCAGACCATGGCCTATAAAATTCTGTAAAAACAATTCTAAAAAAAAATTTCAAAGGGCAAGCGGCTGTGATGAAAGGTTTGACAGTTTTGACTTACAGTTCATGCTCTTCGTTACTAGAAAATTGAATAGTGGGGCCATGGCTCTGCAACACTTGCTACAGATCTTATGCCGTTCTGAAATGAAGCCTGGTTGTTGTGCCTATTTTTTCATTGCTTGCAGCTGTAAAACAGTAATACATTGGCTTCACTGATTTTAAATTGTAATTTGACTAAATTGTAATAAGCGCAAAGGCAGTTTGCACCTCCACTTGCAATGTGGAGTATGTGTGGAATCAGGTATTAGCAATTAAAGTGGCATTTCAAACAATCATATCAAAAGAGATTACCCTAAATTCATCTGATAATGTCATGCAATGCCTAGAGAGATTGTATGGGAAGTTGCAGACCATTTGAATGGATCAAACTAATCAGAAGTAAAGCAGTGGGAATGCTCACATGATGGGTGAGTAAGTACATATGTGTTGAGCGACTGCATAACCTGTGTGCAGGCTGTACCTTCTCCCCTAGCTCCCCTTGTTTCCCCCTCCCTCCCAAATAGCCAGGGGCAATCTAACAGTGCCTCTGGCCCCCTAACTCACTGGCCTGCTGGTTAATTGCCACACGGAGTCCGTGACACACGGGCAGATGATATGACATTTTCAGTTCCTGTCACTCGCGAAAGCCACAACACAGCTCACACTAGTTGCTAAGAAGCTGTCAGAAAGTGTTAGCAGTTGGCAAAAGTTGCCCTATGGCATTTCCTCATGGCATCAGCAAAAATGAGCATAAATCACCCAGCGGAGCCTGCTGCTGTACTAATGAGGCTGTAAGCTTGTTTATGGACTAGCATCATTTTTATGATTATTTCCACCTTTTCAGTTTTCCCTTCATAATTTGCCCTTCATTTGAAGCCAGGAGAAGTCAAATCTAGAAATGAAGTTACTGCTGACATTTTTGCAAATGTGGCCCATAGCTGCTACCATATGGCTCTCCTCGAATAAGCTCATTGGAGTTTGGAGAGAGAGAGAGAGGGAGAGAGAGAGAGAAATTAGCCGCAGACCTCACAGAGGTGATTGATGGTATCAAATTACAGGGAAAATGGAAATGCCAATAAAACTGATGCTTTCGAATTTTCTCCAAGGTTTCAATGCACAGAGGTCAGTTTGCAGGAAAAGTTAACAAAGACTAGGTTAAAAAAACGTGCTTAAAAGGGAAAGGTATAAAGAAAAAATGGGTGTAATACACAATAATTTCCTTTGGTATCCTGTAAGGGTATCCAGTTCCTGTCATCTTCAACAAAATTAGGAGGGGCGGGGGGGGGGGGGAGGTGGTTAGGCATCTTAGAACATGCACCCGATTTTGCAGTGGATTGAAGGCATTTGCTCCTAATGAAAATCTTGTCTTAGATTACAAGCCAGCAGTATAATTTCCCCTCACAGATGAAAGGAAAGCAGCTCTATTTGGCTAAAAAACAGTAGGAAGAACAAACTGCATAAAAGTCGAGGCTGTGTTTTTTTGGACTTGTGCTAATGATGTAACAGAAACCAGTTATTTGGGGTAAGCTGCACTCTGCAGATTGATTGAGGGGAACAGTCCTCACTTAAAAGCTTTCACCATTGTATCTACATAAGTCTTTACTTAAAATTTCTGTTTCTAGTGTGGGTGCTTTAGCTACATGAGAAAAACAGGAAAGGTACTGGTGAGTGTTTTATATGGAATGCAGAAAGCCTTTACTTCCCCTAATGGTGTGTATAATTCAGGTGCCCTGAAGGCATGCTTTCAGGAATTCTTTTGCCTGAGGTAATGGGAAGCAAAGGCTGTTTTAAAGCCTTGATTATTCTATTGATGCACAAAGCTGGAAAAAGTCATAGCTGGATTATAGTAGATATTTCCATAAATTATCAATGAATTCTTCTCTAGTGAGGCAGTGGGGCATTACTGGTAAATGAATCTGAAGGATTTTTTTGGCATAAATGGAAAGTTATATGTAAAGAGGAGGGTTGATGCAGAGACATCAAGATGGGGGAGGGTTTGTCATTAGGTTCAATGCTGTTCAGAATTTTAATCAATACTATATATCCGTGACTTATTTCTGTATATGGATAATAATCCTGTGTTTACAGTATTTACACTCAGATTTAAGCAGATGTTGATCTGTGTTTGCTACTCATGTTTTTTTAATAAATTATAATGCAGTGGAATAAATTGACCTGCCTTACAACAAAAAAAGCAGCATTCACTTCAAACTCAATGATAGTATAAACAGCATGTACCATACGCACTCTGTCTTATTAATGAAGCTATGAGTGCATTTAATTTTGACTTTCTCTACGAAAAAGAATGATAGCCCCAGCTATGATATTTAAGGACTTTGGATTCTTAATTTGCAATTCATTTGCATGTTATTTTTCCCACATATTTAATGGTTGTCGGGAAATGGGGAAGAGCACTGCTGGAGAAATGAAACATCATTCACTTTGCACCCTGTGTTGGCCTCAACTAATTTCAGGTCAGGAACAATATAGGTCACATTCATTGTAGCTTCCCACTGCAATACAGAGGGACTTAACCTTTGCCTCAGAACGGCACCCCCTACTGCACCAGGACAGAATTTTCACTTCCCATGCCATCTGGCCTGATACCAGAGTTGACAATTTATTGTCACTTCATAGTGCAGTGATGGCTAATCCCATGCTGTGAATTTGTATCCACACACTGTAAGCCTGGGACCGGCCAAACTAAATTTGAATAGGGCTCTGGAGCACACAGGCACTTCCCATTCCTTCTGACCCAGAATTGAAAACCTCATCCTGCAGGCTCACCCAGTTCATTAGCATAAAATAAAGTGTTAAAAGATTTGGATTTGTCTTACATTAAAGCTAATGCTTAGGTGAATTCATTGATGGGGGCTGAAAATCAACCCTTATCTCTCCTGACCTAACTTTCATTGCAAAATTGAAAGGGCCATGTGGTGAGCGATTTTGAAGTTGTACCTGCTTCCCACCCTTTGGTTGTATCTTGTACCACTGGGCCACTTTAGGATTATAAATATTCTCTTGTTGATTGTGCTTGTGTCTGCAGCTATGCATTGTGAGCAGCTTTAAGCCAAATTGACACTAGAAATCCAGGTGAGAGTAATAACGGTCCCAATTCTACCACTTTGGCACAAACAGTTGAAGCCATTAGTATCATCCAAACTGTATCATGTGCCCGGCGTAAGCACGGACAGATGGTTTGTGTCTTTGACAGTAACGTTACTTTTTTTTTGCTTGCAATGCTAGGAAGCCGGTATTGTAGTAATTAGGAGGGGCTGCACAAGTACGAGACAGGTTGAATGGTGATCTCATTGCGGCCCACCACCCCCCCCCCCCCCCCCCACCATCCAGCTGGTCACCCACCCAGTTTTATGTTGCAGATGTAAATCTTTTTGTGGTTAAATAAGGTCGGGACGCAGATGGCGTGCGTTGGGCTCAGTGCCACGTTGTGTCATTTTTAGTAAGACGATGAAGGAAAATAAAGGGTTCATTTCCCTGGGCTGGAAGGTGGGGATGGAAATAGTCCCTGTGTGACATCTCCCCCCGTCCCTCCTACCAACTCCCCTGAGCAAAGCTCAAGGTGATCAATTCAACTGCATTTGGAGCACTGACTGAGGAGGTTGATCTTAGGAGCTCTGGTATGAGTCAACTGCTGTTGTACATGACTTTGTGAACAAGATTGCATTTGTGTACCACTGTGGAAAATGACAACCAATTTATTTTAATGTATCTTGTGCTAAAAGACCATGCCTTGGCGAACCAAGGTTTAAATTATCTATATCCGACACACCTGGCAAACACGGACCCATTTTAAAAAAAGTTCCCACATGTTGTGCAACATAAAAGCAATACAGAAATCTAAATGACCAAAAAGATTGCCTTAAAACTGCATCTTTGATGTACTGACAGGTGATGGCTTGGACAACAGTGTAGCTTCACCAAGCACAGGAGATGATGATGACCCAGACAAGGATAAAAAACGTCAGAAAAAACGAGGCATCTTCCCAAAAGTAGCCACAAACATCATGCGAGCATGGTTGTTCCAACACCTCACAGTAAGTGAAACATGGAATCGATAACACCTTGAGATGCAAGTGCGCGGAGGTTGGGTGGGGGGATGTGGAGTGGTATTTCCAGGGACTTTTTCTCATGTTTTTGTGTAAAGGCTCACCTGGTTGGTCCATATAGAAACAAAAGGGTGATTGCACACCAATAATGGAGCCTATCCAATTCCTACCCCCCACTGCTCCCCGCCTGCCCGGTTGCCTCCCTTAGTTTAATTGATTTCCCTCTGTAGTAACTCACTGCATTAAAGCTCAGAAAGGGACAACTATATGGTTGTGCAAGGCCATGGGGGACCCATTTTCAATACAAGATGGTGCATGGAAAGCCATCCTTCAGCAAGCAATTCAGTTGCACATTGGCTTTCTGCAATTAGGGTTCTAGGTTGTTTTAAAACTTAACATTGAAAGGTTTCAACGGCTCAAGCAAATTGTCAGTTCGGAAGGAGCGACATCCAAACTAAGAATGCCTGCTGATTTATCACCTTGAAAGCAGCTGAGTAACATTGAACTGGAAAATATGGTAAGCTAAAACATTGCATAAAGGAGAAAGAATTCTAAATAGATGGCAATATTAAAATAGGTCTAACACCATCTGAGGAGAGAGGAACAGGGTTCATGTTTTTAGTTGATGATCTTCTCTTTTGAATGGTAGTGATAAACGCTGGCTATTTATTTATACATGACAATTTTTTGCCTTCTCCCATTTCATAAAATCTTAAGGTTCCGAGGAAGCCAGGCGTCTTCTGGTTTAGTGCCCATACGGCTGTTGTTTAACTGCAAGCCTGGTCAACAGAATATTTGTTAACGATTACACCGGTCACATTTGTAGTTTCAGTGGAGGACACTGAATGGGTAAGAAAAAGCATTAATATCGATGTTGGGCCACCCCCTTCCTAATTTGTATTGAGGATCTGAACTCAGGAACCTAATACAAATTGATCAAATTGATTATATTTGCTGAATTCGCAGTGCAGGAGGAAACCATTCAGCCCATTGAAATGTTACTATCTCTTTGATGTGAAGAATTACTGACAGTGTATTGGAAGGAGGCATTAAAACTTAAAAGCTGGAAACATTTTGTAACTGGACAGAAAATGTTGGATGAAAATTAATATTAACACCAGTAAATTACAAGCCATAGGAAGGATAAGTGGAAATTTGGACTTGAATGGTGCCAATTTAGCATGAATTAGACTTGGTTGGTCTGGTAGTATTGATGTACAACATGTATGGAGTAATGAAATGCAAAGCTACCAGAATGTCACACTGTATAGCCAACTCAGTGGAATATGTTTGAAAAGCTAAGCATCAAGGAATGACTGATGCAGAATAGAGAAGAATGAGTTGATAACAGAATTAGACGTCTTGGATAACAGGAAAGGCTGGCAACATCATTAGTGACATGAAAGATAATTCAGGCATATTATTTTGAAATAAATTGAGGGAAAAGGAGCAACACACAAGATGCTGGATGAACTCCATGGGTCAGGCAGCATCTATGGAGGGAAATGGACAGTCGACATTTTGGGTCAAGACCCTTCATCTGGAAAGGGAAAAGGATAACTAGAGGTAAGATTAAATGAGTGGACAGTAGATTTGAGCCAGAAAGCTGG